>NC_090937.1:1641164991-1641880843 GCF_040938575.1 Ambystoma mexicanum
TGATGGTCTAGCGGAGCTAGTATTTGATGAGGAAGATATCCTGTATGAAATTAAGACATTAAGTACTTTGTGAGCCCCAGTGCCAGATGCCCAGTGCCAGATGGCTTGACAAACATAATGCTGAAACCCCACCTAGAGCAAAGTGCCACAATACTCTATCTAATTTTTATGCAAGTACTTGTGAGAAACCGGAGTGTATTCTCCCAAGCCAGCTCCGAGAATCCCTTTTTCAGGTGACCTGGGAATGGCCGAGGTCTCAGTCCCCAACTCCAGGGGCGAAAAGAAGAGAAGGGATCACCTGGATGGGGGAACCCAGGGTTGTTTTCAGAGAAAAGCCCCAGGTGGGGTGCAGTATTATCCTGAGGACGAGGTAGAAGAGTATGAGACCCCTGAGGCCTTTGTAGGCTATACGTCTACCTCCCCATCTCTATATGAACTTCTCAGGCCCAACTCTGAGGATCCTCTTGTTTCTGTTGTCCACCATAATAATCCCGGTCATTTCCATATGGTGAGCAAACTCCACCAATCTCACTCTTCTCACTTTACCAAAATCCCTAGGACAAAGAGTATACTTTTCCGTGACAAACCCCCTTTTTTTGACGTGGACACTTTCGAACACCACGGAAGACGATGGGCAGACAGCAAACCACTGACGGCACTGATACCTGAACTGTCATCTTGTGCAGGGAAAGCTTGAGCATGTGCTGTGCTCAGAAGTCCCACCTTGTCCCGTGCTCAAAACATGGGAAGAGGGACCCCTACCCCACTGATTTATTGTCTGTGAACACTTCTCTCATTTTTTTGAATCCTATCCCACACTCTTTTTGGTATTTAGTTGTAAGGATTGGCAATATGTTTGTTTCATATAGGTGCTTTTATTTTGACAAGACACCACTAGGACTTCCTTATTTTGATTTGATGGTTGTAGCTTGCTCCGATTTTAGATTTAGGTTTAGATTAGGCATTGTTCCACCCCACCTATACACTTTAATAAACACCCTTGAACTGTGATCACTTGTTTCTGTCTATTCTTAATACCATGATGTCTTCCTTACATACTGCAGGATAAAAAGATACTTTTGTCATGGAAATATTCTGTGAAATTTCTGATTTTTTAAAAGAGAAACAGAAATAAGATGGTAAATCATCGCCCAGTAGCCCTTCTGGATTACACGGGAAAGCTATTTGCGCGCCTGATATTGAAAGACCTAATCACATGGGTAATATGGAATCTCTTATTTGACACTTGTCAATCAGGTTTTGTGTCAGGAATTGGGCCAGCGCTAAATCTACTAAAATTGACATCAATAAAAAAAGTAGTCCAATCTGGCTAATCTGTGTATATAGTGTTTATAGACTTAAAAATTGTGTTCAAGTCAGTGCCCATGGAATTATTGTGGACTAAGATGAAAGAGGCAGGCTGACCGAACTATATTTTGAATTTAATTATGCAACTGTATTCTGAGACCTTTATACAAGTCAAATTAAACATGAAAAGATTATTATCTGGGCCGATTCTAACCCATCGAGGCCTAAAACAAGGCTGTATTTTAGACACGCCTCTTTTTAACTTCTTTATTAAAGACTTTGGGGTGCATCTGAGAAAAGTACATTAATTCCCACCAAAGGTGGGGACTGTAATAATATCATGGTTATTATACACAGATGATTTAGTCCTGTTGGATAACACGCTGATATGGCTTAGAATAAAGCGTCAGGATTTAGAACAATATGCTGTGGAAAACCTGTTAAATATTAAAGTAAGAAAATCCAAGTTCTAATCTTTCCAACAAAGAAAATGCATAGGAAGCCTTTATTCCGATGGCAAATATGTTATCAGCCTCTCCAGAATGTGCCAGAATATTGTTATTTGTTAATGAATATAAGTACTAATTTCCATGAAAGTCCTTACAAACTGGAGGTGAGACTTAAACTGGAAACAATGGCGGCTCAAGTGACCATTATCCATAAACAACATTGGAAATTCTCAGCTATTCTAGTGATTAAATTTTATAAGCAAAAAGCAGCCCCTATAGTAATCTAAGGGGTGGAGACAAAATTAGAGGAGCATTGACCCATATGGGAGAGATTGGAGGGACTGTATTAGAAAAGAGCATTACTACTTCCAAAAGATTTTCCGATACAGATAATCTGCTTCAAGTTGGGTCTTCCTTCTTTGAGAGGCCTGGTAATTTATCGTATTCTGGCACTGTTCAGGAAATGTTTCATGAATCGTTGTACTACTACCTCACTTGCTATCGGTTTTAGCTCTAATATTAACTATACAGACGGTCAAATCCTTAGAATCCTGGGTAAAGGAATGTGTGGAAATGATGCTAAGGGCAGACATTAACCTAAGTGTATTATTAAATAATCTGGAACAAGCATTTTTTTATGTTTGGCGGAAGTGCTGGGAGGACTGTAATTGTTTAGTACTGGTATGTTTGCTATTAAAACGCTCCATCAAATTCCAATATACCTTCAGAAAGTTCCCAGCCCTAGATTTCCCAATTTGTTTTTAGGCTATGTTTTAATTTATGGATAAACAGAGTTTTAGGAACTCATTCATATGGCAAATGACCAGAAATCTTGTAGATTCTGCCAAGACAAGGACAAGCTTGAAATATTATGACACATTATTGTCAATCATTTTTGCTGAAGTGAAT
This sequence comes from Ambystoma mexicanum, assembly GCF_040938575.1. Taxonomy (NCBI): domain Eukaryota; kingdom Metazoa; phylum Chordata; class Amphibia; order Caudata; family Ambystomatidae; genus Ambystoma; species Ambystoma mexicanum. The sequence continues at coordinate 1,641,167,658 of NC_090937.1, forward strand.
TATTTGCCGTTCTTAAAGATATTAACAAATAAAACTGAAGAAGGGTTTTCTATTTGATGCTGGAAAATTTGAAAATCAATGGCTTTGTTTTTATAAATTGGTGAAAAATCTATGAAATTATGCATGCATTTGATCTAATTGTTTATAAATGTGTGTCATTTTATAAATGTATAATAGAATATTGAAAGGTTGAAAATTATCAGCCAAATAATAAAAGGCGTTTATCTAACCTTTTGAGGTAATAAAATGGCATCTTTTGAAAAAACTTCATATTGTTGTCAGACTCACATTTGTGACCCCTGATAACCTCCCCTTCCATTGAAATGCATGTGTTTCTTTGGGTATTAGAGAACGGTGCATGGAGTAAGTGTGGGGTGTGCATTTAAAGGCCCCAAACAGAAGTCCCTTTCACATGAATGGCAGGATTTTAAACACTGAAACAAAAACGGCCTTGAATTTGTTTTTGTTTTTCAAGTAAAATTAAAGATCAATGTGGAAAGGAGCCTTCCTGTCATTACCAATGGATAAGAAGCATTTTAATTTACAAATGAAGGATGAATCAAAGAGCCCTGTCACATGGAAAACAGGAATTTTGTAAACATTGAAAACAAAACACGGCCTTCACAGGTGTGTGCAAATAAAAACCGTTTTAAAAGTAAAAACAAAGTATCACGACTCACAGAAAAATGCCAGGAAAACAAAAGATGATGTGGGGTTGACAAAAAGCAATGTATTTTATGTTTCACCTAAAAAACACCACTTTGGGCCTCATTACAAGTTAGCTGGTCTGGATTGAACAGTGCCATTAAACCCGTACCGGCACCGTTTAGCAGACAGGCTCATTCTAGTCCTGCAATGCCGGAAACACCATCACTGCAAAGCAGCCCCCGCAGTGTTAACGCTCCCGTTAGCTCCGTGCACGTAAACAGCGGAACGACCCAGCGGCGCACACCTAGTCACTGGCAATGCGCAACACCGGGGACATTATGAGTAAAACGGACACAGAAGCACCATCATGATCATGGCGGAAAAACCGTGAACACTGTGCCGGTACCGCCGGCACCAGCGACATGGTGTTGAACAGTGGCAGGTGAGCTGAAACAGGCCCCAGGTGTTCACAATGAGGCCAGCTGAAGATCATATGCCACTGGGAGCCTACAAAAGGGCCACACCCACACCCCAGCCACCTTCCAACATAACCATGCTGTCAGCCACCCTACAGAAATAGGGATAGGGAACCTGCAAGCAGCAGTGCAGATTGAAGCAGCACTGAGGCAGAAGAGGAGGCGGCGTAGGCGCAAGAGGCAAATCAAGAACCCGGTGGCCATCCAAAATATCAATGTGCAGAAGGTACCACCCCGCAGCAAGCCACCAATACCCTGCATCAGTGCCTCACCCTGGAACCTGACCCCAACTCAGATACATACATTGTACCGGCTTGACAGGGCCTCAGTCATATCCTTCTTCACTCTCATTGAAGAGGACATCAGCTGCTGCATTGGCACCCCCACCCCGTAGTCTCTGTACTGCATTTACTCGCCACCGGAACCTATCAGCACACTGTTGGGGACCTACACGGGCTGTCACAAACCTGTTTTTCCAGCATACTGGCCTAGGTACTGGATGCGCTGCTGCGCCCTGCATCAGAGCACATTTCCCTACCCCGTACCGCTGCCCAGGTCATTGCCACCAAAGTGGCCTTCCTTGCCATTGCCGGCATGACCAATTGCATAGGCGCATTAGATTGCACGCACGTGGAGTTGACTGTCAGACATGCAATTGAGGCGGTGTACCGCAATTGGAAGCAATCCACTCACTGAACTTCCAGATGGTCTGCAATGCCCAACAAGTCATCTCGTATTGCTGTGCACGTTTCCCGGGGTCCACACACAACTCGATGGTCTTGCGGAATTCTACATTGCCACACTACATGGAATGTTATGCGGGACAAAGCACATGGCTGTTGGGTGAGTACAACTGCCAATGCATGACCCCTGTGTATTGGGAAGGGGGAATAGTCAAGACCCACAGTGTCCCAGGCAGTTGGGCCAGCACAAGTACCAATGCATGACCCTTGTGTATTGGGGGGAATAGTCAAAGCCCACAGTGTCCCAGGCAGTTGGGCCGGCACAACTGCCAATGCATGACCCCTGTGTATTGGGGGTGGGGGAATAGACATGCACCAATAGACAAGCACCAGAATCCACACAGCTCACTGCAGCGACTTGATTATTGCACCATGCCCATGTCACGCAAAAAGAAGCCCTGCCTATCTCCAAGTACACCCTAGCCATGGGGTGGCACTACATGCAAATGCAACATTTGGATGTGAGTGCCTCCCCCGCCCGATGTACATTTGCTACTGCCATGTACACGAAGGGCGCATCTCATGCTATGCGTAGTGGCCAAATCTTTGCAGTGATCTGTGTCTGCCTGATGCAGATCTGCCCATCACATCAAAATGCTAGAGACACCCACCACATCTGAACATGTGTGCATTACAATGATTGGAACATGTTCCTGCCTAACATCGCTCCACGAATCTGAGCATCACAGAATCCAGCATGGAAATGTGATCCAAGTGTGCACAATAGATGAGTCAAACATAAGGTTACCAGAAGGGGCATCTGTGGACTGCATCTGACACAGACAGTAATACCACAAACAGTAACATGTGCCCTTACTTTCACTCCCATGCAGGCGATTCTGGATATGCACTCACGCCATGGCTGATGATGCCTATACGACGGCCACGGCATGAGGAGGCCTACAATCGGACACACATATGTACACGTGGGTAATAGAGCAGACGTTTGGACTGCTGAAGGCCAGGTTCTGCTGCCTGAGCAGATCAGGTGACGCCTTGCATTACAGCACGGTGAAGACAGGGAAAATAGTACTTGTTGCATGTGCTATGCTGCACAATCTGTGCATATGCAGGAACATTCCACTGCCCCCGGACATCGAGCCAGCAGATGAGGATGAGGTTGATGATGATGAAGATGGTGATGGGATGGTTGCACCAGGCCAGGGTGCCATTGATGGACAACATGCACGTAGAGCACTCATACACAATTTCTTCTGATGCGCCACATGTGCACATTTAGCAATTCATGTTGTAGCACCACAATAAAGGAATTCAATGCACACGAAATGAGAATGTCCACTCGTCATTTGCATTTGTACACCACTATATTGTTGGATTAACTGTGGTAACAGGATTGGGATTACAATGTAGACCACACGTGCCGACCCACCTCCCCAACGTCCCATCCATCAGCCAGGCCCAAACTGACAAACCCCACTAAGGACCACCTGCACCTCACATCGTTCCCACCCACCAACCAGACCCAAACTGACTAACCTCACTAGGTCCACTGCTACCTCCCCAACGTTCCCACCCACCAACCCAAACCCCATCACAACGTGTGGGCCAACAGTTCCGCAATGCACAGCCTATTTTCAGCCGTGCTTGTGCCTATGGTTGTCCCTCCCACAGGCACCTGCCAGCCGTGATGACCTCCTACAAGGGCTGCTGGTCACAGAAATAGAGGGTGTGCTGCTAGCAGGGGCCACAGCAGGGTTTGTCGCTCGCACACAGTCCATGAAAGCCTGCTGGCCAACCAGCATTGTCTCAGCAATGTTAGACATAATGTTGTTGCCCTCCCTGACCCGCCGTGATATCACCATGTTTGTTGTGGCAAACCGCCCGATTGCACGTGAGATGCGGCGCACAAAGGTGGCAGTGCTCTCCCATTGTAGACAGGCTTCCTCCCGTTGCTGCCTTACTTCCTGGAGCTGTTTCTGAACAAGTTGTGTCAGACTGGCCTGGTGCTCCTCAATGCACTGTAGGCAGGCGCTGAGTTCCTGGATGGAAGGTGTGTGGGAGCGTATCGGACTGTGTAGTTCCATGGGGCTGAATGTGGCCAGCTGTTCTGGAGTGGTGTTTCCCCCATCATTTGCATTCTCGGGTGCGTCAGCGCCCTGTTCTCCTGGCACACTTTCAATGCCAGCTGCGTCATTGTTGCTGTTTGGCCCACGGGCACTAGTGGGTGCAATGCAAGGGTCTGCAGGTGTATTTGGCGTTAGCACATGCTGGACTGCAGGTGCAGCGGGGATGGTGGTGTCCGTGTCATCATGCACCGTCACCGTGGCGGATGCTTGTCTGCCGGAGGTGCTGGTAATGGTGTCCTGTGATTGCCTTGTCCGACGGCCTCGTGCAGTCCCCCTTGCAGTTGGCTGTTGTGCTGAGACACTGTCGGTAGATGTACCTGTGGGGGAATGCAGGGCATGCTGTTAGTCATGTGACAGGATGTGAATGGGGCAGTCACATGCAACGCACTCCTCATAATTCGTCCACTTGTAAGTACACACATTGATGGGTGATGCACTCAGGTGTGTAGATCACGGCTTGCCCACAGTTGCAAGCTGTCATTCTGTCCAGGTGGTGTTGTCACATGGGGGTGTTGGGTGTGGTGGGGTCAATGGTCGATGTGTTGTGTGCCTCTAGGCCCTGGCTAGGGGGGTGCGGGGTTGATGGTGGATGTGTAGTGTGCCTCTAGGCCCAGGCTGGGTGGGGGGTGATGGTGAATGTGTTGTGTGCCTCTAGGCCCTGGCTGGGGGAGGAGGGGTGATGGTGTATGTGCTGTGTGCTTCTGGGCCCTGGCTGGGGGATGGGGGTGGTGATGGTGGATGTGTTGTGTGCCTCTAGGCCCTGGCTGGAGGGGGCGGTGATGGTGGATGTGTTGTGTGCATCTAGGCCCTGGCTGGGGGGTAGAGGGGGTTGATGGTGGATGTGTTGTTTGCCTCTACGCCCTGGCTGGGGGGAGTTGATGGTGGATGTGTTGTGTGCCTCTGGGCCCTGGTTGTTGGGGGTGATGGTGGAAGTGTTGTGTGTCTCTGGGCCCTGGCTGGGGGTGTGGGGGGTGATGGTGGATGTGTTGTGTGCATCTAGGCCCTGGCTGGGGGGTGGGAGGGTTGATGGTGGATGTGTTGTGTGCCTCTAGACCCTGGATGGGGGGGAGTTGATTGTGGATGTGTTGTGTGCCTCTGGGCCCTGGTTGTTGGGGGTGATGGTGGAAGTGTTGTGTGTCTCTGGGCCCTGGCTGGGGGGTGGGGGTGGTGATGGTGATGGTGGATGTGTTGTGTGCCTCTAGGCCCTGGCTGGGGGCAGGGGGGTTGGTCTTCCTTCATTCGCACTCATGGCTTTGCACTCTGTGTACTTACCGGACTCACCAGGTGTGCCTGCTGCGACCTCTGAATCACTGACTCCTTCAATCCCCTCAAGGTGCATGATGCTGCTGTACTTCTCCTCCCAGATCTGGAGCTTCAGTGGGGAATGTGGTTCCCCTCATGTGCCAGTGCTGTGCTGCCTGTGTGCTGCCAACAGGTTACAGACACGCAGCCGCAGATCATCCCACCGCTTGTGGCAGTCCTTGACCGTTCGCACTGTCACACCCACAGTGGTGCACTTCTGTGCAGCCTCCGCCCATATCCCTTTTCTCCTCTGCTGCGTGCTACGCCTCTGATCTGCACTGAACATTGCTGGTGCATTCTCCACGATGTGATCCAAGAGCACGGTCAGCTCTGCCTCGCTGAAGCATGGTTTCCACTGGCGGATGGCTGGGACCCTTGATGTCATCACAAAAGCTGGATTTCAGCAGTCACAGGAGCTGTGTGCCTTATGGTTGCAGAGTATTGCAGTGGATTGAGCTTTATGTAATGGCTGCCGCTGCCTTTCCAGTTTTCGCAATCGTGGAATTTCCGGTTCTGGTATTTCCGCATCCGCTGATTCCGGCATGGCCGTGGCAGACACGGATGTTGCGCTGTTATGTGGCCCGATGATTCCGTGTCCGTGTGTGTTACCGTGATGGCGGTGTGGCCGGTTATGCACTGGTCGGGGGTGCACGAACGACAACCATTTCATGAGGAAATGTCAGCCCAAGGCAGACCCTTTTGCTGAATGTGGGCAAAACTTCACAAGGAAATCTCTCACTCCCAGCCTGGATGTCACATCTCCCATCAAATGACCGACGGCAAAAAAATCTCCTGCTAAAGGTGTCAAAATTCAGTGTTCTCCAGACCTGCTGGCGCTGAAAGCATTGACTACAAGAAAACTTACTCTTGGCTGGAGCATGACTAATATGTGTGATAATAGGGGCACCCACTTCAAAGAGCAAGCTTCCAACTCAAAGGAGACTGGAAAAAAACACTGGGCACAGGCTGCCCAAGTGAAAACAAATTGGCGGAAGGCATGAGGAGGGCCATTTGTCTCACATGAAGATTCACAATTAATTTAAAAGGACTATTATCATCTAGGCCTTGTTCTCAGCCATCATAAGGCGGATGGATTTCATCTACGTACCATTTCTTTTGTAATTTCCATGCAATTTTGGTGATCTAAAATTCATCTGCCTGTGACTCATGGAACTGTAATGTCCATCTAAGATGTGTTTCCGGCTGATTTGAACATGTTCCAAATATGAGAGTTGGTGAGGGGGTGTGTTAGGCAGAATCCTGTGCAGTGCCCTTAGGGACCACTACACACAATTAAGACTACAGGTGGTAATACAAGTTCATCTTTGGTACAAGCATGTACTACTATATTAAAGTGGTAGCAGTAGCGGAGCAACCAGGCCTATCTCGAGAGTATATGAGCAGTAGCAGAGATAACACAAAGGACCACAATTAATGTGACTCAAGCAAACACTGACTCAAGGTTTCAGGTAAAAAAATATAAGTACATTTATTTTTAAACCATCAGTAAAACACAGCACTTCTAGAAATTCTAAACCACATGAAAAATATACTACAACCAACCAATTCTCTTGGCACAGAATAGCTCAAGGTAAGTACCTTGTGATTAGGCAGACCGGTGTTGTGAAACAAAAGCGTTACCGTGAATACATTTGTGATCAATTTTTGACAGTTCGGTCGTATTAAAGAAACGCGTATCCAGGGCAAGAAATGTTACTGGGGCAAAAGCACACTTAGCACCTGGGCTAACCAGAGAGAGTTGGGGGCAATAATCACACGCAATACTTTTGTCAAGGCAGACAGAATCAGAGAACACTCGCTGACAGAAATACTAACAGTCAATAGGCCGGAGCCAGTGTCAATTGGAACCGGGTTTCTGTTGTCGAGGATCACACAGTCAGACAGTTCAAGATTCAATGTAGCCAGGAGTACTTAGATATTGTCGATAGAGGAAGCAAAAGTTATAAGAAGGAGGGAAGACAAGGGCAAGCCTTGGAGACGAAGAAAAGGATTTCACCCTACTTCTTCACGCAGAACACAGTACCTTATTCAAGGGAAGAGCTGGTGCCACGGCGGTTGTTCCTGGTAGTTTCCTGCAGACCCACGGTTCCTAGAGCTTCGGCACGAAGGAGGATGCCTGGAGGGGTCTGTACCACACAGGGATGAAGCCGGCAGCAGCAACGATGAATAAAATGTGTGCTCCTTAAAAACAGTAGATGGCTATCCGGACAACTACAGCAGTGTGCAGCGATTCCGACCAAGAAGAGGATCCTCTGGCTGTGGAAGATGAGCTGGTTATCCCCACCAGCCTCAAGCAAAGAAGACTCTGGACTGGATCTTCTCTGGTTGTTGAAGGGTAGATAGCTCAGGACTGCAGCAGGGCTTCACCGGGGCGGGGTAGTTGCAGCAGTCATCATTCTCTCCGCTTCTCTTCGGTTCCTTGTAGTTCCAGTGGCGACTCTGACTTCTAGCCCAAGAGACCTGCATTTTATGTGCAAAACCTCCATTCACACAGCCTGGCTGTCAATCACGCAGCAGGAAGAGGTTAGTCCAGCCTGGACAACCACCTCAGCCAATCATGGCAAAGTGCGACTTGGGTTTCCTAGGATACCCTGTGCAGGGGGTGACTACACCCCTTATTCACATTCAGTCTACCTAGACACCCAGAGGAGGGTTTCTCTGCAGAAGCCCGCCAAAAGACGGTGAACAAAGAAGGCAAACCTGGTTTGCCGCGCAAAGTAAAACACAAAAAGGACATTAACAAAAAGAAATGGCAAATAAACCTGACCGGAGCCAAAAGAAAGACAATTTGGTCAAGCAGGTTTATGTTTGAGGCTAATATAATAGCCTAAAACCGTACCACATTTATATAGTATAATCGCGGTAGAAAAGTTAGGGTAGATACCACTGCCACCAGCCAAGTCTAAATGTTAAAAGAGCAAACCAATGCTCTAGGAGGTACAGATAAAAAGGGCTAAGGATTAACCCTTTCCAGTACTCCATGTAAGATGGGGTGTACTGGATTTGTGGTTAACTGACTAAGTAAAGTTAATGGCAACTTTACTTTTCTCTGAGGGACAGTAGTCAGCCCCAGAGAAATGGAGTCAGAGGGAAGCCTCGAAGACAACCCTGTGTTACTGTACTGAAGGTGCTGTGTAACACACAACAAAGGAAGCTACTGGAGTGGTGTGCTCCAGAGCCCAAGATCACACAAATAGTAGAAAAACACATGGCAAAACACATGTAAGAATGGAAAAAAAGGTGTACACTCTTACCAAGTGAAAAAAATAAACTCCAGAAATCCAGCAAAGCTGCTGGGGGACTCACTAGGTGAGGGAAATTAGCCTTAGAAGGAGAATTCTCCCTAACAGGGTGGAAAGTGAAATTAGGGATAGGTTTAATAACCTACATATTCATAACTGTTGTGCTTTTTATGGTAATGGCAGAAATGTGCCACATGGCTGTGCTACATGGTATGGACTTAGCAATCATCTTATCTAATTCCCCATGATTAGCTGAATCAGAAAATATGTATATTAGGGCAGCTGACTGTAAAATGATGAAGTTGTGATACATTACTAGTTTTTGCCAAAAGGTTGATGGGAGAACAAATGGCGATTACAAGTGGGAATTGCCATATGTTGCTCCAGACCCCTAAACCAATCCTGACTTGGAGGCTGGGTTTGGGAGAAGAGTGAAGGGTTTCTGTCCAATTTGTGAGCATGAATTATTGCAGGGTACTTCCCGAAGGTTGTAAAATTGGTGGTGTCATCGCTGCTATATAAAGGGGACTGCTTTAGGACAGGGGACACAGGAACAGAAAAAGGAGATAAAGACAGGACCAGACTGACAAGAGACAGACCATCACGAAGGCTGTTGAAACGTGCCATATGACAGCTGTAAGGAGACACCAGAGGAGATTGCTGAGAGTGCATCTGGGTGGAGCTGTCTATTCTTAGGAAGGCCTCAAAGCTGACTGGCTCCTATGGCGGAGAGCGGGAGGCCATCTTTGAGAGCGGAGTGACCAGACCCCTGCCCTATCTTTCCAGAGTGCCCTGAGATGCAGCTGGCTTTCCTAAACCTTAAACAGAGGCTTGCTATATAAGTAGAACTGAGTCCTGGGAAACCAAAAGGTGGGGTGTCTGCCTGCCTTGAATCCCTTCCCTTTGGGGGGCAAAACTGTGTAGCTCTTTAGCCTATTCAACCAAAAAATATTAACTTAATTAATTCCCAATTTGGCAGAAAACTACGGGGAGGATTTTTTTAAAATTCGAATGTAACAAGGCTCACTTCCCAGTGTGTGCTGAAAACTATAGCCTATACATTAATTGGGTAATCCTTGTTGTCCAGCTGACCCTGACTTGTTTAAGGAAGAGGGGTATCTTTGTTTTTAAATCAGTCCAACCTTTTTTATCCAGCTTCCCCAACCCTGCCTTTCACTAAGTGGTGTCTCAAATCCAAAATTCCCCAAAGCATTACAATTTTTCTGTCTGACTTTACCACATAGACCAAAGCAAGGGGAGGAGGGTCTGGAAAACCCTGTGTTTATTTTAAGCTAAAAGTGTGAGCGAAATCATCATTACCAATCTTGAAATCCTACTGCTAGCCTTGTAAGCCTGCAGGAAAATCAAAATGGCAGACAATTACATGATAAGTCCCTCCGTTATTTATCAGTGTCATTATTTCGTGAAGTGAAATTTGCAGAAAATGAAGAATTGCGATTGTGTTCTTTGTAACTCACTTTTGTGATTTATTTATGCTGAGAGAAGTTGATTGTGATGAGCCACGGATAAAGTGGTGTTTGACATTTTCGTGCTAATTTCTATTACTTTTAAATTAAATAAATACCAATATATTTCCCCTATACCGGCCTGGTTCTTGACTCATTGTTAGCTCCGGGGAGAGGGATCCAAAGGGCATGATATGTGTCTGAGATAGGGCTAAAAAAGAATTCTTTAAACAATTTGTTGCATAACCACTTGAGTGGGGAGGGAAGGAACTCCCTGTGTTGAGGGTGGCTTCTCACATGACTAGGTCTCATTTGCATCAAGGTCTTGTACTGTCATTGGTCTGTTTGGCCCTGTTGTTCACCATCCCACCAGAATAGTCAGTGGTAATTATTCCACAACACTCTCAACCCAGTCCTGCAACATCCTGGAGGCAGAATGGATGAACAAGGCAGAAAAAGCTTGAGGGCCTAACCATTTGCGTGCATGGTGCTCGGGTCCTTTACTCTAACCCCTAGCACTTCACACCTATGAAGCCTGATGTTGTAAGGTAACCAGAAACACTGTGGGTTTCCTGCGCCAAACAAATCAGCGCTTTATCCCCAAGCAACTCAGTGAACCCCCACCACACTCCGAAGGGGAGCGGGATATGCATGAATGTATGAGCATGAACGCTTGCCCCCACCCAGTCCATGGACAATGCAGACCCCATGAATTCCTCAAGCCACGGACCCAGCACAATCGAGGATGGACATGACCAAAGGAAAGAAATACTCACCTGATTGCAGGGAGCAGTAAGAAAGAGGAAGGACTATTTTGGCCATGTCTATATATGGATTGTGCAGCAATAATTGGTGACAGTATTGCCTGGGAGGAAGGGGGTTTATGGGTACTGTAGATGTTTTTTGTGTAGTTCCTTACTGCTGTGGAGCCAAGTAAAAATGAGATACGCATAATAGGAAGTCTCTGTGGCATGCAATAGAATTCACTTTTAGTCTAGATTGAACGATTTGTTTCTAACAGCAGAATAATTTCCACAGCTTGCAATCATCAGTCTTGGTGGAATGCTCTGGCATGTATCAGTACTTCCAGTAGGAATAGGGACATTATAAAGCCACAAATATAAACAAACATCAATTCAGGATTTTGCGTCCATAAAGCATCACATAATTGCCCACAAATTGATGAGTATTTAGCGTTCGCACCCGGGGAAGGGCGCTCAGCCAACCCGGCACATCGTGGCCCACATTTTCTAGCCACCTGAGGCCTTTTACTGAGTGGCACCATTTTGATTGAGGGGAGGCAACAGGGAGCCTCTCCATGTTGCCTCCAGATCTCCTCAAAACCCCCGCCTCCAAAGACCTCCCACACCATTTCTACTCATCCTACCTCTTTCCCAAGGTACCTGCTGGCCTGGAGGTGGGTGCTCGGTCTTGGTGCTCCTCCCACCCGTGGCCACCACCCTGAGAATAGAAAAGGGTCTCAGTCCCTTTTCCTATCGTGTCAGCCATCTTGCTTTTTTGGGGAGGAAGATTGGGCTCCTGTAATACGTGTGGAGCCATATCCAGTAAAGAAAAAAAAACCTTCACACCACAAATGAACCCCAGGTGTGAATTGCAATCACCCCCACTCTGGAGCCTGTACCGGGTGTGGCGCTGCCCCTTTAAGGGAAGCACACGGGGCGGCGTGACGTTGCACGCCACTGCGTGCAGTATAAATAAAGGGGGCTTTCCCAGCCGCGACAGTGCGACTGGGAAGCCCGAGCAGAACGATTGTCTCCGTGTCATTCTGTTAGTGCTTGGGGGTTTACGGGCATCGCGAGTGGGAGTTCTGACACCCTCCTAACAGTGGTGACGAGGTCGGTGTAATGCCTGGGCCCGGCGGTGAAAGTCACTTCAATTTTTCTTCCCTAAACAGAGTTCTTTGGAGGAGTATCGTTTCACGCCGTAGGCCATGCAATTACCACGCAGCAGGCGGCCATCTTGGATTTCGACCGTGGACACTCACCGAGCTCCAGTGCGAACAGTGAGAGGCATCCAGGCCCAATTTTTGGAAAAACTGTTAGCCGCTGTGTCTGTGCATGAGACATTCTGTGGGGGTGCAATCTCTACCATCATCATCATCACAGCCAGGTTGGACTTTGCATTGCCTGTGTGTGTGTGTCAGGACTGGGCTGTGGTGGTGGGAGTGAGTTGCAGCCCCCAAGATCCATGCTAGGGTGCCTGTGCGCTCTAACTCATGAACGGGCCTGGTGACCAGGACGGTGGGCAACCCGCAGACCAACAGCAGCCTCCAGCCCAGCCCCAACTTCCGGCGCAGCCTCAGGCTCCAGCACCACTTCAGGCTCCATTGCCTCAGGCTCTACCAGCGGCACAAACGTTTGTTCAGCCGCCACCTCCTGTCATGGCCCAAGCACGGGCCCCGACGGCTCTGCAGCCCATTCCTGAGTTCGATGTCTCAGGCCCACCATCCAGTCTGGGGCCCAAATGGAATAAGTGGGTGGACCGCCTCGATATGTTTTTCAGGGCCACAATGGAGACGGACGATGACAGCAAGCTGGCCACCATGCTCTATTCGGCAGGACCTGCGGTGTAGGACATTTTCGAGTCACTACAACCAGCCGATGGTTCCTATGCGGCTGCAAAGACTACCCTCCAGGCTCATTTTCTACCTCTCGCCAATGCGGACTACGAAAGGTTTGTGATGTTGTCTGCAAAGCAGAAAGAGGATGAGACTTGGGACACTTTTTATGGCCGCCTCTGGCGCCTGTCGATGGCATGTGCATGGGGTGATGCGGATGACATGATTCGAACGATGCTCATCCAGGCGTGCTCCTCTGGTAAACTGAGACGGCAGGTGCTGAGGGAGCCAGGCTCCACGCTAGCCCGCATCCTCGAGCTAAGATGCTGCCATGAAGTGTTCCGAAGCACGGGCGTCCTGAATGGAGGCTGGCACACGTCCGGTCAAGACCGAGGAGGTGTGTGCCATGTGGCGAGGTGGAAGAGGCGTCAGAAGAACTGGATCTGGCCTCCGCGACAGAGGTGGAAGAGCTGGTGAGTCGTGCCAGAAGTGTGGGTATGACCTACCCCACCCGGCTGAGTGTCCTGCAGCTGGAAGAAAATGCGGAAGGTGTGCCCACTGAACGTGGCTCAGGTCGACCAAAGCGAGGAGGGTGCTCCAGTGGAAGAAGAAGAAGAAGAGGAAGAGAACATTTTCTTTGTATCAAGTGTGGGAACCCTAAAATTGAAGAACATGTGACAGCCAAGGTGTGTGGTGGAGGTCAACAAGTCACCGGTCCCAGTCCTCTTGGACACGGGTGCACCGGTCAATGTGATGGCCCGTGGACACTATGCCGCAATGGACATGCCTCCCAAGCTGGTCAGCCCGAAGGCCCGCATCTTTGCCTTCGGAGGTTTGGAACCCATCCCGCTGGACGGTGCCTTCATAGCAAAGATGGAGCATGATGGCTCACATATCACTACACGCTACTATGTAACGCCGGTGAGCACGAACACTCTCTTGAGTTGCGCTGCAGCAGAGGCCCTCGGCATCGTCAGTTTTGCGTACTCTGTGCATCTTGAGGACATCAATGACCTCGTGGACAAGTACTCTGCATTGTTCAATGGAATTGGACAGATGGCTGGTGACCCTGTGAGGCTTCACATAGATGAACCGGTGCAGCCCATTGCCCTCAAACATCGGAGGGTGCCTTTTCATCTTCGGGAGCAGGTGGATAAAGAGTTGGACAATCTCGTGAACTTAGACATCATCGAGAAGGTGGAGGGTCCGACTCCGTGGGTGTCCCCAATTGTAGTGTCAAGGAAACCCAAGCAACCTGATTCCGTCCGCATTTGCATCGACATGAGGCTCCCCAACAAGGCCATCAAAAGGGAGAGACACCTCACTCCAACAAGGAGGGGGGTATGTCGCCAGACCCAAGGAAAGTCCAGGACAACAAGAAAGCACAACCAGCGGAGTCTGTGTCTGATGTGAGGAGTTTCCTCGGCATGGTAACTTACTGTGGCCACTTCATCCAAAACCTTGCCTCAAGATCGGAGCCTCTGATGGCCCTCACAAAGAAGGAAACAAGCTGGCACTGGGGCCCCCTTGAGCAGGCGGCTTTTGATGACATCAAGAGTGCACTGACAGCTGATGACACCATGGCTTTTTTCGACCCTGCCTTGCCGTCGGAAATTGTTGTGGACGCTAACCCCTTTGGCCTGGGGGCCGTACTAACACAAGTAGATCGGGATGGTAGCGTCCGCCCGGTGGCCTACATCAGTAAAGAGCTGTCTGATACCGAGCAGCAGTACTCACAAATTGAACGTGAGGCACTGGCGGTGTTGTGGGGGCTGTAGGCACTTCAGGCTCTATGTCCTGGGCCGTCCGGTGACGGTCGTGTCAGACCACAAACCTCTGCTTCCCATACTGGTGGGATCCTCATCCAAGCCACCAGCCAGGATAGAGAGGTGGATGCTGGCCCTTCTGGAATATGGGGTCACCTTGGTGTAAAGGCCAGGGGTGAACAACGCAGGATGATTGTTTCTAGATCCTGAAACAGGCCATGCAGCAGGGCTCATGGAAAACAGTGCTGGAATCCCTGGCAGGGCGCACCCAAGAGGCCAAGATCGGACTGGAGCAACTCTGGAAAGTGAGGGAGGAGTTGTCGTTTTCGGCTTCCGGCCTTCTGTTGAGAGGTGACCGAATTGTCGCGCCCCAGTCAAAGGTCAAAGAGGTGATCTCTCTGGCCCACCATGGACACCGGGGCGTGGCGGAAACCAAGGCCAGACTGCGGCTAAAAGTGTGGGTCCCCGAGTTGGAACACAAAGTTGATGACTTTGTGGCTGCGTGTGTCTGGTGTCAGGCGGCATCCCCTCTGCAAAGAGAACCGGCCATAGAGGCGATGCCTAGGGGTAGGCGGCCCTGGGAAGTGGTACACGCGGACTTCGGGTCCACAACGCTGGGTACCCACTTCCTAGTGGCCTTGGATGAATACTCTCGGTACCCGGAGGTGGAGTTCGTGGACTCGGTGGCGTTCGAACATGTGGTGGTGGCCATTGAGAAGGTGTTTGCAGCCCACAGGTTCCCCACACGTTGTGCTCCAACAATGAGGCGCCATTCCAAAGGGAGCAGTTCTTGGAGCTGATGGGGGGTATGGGGTACAGCATAGGAAGATCACCCCCCCTCTGGCCGAGGGCAAACGGAGAAGCAGAGAGACTGATGAGGACACTGAACAAGACTTTCAGGATAGCCCAGGGCCAGGGACAGTGCCTGCAGAGGGCCCTGTACCAGTTCTTGCGAGTGTATCGCACCACCACCCATGCCTCCACTGGGGTGGCGCCGGTTGAAGCTCTGTTCAAGCGGTGCCCCCGTGGACTGTTGCCTGAGGTGGGGGAGAAGGAGCCTGGGGTGATTGACGATCAGCAGGTGGAGATGGACCGTCGGCTGCAGATCGAACAGGAGAATGTGCGGCGAGGGCTGCGTCCGGAGCGACTGGAGCCAGGAGATGAGATACTCATTAGGAACAGGCATCACCATGGAAAGCTCTCTCTCCCCTACGAACCTGAGCCACTCGATGTGGTGGCTGTCAAGGGGTCCATGATGACAGCCTCGGATGGGAGATCGGCTGTTACCCGGAATGTGAGTTTCTTTAAGAAGCTAGGGATCGGATGGAGGTGCCCGAGGACGGAGGAGGCCAACCCACAATGCCCGCGTCCCCCACCCGTGGAGTGCCATCGGATGGACTGCCCGTGCTGGAGGTAAGCGGGAGGTACCCCCAGAGGGCTGGGCGAGAGAAACCTGCTTACCTCAGCGATTACGTTCTGGGACATGTTTCATGACTGGCCCGTGGGCCCTAGTATTGTTTAAGGGGATCCGGGGCGGTTGTAAATAAAGGGGTGTGTTGGGGATTTTTGGAAAGTTTATGTCCACATGTTATTTGGTTGGTTTTGTAGATTAATAAAGTTGTGTTGTTTATCCTCATGGAAAAGGATGAGTGTGGCTCTGCCCCTTTAAGGGAAGCGCACGCGGCGGCGTGACATTGCACGCCGCTGCGTGCAGTATAAATAAAGGGGGCGTTACCGGCCGTGACAGTGCGACCGGGAGGCCCGAGCAGAACGGATGTCTCTGTGTCATTCTGTTTGTGCTTGGGGGCTTAGGGGCATCGCGAGTGGGAGTTCTGACACCCTCCCAACACCGGGCCAGTAACGGCTTTGCCAGTCTGACCTAGGTAGGCCAAGCGAAGAAAATCAATATCACTATCTTTACATTTAATTTCAATCATATGCATCAATGTTCCACAAGATGGCAGCCTAGATCAGTAAATGTAATATGGCTTTCTGTCCCATTTGTTGTAAAAAGTGTATTGTCATATGGTCCCCACTTTGGCTGTGCCATTTATTCCGCCTGGTGCCCTTCACCCATTGTGGGATGGGGAGTAGGAGAGAGAGTGAGAGATAAACAAAATAGCCTGCCTGCTTTATTTCATTTTATGTGCTGACTTAATCTAGGGTTTTGGGTTTGTGATACGTTTCGATGTTTCTGGTTATGTATTTATTTTCTTTAATGAATGGTTTAATGTATTAAGATGTGTTTATTTTATTTATTTATTTATGTAATTATAGTACCTGGATGATAAACATTGATTTTGGCACTTTTGTTTCACAATTAAAAAGCCAAACTTAAGGATAGCAGCTGATTTAAAAGCAACACGTGAAACCCCAACGGACACATAACTCTCAAGATTCGCTTGGGATTCTGGGACTTGCAGTTTTTCTAAATTCCAAAAGTGCTAGAATCCAACGGGAAAAAGACAGGACTGGATGTCCTTTTCACGCATGGCCACAGGAAACTTCAGTGCTCTGCTGATATGAAGCCACTTGCATGAAGTATGTGTGGGGGTGGGGGGTCTTATGGTAATCTACGACGTTGCTCTGTGACAGAATAGAAGTCTTGTGCTGCTGTGACACCCAGTCCAATGTCACCTAGTCTGGTGCAGTCTTGCTTCTGGATGGGCAGGGAGGGGACGCACTCAGTCGCCCATTTTCTGCTTAGAGCATTAATTTGAAAACTGAAAGGCTACAGCACACAGGAAGGACAGTTTCTTCTTCTTTATTCAAGAGCAAGTTTACGCCCCACTGGCTTCCTCCAAGTCACCTCTCTTCCTGCTGTCCTGCGTTTCTAAAGATGCTCATTCTAATGGAAGATGCATGTTGTCACTATTGCACAGAAGTGTTCTACATTCCAGCTCTCTGGGTGCTTGATGTTATATAGTATAGACTGTTACACATCTCCCTTCTTCACAGAATCTTATCAGACAATAAACAGAAAACTAAATGTACAGAATAAACTATACAAACCCTAAATACATTGACACAACCTATTTACTAAACTAGAAATAAAAATTAAAATGAACACTGCAACAATAACTACACTTGGCTTAACATGGTTATCATTATGCAACATAGTTTGGTCCTCATATACAAAGTCATTCCACATTTCCCCTCAAATAAGAAGGCTTGCGACAGACTCTCCTTGGACGATCGTCACATTCTTTCTTGGGTAAGCACTTTCCTTATTGCCAGATGCAGTGCTGACACCCCTTATCCTATTTCTTTCCCCTTGATTGACTCGACTCGACTTCTTGTTGTTAATGGTCCTGACTGTGCCAGAATTGGCCTTCTGGAGCAGGTGTGGCTTGACATGCTTTGAGAGGCTGCCCAGCCCCAGGAGGTGGCGCTAGAGGGGCAGTCTGCATAGAGGGCCGCCATTCTGGCCACTCCCCCGGGGGGTACCTACACCTCGCTGTTATGGAGAATTCTCAAGAATGTGCTAATTTCCCTTACCTTTTGAAACCCCCAGCAACTTTGCTAGATTTCTAGGATTTTATTTTTTTACCTGAGAAGAGTGTGAGCCTTTTTTTCCCTTTACTTGTCTCTTTAAATTTACAGACCCAGCACACACTATCTTCCTAGAGAGTGCTGGAGGGGTTGCCTAGCTTCCCCTGAGTCAAAACGCGCATCTAACAGTCGAATGTTACCCTTTGCTACCTAAATGGCTGGTGGCAGTGGTTTAGATCAAACTACCGTGATTTTTCCCAATCACTACCAACAGTAGCTAAAGATCAGGTCAGCCAGGTTTTTAAATATGGCGCCCCAGACCTATCTGTAAAAACGGACTCCAGTCGACTTTTTTCACTATTTCTTTTAGGAAAGGTCCTTCTTGTGTTTGTCTCTGCGTGACAAACCAGGTTTGGTCCCTTTGTTCTTTGGCATTTGGCGAGCTTCAGTGCTGAAGCCCTTCTCTGGTGCCTGAGTGTCTGGGATGGACAGGATGTGATAGGACAGTCTCCTAGGAGACCTGAATGCACTCTGGCGTGATTGGCCGACTGGCTCTCCGGCAAGGACAGCCACCCTGCTGTGTGAGTGACAGCCAGGCTGGAATGAATGGGGGAAAACTGTTTAAAAGCAGGTCTCTGGGACTTAGAAAGCAGAGTGGACCACTGGAACGAAAGAACCGAAGAGGAGCAAAAGGAAGAAGATTGCTGCAACTCCTAGACGAATGGTGAAGCCCTGCTGCAGGTCCAAATTGCCTGAAACTCCATCGACAGAGAAGCCCTTCAAGGTTAACTTCTTTCTTTGAGTTTAGTGGGAACAACCAACTTGCAAGCCCCTTGGACACCGTCCCCATCTTTGTCGAATTTTCTCCAGAGTGCTGTTGAAAACCAGATAGCCAGAGGGAAGGAAACCAGCTTGTGGACTTTAAGGCACTCACACCTTAAACCAATGTTTTGCTAAGCTTTTGGTCTCATCGCAGGGCAGTGCATGAACCTCCCAACGTCCTCCTTCTTGTCCCCACAACTGAAGCTTAGGAACAGCGGGATCTGCTCGAGCTGCCAGGAACAACTGCCTCAGCTACAGCTCTTCTTCACTTTGAAGGTCCTGTGCAAACGCAGTGTGGAACTCTTTTCGACCACGGTGAAAGTCTGTGAAACTTTCCCGACTTCGAAGGCTTGTCCTTCCCTAAACATTCGTCTAACTTTGCGCCTAGCCAAACGCTTATAAAAACTATGGCAAAGACTTAACCGTTTTCTACCAGAGCTGTGCTATCCGATACTAAGACTCTGAACATTGACTTTGGCCCAGGCCTGTGAGAAGAATTGCTGGTTGTATTTAACTGAAACCCTTTGCCCTGCCTATGAAAGTATTTGTGTTCTATTAATTCTTATAACCATGTCTTTTTACCCCTTTTAAAAGTATCTGAAGTGCCATTTTGCTCCCACTTCAGGGGCGCTAAACTTGTTCATTTACTTATCGGTTGTGTATTTGTGGTTTATTAGTGTGTGATATTGAGCTGCTCTTACCAGTGTAATGTTTTCAAACTGACTGTGTAAATAAATGTATATTCTTTTACAAAGAAGCCTTGAGTAAGTGTTTATTTGAATCACTGTATTTGTTGGTCCTTTGTGTAACTTGTTCTACTGCTCACTTTACTCTTGAGATATGGCTGGCTGCACAGCCATGCTACCACTTTACTGTGTAGTACAGGCTTGTGTCAAAGGTGAAATTGTACTTGCACTTGTAGTCTTAATTGTATGTAGTGTTCCCAAAGGGTATTGCACATGATTCTGCCTAACACTGGTGAACAGTGGTCAGGATAAAGTATACTTGTTACATTTAGAGTGCTACTTTTACCTTTGTTCAAATAATCCTCACAAGGCTAAGCAACACTAGAGAAGCAATTGTTTTATCATGACTGACATGGAAAGCTACAGACAGGAAATCCTAGTCACTTTTACTTATTACAGAATTTTTTATTATCATTGTCTTAGTTGTATATTTACCACATACTTAAATACCCAGAGGTTTCTAAGCACAGACCTGAGGATCCAACCTGTGTTTCTTCGTGTTATCTTGTTTCCAAGGCAAGCACGTTGCCA
The DNA here is from genome assembly GCF_040938575.1 of Ambystoma mexicanum. Taxonomy (NCBI): domain Eukaryota; kingdom Metazoa; phylum Chordata; class Amphibia; order Caudata; family Ambystomatidae; genus Ambystoma; species Ambystoma mexicanum. The sequence goes on from NC_090937.1 coordinate 1,641,187,578, forward strand.
CTGAGCTATCCTCCCGGGACAACTTTAACAGTCGACCAATTGAGAGATATGTGTAAAGCTAGGAATCTCACTGTAAAAGGCACAAAGGTTGAATTGATAGAAAAGTTGTTAGACTACCAAAGTCTGAGGAGTGGGTCTGAAACCCCCAGCTCTGCAGCAAATGTGAAAAATGTTGATGAGGATGATAATGTTTCTGAGCCCCGCTCAAATATTATGGATGCGTTAGATGAGGCAGAAGAGTCTCACAATGTAGGCCCTGTTCTACCTCTACCTGCTCATAGGCCTCAATCTTTGACCACAGAGACCCCATCAGGTCCAACACTCAGTCCTGAATTTGTCTCTTTAGAAAGTGTGAGACTGGAGTTAGAATTTAAAAGAATCCAAGCTCAGACTGAAAGCAAACATCAAGAACTTAAACTCAGAGAAATGGAGTTGAACCATGCACTTGAAATGAAAAAGTTGTCTCTTCAAACTGGTTCTCTCCCAGAGTCTTCTAGGTCTTCCAGTCCTAAGAGGCCTCACATGCCCAAAGATTCAGTAAGTATATATGAGGTTAAGCTTGATATTTTGGATTGGTTGGCTGCTTTTGAATATAACCATGGGATTCAAGACATTAAAAGGAATCAGCTGATTCCATGGCTTTTTTTCTAGGATACCCCTGTTGCAACTGAAGTGGTAATGGAGTTGGGGGATATAGACAGTAAGGAGTATGAAACTGTGAAGATAGCTTTGATAGCTAGATTTGGGAAGACCCCTTCTCAGTATCATAAGAGGTTTCGAACCCTCAAAAAGCATGATGGTACCCCTTGGCTACCTGGGTGACTGAATGTTTAAAAAACTTAGATGGATGGGTTAAGGGTTACAGAGTGAACTATTCTCTCTCTCTCACTATTCTCCCCTCTGGCCCGACTCATACTGCAGGGCACACTCTTGATGTTCTGATCTCCTCAGACCTTCCCCTCCCTGTCCCTCTAACCACTCATCTCTCCTGGAGTGATCACTTTCTCCTCTCCTCCAACCTCACCCTCCATACCCCTCAGGCCAAGCCACTTCCATCACTGCCACCCTCCTGCTCTTCCTCTAGCCTCTCTGCAGCCACCTCTCCTCCATCCTTCTCTGCCTTTCCCCTGTTCTCTGCAGACGAGGTTGCTAGACAAGTCTGATCTACAAAAGTCTTGTCAAAACAGGTTAACCTGTGTTCCTCCAAAACTATCAAGGACCACATAGACTCCCTGGCTCCTGCCCTGGCTGATTTCTGCAATCACTCCTTCGCCACTGGAGTCTTCCCAACCCCCCTGAAGCACTCCCTTGTGCACCCCCTTCTTAAGAAACCCACTGCCGAGCCCTCCTGCCTCGCCAACTACCGCCCAATCTCCATCACTCTCTTCCTAGGCAAGCTCCTGGAGAAACTGGCCATCTCCTTGCTTAATCTCCACACTGAATCTGTTGGCTGTCTTCAGGACCATCAGTCTGGCTTCAAAGATGCCAGAATCACAGAAACTGCTCTCCTGAACATCCGTGAAGACCCACTCTCCAACCTTGACTCTAACAATCCTTGGTCCTCATCCTGCCTGATCTCTCTTCTGCCTTTGACACTGTCAACCATGCCATCCTGCTCAGTCGTCTCCGTGATAACCTGGGTATCACTGGTCAGGCTCTGGCGTAGCTGATTTATTTCCTCTCCGACTGACCCTCCCAGGTCCAACTTAGGTCCTTCCTCTCTGCTATCCTTTTCTCTACCTGTGGTGTCCCCCAGGGGTCTAACCTCTCTCCCTGGCTGTTCAACCAATACCTGGCACTCCTGGCCCACTGCATCACCGCTCTCTGCCCCAACTTTCACTGCTATGCGGACGATACCCAGCTCATCTTCAGGCTACCCTCAGCCTCCTCCTCCACCTCCCTCATCTCTGACTGTCTGTCTGCTATCCAGGAGTGATGTGCCGCCAATGACCTCTTCCCTAATGCCAGTAACATTGAGATTCTCCTCATCAGCACACCCGCTCCTTCCTTTCATGTAGCTCTCTGGCCGGCCTCCCTTGGCCCTCTTCCTATTCCCACCTGTAAGGCTAAAAACCTTGGGGTCATCTTCGACTCTACAATCTCCTTCTCTCCTCACATTTCTGACATCTCTAAGAAGTCACACTGCCAACTGCACCTCCTCAGAGGTATTCTTCCTTTACTCTCCATCCCACAGAAGCTCACGGTCTCCAGAGCTCTGGCTCTCTCTAGGCTGGACTATTGCAATAGCCTCTTCTAAATCTGCCACTCTCAGCCTCCTGCAAGTTATCCAGAACCAGACTGCAAGACTTATCCTTGGCCTCAAGCTCAGGGATGGTATCTCTCCAGGACTGAAATCTCTGCACTGGCTCCCAGTGGCTGCAAGGATTAAGTTCAAAACCCTCTGCATCGTCCACAATACCTTCAACTCTCTCTCCCCAAACACCTTCCTTCTCGAGCTCTTTGCTCATCTACCTCAAACTCCGTCAGGGTCAGTCGCTTCTCCAAGCAACGAGTTTCTGGTAGATCTCTTTCTTCGGCTCGGACCTCCATCTGGAACAGCCTCCTTGCCTACCTGAAACTTGAGGAGAATCATCTTCGTTTCCGGAAGCACCTCAGAACCTTTCTCTTTGCTTATGCTTTTTCTCCCCCTCTCCCTTGCTGACTTCCTGGCTGACACAGAATTTGCACTGGTTACCTGGTCACCCTCTGATCTCGGGCCTAGGTCCCCTCCCCTGCCAGTCGCACTCCTGCATTGCCCTCCTGGCAACCCCCGCCCATGGGGACTGTTTCTGTATCCCTACGTTCCACTACCAACACTTGACACCTGGTGTCGGCACTTATCCTTGCACTTGCCACCTGCTGGCCGTACTTTTATTTGCTGTTTCATTTTTTTTTTCTGACCCCATATACTGCACTGTCCTCTCCCCTTTCTCCCTTGCACTTCTCCTCCTTCCCCTTTCCATGCACTTGTGCAATCTGAATGACTGCTGGCTTAGTAGTATCGTTGTCTATCCTCTCTCTGTTCCCCCTTCCTTGTCTCGTCGCGCCTTGAAAAACTTGTGTATAGGCACGTTATAAATGCCATATCATATCATATCATATATCATATCATGATAAATCTGCTTATGTTGGAATCTATTTATGAAGCCTGCTCTCCTGCGCTGAGACACTTTGCTGACTCTAAGGAAATTGATTCAAAGACGTTAGCAAGGGCTGCTGATTTGTGGGTTGCCAACAGGGCTACTCACAAGGATTCTAGGGCAACTGAGAAGAAGGATGAGGGAAAGCAGCACAAGAAAGATACCAAAGAGAATTCCAATACCTCCATTCCAAAAGAGGACCCCATACATAACAAGGGTAAGCCACAAGGGAAAACGAATCAGGTTAGTGTACCTCTTGGTGCCAAACCATAAGGAGGTCAGAACAAACCCCCATTCGTAAAGACATTTGGAAATTGTTATGCTTGTGGGTCAACTGACCATGTTAAAGGGGATCCCAGATGTAAGGGTAAACCTTCAGGGATCCACACTGTCTCCATAGCCTTCTCCCCAGAGGATGAAGTACCAATGGCAAGTGGGAAATTTTACTTTCTGACTGAGGAACTCATGAAAGTCTCAGCCAGTGTTTCTTTAGTATCCCTGGGTCTGTGGGAACAGCAGAAATTAGATGTTTATAATTCCATTCCTGACAATACTAAAGAGTATTACAAAGACAGTGTTTTGTGAATGGTCAGGAGACCCCTGCCATCAGAGACACTGTGGCCAGCATAACTGTAGTTGATTAATCGTTTTTAAAGGGAGAGGATGTTGCTAAGGCAACTAAATACCTAACTAGCTTGATGGAGGCCCTGTCCAAATGCTTCCACAGTTACCAGCTCTCATCCAGTGCAATGACATGAATGTCAAGATACCTGTAAGTGTGCGGAGTGAAGTACCTGGGAGAGTCCTGTTGGGGAATGACTTAAAAACTCTTGGAGTTGTATCAAGCACCCCCAGGCCTACCAGCAAAAGGAAACAGGAGCAGACTAGTAAGGCCAAAGAGAGTACCTTAAAAGGCTCTCAAGAGGAGATTATAGAAGAAAATATATCTCTCAGTCCACTTGACTTACTGACTGCAATTTCAAAGACGAAAAAGGACAAGGGGAAACCTAAAACCTCCAGGAAGAAACCAGCCAGCACTCCTGTGCCCCCAACAAGAACATCCCAGAGAGGACTGTCCAAAGTCACACCTGTGACTCCTCCACCAGCTGAGGATGAGTGTGTGGAACAACCTTGTGTGGTTGAATCAGCTGCTGAGGAATACGAGCTGGAAGAGGGCCTTGCTCCTGTTGGAGATCTGGATCCTGCAGACCATCCTGAGCTGCAGCTTTTAGTGGCAGAAGGTGGGCCCTGTAAGGCAGACTTCAGCAGAGGTCAAAGAGAGTGTCCTACTCTTGAAGGTCTTCACCAACAGGCAGCATCCCAGTGGGAGGGGCAAGAGCCAGGTAAGCTGATGGCCTCTTCTACAGTGAACCCACTGAGTCTATCCCAGGGGACTACAGAAGACATGTAGTGCCTCTAGAAAGCAGACTCCAGTTCCTTATCAGGACTAACACAATGATCTACGGGGTCTGCTAGAGGGTCTGCAATATCTTCTTCTTCACTGGTATTACTGCTTTCCCCAGTTCTCCCCTCCTCCTCCTCCTCACCTGATGAGGTAGAATAGTCCAACTTCTTTCTGCGGGAAAGTCCGGCGTATGGTTTTTTCTTTTTTAGTAGATAGGGTCTGCTTCGGAAGGAAGCCACCGTGACTCCAAGATAGAGAGACCAACCGTGACTCCCCTCCGCGACAGCCAGAGGGGAAAAAAGCCGTTGGACGGGAAAAAAAACCCTTGGTCCGGAGTGGGTGCAGGTGTGATGGAAATCCGCTGGATCCGCAGCGATGTCTGGTAACTCCTCCACCGGGGATACGGGGACCGTGAGGCCAACGTACCCGTGCTGACCAGCGGTCGATGGCAGCAGGAAAGCAGGTGAAACAACACAGCGCCTGGGCGGAAGAGATGAGAGAATACCAGAGAAGCCAGGAGAGAACCAAGAGAGCGAAGGAAGGAGCAACAGGGGAGGAGGCAACGGGCGGCAATGGGAATAGCGTAGAGAAAAAACGGGAGAGCAAGCGGGCAGAAGGGAGGAATGGAAAACAGTCGCCGGAGGACGAACTGTAGTCACAATAGGAAGGCAAACTAGCGCAGGCAACGGAACAGGAAAACAACTCAGTTGCAACGCGCAGAGACGCCGACTGCCGTATGATGATATACGAACGGCAGCGGCCATCTTGGGAGACAACCAGACCGTGGCACGCAGAAGGGAGAAAACGTGATGGAACATTCTAATGGCATCCTTGTTTCCACCTTCTCCACAGACGCCACTCGCCAGCGGCTGTGACATTCCTACAGTTAGCCCATGAGATACCTTTGGCTAGTCACTTAAGTTTTAATAAGACCAAGGAAAGACTCTCTTTATATTTCTACTGGCCTAAATTGGGGGCTGATGTAGATAAATTCTGTAGGAGCTGTCACACTTGCCAAACCTCTGGCAAGAGTGGAGCCAAGAATGTGGTACCCTTGGTGTCCCTCCCAGTGGTGGGAGTCCCTTTTGAGAGTGTAGGAATCAACATTGTTGGTCCCTTAGACCCTCCAACCTCTTCAGGAAACAGGTTTATCCTGTTTGTAGTAGACTATGCTACATACCTATGGTATCCTGAAGCCATACCTATGAGGACTGTTACAGCTCAGGCTGTTGCTAAGGCCCTACTTGGTATTTGTACCAGGGTAGGTTTTCCAAAAACAGTTATCTCTGACCGGGGATCCAATTGTATGTCCCACTACATGCAGGCCATGTGGAAAAACTGTGGAGTAATTTACAAGTTCTCAACTGCCTACCATCCTTAGACAATGGATTGGTCGAGAGGTTCAACCATAGAATGATGAGCGTGAAAGGTGCTTTAGAAGAACCCCTTAGGAGAAAGTGTGATTTTCTGCTGCCATGCCTTCTATTTGCTTATAGAGAAGTCCCTCTAAGGGAGTTGGATTTAGTCACTTTACACTTCTCTATGGCCATCCAGTTAGAGGCCCCATGGCCCTGAGTAAGGAGGGGTTGAAGAGTGCACCTTCCGCCAAGCCAGTGAGAGTCCCTGACTATGTGATAGTTCTCCGGAGGAGAATGTCACACATGATGGCAGAAGCATCAGACATCTTGAAAGCAGGTAAAGCTCTGGTAAAGCATTGGCATGACCAGAAGGCCACCATGGTTGAGTTTTCTCAAGAACAGGTTGTTCTAGTTATGGTACCTACAAGGCAGGGGGCCTTACAGGACAAATGGTTAGGACCCTTCAAGGCTGTGGATAAACTTGGAGAGGTCAACTATCTGGTGGACTTAGGCAATCCTAAGGAGGCTCCCAGAGTCTTTCAGACCAACCGTCTAAAAGCTTATGTCTCAAGACCAGAAGTGGGAGTTTTGATTCTAGCTTCAGCTCAAGAGGAGGAGGAGAGTGAAACTCTATCTGACCTACTCAGAGGCCAGCTTTTAGATGAGAACAGAAGGAGTTAATCTCTCTTCTAATTTCACCCCTGAACAACAGGATGAGTGCAAGTTTCTGTTAAATCAGTTTGCATCACTGTTTTCACTATCACCAGGCCTGACCCCTTGGGGCCAGCATGATATTCTCACTAGTGACTGTTTACCTGTTAAAAGCAGAGGTTACAGGATGTCAGATCATTTAAGATCCAACATAAAGGAGGAGGTCAACAAGATGCTTGATCTCGGGGTAATAGAGCCCTCTACCAGTCCATGGTCTAGTCCAGTTGTTCTAGTACCAAACGCAGGGTCCAAGGAGTAGAGATTCTGTGTGGACTATAGAGCTCTTAATGCAGTCACCAAGACTGATGCCCACCCTTTACCAAGGAAAGATGAACTAGTGGACAAACTTGGTTTAGCCAAGTACCTCAGTACATTTGATCTCACTTCAGGCTATTGGCAAATAGCACTGACAGACCATGCTAAGGAGAAAACGGCATTCTCAACCCCTGCAGGCCTCTACCAGTTTAAGGTAATGCCTTTTGGACTAAAGAATGCACCTGCTACATTCCAAAGGATGGTTAATCAAGTTCTGAATGGGATGGAGGGCTTCTGCATGGCATACTTGGGTGACATTGCAGTGTTCAGACCTACTTGGAAAGAACATGTTGACCACCTAGGGTATGTTTTGCAGGTTCTTGAGCAGGCCCATCAGACCATAAAGGCAAGTAAATGTCAAATTGTTCAGAGTAAAGTGGTCTACCTTGGGCATGAGGTAGGAGGAGGTTAAATCAGACCATTGCCTAGAAAAGTACCATCCCTACTACTCAAACCCAGGTGAGAGCCTTCCTAGTTCTCACTGGGTACTATAGGAACTTCATTGAGAACTATGGGACCATAGCTTCTCCCTTGCATGTGGTCTCCTCTCCCAGATTCCTTAAAAAGGTCAGGTGGAATGAGGAATGCACTCAAGCATTTGAAGGCCTAAAGAAAGCCCTTTGTCAAGCTCCAGTCCTAATAGCTCCCGACTACAACCAAAACTTCATTGTGCAGACAGATGCTTCAAATACAGGTAGAGGTGTAGTTCTGAGTCAGCTGGAAGGGAAAGGTAGGCAGCCCCCCATTTGCTTCATCAGCAGGAAGCTGAAGGAACCTGAGACAAGGTGGGCAACCATAGAAAGAGAATGTTTTGCTATTGTTTGGTCACTGAAGAAGTTTAGACCATACTTGTATGGATCTACTTTTGTGATTAAGACTGACCACCAGCCCTTGAGATGGTTGATGCAAATGAAAGGGTAAATCCCTAAACTACTAAGATGGTCAATCGGCCTGCAAGGGATTGATTTTACCATTGAACACAGGTTTGGGTGTCACCACCAAAATGCTGATGGTCTCTCCAGGATGTTTGACCCACTGGAGTAAGGAGATTCATCCAGGAGTGGGGGGACGAGTGTTAGGGAGAATTCTCAAGAATGTGCCAATTTCCCTTACCTTTTGAGACCCCCAGCAACTTTGCTAGATTTCTAGGATTTGATTATTTACCTGAGAAGAGTGTGAGCCTTTTTTCCCACTCTACCATCTATTTTGATGTGTGTTTTATGTTTGTGTTCTTTGCTTATAGAGTTTTAAACAACTCCATAGGCATCATCTTTTTCTGTGTGTCACACCTTCAGTGCAGTGACACAGGGATGTCTTTCAGACTTCCCAAGGTTTAAATACCTTCTCTGGGACTGACTACCGTCTCCCAGAGCATGTAAAGTTATATTGACTTAACTAGTCTCTTTATATTTACAGACCCAGCACACACTATATTTCCTATAGAGTGCTGGAGGGTTTACCTAGCTTCCCCTGAGTCAAAACATTCATGTAACAGTCAAATGTTACCCTTTCCTACTTTAAATGGCTGGTGGCAGAGGTTTAGATCAAACTAACGTGATTTTTCCCGAGTCAAAATCGGGTCAGCCATGGTTTTCAATATGGCGCCCCAGACCTATCTGTAAAAAAAGACTCTGGTTGACTTTTTTGTGTCATTTCTTTTAGGAAAGGTCCTTCTTGTGTTTGTCTCTGCGCGCCAAACCAGGTTTGGTCCCTTTGTTCATTGACCTTTGGTGGGCTTCAGTGCTGAAGCCCTCCTCTGGTGCCTGAGTCTCTGGGATGGACATGATGTGAGGGAGGTACCCGAAACCCCCTGTGCTTAGTTTCATAGGAGACCTGAATGCACTCTGGTGTGATTGGACAGCTGGCTGTGTGAGTGACAGCCAGGCTGGAATGAATAGGGCAAAACTGTTTAAAAGCAGGTCTCTGGTACTTGGAAAGCAGAGTCGACCACTGGAACGAAAGAACCGAAGACGAGCTGAAGGAAGAGGACTGCTGCAACTCCTCGATGACCGGTGAAGCCCTGCTGCAGGTCTGAATTGCCTGAAACTCCATCAACAGTGAAGCCCTTCAAGGTTAACTTCTTCCCTTGAGTTTGGTGGGAGCAACCAACTCGCAAGACACCGTCCCCATCTTGGTCAAATTTTCTTCAGAGTGCTGTTGAAATCCGGATAGCCAGAGGGAAGGAAATCAGCTTGTGGACTTTAAGGCACTCACACCTTAAACCAACGTTTTGATAAGCTTTTGGCCTCAACCCTGGGCAGTGCAGGAACCTCCCGACGTCCTCCTTCTTGTCCCCATGACTGAAGTTCAGGAACAGCGAGATCTGCTTGAACTGCCAGGAACAACTGCCTCAGCTACAGCTCTTCTTCACTTTCAAGGTACTGTGCAAACACGTTCTGGAAAACTTTTTCGCCAACAGTGAAAGTTTGGGAAAACTTTCCCGACTTCGAAGGACCATTGGTTGTGTATTTGTGGTTTATTAGTGTGTGATATTGAGCAGCTCTTACTAGTGTAATGTTTTCAAACTCACTGTGAAAATAAATGTATATTTTTTACCAAGAAACCTTGAGTAAGTGTTTATTTGAATCACTGTATTTGTTGGTCCTTTGTGTAACTTGTTCTACTACTCACTTTACTCTTGAGATAAGTCTGGCTGCTCAGCCATCGCTACCACTTTATTTTGTAGTACAGTCTTGTACCAAAGGTGAAATTTTACTTGTAGACTTAATTGTGTGTAGTGTTCCCAAAGGGTACTGCACATGATTCTGCCTAACACTTGCCTCCTCCCCCAGAGGGGAAGGGGCGTCCCCAAAGCCAGTCACATCCGGCTGGGCTCTGGGGAGTAGTTATAAAGCAAAGGGGCTTATTCTATTCTTGCAGGCCCCCAATGTGGGGAAAGGACCCTCCCCAGTGGGAAAAATGGTGCAGGAAGCTTTAGAAATGTGTATCCAGAAGGACAAAGGGTGAGAGTTACGATTTAGGGGTTTTTTGTTGTCCTGCATACTGAGGTTGTGCGCACTAATGGTTTAGGTCTATGTGCCGTCATAGAAATGGAGATATCTGGAGGATGACGAAGACCGCCTAGGTTTGTATCTAGAGTATGGCCAGGGGCACTGCTCAAGGGCCCAAACGATTGTTTTCAGAGTTTGCACCACAGGGGGATGGTGAATATATTAGCCCGAAACCCTGCGGCAAATTTTGAGGGGGGCCGTTCTCACAAGACCAGTCAAATGAGTGATCCATACAGAGGTTATTGGAGTGACTGACCTGTCAGTCAAACAGCATAAGCAAATGTTTACTCGTGGTGGGGTCCACAGCTCTTAAATGGGCAGGATGTGCTAAAGAGAGATGGGGAGTGTTGATGCAGTTATAAGGTCGGTATGTTTTTGGGGGCATTGGGGGTGGTGGGTGGTGGCGGAGTTACTGTCACGGTCCTAGCCGTGGAGGAGTTTGACTGGGCGGTATCCCGATGGCCGCACTAGAGCCAAATTCGGACGATGGGCACTGAGTCCTTTATGGGCAGTTGAGACTCCTCGTCAACGAGATTCAGTGGTCCTGAAGAATAACTGTTTGACAGTTTATAATTTGAAGTGGAGACGTCATTACTCTGTAAACTGGAAGTGACAAGTGTCCCCGGGAACTATAAGATGATGACAAGCCCGACAAACCAACGAGCTACCTTAGAAGTCTAAGGGTATGTGACTTTACTTAGGGCTGGGATCCACCCCCAAAATGTTATTTGACTCTAATAAATGGGTTTTTGTGTTTCTAAATATACACCAATTGCCATTATGATTCTTAGGATATGTGTAATCATTGCATGATGTCTTAGACCCCGAAGGAGTGGGTAATAGGGGATGGCCCGCTATGGCGTTATCCATTACTTTACTCTAGTCCGGAGAAGTGTTGAGTGTGCTGAGTGTGCTGAGCATTGAGAGAGCTGAGACTACTTCTGGGAGCACTGCAGGAGCTGCAGAGTCGAGGCAGCAAGCCTGAATTGAGCAGAGCAGTGTGACATCGCAGACAGCAGTAAGCGGCCAGCAGCATGGTCCCGTTGTGCGCCATGGAGGACAATGCTGTGGTTAACACAGCCTTGAAGTCCTCCCCAACCACTGATGATCCTTCATAGAACCGGTTTGATGAACATTTCAGAGTGGGAGGTGGATGCTGTGTACACATTGTGTATATGAGGCTCCCTTGTTGCTCTTCCCTGCTTTGCACCTTTGGTTGAGCATGTTCTTAAAAGTTTGAAGTGTGGTAAGTTTGAAGAGGGCACCGGCATAGTGGACATAATGGCAACTGAAAGTTCATATTTGGCCTTTTAAAAACCAACGATAAAAAGAAATTGTGGGCATATTACAGACATCTATCTAATGTAGTATGTAAAGGTAGCGGGCGCCCCTCTCTCGACAGAACAAGGCCTGATAACCTGTTCAGTGGTTATTAATCACTTGAGAGTTCGCAGCCACTGCTTTTACTCACTGTGCCTTTCACAGATGGGAAATATCCATTTGCATATCAGTCTTTGTCCTGCCCAGGGGCAGTCCAGCACCGAAATGCAATGGCAATTCCAACCTGAACGAGAGTACCACCAGCAACCCCATACACGTGTTTCACCCTTGTTGGGGATCATCAGTGAGGTGAAGCTGATGCCTCTCTAAGCACAGTGAGAGGGAGACCACGTCTGGTTGCCCCCAGGAGACCTAGGGTTACCAATCCCAGGTTCCTTGAAATTTAGTTTGTAAAGGTAGCGGGCGCCCCTCTCTCGACAGAACAAGGCCTGATAACCTGTTCAGTGGTTATTAACCACTTGAGAGTTCGCAGCCACTGCTTTTACTCACTGTGCCTTTCACAGATGGGAAATATCCATTTGCATATCAGTCTTTGTCCTGCCCAGGGGCAGTCCAGCACCGAAATGCAATGGCAATTCCAACCTGAACGAGAGTACCACCAGCAACCCCATACACGTGTTTCACCCTTGTTGGGGATCATCAGTGAGGTGAAGCTGATGCCTCTCTAAGCACAGTGAGAGGGAGACCACGTCTGGTTGCCCCCAGGAGACCTAGGGTTACCAATCCCAGTTTCCTTGAAATTTAGTTTGTAAAGGTAGCGGGCGCCCCTCTCTCGACAGAACAAGGCCTGATAACCTGTTCAGTGGTTATTAACCACTTGAGAGTTCGCAGCCACTGCTTTTACTCACTGTGCCTTTCACAGATGGGAAATATCCATTTGCATATCAGTCTTTGTCCTGCCCAGGGGCAGTCCAGCACCGAAATGCAATGGCAATTCCAACCTGAACGAGAGTACCACCAGCAACCCCATACACGTGTTTCACCCTTGTTGGGGATCATCAGTGAGGTGAAGCTGATGCCTCTCTAAGCACAGTGAGAGGGAGACCACGTCTGGTTGCCCCCAGGAGACCTAGGGTTACCAATCCCAGGTTCCTTGAAATTTAGTTTGTAAAGGTAGCGGGCGCCCCTCTCTCGACAGAACAAGGCCTGATAACCTGTTCAGTGGTTATTAACCACTTGAGAGTTCGCAGCCACTGCTTTTACTCACTGTGCCTTTCACAGATGGGAAATATCCATTTGCATATCAGTCTTTGTCCTGCCCAGGGGCAGTCCAGCACCGAAATGCAATGGCAATTCCAACCTGAACGAGAGTACCACCAGCAACCCCATACACGTGTTTCACCCTTGTTGGGGATCATCAGTGAGGTGAAGCTGATGCCTCTCTAAGCACAGTGAGAGGGAGACCACGTCTGGTTGCCCCCAGGAGACCTAGGGTTACCAATCCCAGGTTCCTTGAAATTTAGTTTGTAAAGGTAGCGGGCGCCCCTCTCTCGACAGAACAAGGCCTGATAACCTGTTCAGTGGTTATTAACCACTTGAGAGTTCGCAGCCACTGCTTTTACTCACTGTGCCTTTCACAGATGGGAAATATCCATTTGCATATCAGTCTTTGTCCTGCCCAGGGGCAGTCCAGCACCGAAATGCAATGGCAATTCCAACCTGAACGAGAGTACCACCAGCAACCCCATACACGTGTTTCACCCTTGTTGGGGATCATCAGTGAGGTGAAGCTGATGCCTCTCTAAGCACAGTGAGAGGGAGACCACGTCTGGTTGCCCCCAGGAGACCTAGGGTTACCAATCCCAGGTTCCTTGAAATTTAGTTTGTAAAGGTAGCGGGCGCCCCTCTCTCGACAGAACAAGGCCTGATAACCTGTTCAGTGGTTATTAACCACTTGAGAGTTCGCAGCCACTGCTTTTACTCACTGTGCCTTTCACAGATGGGAAATATCCATTTGCATATCAGTCTTTGTCCTGCCCAGGGGCAGTCCAGCACCGAAATGCAATGGCAATTCCAACCTGAACGAGAGTACCACCAGCAACCCCATACACGTGTTTCACTCTTGTTGGGGATCATCAGTGAGGTGAAGCTGATGCCTCTCTAAGCACAGTGAGAGGGAGACCACGTCTGGTTGCCCCCAGGAGACCTAGGGTTACCAATCCCAGGTTCCTTGAAATTTAGTTTGTAAAGGTAGCGGGCGCCCCTCTCTCGACAGAACAAGGCCTGATAACCTGTTCAGTGGTTATTAACCACTTGAGAGTTCGCAGCCACTGCTTTTACTCACTGTGCCTTTCACAGATGGGAAATATCCATTTGCATATCAGTCTTTGTCCTGCCCAGGGGCAGTCCAGCACCGAAATGCAATGGCAATTCCAACCTGAACGAGAGTACCACCAGCAACCCCATACACGTGTTTCACCCTTGTTGGGGATCATCAGTGAGGTGAAGCTGATGCCTCTCTAAGCACAGTGAGAGGGAGACCACGTCTGGTTGCCCCCAGGAGACCTAGGGTTACCAATCCCAGGTTCCTTGAAATTTAGTTTGTAAAGGTAGCGGGCGCCCCTCTCTCGACAGAACAAGGCCTGATAACCTGTTCAGTGGTTATTAACCACTTGAGAGTTCGCAGCCACTGCTTTTACTCACTGTGCCTTTCACAGATGGGAAATATCCATTTGCATATCAGTCTTTGTCCTGCCCAGGGGCAGTCCAGCACCGAAATGCAATGGCAATTCCAACCTGAACGAGAGTACCACCAGCAACCCCATACACGTGTTTCACCCTTGTTGGGGATCATCAGTGAGGTGAAGCTGATGCCTCTCTAAGCACAGTGAGAGGGAGACCACGTCTGGTTGCCCCCAGGAGACCTAGGGTTACCAATCCCAGGTTCCTTGAAATTTAGTTTGTAAAGGTAGCGGGCGCCCCTCTCTCGACAGAACAAGGCCTGATAACCTGTTCAGTGGTTATTAACCACTTGAGAGTTCGCAGCCACTGCTTTTACTCACTGTGCCTTTCACAGATGGGAAAAATCCATTTGCATATCAGTCTTTGTCCTGCCCAGGGGCAGTCCAGCACCGAAATGCAATGGCAATTCCAACCTGAACGAGAGTACCACCAGCAACCCCATACACGTGTTTCACCCTTGTTGGGGATCATCAGTGAGATGAAGCTGATGCCTCTCTAAGCACAGTGAGAGGGAGACCACGTCTGGTTGCCCCCAGGAGACCTAGGGTTACCAATCCCAGGTTCCTTGAAATTTAGTTTGTAAAGGTAGCGGGCGCCCCTCTCTCGACAGAACAAGGCCTGATAACCTGTTCAGTGGTTATTAACCACTTGAGAGTTCGCAGCCACTGCTTTTACTCACTGTGCCTTTTACAGATGGGAAATATCCATTTGCATATCAGTCTTTGTCCTGCCCAGGGGCAGTCCAGCACCGAAATGCAATGGCAATTCCAACCTGAACGAGAGTACCACCAGCAACCCCATACACGTGTTTCACCCTTGTTGGGGATCATCAGTGAGGTGAAGCTGATGCCTCTCTAAGCACAGTGAGAGGGAGACCACGTCTGGTTGCCCCCAGGAGACCTAGGGTTACCAATCCCAGGTTCCTTGAAATTTAGTTTGTAAAGGTAGCGGGCGCCCCTCTCTCGACAGAACAAGGCCTGATAACCTGTTCAGTGGTTATTAACCACTTGAGAGTTAATAACCACTGAACAGGTTATCATGTCTGTTCTTGCGAGAGAGGGGCGCCCGCTACCTTTGTATAACTATTTGTTAAGGAACCTGGGATTGGTAACCCTAGGTCTCCTGGGGGCAACCAGACGTGGTCTCCCTCTCACTGTGCTTAGAGAGGCATCAGCTTCACCTCACTGATGATCCCCAACAAGGGTGAAACACGTGTATGGGGTTGCTGGTGGTACTCTCGTTCAGATTGGAATTGCCATTGTATTTCGGTGCTGGACTGCCCCTGGGCAGGACAAAGACTGATATGCAAATGGATATTTCCCATCTGTGAAAGGCACAGTGAGTAAAAGCAGTGGCTGCGAACTCTCAAGTGGTTAATAACCACTGAACAGGTTATCATGTCTGTTCTTGCGAGAGAGGGGCGCCCGCTACCTTTGTAAAACTATTTGTTAAGGAACCTGGGATTGGTAACCCTAGGTCTCCTGGGGGCAACCAGACGTGGTCTCCCTCTCACTGTGCTTAGAGAGGCATCAGCTTCACCTCACTGATGATCCCCAACAAGGGTGAAACACGTGTATGGGGTTGCTGGTGGTACTCTCGTTCAGATTGGAATTGCCATTGTATTTCGGTGCTGGACTGCCCCTGGGCAGGACAAAGACTGATATGCAAATGGATATTTCCCATCTGTGAAAGGCACAGTGAGTAAAAGCAGTGGCTGCGAACTCTCAAGTGGTTAATAACCACTGAACAGGTTATCATGTCTGTTCTTGCGAGAGAGGGGCGCCCGCTACCTTTGTAAAACTATTTGTTAAGGAACCTGGGATTGGTAACCCTAGGTCTCCTGGGGGCAACCAGACGTGGTCTCCCTCTCACTGTGCTTAGAGAGGCATCAGCTTCACCTCACTGATGATCCCCAACAAGGGTGAAACACGTGTATGGGGTTGCTGGTGGTACTCTCGTTCAGATTGGAATTGCCATTGTATTTCGGTGCTGGACTGCCCCTGGGCAGGACAAAGACTGATATGCAAATGGATATTTCCCATCTGTGAAAGGCACAGTGAGTAAAAGCAGTGGCTGCGAACTCTCAAGTGGTTAATAACCACTGAACAGGTTATCATGTCTGTTCTTGCGAGAGAGGGGCGCCCGCTACCTTTGTAAAACTATTTGTTAAGGAACCTGGGATTGGTAACCCTAGGTCTCCTGGGGGCAACCAGACGTGGTCTCCCTCTCACTGTGCTTAGAGAGGCATCAGCTTCACCTCACTGATGATCCCCAACAAGGGTGAAACACGTGTATGGGGTTGCTGGTGGTACTCTCGTTCAGATTGGAATTGCCATTGTATTTCGGTGCTGGACTGCCCCTGGGCAGGACAAAGACTGATATGCAAATGGATATTTCCCATCTGTGAAAGGCACAGTGAGTAAAAGCAGTGGCTGCGAACTCTCAAGTGGTTAATGACCACTGAACAGGTTATCATGTCTGTTCTTGCGAGAGAGGGGCGCCTGCTACCTTTGTAAAACTATTTGTTAAGGAACCTGGGATTGGTAACCCTAGGTCTCCTGGGGGCAACCAGACGTGGTCTCCCTCTCACTGTGCTTAGAGAGGCATCAGCTTCACCTCACTGATGATCCCCAACAAGGGTGAAACACGTGTATGGGGTTGCTGGTGGTACTCTCGTTCAGATTGGAATTGCCATTGTATTTCGGTGCTGGACTGCCCCTGGGCAGGACAAAGACTGATATGCAAATGGATATTTCCCATCTGTGAAAGGTACAGTGAGTAAAAGCAGTGGCTGCGAACTCTCAAGTGGTTAATAACCACTGAACAGGTTATCATGTCTGTTCTTGCGAGAGAGGGGCGCCCGCTACCTTTGTAAAACTATTTGTTAAGGAACCTGGGATTGGTAACCCTAGGTCTCCTGGGGGCAACCAGACGTGGTCTCCCTCTCACTGTGCTTAGAGAGGCATCAGCTTCACCTCACTGATGATCCCCAACAAGGGTGAAACACGTGTATGGGGTTGCTGGTGGTACTCTCGTTCATATTGGAATTGCCATTGTATTTCGTTGCTGGACTGCCCCTGGGCAGGACAAAGACTGATATGCAAATGGATATTTCCCATCTGTGAAAGGCACAGTGAGTAAAAGCAGTGGCTGCGAACTCTCAAGTGGTTAATAACCACTGAACAGGTTATCATGTCTGTTCTTGCGAGAGAGGGGCGCCCGCTACCTTTGTAAAACTATTTGTTAAGGAACCTGGGATTGGTAACCCTAGGTCTCCTGGGGGCAACCAGACGTGGTCTCCCTCTCACTGTGCTTAGAGAGGCATCAGCTTCACCTCACTGATGATCCCCAACAAGGGTGAAACACGTGTATGGGGTTGCTGGTGGTACTCTCGTTCAGATTGGAATTGCCATTGTATTTCGGTGCTGGACTGCCCCTGGGCAGGACAAAGACTGATATGCAAATGGATATTTCCCATCTGTGAAAGGCACAGTGAGTAAAAGCAGTGGCTGCGAACTCTCAAGTGGTTAATAACCACTGAACAGGTTATCATGTCTGTTCTTGCGAGAGAGGGGCGCCCGCTACCTTTGTAAAACTATTTGTTAAGGAACCTGGGATTGGTAACCCTAGGTCTCCTGGGGGCAACCAGACGTGGTCTCCCTCTCACTGTGCTTAGAGAGGCATCAGCTTCACCTCACTGATGATCCCCAACAAGGGTGAAACACGTGTATGGGGTTGCTGGTGGTACTCTCGTTCAGATTGGAATTGCCATTGTATTTCGGTGCTGGACTGCCCCTGGGCAGGACAAAGACTGATATGCAAATGGATATTTCCCATCTGTGAAAGGCACAGTGAGTAAAAGCAGTGGCTGCGAACTCTCAAGTGGTTAATAACCACTGAACAGGTTATCATGTCTGTTCTTGCGAGAGAGGGGCGCCCGCTACCTTTGTAAAACTATTTGTTAAGGAACCTGGGATTGGTAACCCTAGGTCTCCTGGGGGCAACCAGACGTGGTCTCCCTCTCACTGTGCTTAGAGAGGCATCAGCTTCACCTCACTGATGATCCCCAACAAGGGTGAAACACGTTTATGGGGTTGCTGGTGGTACTCTCGTTCAGATTGGAATTGCCATGTATTTCGGTGCTGGACTGCCCCTGGGCAGGACAAAGACTGATATGCAAATGGATATTTCCCATCTGTGAAAGGCACAGTGAGTAAAAGCAGTGGCTGCGAACTCTCAAGTGGTTAATAACCACTGAACAGGTTATCATGTCTGTTCTTGCGAGAGAGGGGCGCCCGCTACCTTTGTAAATCTATCTAATGTACATGCTCCAGAAATTAATGGGGCATGGCTTGAACATCAGTCTTCCCTTTATTGGGATTATACTTTTCAACAAACTGAGTCTCTACTTAAAGACTTTTCTGTGGGGTCCATCCCAAGTGGGGATACGGACGACATATTAGCACTGATTCACAAATGAAAGTCATCCAGGGCACCCGGCCCCAATGCTATTGCTCACTCGGAATTCTGGGCATGACAACTGGGACTGCTGTTGCAGGATATCATGGCGTGTGATCTGATACCCACACTGGTTGGAGGGAGTCCATCCTGAATCCAGTTCACAATAGGGGAGACAGGGCAGACCCTCTAACTACAGATTACTTGCCATGCTTAAGTCCAGCTCAAAGCAATTTGCATCATTGTTTCTGAAACATGGGCTGAAAGGAAACACCTTCTTAGAAAGTTTCAAACTGGCTTTAGGAAGGGCCATAGTATGATTAACAACGTATGTGTTCTACAATATCTGTTTGATGAGATTGCTAAACAACCCAATGGGAAATCGTATATATGCTTTATAGAATTCTCAAAGGCGTTCGGCTCAGTTCCTGCCCCTTTTTTTGGCCCAAATGTAGAACATGGGGACTGGATTACTTCTTTTGTATTTCATTCAGTCCTTACATACCAGAGTGACAGTACGACTGAGCTAAGAGGGAGTTCCCTCCAAACAGAAAGGCACAGACCGGGGTCTGAAGCAGCGGTGCGTGTTGGCACCCTGCTGTTCAACCTTTACACTCAGATATGGATAGTGCCTTTGGTTAAGTGCATCATTTCCCTCCTCGAATAGGTAATGAAGCAGTGCCGTGGATACTATATGCAGACGACACTGTCTTAATTGATCATACACCTATCAACCTGCAGCGATCAATTCCTACTCTCTCTTGCTTTTCCTTCTTAGATCAATTGTCCATTAATGAAGCTAAAACTAAAATATTGATAATGGGGAAAAGATGTACCATGTGAAGCAATTTTGGGGGGAATTAGGCTAGCATTCTTTGGAAGTGGCAGACAGTTACATATATTTAGTATTTCCAATAAGAACATTACCTGGTAAATCCTTCTATGAAGACCACATTTGTGCCAATGTTTGGAAGAAGTGGCTGGTAATAAAATTATTCACTGCACTTAAAGGCGGTAACATCAAGGGAATGTTGTCTATTTACGGCACCAGTATTGTGCCTGGCCTGCTTTACGGTCTCAAGTTAATACCAGAGAATCATGTAGTATGGCTAGAATGAATGGAAGGAAAAACATTGCATTCCATCCTAGGCGTCCCTCAATCGGTGCTGGTCGAGGCAGTAAGATGTGAGCTGAGGGCTACGTAAATTAGATCTCGCTGGTTAATGCAGCGTTGTAAACCTTACAGTCAGCTCATTGCTCGCTTGTCTGGTGATCAAACCGTTATGGGGCTTCTAGCCTCTCACATCAGGGTGCCTTGTGGGATACTGCCATGACTCACTTTCCTAATATCAACTTCTCTACTGACCAAATGCTGCCCCTTACTAATGCCTGGTTTATATTAAAGAAAAGGTCATTATACAGGGTTAGCGTTGAGAATATAACCAAATTACAGGTGAAGAAACGGCATAGCGAATACATCCTCCAGAGTCATCAGCTCGAGATTCCATCTTCATATCTTACTAAGCGCCCATGTGAAGTGGCCTTGGAAGTGGCCTGTGGTGTCTTTTGACCTTGCTGATCGGCTTCACAAAGTTCCACGAAGTTCGAGTGCAGCTGCAAGATACACTGTTGGACATTTTCTGGTGAATATAAATACATATGGACTGATATGGACTTTTAAATAACACCTTATAAGAGTATAAAGTGTAAACTAAGCCTCTAAAACACTATTATCTCTATCACTGATTTCGGCTCCATCCCAATTTGTGGTGAACGCCATAAAGACCATTGTGCACGCGCCCATGAGAAGTGGCCTTGGAAGTGGCCTTGGAAGTGGCCTGTTGTGTCTGTTGTGTCTGTTGTGTCTGCTGGGGCTGCTGCGGTAAAACTAGCTTATGACAACAGAGTTTGGTTAACCTTGCTTGTGATGTTTGTTTAGAACTTGTTGCTCACGTAACTCAGTTAGTATTTGCCTGTATGTTTGACTCAAAGCCGTAGCAGGTCACGTTCAGATCATGAGCTCGAAAGAAATTGCAAAGAGTAAACAATACCCCGCAGCTACATCCGTAAACCAAATAGCAACAAGAATGAGTGTTGCGCATGCAGCTGCAGTGTCTTTATCAGATTCACCCTATTTAGTGGAAGAATTGATGGAATGCGCGCAGCAATGCTCGTTGGAGCATAAAATTAACATCTTTTTTCAAGCTGACGATAATATTGTTCAATTGTCAGAAAGTTCCCAATCATTGTTTGTTGAAGAAGGCAATACAGATGTGGTGTGTCAGGACGCTGAATTGGTAGGCAATGCTGACAAGGACGAGAATGGTTCTTGCTTGTACGCAGACACTCCTCCGATATTCTGCACAGATGAAATTTCCATGTTGGCTCTGTCGCAGCACTTAGAAAAAATCGATGCTTGTGTTGCTGCAGCAGAGCCGATCGTGCATTGAGTTTCATTCTTTGATGTTAAAGGAATGGTTCGGTCAAAAAATATTATTGCCCCTACGGGTCGGCCAAGTGTTTTTAAGCCTAAGTCGCTCGATTTTAGAAAAATTTCCTATGGACCTTACCCGAGTTTTCGTCCATTAAACGCACGCAAAAACAGGCACCAGGGAGCTGCCATTTTGTGATAATCCTATCATTTCCCCCATCGCCCTGGCTGACCTGCTTTTGCGGCACTAAATCATATCCCCCGCCCCTGAGCCTGTCATCAGCAGATGCGTACCGCCCATTTCACAACGCCAAAGCATGTCTCGTGTCAACATTCGCTGCGCTTCAGCTAATGACGTGTCGCCATGGAAATGTCAGGACGCCTCTTTCCTCAATAAGTATAAACAGACCGTTTCACAACACACAGCAGCAGATTTCCGATTCCATTCCTCTCTCTGTGCTACTTTGAGTATTCTGTGACTCGTTTCTGTGCTCTGGTCAGCTACCTTCGTTGCTTGTAGCCCGTGTGAACAGATACCAGTACCACCGCTATCAATAATTTTAATTTGTGTAACACGCAATGGATACAATAATGCCCTACATGTACGAGCCCGAGTATACCGAGGAGGAACTACTGGAAAGGGAAAACACGCGAACACAATGGGTCTTCGGACGGCAGTTGGGAAGACGATTCAACAGCTGAAGAGCCTGGACCTAGTCGCATGGACAGTGTTTCCACCTGGTGCACATGCAATCGGTGCAAGCTAATGCCAACCGAGGACGAGAACTGCTGCTGCTGTGAAAACTCGGGATGCGTGGCCTACATTTCGCAATGCGAGCCACGACCGCAATGCATCACCGAGCTGCCAGACTTCAGGGCAGCCTGCCTCATACGGTCCGTGTTGAGGATAATGATGGTGCTTATGCACGAACTTCACGCAACTGTTCGTCCTCGTAATCCGAGTAACGAGTAAGTATACTCTGCTTGTCATGCCACTACTATTTCATGGTCTTCTACTATATCCTAAATTACATATACATATCATGTTAACGCAAGAAAGTCATGGGGCCTCATTCCGAGGCTGGCGCTATCCATGGAGTAAATAGCACCATGGTAAGCAACCATGGAGCTATTTACTCCATGGAAATCCGGCATGGTGAATGGAGTAATTACCGGTCCATTCCAAGGTTGGAGGGACCGGTAATTCCCCATTCACCATACCGGTTCCCCATCCCCATTCCTGCCCCCATAGGGCTCAATGGGAATGGGGAAGGAGTAAATTACGGCACCGTAAATTACGGTGCTGTAATTTACTCCAAGGTCCCTTTGCGGGTTGGATTTTTAACGCCTGCGAAAAGCAGGCGTTAAATGCCAAACCGCAAAAGGGAACTCGGAATATGGTGGTAAGTGTTAACGGTCACCGTTGCCATTAACGGTGACCGTTAACCCTTACCTCCAGCCTCGGAATGAGGCCCATTCAATAGTGTGCAGTGTCTAGATAGCATTTGTCCGAGCAGAATGCCATTAGTTAAAAGAATTGTCATTGACAACAAACGTTTATTAAACTTATCTTGGTCATTTAAAAACAGTTTGTTTCATTCCTTTTCACAGGTGGTACAGGCTGGTGGCCTATCGTTCCTTTACATGGTGGCTTCACGGGAGGCTTGGACACCGCGTTGGAAGAGTGATACCCGCCTGTGCCGTTCACGCCATAAGAGAAACGTTCCCGAGTGACAGCGGTCAGTAGAGGGGATTTTCTCTCGCTGTGCTGCAACCTGAACTGTACAATGTGTAAAGTTTTGTATTTTTGTGTCATCAAAATAAGCTACAAAATAAAACACCACATATATTTTAACAACGGTTGTTTCGATGTTTTAAATCAATCAAGTGTGTCTCCATTCAAGGATGGAGGTCAGACACCTGTGCTCGGAATGGGTGAAGTTCAGGTCGCTGTGAAGCGGGGTGGTCACTATCCATGCTAACATAATATATTATCAATAATGCATGCACTAAATAACACTTGTTCAAAGTCTTTCAGTCGGTTATGTCTCTATAAAAGGCACACATATATCAATGCTATCAATTAACATTGGATTATACAGGCCTTAGGTCAAGGGTCTTGACCACTATAATACACTGTTTGAAGTGTGGGTCTGTGCTCACAAGAATCTCCGATATGTGGCATTTGTTATTGATAGGCAACGATAGACTGCAGTAGGGGTCTAATGTTAGTTGGGGATCTGCTAGGTGGGCATCATGGCATGGTCAGTGGTCTGGCACATGAACAGAATACCTTGCAGGGACACAGGGTCAGAATGGCAGTAACTTTCCACTGGCGAGGGTGCGTGGGCAAGGACACGTTTGTGGAGATAAACGAGCCATGTGCTTGGTTCAGGCCGGTTCACATGCAGGACCGTGATCTAAGAGAGTGATGTGTTACATTTATTAGCTGTTGCAAATATCTCTGGAGTTTTCCAGTCAGAGTGGGGACGAGGCTGTGGGCCATGTGCTCTGCGCGCTGTACTATCGCAGTGAGGCCTGGTTACCAAAATGGAGTGGAAAGGGGGTACAAAAATGGATGCCCCGTGTCCTGCTCAGTGTTCCCATCTACGCGAATGTCATGCAAAGTTAACATCACATAAGGGCAAGGGGCGAACCCACTACTGGAGGCACTTGGTACGAGTTTCTACTGAGAAGTAAAGGATGCGAGGGGCCCCACACACTTGCCTGCACGCCAAAAGGCGGTTCGCACCCGGGGAAGAGCGCTGGCATGGGGGGCTGTGAAGGGCGCAAACAGCCAAGGTGCCAAACAGCATGTACACTTCAAAAGGTATCCCACGCCCAGGGGCCATCGCTCACATGGCCTCCTCAGACCCCGTGTCTCCAGGCAGGCCTCCCCTGAGGTAGGCCGCCCCCCTGCAATAAACATAATACCACGACATACACACGTCATTCATTCACAAACACACCCCTGTTTCTAATACTTTATAAACCACTTGATATGTCTCATGAGAACATCTTTGTGCTTTGCAAGTCAACTCCTGAACCTTCTACCCGAGAAGCACTGAGATCTATGCTAATCTGCTCATCGCCGTGCTATCTGTGACCGCTTCGAGCAAACTCGTCAGTGTGCTACCTGTGGCCATCTACCTGTTCTCCTGTAACATACTGCTCGGCCTGCTGAATCCAAATGTT
The DNA here is from genome assembly GCF_040938575.1 of Ambystoma mexicanum. Taxonomy (NCBI): domain Eukaryota; kingdom Metazoa; phylum Chordata; class Amphibia; order Caudata; family Ambystomatidae; genus Ambystoma; species Ambystoma mexicanum. The sequence goes on from NC_090937.1 coordinate 1,641,211,625, forward strand.
TGTTGGTCAAGGTAAGGCCATGTATCCTAGTCATATTTCGGTCATTTTTACATTTCAATCTATTTGCTATTTCAGTACCCAATAGAGCTATGGTCATTGGTCTCATTGCTATTGACCTGAGTTTCAATTGTTATGCTATCAATAGATCTATTTATTTTCATCTGTGTCAATTGTCATCGAATTGCATCCTTCGGGGGTCCAGTCTATAATGTAAGCATGGTTCCTTTTCGTGCAAGACAGAACATCCAAGGGACGAGTCACATGTTCAGAGTTTAGTCACATAATTTAAAACATTTCTGTAACTTATGCAAATACTAAGCTGCACATGATGAACTGGTATAGTTCCGGCGACCAAAACAAACCTTGCATTGAGTATGGTATGGTTCATTTACTTTTTTATGACATTTTTATTCATCAAGGTTTTATAATAATCTTGATATTTACTTTTCAGAATTTTCAACAATGCCTGCCTGTTCGATTAGCGGTTGCCCTTCGAAGACCCATGCTAAATCTGAAGGCACTACAATGCATGTATTCCCGAAAACTGTTGATCGAATAAGAGAATGTGTCAGACATTGCGGATATCCACTGGATGAGCTGGAAAGTAGAGTCCAACAAGTCTTTGAGGACAAAAGGGGTGATCGATACCGCATCTGCTGCCGACACTTTCCCTCGAACATGTACACCACATCTTGGGTAACAAAGAAGAATAAACGGGGATCGACACGAAAATTGCTCGCAAACGCTATTCCCACTCTATTCGTCCACATTCCGCCACCGATGAGTCAAGTGTCCGGATTTAGCTTTAGGCCTTACAGTAGTGTGTAGGTAGCCGAATGGATTCATTGATATTTTAGGTGTTTTTTCCAATTTGTAATACTTTCGACATTGATATGAGTGTATAGCTTTTTGAATAATGACATTTATCAATATATTCTTTTTAGATTTCATAACCCACAAATGAAATCTATATATGGGCACAGTGAACTGTGCTATATTGCGCATTACTCAAATATTCTGTCTCCTTAGATGGCAATTTTAAATATTGGCATTTCATTATCAAACAATAATTTACCTTTACAACTTCTTGACTATCCCTTGAATCTGAAGCAAGAACATTCTACTTCCTTCATGTGCTCGCAGTTATCAACCACTTCTAGCGCGTATCAGGTAATCATACTTGGCTATTCCGCTACAGACTTGTTTTATGCATGTCAAGTAATAGTTTGTATGTATCGTGTGCTTATTTTACCAATTGTTTGGTTAGTGCTTTCCAATTGATATACACCTTAGTTGTCGTCCCCTGGTGTTTGTTTTCAGTTATAATTAGTGTTAACCATACTAATGCAAGTACTGTCTTTCAGGGAGATGCTGAAGTGTCCACCACATTGACAACAGCCCTAGATGTTCTTCAGCAGCCCGAGGTATGGATACTGACAGCTCAACTGACCGTGATCATCAGGACTGGAACACTTGTCGTTTGATTGTTCTACACCATGTTTCATTTGTGGTTAGCCGTTGATATGTACCTGTGCGGTCGACCCCAAGCGTGTGTTGTGTTTTCAATATTGTAATCCTTACTAATGCAAATACTATGTTTCAGGCAGTTGTTGAATCTTCAACCCACGCACTTGATGCGGAGCCTGACATTCAAGTAATTCCGGTGGAAGCGGGACCATGTGGATACGAATCGGCGCAACAGCTTTCGGAAGTGTGCACCACATTGACAACAGCCCTAGATATTCTTCAGCAGCATGAGGTATGGATACTGACAGCTCCATCGAGCGTGATCATATAACGTGATTCCATTTGCTATACTTTCTTCCCTATTAACGCAAGTACTGTGTTTCAGGGAGATGATGGAGCTTCCACTACAATCACAAGATCTCATTTAGATGATGCAGATGTAAAGAAATCGGAGAAATAAGTCGATTAAATCTGATCATTTTAAAATATTCCTTGATTCTTTTAGACAATGCAACATTTGTGGTTATCTCTTTATATGTACCTGTGCCGTCAACCCCAAGTGTGTGTTATGTTTACGATATTGAAAACCATACTAACGCAAGTACTGTGTTTCAGGGAGTTGCTGATGCCTCCTCTTCAATACTATCATTCGTGGCAGTCCATGTAGAGCCAGTGGTATGGATACTGACAGCTCCATCGAACTAGGTCATCAGAGCTCGAATACTTGCCGTTTGATTGTTCCACACAATGTTTAAATCGTGTTCGGCTGTTGAGATGTACATGTGTGTTCGTCCTCGCGTGCGTTTTATGCTAACAATATTTTGATACATAGTAATGAAAATACTATGTTTCAGGGAGTCGATGGAGCCTCATTCCGTGCTGTCTATGCGGATACAGAAAATATAGTCGTTGCAGCGCAAGAGGAAGGGGAGACATGCGGATACGTATCGGAGCAACAGCGTGCAGATGTTGAAGGTCGAGTCAAAAAAGTTGCAAAGAAAAGAAACAAAAATAAGATTAGTTACAAACAATTCATAACTTTAGAAATGTTTTTGTGCTGGGGACTATTTTATGTTTTTTTCCAGTCAATTGTACTATACTTTATCTTTTGTCTAAACTGAACATCCCTTTTCCAATCTCTCCTCTAGTTACCCGTGGGTCTACGAACTATACATACACAGACAGTGAAGCGAATGAGAGATGTTGCTTGCCAGACCATTTACACTATGGAGGAACTATTAATTCAGACGCGGCATGTTGAGACTCGGGATGCTCATGTCCAATGGCCAGAACATGAAATGAATGTGTCCGGAGAATCCAGTAAAGTTGTATTGGACCAGTGCTACAGTACGACCGCACCGCCGCAACAAAATGGTACTGGATGTATTGAAGATAGCTCTGAAGTAGTCGCAGATCAATTCACACAATCTACACCCGCCAAAAAATTGCCACCAAAAAAGCTGTCGACATTGTTGTGTTCTCCCATCAATGTTGAGGTAGCAGATGTTGAAATGACAGAGAATGAACCAGCAGCAGCATTCACCGATGCATCAGAACTTGATAGCAGCAATATTTCTTTCAAATGTGGTGATATGTCCTCAACGTCACAGGCCGAAACAACTTTGACGCAGGATGACAGTCTAATGAAAGAGGGCAAATACATAGTATTTGACAGTTGTTTGATGGATATTATAAGTATGCTGAAATGTGGGCATTCCGTCAGAAGGAAAGTATGTGGGAAGCCATTGATTCATGTGACTCGTCAAAAACAAGGCAGTAACGTCACAATACATGCCGCCTGTAGATTACATCATACGTTCTCATGGTCTGCACAACCGATGCTGGGGAAACTGCCAGCAGGCAATCTACTGTGTGCAGCTGCATCACTTTTTAGTGGCTCCAGTTTTAGAAAGTTAGAGTCTTTCTTTCAGTTTGTGGGACTCCATTTCATTTCAAAAACGCAGTACTACAAATACCAACATGATTATCTGTTTGCGGCCATTAGTGATGCTTGGAAAATTGAACAATTGTCTCTAGCAAGTACATTCGAAGGCAAACGATTCAGGCTAGCTGGCGATGGACAGTGCGACAGCCCTGGATTTTCTGCCAAGAACTGCACCTACCACTTTCAGGACATGGATAGTAAGAAAATTGTGAGTTCGGTGGTCGTGCAGGTAACACAATGTACATCCTCAGTGGCCATGGAGAAACTAGGATTTATAAAATCAGTGGACTATCTACAATCGAGGGGAATGCACATCGACCTCATAGCCACGGACAGACACGTTTCAATTGCCAAGACAATGAGGGAGCAGTTCCCACATATTAAACATCAATTTGACGTATGGCATCTTGCCAAATCAATCAATAAGAAAATCTCGGCTGCAGGGAAAAAAAAAGGTTTGGAAAGTATTTCAGAGTGGCCCCAGTCTATCAGCAACCATCTTTGGTGGAGCTCCAAAACTTGTGAAGGGTCAGTGGAAATACTACTTGAAAAATGGCGGTCACTGATGCACCACTGTACCAACGTGCACCGCTGGTCAGAAAACCTACATTTCCACAAATGTGAACATGGCCCTTTATCCCTAGTGGAGGCACGGAAGAAGAAGTGGTTGAATCCATCTTCACCAACACACAAAGCCATTGAGAAGATTGTTTGATAAAACTCTATCAAGAGATTTGAGGGGACTGACAGAATTCTGTCACACAGGAGGTTTGGAGGTGTTCCACAATATGTGCCTAAAGTACAGGCCAAAGCGCTTGCATTTCAGCATACAGGGCATGAGACATAGGACTCTACTTGCCGTCTTGGCCCATAACGAGAATCTCGGCCGTGAACAATCTAGGACTAAGGGTAATGTAAGGATGCCTCGCTACACTAAGGCCTTTTCAAAAAGAAGTAAGCAATAGGTGATCAAACCAATCTATGAGGAAATGGAGTTCGACTTTGACAAAAGCCTTATTGTTGCTGTATTAGAGAAGCACAGATAAGTAATTTTGAAAGTTTCTGTGCAGAGCACTGATCCATTGCCACCCAACATTGCCACTGTGCCATGTCCACCCAAAGGAGAGCTGGTTGTGAAGTACAAATCCCGGTTTAAATAATTGTAATACGATTGTCTTTTTGTAAATAAATTTTATTGTACAGTGTGCATACAAAGTACGCTAACCCTAACCCCTACCTTCACCATCCTGGGTGCCGAACTACCTGGGTGTCATCTTTGAATTCTCTCTCTATTCACCTCATATTGCTGACCTTGTCTATATGTGTATGTATATATTTTTGTTGATGTAACTCATTTTCACAATCTCTTATAAATGCTGGGCACTGTTAACCGAGGGGAGGCTTGCGTATTGCAAATAATAAAACAAACAATAAATCTCACTTTCAACTCACTTTCAACTCAACTCCTCGGGTACTTTATACTTTCCCTGACCTTCCTCAAAAAATTAAAAGTCTCAATAGTTATGGTTCTTTTAGGGCTTCAAAGATAGCAGGACAAAATTGGGGGCCTTAGAACACGCCAAGCGAGCCGTTGCAGATGGGAGAGAAGCCAGATCGCATTTGCACATTGAGGCGCACTACATAGATGGATTCGAAACTTCAAGTTCTCACAGATGGCTTTACTACGGGATGTTGCAAAGAAAGAATGTATGCTCATTTCTATTGAAGGTCAGCGGCTTTGATTTTCAGCTCGCGCCCTGAAGAGGCCCACAACTCGCACTGGCAGTATAAGGTTCTATTGTTTTTTTACCTTGAGAGACAGGGACCATGCAGAAAGAACTTCATTTGAGGGGGATTTGGGGGATGCAATAACGTAAGAGACGATAAGGCAGAACATTCTTAAACTAGACCGAGTTTCATGTTAGTTCATTATACGAAAAATCGTTGTCAAGAGCACAGTGGGATTTACGGACTGCATTACGCAGAGACACAATGGAAATTGCAAATATAATGTAAGTAACTCTTTAGACGCTTTTATACCGGAATGAAGAATTAATGAATGGATGCATGAATAAATGAATGAATGAATGAAGAGCTTTGAAAACGTTTGTGGGATCGTCCTTGTAGCGGGCACATGGGCATGCAGGTCCACATTCCACACGCATGTAGACAAAAAGTCATTTCTCATTGTGTACTAACCTCGATTTATTTTGTTAGTTTTCGCATTGATTTTAGAGCCGAACATACTCCATTGCACTATCCTTGAAAGCAAACAGCTTCAGCTCGGCCGTAATAAATAAAATGAATAATATTAATAAAGATCGGCTGGCGAGACTAATTATACATTTTATGTTTTCAAAACAGGTATATACTCCCCTTTTGCCACTGCCACCAGTTTCAGACACCGGCAGACGGTTTCTTCAGCCGCCAGTTGCAGCTTAATGTAAACAACTGCACCATTCTGATGATCTTATGGGACGATCGCCAAGGGCCCATATGCCCTTACGCGGTACTAGTGGCTAGAAGCAACATATCAACCTTTACGCTGGCCTAGTGCCTACTTGATGGAACAGCCTTGCGGTTCAACGTGCGACAAAAGTGCTTCTTTGAACGAAAACCAGCGCGTGACTCACGGATTTGCAGAAAATAAATGACTTTCGGAGTTCATATGGCAATTGCTGAATATTCTATAAACATTTAATGTCAAATAAATGTACTTTACCAAATTTACCGTGTTGCTGTTTGATTTTAAAGTACAGTTTCATATTCCGAATTGTGGAGCGCTGTGTTGTGAGCTGATCTGTGTTGGTTTCCGGGTTCTGTGTGAAGTCACGTAGAAGACGACTGGGCGCGTTTGCCTACGCAGCACAGTAACGTCACGGAGAGAGGCGGAGAATATGAATGTTTTGATAATGTCAGGCTCAGGGGCGGGGGATATGATTTAGTGCCGCAAAAGCAGGTAAGCCAGGGCGATGGGAGAAATGATAGGATTATCACAAAATGGCAGCTCCCTGGTGCCTGTTTTCGTGTGCGTTTAATGGACGAAAACTCAGTTAAGGTCCATAGGAAATTTTTCTAAAATGGAGCGACTTAGGCTTAAAAACACATGGCCGACCCGTAGGGGCAATAAAAAATTTTGACCGAACCATTCCTTTAAAAGAATTGAAAACACACTTGAGGTTGCTAAACGAAATGGTGCTGGCTTTTATAGCTTTGCCTGAGTTACTTACTGAAATAATTGCTAAAAGTCTTGCTGAGGCTGTAAATAACAAGCAAGATTTACCGTCTGTAAGTATGGATGTAAGGGCTAGAAGTTGCGCTGAGGATGTAAACAATATACATAAATTATCAACGGATTGTTGGAATGCAAATGTCAATACGCTACCTTTAAGAGCCTGCTTGGAGTGTGAAACAAGCTGTGCAGCTTCTGGAGTTGTTATCAAATTAATTCCGGAAAAAGATTTGCATTGCACGAGCGTTGGCATCACAAAACCTGATGGCGTAACTCTTATAAGTGATGACGACAATCCCACTATTATCGAGAAATTATCCAAGAAAAAGGAGAAAAGGTTAAGGGAAAAAACAGGCTAAATCTGTAAAGGCTGGTACTACTTCCTCTTGGGAATTTATGAGAAATATTGACATACAAGATGCCTGGTTTGATAGACAGGACAACGTTAAGGGTGGGAAAAATGTTAGAAAACAGGACAACGTTAACGGAGGAATGAGCAATGAAACTGGATTAGCTCTGATTGTTTCACCTAGCAAAATGGAACCATACAGCACTGATGCAATGAGTAGTGTAATGCAACCTGATTATAGTGAAGGTACCTCCCTGTTATCAGAGGTAATGAAAAAGAAAGAAACAACTGATAGGATAGACAGTAACCTGCGTGCGCTGGAAAGAGGAGTCCACGACATCTTTGATATTTTTAAAAATCCAGACACTCTTTCCAGACCTAATACACCAGCCTATTAACAAACAAAACACCCCAAACACTATGCAGCCCAAGAAAGGTAACATACATGGGAAGGCACTGTTGTGTGGGAATGTCATAGCGGGAACACATAAGGTTGGGCATCCCGAAAAAAAGACGGTGGCTTGTGAAAATGTGCAAAATGTGAATAAGGCTGCAGAAGGTCCAATTAAATCAAGAGATGATTCCAAGGTGTAATATAAAAATGTGACTAAAGACACGCAGTTAATCAAGGAAGCAGTTAGTTCTCTTATTGAGGATATTTGGAAACAAAAATTGAACAATGCGAAATGTATGCTACCCAATATATTAGGACCCTCACAAGGTAATTCAGCCAGTGTGAACAACACAAGTAGTCAGGAGCTAAATAGCAGACCCAATGTTGTGACTAATTCCAACGATTATTTAGATCAAGGAAAATAAGATGGTAATGTTACGCAAAACGAATGTAATTTAGCATTGGCTTATAATATTTGGGGTAATGGTGCTAAGGGCAAAGAGGTACAGAATCTTAGACATCCAGTTTATCCAAATGAGCCAAGTCTTGTGATATACCATGTGTTTGACGAAGGAGGTCTGAGATCCCTAAATAGTCATTACATGTTAAACCTATTTGGTGAAATTGGGGAATTAAGTTTGATTTCTTCTGCTGATATCCAGAGGGTTGACTATATCCATAATGAGAGGTTTGATTATGTTAGGTTAATAATAGCCTCTCCACTGGTGAGGCCTTTGATATTGAAGGAGGCTGGAGCCCTGCAGGAAAGAGGTTTTGACATAATGGAACACAAAGAGGGCTGCTATAGTATGGCTACCTCTAGAAAGTTAGAGGGCAACACACAGGCTATCATAAAACAAAGAATGGTAACAAGCGGGTCACAGGTGTCTGTTGGAAAGGAGAATGGCAGATCTGCCAATGCAGAAGGTAGGGCACACATGACAGATATGCAAGAATGGAGATGGCTTGCTCTGTCGCTGAGGGAATCCATAGAAAAATTAAAATCTGTGAAGGAATCACTTTAGCAAGAAAACACCATATAGCCTTATATACTGGAATACAAGGGGCTATTCACATTTAGTTGCAAACACCAAAATGGTGAACTTTTTTGTTAGAGCATGACTTTGTTCTATTACAAGAGACTTGGGCGATTGGCAATTTAATGTGGGACGGCTACGGTGTACTAAACATGAAGGCGTGGAAAGGAATAACTGGTCGCCCTAGTGGTGGTCTTATGTTGGCCTATCGGTCAGATACTAAAATTACTATGGTTAGTGAACAGTTATTACTGGATTGTGCAATAATTAGAACCTTTGAAATAACATCAGAAAATGTGATAATCGATATAATGTTGATGAATATATATTGGAATGTTAGCTACACACTCCAATGAATAGCTTTTAAACCTGTTTGAATGGTAGAATCAAAGGATAAGCGATTGGCTTGATTCATATCCATGTGGTGTTGTATTGCTCGCAGGAGACCTGAATGCAAACTGTAATTTAGTTACTAATGATGCTTCCTGGATCTTGGTAGCTATTGACCCTGATAGTGCGGCAGCGTCCAATAAAGCGTATAGAGGTAGCCTATGGCTGGAATTTATGACCAGCTGGGGTATGCAGCCTATGTATAATATTACTCCTACTTGGCAATCCAGAGGTCTTAATTCAATTCTGGACTATGTATTTGTGAGTAACCAATTCCAAGCAGCCACATGTAACATGAAAGTACACAGTCTTGATGAAAGTGACCACTCTATGATCTCAACTACCTTTCCATGGTCAAAACATAAAAATGGTGTGGTATTCTACGAAGAGAGTGTTGAGGTTAGTGAGTGTGGCAGGTAATAGGGTTAAGTGGTCTCAACATAATCTTGAAAAAGTAAATGTCCTGTTGTATCATGATGTTATGTCTCAATCACTGGAGTGGAAAATGGAAATTTACTCTGGTGAAGGTTTCAAGGTATATGTCACCCAAACATTAAAAAGAACAAATGTAATGAAACTTACTCAGAAAATTCCGTTGAAAAAATGAGCTCATGTGCTTGATATTGAAGTAGAAAAAAGAAAGACTCAACTGAGAAAAGATGTGCGTAACTTAAAGAAAACAAATAATAACTCAGATGAAACACTAATAAAAATAAAGCACTGTAAACAAATATATAAAAATTGGCTTCTATCGTATAGATCAACTAGGGCACAAAGAGATGCAGAAGTAATGTTATCTTCTATGGAAGGAGGAAATGCCCGGAAAACATGGTCTATTATTCATGGTATTGAAGTTACACAATTACAACGGACAATGAATCCAATAGCTGAAAGGTTATGGGTGAACTATTTTGAGAATTTATATAGATGCCCTGTCGATCACTTATTGTTCAAATATATTAGTGAGCAGGAGTGGGCACTGAACATCTCAATAAAGAATATTTCACGTTAGATCAAAAAGGTTAAGGCTTCATCCTCACCAGGACCAAATAACTTATCTTATGTTGTAATGAAACACGATGTTACAATGTGGGCTAGCCTATTGAATTGCATGTTTAGTGGTATTATAAAGGAGATGCAAATCCCAGAATCCTGGAAAATGTCATATGTTATACTGATATTTAAAAAAGGGAATCGTCTTAGTCCATTGAATTATCGATCGATGATGTTGTCTGATGTAGAATCTAAAATATTTGCTGCCATTGTTTTAGAGGAAATTAATAAATGGATAGACGTTAACAGCATTTTAGATCTAAGACAAATTGGCTTCAGACACTCTATTGGAACAGACGTGGGTGGGCTAATTGTAGCTAACTTGCAGAGCAGAGCTAGAGTGAAAGGTAAGCAACCCTTTTACGTTGCCTCAAAGGACCTAAATATGGCATTTGACATGGTAGACAGGTGCACATTATGGAAGACGTTATATGACCTACGTATTGAGAATGATCTTTTAGAGCTGCTAATAATGCTTTGCTCTGATACGGTCATGAGGGTACGCCTTAATAATAGAGGCTTACTATCTGAGCAAATTATTACACACAATGGTTTGAGGCAGAGATGTAGATTAGCAGCTACTCTCTTCAACCTTTACATATCCCAAGCCGGGAAAATATTGGACTTGAGTGGTTTAGCATCTCCAAAGATAGGCAGGACAAACATAAAATGGATTGCGTATTCAGATGACTTCTTGTTGTTTGATGGAACCAAGGTTGGTCTGCAAAGAATGATAGCCTCCTTTGAAGATTTTATTAAAGAAAGGAAATTGCTAATAAATCCAAATCAAACAGTGATATTCCACACAGCCTCGAAATTATTAAGATAAGGTTCTCTCACAATGTTCTGTGATGGTATAAAGTTAAAAAATCAATCACTGCTGAAATACTTGGGAGACACTTATTCTAGTGCACATACACTTGGTTTCATGAAAAACAATCTTAAATTGAAGGCATTCTATATGCTAATCAAATAAAAATAATAGAAAGAAGATATGGAAAATGTACATTAGGTTCATGTATACTATTCTATCGTACTAAAGCAATTCCAAGCTTAACGTATGGTCTAGAATTATGTCCAGATTAATTGGTTCCCTTTTTGAAAATAATTGAGGCATGTGTGTGGCGTAAGGTCTTAAGACACATCCCTAATTGCATTCCAATGGAAATGGTATGCTACGAGTTGGGTCTGTCATCTTTAAAGAGTGTTATATGCTGGAAGATGTTATCAGTATTGCGGAAATGTCTCGTATCTGAAAATAACACGCTTTACCATTACCTAGGGGAAGATTTGGAGGATGTATTCATGACTGGCCTTAAAAGAGTATGTGCGGAAAATCTATTTGATCTAGGCTTATCAATGGAGATGCTTATAAAGAACCCTGGAAAGGTCAAAGAACTGATAAAAGCATTTGATTGGCTTGAAAGCAATGTGATGTTTCTAAATTCCCCATTGCACGCACAAGTAATTTCATTTTGGAAGTGGAAACCGGTTCCAGAGAAATATCTTGTAAAATATCGCTCTAGATCTTTTCGTAATTTGACTATGAGAATTCGGTTTATGTACTGAATACTTTTGAGATCCAGAGTATATGAGCAAAAAATGCTGCAGACATCAAATATTGAAGGCATTGTAAGGAAAATGGAGTTAAGGAATCACTAATGCATTTGCTTTTGATCTGTCCAAACTTGTGAAACAAAAAATCAAACATTCCTCAAGGTTCGTAAATGACATTTCGAGAGTGACTAGAGATACAATTTGGTACAAGATGCTACATGGTACCTCTACGGCCTTGAAAATACGTGTTAATGAATTTCTGAGAGTCATTTGTGATCTAGTATGAAAAAATTAATGTTCTGTCATATTGTTATGTTTAGGGTAGAAAATATTTTAAAAACCTTTAAAAGCTGATGTATAAGATGTTTTGGTTTTATAAAAGTTTTCTATGAATGTAATGACATAGTGATCTATATGCAAGTGATAATTTAAGCACGTTATATGTAAGAAGTGAGAGTATGAATGTCAATGTACTTTATCGTTTTGTTAAAAAAAAAGAAATGATACTTATTCTTGTGAAAAACTTTGTAAAGGTTTAAATAAACCATAAACAATAATAAAAAAAGATTGAAAATTGAGAAGGTTTATAACCTATTCACCTTTTAATGCTCTTCAAACATGGGAGTTTGCTGGTACTTGGTTAAACATTCCTGTTGAAGAGTGACACTGCAGGCTTTGCAATTTTGTTGTGGAATCTCCTGGTCACATTTGAAGTATGTGGCCTGTTCTTCAACATTTTTATGAAAAAGGATATTGAGACTTGTTCACAAATATTGATTTTATAAAGTAAGACCAATTTGGAACTCATTATATTCTGCAAAATCCTTTGTCATCAGTGCTACTGCATTTTATATACGTGCAAATATTTAGTTCTACCTGCAATGTTTGAATTGTATTTTCTTTTAATTTATATATTTGAACTCTGGATTTTATGTCTTGTTATTTTTAAATATGTAAACTATTATGAAGATGCATGAATCATTTTGTATTTATATGATTAAGGTTATTATAATCCAAGCATCAGGTCAATAAAAAAAAAAGTTTTCCTCGACTGTGACAAACTCTATTCTTGTTCCAAACCTTACCATCAGATGTTTTCACCACCCCATGTAATACTTTTAACACCTTGATCGGTTCCGATAAGTCACCACTCCTTCTTTCCTCCCTTAAGGCAGCTTAATGTGTACTTCATCACCCACCTCAAACCTTCTTTCTTTCACAGCTTTCCTAACATCAAAAGATTCCTTATTCTGCCTTTGCTTCTTACTAATGTTATTCTCGATGGTATGAAAATGTATGTTTCTCACTCCTACCCTTCCAAGCGAAGGGCGGCATACCCTGGTATTGGGCTTCCTCCCTCTGAGCATTTTGAAGGGTGAGATGCCAGTTGTGGAGTGGGGAGTAGATATGTATGCTACCTCCACCTCATCAGCAGCTTTCCCCCAATCTCTAGCTTCAGCAAAACTGTCCTTGATGACTCTATTAAAACTTTCCACTATTCCATTCATCTCTGGATGATAAATTGAGCTTGTCCTGTGTTGAATAACATTGCTCTTTAAGAAAGTTTCTATTTCTCTGACACCAATTGCACACCATTGTCTGTAATGACAATAGACGGATGTCCTTCCCTCCTGAATATATCATCTAGAAATGTAATTCTGTCTCTTGTACATACATTTTGTACCCAAGATCGTCTCAATCCAATACAATAGCATGCCCATCAAAACAATACAATACATCAAACTTCCTTGACATTGTATCAGGCCTACAATGTCTAACCATACTGTTAATGTCGGCTTCAGATAGCTCACTTTCGGTCTCAAATGAATCCCCTTCCTCCTGACCTGGAGAGCTAGAGCTCAGAGAAGGCGCCTTCGTTCTTCCTCTTGCTCTGAAGTCCTTTTTTTGTGGAGGTACGGTCTATCCCTGGAGGAAGCCACTGTGACTGTGAAGTGAACACAGATCAGTGGCCTCCCTTCCGGAGTATCCAAGAAAAAGGGAAAAAAGCCTTCAATGGCACAATAAACCCCTGGTGAAGAAGGTGAGGAGGAGCTGGGAATGTAGTTTAGGTGATGAGCAGGAAGATCCTCTCAGGTGATATAGGCAGCAACGAAGATAAGTAATGCAGCTGATGAGAGGGACAACTTGGACGGACCAGCAGGGTGAGAAACCAAGCAACTGGAAACAAGAGGTCCTGGGAAACCAGACCACTGGCAGTACAGAATGGAGAATCCTGGGTAGCCAGAGGTGTACAGGTAAGCAAAAAACCACAGGGCAGGGAAAACGGGAAGAGAGAGAGAGGCCAGCCAGAAAGGAAAAAGGAGAGAGAGCGCGAGCGCACCGTGGGAACGGTGAGGTAGAACCGCAGAAAGGAAGCAAACGGAAGGGATCCTGCCACACAGGAGAGGAAAGAGGAGATGAGAGAGCGAGAGAGCACCAGTGGGGCCACAAAAAAGGAAAGCAGGCCAATGCCAAAAGAAGAACACAGCGCTTACACCCAAAGGAAAGGCAGCATCAGGGTTACAATGCGCCAACCGCTGGGAGACGAGGAAATAAGAACCTCCCAGCTGTCGGCCATGTGGAGAACAACTAGACCAAGCCGTGCGCTACGCAGAAGACGTGATGGCACATCAATGGAGGCGAATCCTCCAATGGCTCCATAAGTGCCAATAACCCAGGCACACAACACCTAAATGCTCCCACGGAACCTCTGGTATATACATTAAAGTCATTGGCTCTACTCTCTTGAAAGAAGGTTTGCCAGAATCATCACAAATATGAAACTCTCTAACTAATCTTTCCATTTGTATGTCCCTTCCTGGCCACCAATAGTCTTGTCTCAACAATTGTCTTTCTTTGCCATGGGCTGATGACCTTTTCATGCTCTGGCTAAAATATTCTTCCTTACACCTTCATGAGGAAACAGTTTTCCTCCTCTCATTAACATATTTCTCTTCAAGCTCAGCTCATCAAACACTAGTCTATGGCATCCATTATGGATCCCCTCCTAATCTCATGACCTTCCATTCTGCAACTGATGCGCTCCATGATATCTCTCAAAACCTCATCTTTAGACATGGCTTCCTGCCACTCTTCTTCTGACACCACATCTTGATTTATTTCTACTTCCATCACTTGATCATCTAGGTTCTCATTGCTAGCATCTTGATCTTCAACCAGATTAGTTCATCTAGCAATCTGCCGCTTTGTTTTTAATTTCTGGCACATACTCCACACACTGTGCATAATCTTGCAGACTGGCAGCCCACCTACTAAATCTGGAAGATACTTTACCCAAACACTTTGGTAGTCAGCATTTCTTCATGATCTGAACGAATTGTGAACTTCATACCCCACAGAAATGGGCAACACATCTCTTTAGCTCATTTCACTGCCAACAATTCTTTCTCAATGGTCAAGTCGTTTTTTTTCTGCTGCCCTTAACACTCTGTAGAGCAATGATTATGGTATATTCTTTCTCCTTGCACAGTTGAGTTTAAAGCAGATTTGATGTCTTGAAATTCTGTTTCACAATTGCAATCCCAGTGGAATTGGAACCTGTATTCACTAGCTTCGTCATGTTTACAGACTTCGTGGCTGGACCTGGAATACATTTTGAATATTACTCTGCCATCCCTACAAATGAAACAACTTGAGCTCAGTCAGTTGGACTGGGAAAGCACAAAATATCATTTAAAAGCTCCAATTTGGGCCTGATGCCATCCTCAGAAATGTCATGACCCAGGTACTGAATTGTGGCCCTGTGAAATGTACACTGCTCTTTGCTAAGGGGCAGTCCATATTATAAGAATATATCCAGAAATGTTGTCAATCTTTTATCATGTTCCTCCCTTGTCTGAACATAAATCAATACATCATACTTAAAACACAGAACTCCCCGGATGTCATGGACCAATTGATGCATTACCCTTTGGAAAACCGCAGCAGCAGATACTAAGCCGAAAGGCATGCGTTTACATTGAAATAGGCCCTTTGGTGTAAAAAATGCTGTGACATTCCTGGAGTCAGGATGAAGGACTAGTTGATGATACGCAGACCTTAAATCAAAAGTGCTCATAATGGTTGTCCTTTTATGGTGCCTAACATCTCTGTAATATTTGGTAATGGATAACTATCCGGTAAAACAGAGTGATTCGCTGATCGCAAAATCAATGCAAAGTCTTACTTTACCATTGGGCTTGTGTACTATCACTGAAGGAGAAACCCACTCAGAAGAGTCTGTCCTCTCGATTACTCAATTTCTTTCCATTTACTCAAGTTCTTTCTTAACATTGAGTCTGAGATTAATAGGAACAGATCTCACTTTCTGCACCACAGGGACAAATCCAAGCTTTATTATAATCTTGTGCATATACCCTCTGAAACAGCAAGTCTTTCTTTGAACACTTCATGGTTTCCAAAACAGGAAGGCATACCACCATTCATTCCATCTACAGCATACACAGTTGTCTCAGCACTAGGATCTAATTTGATCTTTAATCTCTTTTGATTGGAGCAGCTCAAAGTCCCCTTATCTGAAACGTAAACCTTTCCCTTTGCTACTGTATTTCTGAAACGTAGTCCAAATCCAACCTAGTATTTCAATATGCTTTCCACCATATGCCACTGGTGTGATATCCACTTCATTGAGATGATATTTCTCATGTATTTTACTCTTCAGAAACTTTTCTGGAATTAATGTGTATTTTGCACCTGAATCAATTACCATTTCAAATTCTATCCCTGGTATTGGAATAGTTGACATTGGTTTTCTAACAAGTACACGTGAAGTGAACTGTAGTCACTAAGACACTCCAACTAAGCAACAAATCAATCCACTCCATTGACTAGCTACAGCATGCACCCCATAGATCATGAACAAACCAGTCAAGTACACTCCAACAAAGAGGTGCGTAAATGGACAACAGATGCTACAACCGAGGGGCGTGTAAATGGACATGGTAAATCTGTACCAGCAGACAGAATCAAACAACTCCAGGTGCAGGAGGGAGCATTCACTTGAGCCGGCAATAAACAAAGCTCAAGTGCTGAATTAACAGGTTCCAGGATGCAGCGCCAGGAGCACACATGAGCCGGCAATAATCAAAACTCCATTGCTGAATTAACAGCTTCCAAGATACAGGGCCAGTAGCACACATGCATGAGCCGGCAATAAGCAGAGCTCCAGAGCTGAATTAGCAGCTTCCAGGATGCAGGGCCAGTAGTACACACGAGCCGGCAATAATCAAAGCTCCAGTACTGAATTAACAGCTTCCAGGATGCAGGGCCAGAAACCCACATGAGCTGGCAATAATCACAACTCCATAGCTGAATTAAGAGCTTCCAGGATGTAGGGCCAGTACCACATATGAGCCGGCAATAATCAAAGCTCCAGTGCTGAATTAACAGCTTCCAGGATGCAGGGCCAGTAGCACACATGAGCCGGAAATAATCAAAACTCCATTACTGAACTAACTGCTTCCAGGATGCTGGGACAGCAGCACACATGAGCCGTCAATATGCAGAGCTCCAGTGCTGAATTAACAGCTTCCAAGATGCAGGGCCTGTAGCGAAGTTGAGCCTGCAATCATCAAAGCTACAGTGCTGAATTAACAGCTTCCAGGATGCAGGGCCAGTAGCACACATGAGCCGGCAATAAAATTCCAGTGCTGAGTTAACAGCTTCCAGGAGGCAGGGCCTGTAGCCCACATGAGCCGGCAATAATCAAAGCTCCAGTGCTGAATAAGCAGCTTCCAGGATGCAGGGCCAGTAGTACACATGAGCCGGTTATAATCACAACTCCATTGCTGAATTAACAACTTCCAGGATGCAGGGACAGTAGCACACATGAGCCGGCAATAATCAAAGCTCCAGTACTGAATTAACAGCTTCCAGGATGCAGGGCTACTAGCACACACGAGCCGGCAATAACCAAAGCTCCAGTACTGAATTAACAGCTTCCAGGATGCAGGGCCAGAAGCCCACATGAGCTGGCAATAATCACAACTCCAGAGCTGAATTAAGAGCTTCCAGGATGTAGGGCCAGTACCACATATGAGCCGGCAATAATCAAAGCTCCAGTGCTGAATTAACAGCTTCCAGGATGCAGGGCCAGTAGCACACATGAGCTGGAAATAATCAAAACTCCATTACTGAACTAACTGCTTCCAGGATGCTGGGACAGTAGCACACATGAGCCGTCAATAAGCAGAGCTCCAGTGCTGAATTAACAGCTTCCAAGATGCAGGGCCTGTAGCGAAGTTGAGCCTGCAATCATCAAAGCTACAGTGCTGAATTAACAGCTTCCAGGATGCAGGGCCAGTAGCATACATGAGCCGGCAATAAAACTCCAGTGCTGAGTTAACAGCTTCCAGGAGGCAGGGCCTGTAGCCCACATGAGCTGGCAATAATCAAAGCTCCAGTGCTGAATTAACAGCTCCCAGGATGCAGGGCTAGTAGCACACATGAGCCAGCAATAATCCAAACTCCAGTGTTGAATTAACAGCTTCCCGGATGCGGAGCCAGTAGCACATATGAGCCGGCAATAATCAAAACTCCAGTGCTGACCAAACTGCTTCCAGGATGCACGGACAGTAGCCCACATGAGCCGGCAATAAACAAAGCTCCAGTACTGAATTAATAGCTTCCAGGATGCAGGGCCAGTAGCCCACATGAGCCGTCAATAAGCAGAGCTCCAGTGCTGAATTAACAGCTTCCAAGATGCAGGGCCTGTAGCCCACATGAGCCGGCAATAATCAAAGCTCCAGTGCTGAATTAGCAGCTTCCAGGATGCAGGGCCAGTAGTACACATGAGCCGGTTATAATCACAACTCCAGAGCTGAATTAACAACTTCCAGGATGCAGGGCCAGTAGCACACACGAGCCGGCAATAATCAAAGCTCCAGTACTGAATTAACAGCTTCCAGGATGCAGGGCTAGTAGCACACACGAGCCGGCAATAACCAAAGCTCCAGTACTGAATTAACAGCTTCCAGGATGCAGGGCCAGAAGCCCACATGAGCTGGCAATAATCACAACTCCAGAGCTGAATTAAGAGCTTCCAGGATGTAGGGTCAGTACCACATATGAGCCGGCAATAATCAAAGCTCCAGTGCTGAATTAACAGCTTCCAGGATGCAGGGCCAGTAGCCCACATGAGCCGTCAATAAGCAGAGCTCCAGTGCTGAATTAACAGCTTCCAAGATGCAGGGCCTGTAGCGAAGTTGAGCCTGCAATCATCAAAGCTACAGTGCTGAATTAACAGCTTCCAGGATGCTGGGCCAGTAGCACACATGAGCCGGCAATAAAACTGCAGTGCTGAGTTAACAGCTTCCAGGAGGCAGGGCCTGTAGCCCACATGAGCCGGCAATAATCAAAGCTCCAGTGCTGAATTAGCAGCTTCCAGGATGCTGGGCCAGTAGTACACATGTGCCGGTTATAATCACAACTCCAGAGCTGAATTAACAACTTCCAGGATGCAGGGCCAGTAGCACACACGAGCCGGCAATAATCAAAGCTCCAGTACTGAATTAACAGCTTCCAGGATGCAGGGCTAGTAGCACACACGAGCCGGCAATAACCAAAGCTCCAGTACTGAATTAACAGCTTCCAGGATGCAGGGCCAGAAGCCCACATGAGCTGGCAATAATCACAACTCCAGAGCTGAATTAAGAGCTTCCAGGATGTAGGGTCAGTACCACATATGAGCCGGCAATAATCAAAGCTCCAGTGCTGAATTAACAGCTTCCAGGATGCAGGGCCAGTAGCACACATGAGCTGGAAATAATCAAAACTCCATTACTGAACTAACTGCTTCCAGGATGCTGGGACAGTAGCACACATGAGCCGTCAATAAGCATTGCTCCAGTGCTGAATTAACAGCTTCCAAGATGCAGGGCCTGTAGCGAAGTTGAGCCTGCAATCATCAAAGCTACAGTGCTGAATTAACAGCTTCCAGGATGCAGGGCCAGTAGCACACATGAGCCGGCAATAATCAAAGCTCCAGTGCTGAATTAGCAGCTCCCAGGATGCAGGGCTAGTAGCACACATGAGCCAGCAACAATCCAAACTCCAGTGTTGAATTAACAGCTTCACGGATGCGGAGCCAGTAGCACATATGAGCCGGCAATAATCAAAACTCCAGTGCTGACCAAACTGCTTCCAGGATGCAGGGACAGTAGCCCACATGAGCCGGCAATAAACAAAGCTCCAGTACTGAATTAATAGCTTCCAGGATGCAGGGCCAGTAGCCCACAAGAGCCGGCAATAATCAAAATTCCATTGTTGAACTAACTGCTTCCAGGAGCCAGGGCCAGTAGCACACATAAACTGGCAATAAAACTTCAGTGCTGAATTAACAGCTTCCCGGATGTGGGGCCAGTAGCACACACGAGCCAGCAATAATCAAAGTTCCAGTGCTGAACTAACTGCTTCCAGGAGCCAGGGCCAGTAGCACACATGAGCTGGCAATAACCAAAACTCCAGTGCTGAATTAACAGCTTCCAGGATGCAGGGCCAGTAGCAAACATGCAGTACTGTAGTACATGTCGTAAAATATTTCTATACTGTGTCCCGTTCATCCGGTCCAACAGTTCTGTGATGTACAGACACTGCAGTCAAGGGGCCTGAACCATACAGTTGGGTGGAGCTGCCTCAGAGCCTGGAGAGCTGTACTAAGTACCCCCAGAGGGATGCAAAAGCAACCATCTCTCTTTGCATTTTTCCATACACGGAAATGCAGCTTCAGAATCGGCGTCCAACAGGAAATTCTGTCTCGGCCTAGCTGCTGCCTGTCAAGCTCCTTGGATGGATCCAAGGGTATTTGCAGAGAGTGAAGAACACATTGTCACTGTCCTCTCCTAGGATGGGGAGGATGATTCCTCCAGAGGCAGTGATGGTACCATTGCCACCTGTAACTTTGAACTTGAATCCGAGCTCCCAATTGGCTGGACAGAAGAGCAAGCTGCATATTGTAAGGCACTGCATCAGTGCCTTGTAATTAAGAAGGGGAAGTTTGGATGCAGTGTGTGTACTAAAGTTAGCAACCATGGTTTATTAAACACTAGAGTAATAAGAGTATCCAAGGAATGGATTCAGTCCCTTGTTTGCATGGCCTCCACAGCAAAGAAAGTCCAGCAAACTGCCCTTCGAAAGAAGATGTATGAGCACAAAATAGCCCTAGCCACCAGGAAACAGAAAAGATTGTTCTGCGAGCAAAAGATGGAGAGTTTGAAAAAAACATAGAGAAACAAGAGGAAGTAACCAATAGCATTCTCAGGACTGCATATATGGTAAGCAAACAAGAACAGCCATTCATGGATGTGCCCGTTCTTCTGGATTTGCAGATTTCAAATGGGTTATCAATGGATAGGTTTTTTTTTTTAAATCAAATTTTTTGATTTTACAAAATGGAATCACTTCACTGTAGATGCTTTTCCTTTGTTATAGTATGGGATTTTCTTCTTTCAGGCAGTCTGCCAGGGTGGCTTCCAAGATCTTCACCGTTGCGATATTTCAGCTAGTTTTCCTTCCGCTTAGTAGCCGGGACCACCAGGAGTCTTCTTCTCTCAACGAGAAGGGTTCCAGAAGATGCTTTAAGTATGCTTTTCTCAGGGTAGAGGTTTCCAGGCACGTCATCAGAAGGTGTCTTACTGATTCGGTTTCGGTGGTGGTCTTGCATAAACGGCACCTGTTGGATGTGGATAGACCTCTGAGGGCTCTGATTTCGTTGGTGTGCAGAAGGTTTAGCTTGGCCCTTCAGAAAGCTTGTCTCATGCGTTTGTCGGGGAAGCATCTGAACACTTGTTCAATTTCATTGAGTTTATTGGATTGACTTGGGAGGTGGGCCAGGAGTTTGTTTGAGGCAGCCTTGTCTGGTGTTTCTATCCAGTCCAGTTCACTTAGCTTTTTCAAGACTCGCATTGGATTTTGGCAGAGCTCCTCCTCGTTACAGCCAGATTGCTCCAATTGGAGTTTCTTCTTGAGTGCCCAGGTTGAGAGCATATTGCAACTGGCGGCAGCGATTTCTTGGTTTATCAATTTGTACTGTGGGGGTGTGTCTGGCATGATCACCTTTCTGTAGAGTGCCATTTCTTTCCAGTCGACTGTTGCTTTTAGCGAGAGCGCCCCAGTTCTCTCCTTATTGGTGGTAATGATGTTGACTTTGGCAGGCATAGCACTTCTCGCCAGAAGTGGCCTTCGAGTTTCACCCAAAGAGATGAGGGGATTGTCGGAATGGCTTCTCCTCCGTATGTCAGGAACGGAATCACTTTTCCTTTGTAGTATTATATCACAGGCAAGAGTGAGAAGCGTCCATATTTTCTGTCCATTGCCTTCGCCTGGGCGGTGAGTTTCTGAGTTTTTTTCCAGAGGTTAACCTGCATGCTTGTCTCATTCCCAGAGCTGTCAATCATGACCCCGAGGTACTTGAATTCTTTTTCTTGTTCGATTTTGGTGGACTCAATCGTCCATTGGTTGGGTTTTCTTTTTGTTTTTGTGGGGTTTTCGATCACCAAGATTTCAGTTTTTTCTTTATTGATCTCCAGGTTGTTTTACGTTATGTAAGTTGCCAGGTTGTCGAGTTGGCATTGGAGACCGATAGGCGTCTGGTCAATCAAGATGATGTTTTCAGCGTAGAGGAGCCTTGGGACTCTGGTCCCCCCTATTTTGGGTGGAAATGTTCTGAGGGCTTCGCACGTCTCTTTGTAGTCTCCAAGGAATGCTTTAAAGATCGCGGGAGCCAGAGGGCATTCCCGCTTCACTCGTCTGTTGGTTGGAATCCCTTCGGAGAGGGTGCCTTTTTGGTTGAGCTTTACTCTTATCGTAGTTTGTGTTTGAAGAGCAATGATGGGATCAAGAATCTGATTGGGGCAGTTCCATGCGTCCAGTTTGGTCCATAGTAGGTCGTGGTCGATCTTGTCAAATGCTTGGGTTAGATCGACAAAGGCCATGAATACCTTTTTTTGTTGTGCTCTAGAGATGTGTTTTTCATTATACTCAGTAGTATGATGTTTACTGTGGTCCCTATGTTCTTGGTAAATCCTGCTTGAAAAGGATTGTCACAAGGGGAGTGTTTAGCCCAGCATTGAAAGCTTTCTAGGAGACGTGAGCCGTAGATTTTGCCTATCGTGTCTAGCAACGCTATTGGGCGGTAGTTGGAGGGATCAGATCTGTCACCCTTTTTGAAGATGGCAACGATTGTTGCCGAGGTCCAAGATCTGGGAATTGTCTTTGAGAGGCTTATCTCTTTGAAGACGATGCTGATGAAGGGTGCCCAGGCACCTTGGTGGTTTTTCAAGTCGATGTTCGTTATCCCGTCCCGGCCTGGAGCTCTCGATGGTTTTAGGTTTTGAATTGCTTTTACTATGTCCACTTTATTGGAGTATTCTTCCCGGGGCGTAAGGCCCGGAGGGTTGTTTGATTTAGGCTTTTGGGATGGATTCAGGAACAGGCTGTTGAAGTGGTTAGTCCATCTTTCTTCACTCACAGTGTTAGTTGTTGAGGGACTTGAATTAGTGTCTGCCCCTTTTACGAGGTCCCAGAATTCTCTGGAGTATTTGCCGTTGACCTTTCTTAGCATCACCTCCTAGTCGTGTTGGTATAGAGTTACTCGATAGAATTTGATCCATCGTGCGCAAATCTTTGCCTCCGCTTGGTAGTGTTTCTTGATTGTTGGCGAGTTTGCCTTGTTCGCTTGTCGTTTAAGTTTGCGGAGAGCGCAACGTTTCCCTACCAAGAGTTTGTCATAGTGATGCGTGCCTTGTGATGTTCCCTGCTTTTTTGGTGCATCCGCTTGGTATGCGATCAGTAGCGGTTGATAGTCAATTACGGAGCTTTTAGTGATTTCCGAAGAGCTCAATTTTTTCTTATAGGTCATAGATAGTTCCAGAATTCTTTGTTTCGTTAGCCGCAGATGATGTCCTTGGTTGGTCACTTCTACTGCTTCTTTCATTGTCAGATTTGGAGATCTTTGTGAGCACTACGATATTTTAAGGATGTTATGGTCGCTTGCCTTTGGCGTATAATGTTGAAAGATGAGCATTGCCTCTGAGGCGAATATATAGTCAGTGGCTTTTTGGGAGTTTATTTCCCATGTTGAGATATGGGAAGCTTTTGAAGAGATTTGGTCTGCGTTGAAGAAGAGTCTGGAGTCCATTAGTTTCACCCATTTTTGACTTCTGGAGTCCCCCCGCCGCTTTCCGTTGTTCGTTGTGAGGGGTTCTTTTGTGTTTGGCTAGTTTGTGTTTAGGTCTCCGCATATGACGATCAGCGCTGTTTCCGAGTTGACATGGATGTCATCTATTTCGGATTCCAATGTCCGCAGGAATCTCTCATCTGTGGTGGCTTTGGGGTTCCAATAAATGGTTATTATGACCATTGAGGATGTCTGAGTCTTTTTGCTCGTTGGATCGATCCTGGTCCACTTCACCTGTACCGAGAGGTGGCTTTGGGAGAAAGAATGCTTTTTTTCAATTGCCGGGCGCAACCTGATTGAACTGCAATTAGGAGGCCAGCTGATGGGCGGCCTATCAGGGCTCATTTTGCTGGTGCGATTTCGATTGCATAGCCGTCCATTGCTGGGGTGGTTGTCAGCCAGGTCTCCTGAAGTGCTAGAATGTCATAAACTCCCAGGTTGATGTCTCCCCTTGTCATCAGGTGTTTGAAGCCCCTTGTGTTCCATGATCCCAGTTTTAGTGAGGCTGGTGAATGATTCTTTCCATCTATGTGGCTTGGAGTTTCTTGCCTTTTTTGCCTCACTACTGATTGCTATTTGCTAGCCCCGGGGTTTGATGGTTTCAGTAATCATGCCCAAAGTTGTTTTATTGGAGCAAAAGAAAGTGTGGTTCGTGTTGTTTTTATGTAGGGATCAGGGTGGCTGTTGGTTCCGGATTTCTTTGTTTCTGTTGGCGCCTTTTCTTGTGGGAGATCTTCGCTATCAGGATAGTTAGAGTTACCTGTTTGTTCTGTACTTGGTGAGTCCAGGGTCTTAGTTTGTTGTCGTCGGTTGGGTGAGGTGCCATGGTTTGAGTCTGCCCGATGGTAGAGTGCTGTTTTCGTCCTGTAGTGCGCCCTTTGGCTGCGGCCGGTTTGTTTTCGGGCTTTTTGTCTTGGTATTCAGTTAGGAGAAGCCCCTTTTTGAGTAGGGTTTCGACATCTTCCCTGGTCAGGATTGCTCTTGGAGATTCTATTGTATGTAGGGCTTTGCCTTTCTGGCTTTGTGATATGGTTCGACGAGAGTGATGTCATCCGGGTTTAGAAGTTTAAGGTCTTTGGTGTTTCTCAGGATCTTCATGATTGTTTTTCTATTCAAGGTTATGGCTTCTGAGTTTTTTCTGTTTGTTCTAATTTGAGGATAATGCTTCTTGAAGGTATTTTAAATTCTCCTCTGGCAGGTAGGGGTTTGTTGTAAGCGCTCGCTGCCTCCTTGCGGGGTGATCTTGCGCTGTGGGGAAATTTGCGATCTGTATTTGGTGTTCCCTGTATCTCTTCATTGCAGCAGGCTCTTGTGGACTAGGTCTTTTGTTTGTTCTTCCTTGTCTATGGGTATTCGATTCTGGTTGTTTTGGATGAAGTGATTGTTAGGAAAGATTTCATATTTGAATGTAATTTTCCCTCCATGTGTCAACCCCCAAACTTTTTTCTGCTGTTTTACACCCTGATCTAACCTTTTCCAGAGAAGTGCAGCCCTCAGCCGCACTTCTCTGGGCTTTCGCTCACTTCTTATGGGGGAACTGACATGCCCTTAAACCAGTCAGTACTGGGAGAGTTTGTTTCCCTTAGTCCTTTCCTCATGTTGCAGCTTTTGTGCAACACTTAACAACAGTGCAAGGTAACTTACTTTACCGCACCTTTGGGTCTCTAGTCATTTCCAAAGGCCCTAGAAACTCTCGCTGGACTTATTATGAACTGTGCAGATGTGTTACGGACAGGACTGGTAGCAGCTATCATTTATCTTATGTTTTCAACCCTTTTTTGCCATGTTATCCGCGCTTTCCGCGTTTGGCACGAATAGCTGGCCTGGCTCCAAAATGGTCATGCCACAAGGTTCTTTGTCCTGTCTGTTGGCCATTTTGCCCCTCAGCTTCCCCAGGTCAAGCCGACCCGGGTCAGTCCTTATTTGGTCATTCACTTTCCCGGGAAAACCAAAGCTTTTGCGGGCTTCTGCATTCCTTGTGTGTGTGCCTCCAGGATGTGGGCTGGGAGGTCTGTTCCCAATAGACATCCTGGGTGCCAGAGAGTCTGGAGTGTCCTGAATGCCTGGGACCACCGTGGTCCGTGATTGGTCCACGTATGGAGTGAGTGTTTGTGAGCATATCTCCCATGGGGACCTCTCCGTTTTGGCGTGAAGGGAACTTTGGATAAGAGGAGGCCGAAAACACCACTACCATGTCGATCTCCTGAGTTCACACGAACATAGGATAAGGAGTCAAGTATCCTGCAACAAGAAGCCAAGTCGAGGAACCGCTGGTGACCCGCTGGAAGGTTTGGCACCCTGAGCCCGCAGTCGTCCTGCAAGTCCCCTCTGCATCTGATCGTACTAGAAGCTCTGCGAAGGCGCTTTGACCCATTGGAATAGGGGGACCAACTATTTTCGGCACCTTCATCAAACCCTGCAAGTAAGCCTCTTCGGAAGTGTCCCTGAGCCAACCAGTGGGCTGACCAGTTTACGCAGGACCTTTGCAATGTCATCGCCGTGGTGTTGAGGAAGCCAACGAAACTTGGTATACTGCTTGCTCTGTGTCAAAGGCACCCTCAAATCGAATTTCATATACTTGGCATTCCCAGGTCTGAAGTGAGACGAGTGTGCCCGGACTGGAGTAAACGCGGTTACCGTGTTGCCCTGCTGTGGCAACGACCTGTGCAAGTTCACTGCACTTGTGACCCTCTTGACCCTGAAGACTGCTTCTGCGGAAACTACACAGTGTCAAGACGTCCTGATTGTCGCATTCGAACCTGCCAACGAAGAGGACTGAACTGTCAAAGACTGGGTCTGCCTGTGTCGGGGACCGGTGAGTAGTCCATACCCCAACCGGTGGCCCTTAGCGCAGGAGCCCATTTCTTTTCTACCGCTGTTGCGAAATAGCGACTCTATCCCGCACTCTCAACCTGCCTCTGCCCGCAAGTGGAGGTCCTGCTTGAATAGTGGGGACTTGTTCTTCATCGACCGCATCCACCTTCCTGAGCTGTTAGTGACCCTTGAAGAGACCCTATTTTGTCCAGTGGCACAAGCGTGTGCATGTACTATTGAGCCTAAGGCTCCTCTCTTCGTAGGGCTTGGACTACCTCTTTGTTAGGTGTATTCTTGATGTGGAACTGGGTCTTAAGATTACTTGCACTGCCTGTTTTCCTCCCCATCTAGGTGGTCTACATATTTCGTGCTTCTTAATCCGTTAGACCCCCCTGGTCTTGTATATATATATTGTGTTGATTGTGATGTGTTGGTTTACTTCAGTATTATTGTGATTCTTTGCTATGGTCTATATTACAAAGGCCTTGTAATAAATGTGTCTATATTTTTAATATAACACCTGTCTGGAGTAACTTGTAAGTGTCCTTGCTTTGTGTGCTCATTGAGGTCTTTCAGTCACCCTCACCCCTCTTGAGACTTGAGCCCCTCCAGGCCAGAGTTCAGAAATCCATTTTAACAGTGATTCTTTTGAGAATCGTGATTCGGTGAGCAGTTTTGGGGGTGGGAGTTGTCGAGCTGTTCCGTCTGCGTTTTTTTGGTGGAGTTTTTTTTTCTGAAGTTGCTCCGAGAGGGTGATTCACAGTTCCGTGCTTTCTTGCTTGCCCCTGCCTCGGGGGAGAGGTGGATGATTATGTCCATCGCACTTTTTTCTGCCATGAAGTCCTCGACTGTCCTCGGGGACTGTTGGATTAAGTGAGGGGGTAGCGTTTGAGTTTGCAGAGATGTAGTTTTCTGCTGATTGAGTAGGAAGTAGTTTTGTTTTTGTGAATTTTTGTTAGCTTGGGGGCTGATTTGTGAGCTGCTCTGTTTTGTTGAGGTCGATTTTGTATGGGTGGGCTTGATCAGTCGGGTCTTAGGGGACCCGCTTGATTTAGAAGAAGGCTTGAAATCGTTTGGAGAATCGATGATAATGCAGGTCTCTTTGCTCGGACTTGGATTGTAGGTGGGGCCTTCTTTTTTTTGTGTTTTCAGTTTTGTTCTTTCTTGTTGGAGTATCTCGTTGGATACCTGAGAATACGAACAGAGCTGCGCCTGTTGGGGAGTCAGTTTGAGTGCTGAGTCCTGGCGTCTTTGGTCCTTCTGGTTTATTTCTGGCCGTATCTTGTAGGTCTCGTTGAAGGTTTGGACAGTCGTAGCAGGCTTTCTGGTTGCTTTCCTTTTGCATTAATGAATCCTTCAATATAAATCATTTTGGTGTGCATCAGTGCAATGAGTGTTGTGTGGTCTTTTAAAGTCTCATTTAGAGACTCGTATAGTTTTCCGAAGGGCGCTAGGGCAATCGTGATTGCCGACATTATCGTCATCATGTCCGGCTTTTTTGTTGGAGTTTCTTTGGGCAGCGTATTGGCGTGGGTCTTGCTTCTGACCGACATCCCAAAGGTTTGTTCATGTCGAGGCCTGTCATCCAGCAGATTCTGTGTGAGCCAGGCGTGCCGTGGCAGATGTGGTAGAGAGGATCTTCTCGCAGGTCTCTGTATTACTGGAATCTGCCAGTCTGCGTCGGCCCCTGTTCTGGGGTGTGGGCCTGATAAGTCGTTAAGGTTGTGAGGTTCTATGATCTTGCGCAGCGTGGATGAGTGTAGGTCGCTGGGAGGTGGACCTTCCAGTGCATCAGCGTCCTTTTGTTTCCCCATAGGGGGCGGCAAATCCATGTAGGTGAGGTTTGGTCGCTCACCTGAGTAGGCAGGGGTTATCGAGTTTGTTTGTGGAAGTTTTGTCCAGTGTGCAGCCGCGTCGGGGGCTTTATTGTTGCTCGGGGTGTACTCTGGAGTAGGATTCACAGGTGATTTCTCCTGCGGTGCAAGGTCTGGTGCCGCTTTGTCGATTTAGGGTGTGCTACTTTGGCTGGGGGTGCAGACTGTTTTGCGCGTTTTTGAGACTGGCGGCACGTCTGTCAGGGCTTCTAGGATTTCATCATCCATGAGTTCGGTAAGTACTTCGTACTTTCTTTTTCCTTGTCTTACGAAAAGTACTTTTAGTGAATTGCAAATGATATTTTTTGAGCTGGTCCCTTTGTGGGCATTTGAAGCCCCTTTTTCGTTGGGGCAGGTGTTTGACCTTTGTTGTTGGTGGGTTTTTTTGTGTTTGCTTTTTTAGCATTCATTTCTCCATTTGGTGTAGGGATTCCCCCTCTTTTCTTTTTCTGCGGTGCGGGCTGATGGTTCTATACATTTTCCCATTCATCCCTTGTGGTGTCACACAGAGCTTCTCCAGTCTTGACAGGTGTCAGCTGAGCTGTGGGTTTGGCCACAGGGGGAGCTTGAGAGTCTGATGCGTGAATGGGGACAGCAGCAGTGCCTGGGTTGCACAAATCTGGGTCTTGTGGGCGGGGCTCCAGGAGTTCCGTGTTGTCGGCGCTCCATGCGGCGTGGACCTGCGCCATAATCTCAATAGGCGATGCGGTCCCTGCCGGCGCCTGTGGACCTCCCTGGCACAGCGAGGGCTCAGTCGGGGGGATAGGACTCCTGGACCTGACGGCCAGGCGCTCGCACGCGTCCCAGGAGCCTCCCGGCTTGCGAGGATCCTCCCGAGTGGCCTCTCCATCCGAGGCAGGTGGAATTTCCCTTATGGCTTGAAGATTTGTTTTGTTGGCCGATGTTGTCGGCGATGCTGGGGCAGTCTCGCGCTCTTGGGCTCTCTCAGGTTGGGGCAGGTCCCTCGCAGTCAGTCCTCCAACTGGCTGCACTGGGCTCCCTCCAACAGAAAGGTCAAGCCGAGCGTTCTGGCCTGACCCAGTTTCGGTTTCATTTCCTCCAGTTGAATTGGCCTTTTGTTAGGTTCGGGGGCTCGGAGCAGGGACCGAGGCGGGTTCATCACTTGCATTCGGGGTGTTACATTGGGTAGCTGAGGTATCTACCGGTGTTT
Organism: Ambystoma mexicanum; assembly: GCF_040938575.1. NCBI lineage: Eukaryota > Metazoa > Chordata > Amphibia > Caudata > Ambystomatidae > Ambystoma > Ambystoma mexicanum. Next base: position 1,641,241,101 of record NC_090937.1, read on the forward strand.
GCACGCCTTTTTTGGTGGTTTTCTGGTGGTTCTGCGTCGGTTTCACAGGACGTGTTGTGCGCCTGAGATGTTGCTGGGGCTGTTTCCTGGCAGCGTGGGGTTTGTGGCAAAAAAGCCTTATGGTCTTAGCTTGGTAGACTGTTTTGCTGATAACGAGGGGCATGAAGGCAGCTGTGTTTGGCGTGAGCTTCTCAGTCGCCTTTCCTCGTCTTCTTCTCCCTCGTTTGATGTTTTTGCTGGGTGGTATTGTTGGCCATCTTGTTCTGAGGCCATGTCCTTACCAGTCCTGACAGGGACTGCAGAGACTGCACTCTACTCTTCCACGACTCCGCGGCCGCTCCGCGGTTCAGGTGGGTTTAAGAATCCTCCCACTAGTAGAAAATGAAGATAGACTCTGCGACTTGAGAGTGCTGAATGGAGTCCGTACTGCAGAGACTGCACTCGACTCTGCCACAACTCTGCGGCCTTATGCGGTTCAGGTGGGTTTAAGAATCCTCCCACTAGTAGAAATTGAAGATAGATTCTGCAACTTGAGAGCGCTGAATGGAGTCCGTACTGCAGAGACTGCACTCGACTCTGCCACGACTCCGGATAGGTTTTTGCAGACCAGGAAAAGTTGTCCAAATATATGTGACTTAATTGTCAATGGCCCTCATTACGACCCTGGCGGAAATCGCGGTGCAAAATGCACCATGGAGCACGGCGGAAAGCTGCCGATAGCGCCATGGGGGTTGGCGGATTTTCCGCCCCATTCCGACCTTGGCGGGGCGGTAAATCCCCAATCCCCATTTTACCCTTCCCCATTCCCATTTTTGCCCCATAGGGTATAATGGGAGTGGGGAAGGCGTTAATTACGCCACCGTAAAATACGGTGGCGTAATTAACAACAAGGTCCCGTAGCGCCATGGATTTCTCCGCCCGGAAAAACCAGGCGGAAAACGCTCCATGGCGCTACGGGAACTCGTAGTAGGGCGGACGGGTCCGCCGCGAATAACGCTGGCGTAAACCCACTCCGCCAGGGTCGTAATGAGGCCCAATGAAATGAAAATGAAACTTACCAAGTACATTGTTGAGGAAGACCTGAAATTTGCCATTTTGATTGACGAATGAACAACCGTGAGTCACCTCTCATTGCTATCAGTTTGTATTAGAACAGTATTTGGAGTCAAGCCCACATCCTTTTTTTGGAGTTGCTGGAATTGGGAAAAACAAATGCTGATGGTAATAGGTAGAAAAACTGTAGATGGTATATCTTCAATGATGGGACATGTGTCGCGGGTTGCAGCACAACTGAGGAAACCAGATAACTATCCAGGTCTACTTGTCTGGCATTGCTGCAAGCACAGGCTAGAGCTGGCTGTAGGGATATGCCCTAAAAGAAGTATGTGGCACAAACAACTTTAAGTCTTTTATGGATGCTCATTATGCTCTTTACCACTTCTCACCCAAGCATCGAAGGGAATTGCATACGTGGGCGGATCAATTGCACTGATTTTCTGTGCAATAGGTAGGGTTCTTGATACTAGAAGGGTGGCATCTAGTTGCCGCACTGTAAAAGTTGTTTGTGACCTCTCTCCCGCTCCTGCAGTTCACTTCCAGTCAGCAGCAATAGACCCAAGCCGTGGAGGTCCTGAAAGGGCAAAATATAGAGGGCTTCTGGAAAGGCCGACTGCTGTGGAGCGTGTTAGGAACCTGGACCAGATGAGGGATGCTCTATGTGAACTGTCTGAGCTATTGCACGTGAACTCTGTCACTCTCCCAGGAGTCCATATTCTAATTTGCCACCCAATTAAAGTTTTTGGGGTGCTGCCAGGAGGCAAGCAAGCAGAATACACCAAACTTGCCACAGAAAATAGCAATATTCTAACGTTTCAAGGGGTTACTTTGCATGGAGGGAGAAAAGTTGACTTCGAAATTAATAGACAGCAAGTCTGGCAAATGCCAAATAGACTCCTTACTACAGCCTCCCTGCGTGTGCCAGGCTCTTCAGGGTGAAGTAATGGCTTCAGAGTTTCAAAAACAGATATCGGCATGCCAAGTTGTTTACCCTGGGTACTGGCAAATGATTATGACATATTGTGTGGGCAAGATGAAATTCAGGCACTTTGCAAAAAGTTTCAGCTACCAGCTAGAAAAATAGCGAGTGGCTTCCGGGAATATAAGGACAGCGGTGGACACCATAGCCATATCCACTGCAGAATGTGAACGTGTGTTCAGTCACATGACCAATACTCTCAAACTCACTGGACCATTAAAGGAGTCCGCAATTTCGTGTTTGTGCACCGCAATGGCTCTCCCCTGGTTGACTTCAGTCCAGAAAAGTATTGTTATAAATGGCTACTTCGAGGTCGCAGAGGAGCGGACCACACAGACCACACAGCTTGCCGGGCTCGGGAGAACAAACCTGAAGACAATGAAAAAAAAAAGAGTTTGCTCTCTACTGTAATCTGTTGCTGCAATTTGGTCAGAAGTCACCGCATCATCTTCATGCGGGCTAGTGCAATATTTGTGTGGCTGCCGCACAAGACAATGTACAGTTTGTACACAGATTATTTGAAATGTAGTCTATTTTGACCAATAAATTACATCTGAGCAACAGCATCACATCTGCCAGGTTGTTGGGTTTGAAGGCTGAGTATACTATGTAACGGATGTAAATGAAAGAGCACATTAGTGCTGAGCAAACACTATAAAAGAAATTCAGTGGTGCTCCGGCCTTAATCCTGACCCCTTAAACCCTACCCCAGCGCTTGCTGCTTGCCTTCACAACTCACCACATGATGGGACCCCAAAGTGGTTTTCAAGTGGTAATGAGACCATATTTTGGGTGTATGGAAGTGGCTTAAAGTGGATCTGATACACTGTTTGGAAAAGAAGCAGCATGAAAGAACTTGCGCCGTTTTAAACTATGAATTTGGACATTTCCTTTGATTGGAGGTCAACTGGCAGCTCCGCCTCCTCAAAACCCCGCCTCCTCAGACACCCACGCCCCAAACTACGCCCCAACCCCGGCCCTTGTGATATCCCCTACCAAATTTTCCACCACTGGATACATCACACAGGTAGTACAGTTTCTTCGTCTTTATTCACCATGCTGCCAAAGTGAACAGCACAGTGAATAAACTACTTCACTTTCAGAGGCTCGGGTCCCTTTAAACGTGTCTGCCTCACATGTAAGAAACCCCAGCGGCTGCGATACATGAGAAGCTGCCATCTGGCCACAAGTCCACGGAATCAATGTAGGGTGGTGCTTACTTAACCTATTTCATATAAGAAAGCTTTTAAATTAGCCTGGACAGAGGTATGAGCTGCCATGAATGCATTCTAATGTGCAGCATGCTAAAGTCACTTCTGTTTACAATGCAGTCACAATAGCACATACATTAATAGCACATGGCCGAGTATTCCTGAAAGTAATATAATTAGTGCTACCACTAGGGGACAGTATTTCCACGTGAAGAGCCAGTGTATTCTGCACCACCACCGGAGCAGGACATTTAGAAGCGAGCCATTCGCGCGGGCCGTTTTGGCGCGGCTGCTTTAACGCAGGAACCCTCTCGGCGCGCTCTGTTTGCGGCGGCCAGCAGGGCGCACGGACCTATAGGCGCCTGTATGTATAGACGCACCATGACACTCACACTGCCACTAAATCACTAAAATGGCCCAACATTGCCCTCTAGTGGAAATAGAATTCCCATTTAATGGTTGTTATTCCTTTGATGTTTCTGCCAACCAGAAAAGCTTCCTTTATTATTATAATATTATTATTATATTATTATTATAATATTATTATTATATTATTATTATTATTATTAAGGTATTTATTGAGCGCAGACCTGGCTTTGAGAAACAATGGAACGCTTTACGGTATTACCCAAATTGATCGAATAAAATTGATTGAATGATACATTTGACCAAATTCAGCCAGTACTGTTCAATCGATTATAATAAATACTGAACACGTGGCGCAGGGGTTGCGGGGGTGTCCCATGCTCCCCATTTTTGGTATTTTAGGCTTGGGGGTTGCAGGGGTGTCCCCCGCTTCCTGCACATTGGAGTTGAGGGACGAAAAAAAAAAGAAAAAGGGACCATGCATCGTTGGATCCGACCCACGTTAGAGGGACAGAACTGACACCGCCGGGTCAGGAGAGGCAGTGGACGGAGAAAAGGTAAGTAGGAAGAGGTGAGGGGATGTACTGAGGATTTGGGGGACATGGGTTTGGTGTGTTTGGCCGTGGTAAAATTGTATTCACAGCGAAATTGACAATGGTCACTTCCACCACTAACAATTTTACAATGGTCAAACAACCCAAATCACTCTTTACAGAGGTATACAACTATATAGATACATAAAAGAGCGCTTTACATCGGTATACAACAGTACAGGTGCATAACAGAGCTCTTTTCAGAGGTGACAGAACTGGTAACTGTTTTTAAAACATCCATGCCTTGGCTCTTATTCCTGTATTTGTGTTTAATTCAGCTACAAGGACGTCAATTTCAATCAGAAATGACTTACAATAACCCATTTACAAATGGAGGAAGCATTATCACGAACCTTGCCTGAATAATAGCACCAAGGTGAGAACAACTGGTGAACCAGTTTAAAGAAAGTGGGATATAGACAGGGACACAATAAACAATAAAAATACAACAAACAGGTAACTTACAACTGATAACAATAATATAGGGGCAAGAGCTCAAAAGAAACAATGTATCAAAATACAAAATTACATTCTTAAATGATATGTGCCACTGGTGGGAAATGTAGGGTCAGGTCGGGAAGATGCAGAGAGGGCAGGAGAGCTCCCCCTTTCATGAGTAAGTGAAGTTTAAGTTGAGCTTTGAAGAGATCCACAGTCAGGCTGGCTTGCAATGTGATGGGCAGCGCGTTGCATTGGAGTGGGTCGAATAGGGAAAAAGAGTGAAAGCGAGATGAGGCCCGGGAAACAAATTCATGATGGAGCAAGAATGTGACGAGATACTGAGGAGTAAGACCGTTGATAGATTTGTAGGCTATGAGAAGTGACTTACAAAGGGTGCAGTTGTGCATGGAGAGCCCACCAGCATGGTGTCTGTAGGTACAAGTGTGGAACGATCTGGGTGGTAGGGAGTGTGGGTAGATGAGGACTCTGTCTAGAGGGAGGAACGAGAATGAAAAAATGCCAAGGAGTAGGCATGACCAGTAGCTGAGTTTGCTAAACATGCGTTTCAGATTAAAAATTTAACTGAGTGATGACGAAGAAATTGAGTTTTCTACATGACGCAAAGGTTAATATGAACAACACCCTCTACTCACCTGTTCCTCACTTCCTTTGCTTCTTACAAACACACTCCGACCCACATACGCAACAGCCACTACCATCTCTCAAATTGTGTACAACTCCCTCACACACACAATACCTCACCTGCACTCCTATCCAATGCCTCCACAGTCTCTGCATCACTCTGCTCCACCTTCTGCTCTCAGTCTGGTCTCTCGGTCCACCACATCTCCACCTGATCTCAACAGAAACACCTGAGCTCAACAGAAAAAGTGCTCATACCACACACACATATACACACACACACACACACACACACACACACTCTCTCTCTCTCGTCTTGTAGTTAGTGTAGTTAGTCTTTAGGTTAAGTAGAATGATGGTAACATCATTATTATGAGGAAGCCATTAGAATGGCTACGGGGGATAGGATAGGCCAATAGGGCTAGGCACTGTATAGGCTTGCCTATAGAGCAAGCAAAACTGGCCAATCAGCGAATATGATTTTGTATGCATTCAGAAAAGATGTTTGTGATGTCATTCCACTTCTCACTATCAGCCATTTTGTGGTGTTCTTTGAATAATGTGTGAATTGTTCCCAGCTGCGGTTGCATGTAATAAAACATTGTTTTTCTTGCTCCTGTGTACTTTTTATTGGCTCATTGAATAATTTTGATTACATTGATTTTTGGGACTTACCTTAGAACCCATCCACCCCTTTTTCCAAACCCCGCCCCCCCTCTGCATTTTTACATCCGAGCATCCGGCAGCCTGACACTATCCAATGGCGATACCACTGAGCAGATGGAGTTCATCCATTTCGCATGTGGTTTGTATGATGACGAGTTGGAAGGGCATCTTGCATGACCATGGAGACCTGTTCAACGCAATTGGAAGCCTTTAGGGCAAGAAGTCTACTTACACACTGGCAAAAATGTTCAACCCACAGTCCTCAAACACAGATGAATACCCTTTCTCCTGTGAAGTAAACTGGAAGCCGAAATGTGAAAGCTTAAGGAGGCCAAAATCATTGATCAAGTTTAGGGTCCAACCCTGTGGCTGTCCCCTAAATGTTATGTTTTTTTTATTTTTTTATTGTAACTTAGTTTAATAAAGAAAAATAAAAAAGAGTAAACACCTAGTGTCTGACAGTCACATCTGCCGATGTCAACTATTTCATATTCAATTCAGGTTCGTCCATTATGTTATCCATAAAATTAATTACTGCACAAGTTAGTCTCGTATTTATGCCTGAGATTAAATAGCGCCACCATTCCTTCATATTTGCGTTTTGAGGAGAGAAATTTTGCAGATGTAACAGGCGCTGTGGTATGATCTCGGCACATTTCGTTATCAGATGCTTCACAGATCCCACGGCCATCTTGCAATAGCGACATTGATCGTTAATCGTTGCTTTGTCTCGCTTCAACATCAGCATCTCTTGTTTTATACAGATTGAATCGTAATCTCATGAACTGATCACAATGGTACCTTGAGGGAAATTGGCATAGATATTTTGGAAGTGTATCAATTTTATGCAAAGCTATTCCTAAATCCATAGTTGATGTTAGTTGTATACGTTTTTCATTGTTTACTATCCAACTCCATAGTCGGATTTCTTTTAGCAGTTTGTGGTGCTTTAATTAGTAGGTCTACAGAAAGGTCAGCTTCTCTCATGATATTTTTTCATTTTGATTCCCATTTGCGTAGTAAGTCACCATCATCATGCGTATGACTCAGTTTTAATATTTCATACTGTTTTATGGCCGGTACGAGCCATGTCTTGCGCAAGGCAGGGATTGCTTTCCACAGGACTGTGCCGTATAATGACTTGATACAAAGTTTGTGACGAATCACCGTTATTGAAATGTTCTGTGGGAGTTTTAGTACATTGCGCCAAAACTTTCCTTTGAGCTTACACCAAGTTTCTGCGCTGATGTTCCAGCCAGCTTCGCTACCACGTGATGGACGGTACAACTTTTTGAAGATAAAAAGACAAGACGGGTTTGATCGTGAAGTTTCCATACGCCGCATGAAGTTTGGCCCTGTGTAGGGCAAACATCTGCATCCTTGCCTTTAGGTCTTCAGTCCAATCCCATTCTCGTAGCGAAGTGTTGAATAGTGCACCTAAATAGCATATGCTAGTTGTTCATTCCAAGGCTTCTCTATCGATCCACCATGTGAATTTTTTGTCTCACCTGTTTTTAGGCCGAAACGTCATGATCTTTGATTTCTTTGTATTTATTTTCAAGTCATTTAGCTCCAAGTATCCTTGTAATGCTGTTAGTAGTCTTTGTAGCCCAATTTGTGTTGAGTCTAATAATATCGTCTGCATATATTACATAGCTCAACTTCTGTTTTTATTCACTTCAGGCGGAAAGAGTCTTAGATGTGATAATGCATTTGGCAGGTCAGATATAAAAAATGGAAACAACAGCGCTGCCAATAGGCAGCCTTGCTTCACTCCGCTCGAGGTTTTAATTTCATCCGTTACGTCACCTTATGCATTTAGTCTCAGTTGAATTGAGGTGTTTGTGTATAGGGCCATAAGGGGAGCAAGCAATTCGGATGGACACGCCCATGCTTTGAGTTTGGACCATAACGTCTGTCGATCAATGCAGTCAAAAGCCTGATTTAGGTCTATAAAGGCGAGGAATAGTTTCTTCCCTCCCTTTAAGGCTTCACGTTTGACTATATCGAGGAGAATCAAATTTAAGTCCACTCCTACCCCTTTGGTGAAACCAGTTTGCCGCTTATCCCATGATGCTGCTTGATCAGCCCATTTTGCAAGTCTTATCTGAAGGAATGAGGTGAAAAGCTTCCCAATTGTATCAAGAAGGGCAATGTGCCCTAATGTAGCAGTACAGAAATCTAACCGATCCAATGAGATCAGTATCTGCATGGTCATACACCTGCCAGATAAGCTGGTGAAATGAAAAAGATCCCCCGCAACAACCATGCCAGACATCACCTGCCGTCCCTGTCATCTTCGACCAGCAGCCGTCACTGCTGTCGTACGACACTGCATAGTTTGAACCCGTCACTGCCGCTGCTTGACTTGATCTCAGTGGTTAGTTATTCTTTTATTTTGGTACAAGCATACTATAGATTGCATGGCATCTGTGCCAGTTCATACTCATGCTGAAGAGTATCGCCTACCCTCTGCCCACTTTACCAGTAGTGCGGGTCTGAGTAGCAACTTAAGCCAATACTCATCCTTGAACTCATGCAGAGCTGAAATCACGTGTGCTGCTACAAGAGAGTGGAGACTTCCTTAAAAGGATGTTGTGCCTCCTCTAAGGTCCTCAGCAGGACATATAGCTGCATGGCGCATATTGCACCATCTCTCGTGGGGGTCTTCCAGGCACTAGCCAGGCATGGACCTTGAACCACTGCTAGAGATGATGGAGAAGCAGTGGCAATATGTGTCCGCACTCTCGTGCAACTTTCTATGGCTGCAGCCTTGGGAACCAGTTCTGCTCTTGCAAATCAAGGCATTTCTGACTCCGGAACCTACCTTTTGTCTTATCTTGGAACAGAGATGTATCCCAGAAGGCCCTGGTACTCAATCCGCCCTTACTAGTCCAGAAACGGTTCGTGCCAAATCTTGGTGATTTGGTGAAACTGGAAGCGCAGGACAAGATGTCTGGCTGAGTGAGACCTGAAACAAACTCAGAAGACAGGGTCATTCCTATCAAATACAGCAAAGTAAAATCTTCTCCTTCTCCAGATTACACAGGAGACAAGAAGAGAAGCACAAGACCCGAGTTCCGGATCCCACCTGCTCAGCCCGCCTGCCGATGAGATGGTGTTGGGGCTGGAACAGGGTTCACACCACCACCTGGAGGGGGACGGACTTTGCTTGTTCTTCCCTGTGTGGCACAGCCAGTTCTCTAGATCCTGGGTAATGGAGTTAACAGTGGACGTCTGTTCTTCAGAATTCCTCAGAATACCTCCAGATGCCGGGGTAGCAATTATCCAATGGCAAAAGTCCCAGCACAGAAGCAATGCTCGGGGTCTGGAAGTGACTCAGAAGGGGGCAGCGGTGGTAGTCCCCTGGGGGAATGGTACCAGGTACCTTTATCTTCCGAGACTCAGACACAAACAGCAAGTATAGGCCAATCATGGGCCCTAAAGGGTCAAACAGTACAGAAAATCAATCCATTCAAAATGGAGACACTACAAAACATCATCTCCAGGAGGTGTTGGCAGGACCACCTTTCCGCACCAGGCCTGGAGGATTCTCATTTTCCTGTAACAGGGAGTCCGGTCTTACAAGAGCAATCAGTGGTTTCACCACTTTCTACAAAATGCCCTACCCTTTGGACTAATGTCAGCTTCCGAAGATTTTACCAAACTCGTAGCCCCACTACTATGCATCGCCTCACAGAAGGGATCCTTGCCTTCTCAACGTACCTGGATGGCTGGTTGGTTGGTCCTTGCACACTCCTTCAACCAGATGGAGGCGGACACCAGTAGAGTATGTGAGCAACATTTGGAATTTGCATGGATTCTGAGTACCAAGAAGTCCTCACTGGTCCTCAGCCAGTAGACTAGTGAGGACAGTTCACTGGGGATGTTGGTCGACTCGGAGCCGAGGTTTGTGAATCCTCTGTCAAGGCTGAGGAAGCCACGACCCCATTATTTTTAAATGTTTTAATTGAGTTTTAATATAACAATACAGAACAAAACAATCCTGCCTCCCCGCTTCCCACCCTCACCTTGACCCTGGAACACAGTCGACATAGTTGAAAATTTAAAGTCTATTAAATGTTCAGTATATCCCCAGCAGGCGTAATCTGTGTGGGCAGTGCTGTTCGGCGTAATCACTGTGGAGAAAGTCCAGTATAGTTGTCCATTCCGTTGTAAATTTGCTTTGTTCTCCTTATATTGCGTACAGAACCCATTCCATCAAGACAAATTCCCAAAGTTTCTGTATCCAGTCCAGTGTTTGTGGAGGAGCTGCAGACTTCCATTTCCTGACTATTACTAATAGGGCTGCTATCCTGAGGATGGTATCGGCCTTCTGGCGATATTTCGCCCATATTCTGTTGTCCGGCCCAGCCAGGCCCAAAAGGGTTTCAGCTAAGGGTCTCTCGGTGGAGAGGCTAAATATCTGCTGAATATGTCCCCCCTCCACTTCCCACAGTTTACCTCCATCGAAGCTGCAGCTCACTCTTCTGCGACGTTGGTGCTGCAGGAGCAGCTTCTACCATGAATCTTCAGCATGAAGTTAAGGTAAGCTTAGGGCACAATTGTCGTGTGTCTGTAGGCCCCTTTTCAATATCAGTCTGACCTCCGACGGCAACAAACCTATTCCATAACAGCATCCACCAAAGAGACATTTGACTACCAGCGCCTTCATCCGCCTCGGAATCATGTCAGATTTTGTTTAGCACCAAAATCACCGCCATTGCATGATGCAAGGCACCCCCCTTGTTAAAATGGCTGCCGCCTTGATCTTCTTACCACCTTTTGCTTTTTGGCCAATACCCCTTGCATGCTCCACATTATGTCTACAGGAACTAGCCAACTGTAAATTGATATGTATGCCTACTGCCGCCATTAGCATATGTATCGCTTCATGCTCAAGGTATCCTTGCACTGTACGAGTGCCATACTAGCACTGCCTATTGCACGTGCCTGCGCTTGCATGCTGAGCATGCTACTTATCGAGTGCAAACTCCAACTCACACCATCCCATTGTTCCATTCCATGCCTGCATTGTAAAATTAATACTTAACGGTGGTGCACCTTAGGGTGGTGCCCTCCTCCGACTAAGTATGTGCCTTGGGCCCTGCCTAGCCATACGCCGCACTTCAAGCTAGTCACTACTTTCTACAGTGGATACTGTGATACGCATTGTTCCCAATGTGCACTGCTTGCTCCCCGTTGCATCTGCGCCCACATCCTTCTATTATCCAGTGCGCACTGTGGTCTCTGGTTCTAATTGAGATTGCATTCTGTGTTCTAAACATCTCACGGATCCTCTGTGAACACCTGATCTGCTTTTGCCCATCATACCTCCGGTGCGTGTCTACTATCACGAGTCCTGTTAGCGGCGAGTGCCTACTATAATGAGCCCTACTATTTGCAAGTGCCTACTATTGTGAGTCCTGCTATTTTGCCAATGCCTACTATTGCGAGTCCAGCCATTTGCAAGTGCCCTCTACTGTGAGCCCTGATATTTAGTCCACCCCTAACACTAGTTAGCCTATACTATCAACTGATATCTACCAATGTGGCTCACCCCCTATGTACGCCTACAATTCCTTGTTGTCAATTGTACTGTATGCTTCTTTAGCAGTAGGTGCTCCATTGTCTTTACCAGACACTGACCCGATCGCGAAGAACAGTCTCAGCTTCCTCCAATAAACCAGCACATCATTTCAACTTCACTCAAATCTCCACCCTCGAGGTAGAAAGAAATCAGCTCAGCCCTCAAACCATCGAGATGTCAAGGAGATAGCTGCCCAGCACAGATAACCAAAGATGCCGCCAGAGACCTGGCGCCATTCATAACTAAATGAATTAACTCCTCATTCACATCTGGCATTGTCCCCAGTAACTTAAAGGAATCCTGGGTCCTACCTAACTAACGATCACTGGACCCGTCAATCCCGACCAACTATAGGCCGATCACCACGGTGGCTTTTTTACTTAAGATCCTCGACAGATTTGCCTACATCCAAATTCAGGATTACCTAGAGATCTAGTCTGTATAAATCACTCAGGAGCCATTTATATATGCATCTCTCTTTATATAAAGTCAACATGAATACTGGCTACATTCCAGAACCTTCCCCAACCATTCCTTTACACATTCCATGGCCAGCATTCTATAATTTCCCTTAACCTAGCAACATACCATTATTAATCATAAATAACATTACACAACAACCCCCCCTTACTTATCATCTTGTTTCATCTCTATAAGATAACAAGTAAATTTGTACTTACAGATTAGCAGGGTCACAATTACATCTGCTCAATTAAACGGGTTGGTCTCCGACTCACCCTACAGGGACGATTTCCTAAGACAACATCTTGTAATTCAGGACTTATATGACCAGTAGATTCATTTAACAAAGAATTTTCTAACACAGGATCAAAATCCATAGAGTCATCATCATCAAAAGGAAAACTGTCATCTTCAGGTCCATTAATCATGTATTCATCTGCAGCTTCATCATTTCCATCACGAAATAATTTTCTAAAAAATGAAGCATTCCTTGTTATCTCACATTCGTCCCCCATGGCAGTTACCATAGGGCCCTTGATCTCCACAATCCTCAATGGCAAAGGCCTATATCTAGAATCCAGTTTTCTACGTTGCCTTTGTTTCACTAAAACAGAATCTCCCACTTTTAGAGTATTTTCACGGGCATTTCTTTTGAGATCAGTCCATTCTTTAATTTTCTTCCTCTTTTTCTGGTCTCTTTCTCTGATTTCATCATCTTCAATAGGAGTGTAATCTTCTATTTGTGGAAGCCTGGTACGAGGTTTATATTTAATCATTAAACTAGAAGGTGTATATCCAGTCATTTCATGAGGAATATTACGATAGCTTCTCAACATCTGAGATATCGCTTGAGGCATCGACATATTATCCACTAATGCTTTCTGTCTAGTTTTATTTAATGTATCCATGAATCTTTCAGCCATACCATTAGCTTGTGGCCATAATGGTATAATTCTCTGATGCCTAAACCCAAGATGAGCAGCAAATTTGTTGAATTCATGACTTTGAAATGGGGACCCATTATCAGTCTTGACAACATTCGGGACACCCCATTCACTAAACAACTCTTCTAGAACCACTGCAACATGGTGAAATGCAGTAGAAGCCAAATGCTTAACTAATGGAAAACGTGAATACTCATCTATCACTACTAGAAGATATCCTCCTTCTTCAAGTGGACCGAAGAAATCAAGTGCCACTCTATTCCAAGGACCATCAGGCAACGGCACCACTCTAAGAGGTTCAGACTGCTGTCCAGACATAGTCACTTGACAAGCAACACAATGTTTTAAGATATCCTCAACAACGATATCCATATAAGGAAACCATACTTGATTTCTTAGAATTTTCTTGGTATTTGCAACTCCCCGATGTCCTTCATGGGCTAACATGACAAGTGCTTTCCGCAAGTTTTTTGGAGCCACCAATCGATTTCCTCTCATTAGTAACCCTTTGTCAGCCGACAATTCATTGCTTATTTTAGCTATCCTCTCTAGATCTCTTCTGTCCACCCCCTCTTCAACTTGAATCTTCGTCCAGCACTTCCATTTACCATCATTGGTAATCTTAATGGCCATTTGAATAGTTGGATCTTCTTTACTTTTATCTAAGAATATCTCTTTAGTTATCGCCACCGGCAATGCATTAAATGATAAATATGATAGATATTCTTCTGCTTCCTTTTGCATTTCATTCTCAGACACATCTGTTGGATGTCTCGACAAGTAATCTGCAGGATTCGCTTCCTTTCCTGGCTTATGAATAATGTCATAATCATACTCTTGTAAACGAATTCCCCATCTCTCAATTCTTGGTGGCATCTTAACTCTAGGGTTACCAAACAGAGACAATAAAGCCTGATGATCTGTTATCAAGATGAACGGTCTCCCAATCACAAAATGATGAAATTTCTCACAAGCCGATACCGCTGCCAAACTTTCTCTTTCCGCTTGCGAGTACGCTTGTTCAACAGAACTCAAAGCACGACTTGCATAAGCCACAACATGTCGCATATTGTCTCTTCCTGGCTCTATCTGTGCTAATATAGCACCCAGACCCACCGGACTTGCGTCTACTGTGACTTCAGTCTCCCATCCAGGATTAAAATAATCCAGTTGCCGTTCCTTTGCTAACTCTTCTTTTATCAATTCAAAACTTGCTTTACACTCATCATTCCACTGAAACGGAACATCTTTCTTTAGCAACTGTCTCAAAGCATCAGTCATTGTTGCATGATTGGGTAAGTATCTCGCACAATACCCTGTCATCCCCAAAAATGACCTCACTTCAGCTACATCCTTAGGAGACTCTAGCGCTAGTATTGCTTTTACTTTTCCAGGATCTGCTTTGATACCATCTTCTGAGAATATGTGTCCAAAGAATTTTAAACTCCTTTTGTTTATCTCACATTTTGGACCATTTAATGTCAATCCATTCTCCTGAAGAATACTGCATATTTTCTCTAATGCCTCATCATGTTGACTCTGATCCATTCCATATACCAGGATGTCATCACTATAATTGAATGAGTTATTTACCGGAGCAATGACTCTTCTTATTGTCTCTTGAAATATCTCAGCTGCAGAAGAGATAGCAAAACTCAATCTCTTATATCTAAACAGACCATCATGTGTCGTAAATGTAGTTATCGATCTCGACTCTGGATCAATCATTAACTGATGATATCCTTGGTTCAAATCCAATTTCGTGAATCGGGTAGCCTTATTTAACCTAATCATCATGTCCTCAATATTGGGCCCTGGATGTCTCTCTCTTTGAATTGCTGTATTAGGAATTCTCATGTCTACACATAAGCGAAGACGACCATCCAGTTTAGGAACCACTACTAAGGGGGACACCCATGGAGTGGGACCACCCTCCACCCTTTCAATGATGTCATTATCCAGAAGCTGCTGTAGTTCCTTTGATACTTTGTCTTGCAAATGGAATCAAATCCTTCTAGGATGTTGAGGGACAGGACGTATGGTCGGATCAATATGCAATCGTATCATACTGTCTTTCAATTTTCCTACTCCTTCAAACAATTTTGGAAATCTTTCTTTTATTTTTTTCACATTCAACGGTTCATCTGTGAGGACACACACTTTGTGACATTTCGAAGGATATCCTTGTATCTTTTCTATCCGATCATATTTAATAGATATAAGTTGTAGTTCTGTAGCAGTCTTACAACTGATGAGACATCTTCCTACTACCGGTGTGTTTAGAACATGCATTGTGGCTGTCACACATTTTCCATTATGAATTAAATTACACTGAAATTGTCCTTTTGACATCAATGGTTGTTTAGCACCCCATTGAAATATGAGTGCCTTCGATGGTTTTAAAGGATACACCGCTGCAATTGCTCTATATGCTTTGTCACTCATCACATTCACAGTTGCACCAGTGTCCACAAGAAATGGTATCTCTTGTCCATCCAACTTCACAGTGACCTTTATGGCTGTTTTTTCATTTCCATTATCATATACAAGTCTCACATACTCCTTACTGTATCTATCATATTCTTGATATTGACATTGACTTTGATCTTCACTATCCTCTTTTAGTGTCGGGTTCTCATAAGGATCTTCCACCTGCTTTCCTTCTTGATTTTGATTATGATATAACTCCATAGGCACTTCGTGTCCTCTGTATCCTTGTCCAGGCATATCTATTTGCAAATTGTCCATTGCTCTCACAAACCCTTGTCGTTGCATTGCATTAGACATTTCGGGTGTACCACCTGACCGTGTTGTCTCCCTTTCTGGGAATTGTCTTATGCCCAAACCTCTTTGACCCTCATATTTACGGTTTGAATTCATCTGTGCATTCGCTCCATATCCTGGGTTTATTAGTCTTTCCCGGCACATTGTCTGAAAGTGATTTTCTTGTCCACATCGGATACACAATTGACCCATTGCAGGACATAGACCTTTGTGTGGTAATTCAAACCCACACCTATAACATTGTCTTTCCATTGTATTTCTTCCTCGCCAGGAGGGAGACATTGTTGTCCCCACATTGTTCGGATATTTTCTTTGCCATGGCACATTCTGCCCCATTGCAGCAACGGAGTCTATTTTCTTTGGGTTTTCAATATTTGCAGCTTGAGTGTCTACCCTTTCATATACTCTCGCCAACTCCAAGACTTCTTTCAGAGGAAGGGTTTTTTTTAGCAGATGTTTTCTGAACTGAGACGATAGGCATCCTTCAATTATTCTTAGCCTTATTGCTTCATTGTCATTGTAGTTTGCAAAATCACAGTTCACTGCTTTGCGTTGTAGTCTTAATGCAAATTGAGCAATGGATTCATTTAGACCTTGTGTGCATTGATTGAATATATACCTCTCATAGTCTTTGTTTGTCGGAATTATCAGTTTGTTATTGATGGCTGTTATTAACAGTTGATAGGTAGTTTTCTCTTCGGCGGGTATTGTTTTTATTATGGTATTCAGCTCATTTCCAACTATGTTTATAAATATGTCCAATTTATTTACAGCATTTTCATTTCCCACAGCCCTCATAAATCTTTCAAATTCATCCAGCCATTCCTGCCATCTCTGACCTTGATCCTCCTGTGGTTCCAAACTAAAAGGATTCGGGCGTCTCAAATAATTTAATGGATTCATGGTCAATAGTGTTCCTGCCGACACTTGAACAGAGTCTCCATTTGCATTCTCAAACGACATTTTGTCTAATGTTAATGTCAATATGCTAATACTATTTCTCACTATTTGATTTCTATGTTTGTTCCGTTTGTGCTTGTTTTGTTTGATCCGCTTTTGCCCTTTGTTCTATTCTTGCACGCTTGCTTCTTATTTTGTCGCAGATGTTCTTTCTCCTCTATGTGCAGGCAGTAACAGGTATATAGTATGCAAGTATCATTCACATATTTGCAATGGACATCTTCTTGTTGTATTATAACACAAATCCAGCAGGTGGCGTCAGAGCCTTATCTATCCTCCACCAAACACGGGCACAAGTGAAGAAAATCTTTATTTCACCAACGTAACAAAATGCTTTTGATGTGAAATCACCGCTTTATGCTATACAGTCTCACCTCTCAAATGATACCAGTTTATATACGTTCGCTCTTGCGCAAAATTACTGCTTCATGTTTTTATTTCATAAATAATGTCATATTCCGGCTCTTCTCGTAATACAGTTGTCCATTGAACCTTGTTGCTATGCAACCCTTGGTTTATTCCAATATGGCTGCACGTATTTCCACGTACGACGGTCCTCTTTTCTAACTTCTAACGATGCTTCCGCATCAGTCACACCATCTCGAGCCTTCTGCCTCGCATCAGTGCCTGTGAGTACCGTTGTTCCATCTATTTAAATGATGCTTTCTCCTCGCTCTTTTTAAATAACAAATGTTTCTCTCCCCTCCTCACCAGCCACAATATCCCTTTGCAGAAGCTACCAAATGCATGCGCCTTACCGTCCTTTCTCTTCACTTTCCTTATTCTTTTTTCATTTCACGTCGCTCACTTCTTTGTTCCCTCTTTATACGTCCTCTTTTTTTTTTTTTTTAAATCCTCCTTCGTTTCAATTTCTCTTCTTTTCTCTTTGTGATCCGTTTCCCCTCGTCGCCATTGTTTTAGTCTAGTCTGTATAAATCACTCAGGAGCCATTTATATATGCATCTCTCTTTATATAAAGTCAACATGAATACTGGCTACATTCCAGAACCTTCCCCAACCATTCCTTTACACATTCCATGGCCAGCATTCTATAATTTCCCTTAACCTAGCAACATACCATTATTAATCATAAATAACATTACACAACAGTCCCCAGTAACTTAAAGGAATCCTGGGTCCTACCTACCTAACGATCACTGGACCCGTCAATCCCGACCAACTATAGGCCGATCACCACGGTGGCTTTTTTACTTAAGATCCTCGACAGATTTGCCTACATCCAAATTCAGGATTACCTAGAGAATAACCACCTCCTTGGTGCCTGCCAATCTGGCTTCAGACCTCGTCACGGCACTGAGACTGAGCTAATAGACTTAAAAACACAATTGATGCACTCAAGGACCAAGGAAAAGTAGCACTGCTGCTACTCCTTGGTCTTTACCCCGCCTTTGACCTGGTCGACCCTCAAGTACTCTGTAAACACGTTGCATCGGTGGTCGACTTCTCACACGACACCATTACCTGGTTTCTAAACAAAAGGACCATGAGAGTCTTTTCTCCTCTTGCAGCGGCTGATCCAATCCCGATAACCTGTGGTGTGCCACAAGGTTCTTGTGTATCCCCGACCATGTATAATATATTCACCAAGCCCTTGTTCGATGATCTAGATGATCTAGATGATCTGGGTGTCACCTACATTAATTATGCAGATGACACCCAGATCCTCATACCTCTTACAGGAGATTATGGGCCTCATTCCGAGATTGGAGGTAGTCATGGCGCTATTTGCGCCATGGCTGCTTCCAATTACGGGTCCGGCACCGGTCTTGTTCCATGGGGCTCAATGGGAATGGGGAGGGTGCTAATAATGGGCTTGCGAATGGCAAGCCCGTTATTAGCGCCCTGGTCCCTTAGCGGGACCGGTAAAGACGTGTGATCCGACCACACGTCCCTTACGGTTCCTACTAAGGGACCTTGGATTTGGTCGGTAAGGGATTACCGCACCGGTCTTCTTACCGGTGCCCGGTATCCCTTACCGCCCACCTTGTAATGACCCCCTATGACAAGTACGTGACCCTGGTGACTAGAATATATCTCATCAATCAGGCCTGCATGGCCGCAGACGGCCTATGCTGAATGATGACAAGACCGAACTCCTAATACTTGGAAACACAGCTAACCTCAACAAATTGAGCCCAAACTACTCCTCCTTTAATATAGACGGTAATATCCTCAAAGTGGTAAAAGAAGTACAAACCTTAGGTTTTTACCTCGGCTCCACCTACACATTTAATAAACAAGTCAGCGCCATGGCTTCCTCTACTGCCTACACTTGTACACTTTCCAGGGCATGCAGACCTTTCCTCTCCAAAGAAAGCTGCACAATCTTAGCTAGAGCCCTTATCTTCTCCAGACTGGATTATTGTAACGCTCTGTACCTGGGAGCATATAACTACATCACCAACAAAATCCAAACCCTGCAAAACAGCACCCTTAGAGCCACCCATGGTTTTCCTAAGAGAGACCACATATTGCACCTGAGAAGACAGATCAAATGGCTCTCCACCAAGGACAGCATTATGCTTAAAACTGTATCTCTGACGCATAACTGCCTCAATCAAGCTGCCCCCATTTACCTTATTGAGAGAATCAGGAACAAATCCCCTTCATGGCCTACAAGGACAATCAACTCATCCTGTCTACTCGTACCCAGATTTAAATTTAAAAAAGCAGGAGGAAGTAGCTTTCCTGTCAGGGCAGCACAAGCTTGGAACTCCTTACCCCCATCACTGAGAGCCAACCAACCATTTTACGTGTTCAGGCGCAATACCATAAACTGGTTGGTTACCAACGACACATCTGGATAGCCCCAGCCTTGCCACAGACCAGGCCACAGGACCTCCTGACTTGCTTCTTACATATTCCTTTGACAGAATTGCTATTCTGCCCCGGCACTCTATATTTATTTTCCCTCACCCTGTCCTGTACCACTTACTTTACCTGTTACATCATTTTACTGCTTCTGTTGCATTTAGACTTCCACTGTATTACTCATTGTATAGTGTGTACAATCGCTCTTCTTGTTAAAAACGGTATACATTTATGTACATGTTGTATTTTGCATCTACTGTAACCAAGCTAAAAGAATACTTGTATCCTCTGTGCAAAAGGTGCCCAGATACCTTCGGGTCGGGTGTGCCATACAAATAAATAAACAAACAAACAAACAAGCTTCCTCCCAGTACACTTGTATTTTCAGGCATGATCGCCAAATGTGTAGCCAGTCCCACATATACCTGCATCCCCTCCAGCACTTCTCCGATACGGACCGGGCTATCGTGTGTAGTCGTGCGGGTGTATAGTGCCACTGAAACATTATTTTTAATCAAAATTCTCTTATTTGGAGACACTGTGTCAGCCATTAGATATCGAACCATCGGGAGGTCCAGTTTTCTTCCTCAAGGGGCGCTCCCAGTGTTTGCTCCCATCTGATTTGGTAGGGGAATCTGGAGGGCGCACAACCTCATTCTTCTGCACCAGTTCGACTCTGTTTAGAGGTCCAGGGGAACTGGCATCTTGGGCATTCATTGTACCACAGGCAAGATCACACCTGAGTTCCCTGGTAAAGCGTGAGGTCCCAGAATCCCTTGATCAACTGGTGCCGATAGCTGTGTCAGTCTAGAAATGCCTGGACCGAACCTGGTGGCTGCGCACCCCAACCTCCAGGGTACAGCGGAGCTCTCCCTTCACCCACCGATGACAGCGCCTCAGGATAGGGGGTACGTTGGGGATATTTTGACTGCCCCCGACAGCTGGTCTTGTCTGGACTCTGACAGGTCATTGAATGAGAGGGAGCAGTGGTCCAGGTCAGTGTTGCATGTCACCCTCTCCTGGGAGCTTGGTAGTTCCCAGGATGTGTGTAATGATCACATGGTGCTTACCATGTGACCAAGTTAATAAAGGCGACGAGCCGCTTCCGGCTCGTCACTCAAACAAAGAACCAGCTCCGGCGTGTTTTTGTGCCACGCCGCGTGCAGGAGGCCTGTGGAAGGGGCCCTGCACCAGGACGGTGCCCCTGCTGGGCAACACCTTCACACCTGAATGCCTTCACACGGCTACTGGAGCAACCCTGGCCTGGATGCCCCCAGAGCCGGGGCTGCATTGTTTTGGGTACCCCCACTCATGGTGTCTCGCTCCGGTGCATGCAGCGTGTCCCCTGCTGAATGTCTGCTGCGTGAACGCAGCCCAAAGGTCGATGTGGGGTGTCAGTGCGGACAACCTGGTGTTTCGCACAACAAAGGGAATGAAAAGTCTTTCTCCCTGGAGGGGATACCAGAGGGTCTCTTCCGGTGGGTGGTGGAGCCATCTCCACTCCTTCGGGGCTTACTACATCCCAGGGGTGGAACCCTGCCTGGAAACAACCTTCATAACTGGAAATTGTCCTAAAGGGGACTTTGAAGCCATAGCGAATTCTGGTTGTTTTGGTTGATGTTCACAGCCGTGTCGACCATCAGACAGGCCGTCAGTGTGGAGTTGTGGCGTTTTCTTACAAGGACTGCGTCTCCCACACGCTCTATCAGACACGCTGCGCATGTGAAGGGAGGACACAAGTCACACATTTCTATCAGCAGGACCATAAAAGAACTATGATGATGCTACCAACGAAAAAAACAAGATTAAATTTGTATTCCTTTGTCTGGACGCTATTGTTCTTTAAAAGAACTGCCCATGTGGGAAGACATTTCCCCTGTCAAGGTCTTTCATTGGAGCCCCTCCTCTTCATTCTGCCCTGGGACTGCCATTATGCCCAGTCTATGTGGCACTGCGCAGCCCTTCCCCTTCACCACACATAGAGGCCCACTGGTGTCGCTATTCCCAGTCAGGTGGCATGGCTCAGCACCTCCTCTTCACTGGGAAAAGTGCCTGAAAGAGACCATTACGCCCACATACAATACTGACTAACGCCCAGGAGTGCCGTATGCCCCTTATGGTTGATGGCGCACTTCATTGTGCATAACCTGGAGGATTGAAAGCACTGGGTTCTGCTATGCCCACTCCACATACTTGCCACAGACTTGCTGTGAAGCCCATGGACGCGCCGGCAGTTTTCTGAAGACTCTGCAGCCTACTGAGTTTTCTTCAGTTGTCCAAAGTGGTTTATATGTCCTGCAATGTAGAGACTTTTTATTCTTAGAGTGAGCAGTGTGACCAATCCAAACTGCAGAGCTCAACTTCCATTGTTAGCTCAAAAAGCTTTCTTTCAATGGGGGGCGCTGTTGAGCAGCCAACAAAATGGCTGCCTAGCTTTCCAGCTCTGTGTGCCGCCGCTCTATTTCTGCCTTCATCTGCGGTCTAACATCTTGCCCCATCCTCTAAACCGGCTCCTGCCTTGCAGGCACTTCGCCCCACCTGCCCGTGAAATTCTGGCCCGAATCGGACCTCCTGGGCCCGAGTTCGACCGGTGACGCGGCCCCGCGTTGGACTGACTGGGCTGCCGCTCTGCCGCCGGGCGGGGGACGGGGTGGCGCCAGGAAGGCCCACCGCTGCCTGCGGCCCTGCTGCTCGTTTGTTCTCGCCGCCCGCCTCCCTGGCTCGATCGCTGGCCTCCCGGAGCCTGGGGGCTGTAGCTGATCGGGAGCGCGGGTGAATCCTGCCTCAGACATCGCGGCCTTGCCGCTGGGATCTCCCGCGGCCGCCCGCCGCTCTGCGCCCGTGCGGCGCCGCTGCCTGACTTCTTCCCGCGGCCCCCGTGTCTCCGCGGGACCCATCAAGGATATCGCCCCCGCCGGTACTACGGCCGGGGGGCCTCTCAGCGCAGCGCTGAAACTGTGCCATTGACTGCGTGGGATCCCCCCGTGGACTTCGCGCGGGCTCGTGGAGACTCCGCCATCCGGATCTTGCACAAGTTTAAGGTGAGGAGCTGGGGGGATACTGAGGGCGGGCGCTCCTGTGACCCCTGACCCCTCCGCTCTGGTTGCTACCCCCCGCTCCCTCATCAGAACTGTACTCCACGACATTGGGATCCCGCGGCGATTATCCATTCTGCCTCATATGATCCATTGAGGCGCGCTGCATGGTCGTCTCCCCAGACACTGCCTCCCCTACACCCTGGCTCAGGAGCCTGGATAATACGCTTCTGATAACCCTGTGGGCTGCTGCTACATCATCCAAAAAGCCAGATCTCCTTCCTTTGACCTTTTGCTTTGCACAGCCCCAGGTCGTATACAGCACCCGTATTCTACTTACTCATATTACACAATGTCTAACAGATCCAGGAATAGCAGTAAGACTGGGGCTATGGATAAATTTGCAAAAGCCACCCCGAGATCCGAGTCGGTCCACTCTTCTTGTGACCAGACTGACACACCACTCCCTGCAGAGGGGCCTCCTGCGGACCTGACGG
Source organism: Ambystoma mexicanum (assembly GCF_040938575.1). Classification (NCBI taxonomy): domain Eukaryota; kingdom Metazoa; phylum Chordata; class Amphibia; order Caudata; family Ambystomatidae; genus Ambystoma; species Ambystoma mexicanum. Next base: position 1,641,264,159 of record NC_090937.1, read on the forward strand.
CCATGATGGAGTCTATGGCTAGAAACTTTGCTGCATTTCACGAAAAGCTAGACGATATAAATGCAAATGTGGCATCTCTTAGGGCCAAACTGGATCAACATTGGACGCGGATCACTGAGGCTGAAAATAGAATCGGTGCCAGTGAGGACAATATAGTTACACTGCAGAGTACAGTGGCCACCCTTGTCACGGACATGAAATCAGTAAAGGCTAAGTGTGATGACCTTGAATCCAGATCAAGGAGGAATAATATACGCATTATTGGGGTCCCGGAAAATGCGCTGAAGGGCCGACTCGAATTGCCCGTCGAGAACCTCTTGAAAGATCTGTTGGGCAACCCGGATTTGTCCCACTTCTTCACAATCGAAAGGGCCCACAGGGCACTGGCCCCACGTCCCAAACCTGGTGACTTTCCGAGGCCCATTATTGCAAAAATTCTGAGTTTTAGAGATTGTGACCAGATCCTCCGCCTCGCACGTGAGAAGGGTGAGCTCAGAATGGACTCGCAGGTGATCCGAATTTTCCCTGACTTCTCGACCGGAGTCCAGCAGGAGCGTCGCCAATTTCTTGGAGTTAAGAAACTGCTCAGGGAGAGAAGCATTCCTTATGCCATCCTATTCCCTGCACGTCTAAAGTTCACATTCAACAACAAACTTTACTTCTTTACGGTGCCCTCCGAAGCAGTGAAATTCATAGAAGCGCACATTCCCCCTCATCCACCCGCTGAGGATATGATGGAGAATGACTGAACTTTGTCCGAAGCTTGCTCCCCTTGATCGTCCTTTGGCCAGGTGTTCTGCTGGCTCCATCGCTCATTAGTCTCCTCCACAACTATCCTGCTGTTACATTCACATGTCCCATGCAATCCGGGCTGTACTCACAGCACCTAATCTCTCAGATATGCACTGTTAAATTACCATAATGTTGAACTACTCATCGTGACCATGTTGACTTCTTATTGTTGTTGAGTGTAACGTTCCTTTGATTCACATTCAGGCCTGGCACGGCCACTGTTAGATGCAGCGACATGCATTACCAAACCGCAAACACTGCTTGTTTTTTCACGGATCCCACTGGGTTCCAAGCGTGCTAGCACACGGCAATAGCGCACCCCACTGCGATTGCACTGTTCTTCATATCGTTGTTCTGGGTTAGCCCCTGTGGGGCTCCTGCACAGGCTGGATTATGTTGGGGTCGATCCGACTGTGCGCAGTTAAGGATGGGTGGGGTTCACACTGCTAAACTAGGGTTGGTGGTGAGGGTGGGGGGTGGGAACGGGATGTTATCTAAAAAAGGCACACGAGGTGGCATGGTGCGGGCACTGAAGGGCCACGATTGCAGGATTGACTCTAAACTTTGGGGCACACACTATTGTTGGGTCCGGGATGTCCACTGAGAATATGTGTGGTATAATGGTTTATTTGTCACTGCAATGTCTACCGTCATAATGTCCTGGAATGTCCGTGGGTTAAGCAATCATACCAAGGCCCGTAAAATCATAGCTTATGTCAACAGACACAGCTGTAAAGTACAGCTCCTACAGGAGACACACTCCAATGGCCACATACCTAGAACTATGGCCCCGGCATGGGGGCCTGCTAGATTCTTTACCTCCTATTCCACTCAATCCACGGGAGTACTAACGATGATTCATAAATCCATTAAGTTCACATTGCACAAAAGTTACACCGACCCTGAGGGACGTTATGTAATACTACATTGTACTCTGGCTAACAAAGAATATCTACTTGTCAACACCTAATGCCCCAATGTGGACTCTCCCGAATTTTTTGATAATATCACTACCATACTGCTGGGATATGTGGGCATACCGATCCTTTGGGGTGGAGATTTAAATCTTATTCTTGACACGGTCCTAGACAGGACTGGAACTGCTCCCCGCTCTTTGTCCAGTGCAGCACGCAGACTGCACTCACACATTAAGACCCTTGACATCTGCGACGCTTGGAGAACGTTACACCCCCAACTGAGGGATTACACTTACTATTCATCAGTGCACGATAGCTCTTCTAGGATAGACCTATTTTTTGTGTCAATGGGAGTCATGGGCGGGGTGGTGGACTCCCAGATCCTACCTCGCACACTGTCTGCTCATGCCCCGATTACAATCTCGGTGAACTTGGGGATACCTGTCCCGACATTCAGCACCTGGCGTTTCAAATCCGAGGCCCTTAGGGATGTTGTGTTTAGGGCTGAAATACTTGCTGACATTCTGTCTTTCCTTGAACACAACACTCTTCAGGACACCTCGGCTGCAGTCCGGTGGGACGCCTTTAAAGTGTATATTAGGGGTATGTCCATCTCCCGGGAGGCTGGGGTGCTGAAAACAATCATAGCCGCATTGGGTCGATCTGAAACCAAACTGAAGCAATTGGAACTGCAATGTGCCGCTAGGGCTGACCCTGCCATACTTGCACAGGTCTCCGATGAACTCCAGACATTCAACAAGCTTGCCGTCAGCTAAATACAATACCTTGGCCGCCCACAAGCAGCCAGGAAAAATGGTGAGGGGGATAGGCCCGGGAAAACGTCAGCGACACTGATTAAATGGGAATCTGGCCGAACGCAAATCACCTCTATTGAAGATAAACATGGTAACGCTCAATGGGCTGACTAACAAATCCTAGACACATTGACTGAGTTCTACAGGTCTCTCTACTCTCAACCTGCTGAACACACTGAACAATATATGCGAGAACTCCTCGACCAGATCCCCACCACAGAGATCTCCTCCACTACTCGAGACGAATTGGACTCCCCAAATACACCGGATGAGATAGTAACAGCTATCTCCGACTTGCCCAAAGGCAAAGCCCCGGGACCTGACGGCCTAACCGCCGATTTCTACCAAGAACACGTCGCCATAATCGCCCCCAGGCTACTTGAGGTCTGGGATGAAACGCTCCGAGTCTCTATCCTCCCCCTTTACATGCGCGAGGCAGCCATTACAGTGCTGCTCAAGCCTGGTAAACCTGATGATGAATGCGGGTTCTACAGACCCCTCTCCCTTATGAATCTTGACACGAAGATCTTTGCAAACATTATAGCGAACCGATTTCTGAGTATTATGACATGCTTAGTTCATGAAGACCAGGCCGGCTTTGTAACTGGAAGGTCTACCTCCCACAATATCAGAAGATTGTTCAACGTGATGTCCCGCATTGATCAGGATGTACAAGCGGTGGCGGCTGGATGCCCAGAAGGCCTTTGATATGGTCTCCTGGAAATACACATGGTTGGTGCTGGAGACTATGGGCATTGGCCCAAACATGCTTAGGTTCATCAAATTGTTATACACCTCTCCTGTGGCGCGGGTTAGAACCAATACATTGACATCTGACCTTTTCACACTCTTTAGGGGTACCCGACAGGGATGCTCCTTTTCTCCGATTCTATTCGCTCTAGCAATAGAGCCGATGGCAGACTATGTCCGTGCTTATCACGCCCGCAGGAGAATAAGATTGATAGACAGCCCCGAAATTATATCTCTATATGCGGACGATGTTTTGCTATATATCAGAGACCCCACGACACATCTTGACCCGATATTGAGAGATATCACTCGCATTGGCACTCACTTCGGCTTCAGTATTAATTACTCAAAATCAGAGATCTTCCCGCTCACTGAATCCACCCAGCAGCCCACCACCGAATACCCCCTCCGTTGGTCACCGAATGGCGTTAGATATCTGGGTGTGCAAATATCCTTAGCCAAATCCACCCTCCTTGCTGATAATTACTCCGCGGTAGCACGAATAGTTGAGACAAAAATCCTACGGTGGCGTGCCCTTCCACTATCCATTGCTGGAGGGCTCTCCCTCATTAAAATGATCCTACTCCCCAAACTCCTTTACACGTTTAGTAACGTACCCGTGTGGCCCGGGAGGGAATATTTTACTAGACTACACACACTGTGTGCACAGTTCCTCTGGCACTCTGGCGCAGTACGCAAAAAGTGGACGGACATGACACTCCCATACAGACAAGGGGGACTCACGGCTGCGGATCTGTCACTTTATTGGTACGCGCCCCATGCCCAACATGCCACTCGCTGGTATCCTGGTACTCCGGTGCGTCCCCATATCAAACTGGAGCGACTGGCAGCTGCTGGTATTAACCTAATGTCCATCATACTACATCGGCAATAGACGCCCGACTCTCCCATTGACCCAATCAACACGACCCTTCAAGCCTGGGCTCACCTGCTATCTCAGACACCTGAAGCCTTCCCGTACTACAAATGGCTTCCTGTGTGGGCTTTCCCCGGCCTAGAACCCACTCATGATGCAGCGTTGGCCCGACACTGGGGGAAGCTGGGATACCAAGCACTGACGGACTTCTACCCCGATGGCAGGTTCATTGACCCCCAAACCTGGAAACCGGGACACACCGGGACCGCCTTGGAGACCCTTCAATACTATAGATTACGGGCCGCGTTTCGCACCAAATGGCCCACATTCCCTGCTGAGCCCCCAGACAACTCGGCCATTGCATATATTGCCAACTCTGCCGGTGCCCGTGGAATAGTCTCTTCACTTTACAAGATCCTACAGGATGCTACCCCTACTCCCACTCTCAAGGCACGTGATGAATGGGCTAGCAAACTAGACCTAGAATTATCAGACGGGGCCTGGGGCGATATGTGCCTACACACCCAAAAAGTCTCCCTCAATTTCCGTTTTCGCGCCATGCAGTACAAACTTCTAAATAGACTCTACTATACTCCGCATAGGACCTCAAGGTTCACTCGCACTACGGCGCATCTCTGCCCCCGTTGCGGGGCCACAGAAGCTGACCACTTACACATGTTCTGGTCTTGTGACAAATTGCTTAGATTTTGGGAAAGTATCCTAGAAACACTCATGGCCATCACTGAAACAGTGATTGACCCTGATCCTTTGGCCGTCCTGTTTGGAGCCTGGAATACTGATGACACCAGACGTTCGGCTAGATTTCTCAATATTGGGTGTATGATAGCCAAAAAATGCATTCTCCAGAACTGGAAAAGTCTCTTCCCCCGGTCCACCAGAAATGGCTCCATATGCTTACTTGGTCGCGGAACTGTGAGGAAGAATTTATATCCATGCTCCCCGCCACCTCCCGCCCCAAGAACATCTGGGTGGAATTCAACTCCTACCTTAACAGACGAAGCAGGGACACTTCCAGCTCTGGCTCGTCCCCCACTCCTTCAATGACCACTCCTACTACAGGAACCCGTACTCGTATGAATCGTATGTGACCATTACCTGACATTACTATTACTAATGTACCATGTTTTATGTATTGCTCCACCTTAAGTTGCTTAGTCATGCTTGTTGCCTTGATGTGTGTACCGTGTAAACCTCTGCCGCCAAAAAAAAGCTTTCCTTCCGAATCACTATAAAACATAATTCACATTCAAAATTATGTATATTGTTATGCTCCCATAATGCTCCTTGCTTTTATGCAAATCGCCAGCATTGGGTTCTGTGAGGAGATACTGTATTGCTTCTGGCTTAGGGCCAGTGGCCGATTTAAGGCAAAGGGCCCTTTTAGCAAAAGTGACAGAGGGCCTCAGGTGGGCGTGTCATGGAGGTGGAGCCTAGAGAGCGCTGTGTTGCACAATGATGAACATTAGGGACGAATGCTACTTTTATAAAGTGTTTTTTTTGTTTACAGTTTTCTGTGTTGGGGGGTTTAACTGTAGCTAGAGACATCTGGACCTCCTCACCAGGTTTTGCTGTCAATGGGGGTAATATTGAAAGATCAAGCCTGAAGCTAATGTTGGAAATATAGGGTTCAAGGCAATGAGCAATGGGAAGGGACATTGCAGGAGGAGATATCACAGGATAATTCCTGCGGCATGCAGAACCATTGTGTGCATGTCCCCGGTGTTCTTACCCCACACACTTGAAATGTCATTGTACATCACAAACTGAAAGGAGATCACCCTTTAACCTCAAAACATACAAAGGGTTACCTTTTTATGGGTGCTGCTTGTGGCACTTGACAGATCCCTTAACTCCAACCTACCACCATATCTCCTCCAGCTCTTCGGGGCCCTCTACAGGGCAGTGAATGGAAATGGAAAGGGAATAAGCAGGATAGTGCGAGAGAAAATTAGAGAAGGCGCAGGTAACCTAAACACTGATAGACAGGAGGGTGGAGAATGAAGGAGGGCAGAAGCGTGAAGGAGAGAGTGAGAGTGAAGGAAGACAGCAGATAAAGTGATTGAATGGAGCAAGTGCAGGTAAAAGGTTGAATGGGTCAAAGAATGAATGAGGGCAGGAGAATGGGACAATATTTAGTAAGGCACAGGAGTAAGGGGACATACAGGGTGGAGAGGATTAAAGGGCTGGGAAATAGACAGCATTGGGTTCAGAAGTGTGGGGAGAATGGGGAATAATGGAGGTCTAAAGAGTCAGGGAGAAATGACAAGTGGGCGGGCAGGAGAAATGGATTGAATGGAGGAAAGTGAGTGAGGAATGGGCAGTGGAGGGGCAGCAATGTAAAGGCAGCTGGTGTGACCTGCGTACATGGTGGAGGGAACAATTGAGTGAAGGAAGGCAGGTGTTATATAACGATGTGCGGGTGCAAATCCTGCTGAGCTAACTACATTGTGCACAAGGACATAGCTTGCAAAAGCAGAACAGAACACCGGGTTTAGTAGCTAATAGAGGCATGTATTGAGTGCTTGCAGACCTGCAGTATAAAAGCATTATAGAACCTAGATGCCCAGTCTGGAATAATCTATGACATTAACTAGCAGAATGCAGGGCCTGTAGAGTTTGCTCAGTGAGGGTAAATCACAATGCTTGTATTTAGCTTTCAGTAGTAATGACCAAAAGCATGCATAGGCACATAAACCCACAGAGCTAACCATATTGCATATTAGGCCTACGGCCTGCTGCATTTGGAATTAGGACTGATAGCTTATTCAAAGAGTGTACTGAATGCTGACAGTCCTAACCTTATAAAATGGCTTAGCAATTATTTTGTAGTGCTTAAACACCTAGCACATAGTGGGCTATATTCAACACAGAGAGAGAACATGAGCCAGCGGGTTCATCTCAGTACTTGCATTCAGCTAATAGCTTTGCAATAATCTTCACTGTTCACTGTAAACAGACACTAGGCTGCACAGGACGAAAGAGCTGAAGGCGCAACCCCGGCTTGTGCAGATAGGGCTGCATTTTTAAGGAACCCTTCCCAGCCACAGATGCGGGAGGGGTAAGAGCAAGTTGCATCAGAGCAGAATTTAATTTTTCCATTAAAAATATGGTTTGCACAGCACAAAGGTTCTACAAACTGTTTAGTAATTTGTACTATGTGTGCAACCTGGTAAGGGTCAACTGTGAGCACCAGTTTTAAATAAGGTACCATTACCTTATTTTTTTTGTTTCTATGTTGTGAGGTCCGGATGCCAAAGGACCTTTTCTACACTGGAAACTCCAGGATAAAGTGAGTTATGTGCTCATTTATACATCAATTGAACTTTTTGATAAAACAGATTCCGTAGTGTCCACCTACACTCCTTTTCTATTTTCACTTCGTCTAGGCACATTGAAGGTGGAGGTACACAAATTTGGAGATGCAGAATAAACTTCGATATTAAGAATGTCTTTTGCAGACATTGAAGATTTGACAACAAATAGAGCAGATACTTTGGGCTTTTCAGCCGAGGAGGCAAATGAAATACTTGGACTGATCACTGACAGCGGATTTAGTGCGACCAGCACTAGTCAACAAGATCCGACACGACAGATTAAGCAACTGGAGTATCTAATAAGGAAGGAGATAAATCGTAAACTTCATGCAATAACGTTGGGAAGATATCATAAAAGCCAAAGAATACCAAGAGGATTAAGAATCCAGCTACGACCTACTTTATGTAAAGAGAGCAAAGCTTTCGTAAAAAAAATGGGAAGCTATACTTAACAAGTGCTCCCTGGATTTAATACTACTTACTATACAAGAATTGGCTAAAAACTTGAAAGATCTAGGAGAAGAAATCCAAGAAATAGAAAAGGAACTGGTAGCCACTCTCAATAGAGAAGAAGTAGACTCGATACTAGAAGATATTAACAACAAATTGTCCAGATATAAAACTGAATTAGAGGCGAAAAAAATCTGAAAATTCAAACGGTACACATACTATTATTTGAAGTTCGAGGTATACAGTTGGATGGAAAAATTTGGACCACATGTGAGAAAACCTAAAATGGATTACACCAGTGAAACATCAAGTTCTGGTACTGATACAGAGAGAGAAACATCTGATCAAAGAGAAACATCTGCTCCGGGAACATCAAGACCAACAGATACGACAGAAACACCTAACAGAGATAGAGCACCCTTTTTAGGGGAAGGAAGAAGAGAACACGCAGGGGAAAAAGAAAAACAAAGAGACAGACCCAACACGAGGTTACAACAGAAGAAAGTATAGTGATCAATCTATCTTCGAGAATCCTGACCTCAAGTGAAATTAAAACCTTAAAGAAAAGAGTCAGCTTTGTCCCAACCTATGACAGCACCCTATTTGATTCTAAAATTGAACTATATAAACTGGTCTGTAAAATGAAGCTAAAAGTGTTCTTTAGCGAACTAGAAGAAAACTACCAAGGAGTCACAGACGATTTAGACCTTAAAGAATTTCGAGGAAAGAGCAACTTCATTCCACCAATAACTGCCCCATCTGTAGACATCTTCCAAAAACAGGTGACAAGGGACCTAGAGAAAGTTAAATTTAAACAATCCAAGAATCAAAACATGAAACCGCATGAGCTGAAACTGAAGAGATTTATATGGAGATGACTCAATAACGATCAGATCTGCAGACAAAGGAGGCGGTTTGGTCCTCTTAAATACCAGTGATTACGAGGAAGAATGCATGAGACAACTCAATGACAGCAATACCTATGCTCCACTAGATTCGGATCCTACCGAAGAAATTTGAAGTAACTTGGAGAAACTTTTAGAGAAAGCAGAAGATCTTCAATGGATAAATCATAACACAAAGAAATTTCTGATAAACGCACACACAAAGATTCCCAACTTCTACATCCTTCCCAAGATACATAAGGATATGCAGAAACTGCCAGGAAGACCAATAGTAGCAGGTATTAGCAGCATCCTGGAACCACTTGGAAAGTATATTGACTATTTTCTACAACCCTCGATTCAGAAAACCAGCACGTACATTAAAGACTCTACACATTTCCTACAACATCTGAAATCTATCCCATATGACAACAACAACATTCTTTTCACAGTAGACGTCAAGAGTCTCTATACGTCAATCCCTCATAATCTCAGTAGAGAAGCAGTGGAATGGATACTTCTGGAAGCAGGTGAAATACCTGCCCAAAAAGAATTCATCATGGCACTACTAGAATTCATTAGCAATAATTCCTACTTTCAATACAAGAATGCATACTATTTGCAAGTAGCAGGAACAGCAATGGGGGCCACTATGGCCCCTCATATGCTAATGCGTTTATGCACAAATTTGAGACCTAGCACATCCTTTCTAATCATCTATGGAATCAAGACTTGATTGTATGGATTCGATATATCGATGACATCTTTGGTATATGGAAAAGCACAGAAACACAACTTCTTGCATTTTTTGGCTACATCAACATCATTGATCCACGCATAGAGTTTACTTATGAGTACTCATGTGAATCCATACACTTCTTAGATGTGGAGATTAAGACCTCAGAATCAGAATACCAGACAACAATGTATCGTAAAAGCTCGGACAGAAACAGCTAGTTACATAGACTAAGCTTCCATCAACCCAGCCTGATAAAAAATTCTTCCATACAGCCAAATGCTCAGAGTCAAGAGATTAGTCAGCAACCAGAGAGAATATGAGATGGCAGTTAAAGAAATGGGCAAATAATTCTTGGCAAGAGGCTATTCAGAGGAGGAAGTAACATCTGCAGAGCTACGTACAGCCAGACAAAACAGAGATGATTTGCTCACACCTAAAAGAAGTGAGAAGGAGAGCACTAGACCACTTGTCTTTGATCACAATATTCACGCCAAAGTAATCGTATCAAGTCCATCATAAAGAAAAACTGGAATAGTCACATGTGACAAAAGAGTGGAAAACCTGTTTAAGGAAACCCCTACGTTTGCTTATCAACGAAGTGCCAACCTCAAAGATAGGTTGATCCATACCAGACCACCACAAAAGAAAAAACAAACTATTCGCATAGGTACATTCCCATGTTTGAATTGCAGCAACTGTAGCTATATCATGAAAGGTGACACCCTAAATCATCCTTATTCTGGAGAGAAGATTAAAATTAAAGATTTTGCTATGTGTGATACATCAGGAATTATCTATGGGATCAAATGCCCATGCGGCTTATATTACGTTAGACAGACACAACACACAGCAAAGACAAGGGGGAATGAGCATAGATCCTGCATTAGGAATGGAAATGCAAACTCAGCAGTGGCCGAACATTGGCAAAGCAAAAAACATAATTTGGCTCAAATAAAGTTTGTGATTTTGGAAAAGGTCCACAGAAGAGAGAAGCATGAACATTTACAAAAAAGACTCGATCAACGAGAGACATTTTGGATTGACAGATTGAGTGCCTTGACACCAAAAGGCATCAATGAAGCAATTAATTATATGTGCTTCCTCTGAATAAGGAAGACACGTATGGGTGATCCTAACCAGAACATTGAGAACTTTGTTTCATTTATTGTAATTTGCATTTTCTGAGGATTTGGAGATGTTGCTCTATATACTGGTGTGGGTTGCTAGCTGGCTTAATATTGATTATCATAGATTTGAATTATACATGTCTCCTTCCAGCAACAGATATTAACAAAATATTTAATCACCACTGTCAACTGTAGAACAATTTTTGGAGTGCACCCCGGTCATTCCGATCGGGTGCACAAGCAAGAATCTCATGTTGTTCCCTCCTATTACACTACAGCTAATCTTGAACAGATAATGAATCATGTTCATGAGACACTAAGATTCCCCATACATCGCTTTCCATATTTATTTATTTGTACTGTTTTTTCTCGGCTCCATTAGAGCTTGTATGTATCACTACACACTGGCCTTTGAACGCATTCTAATATACATTTACAGGGGCATCGAGACACTAATTTACTCATTGTGTGTACGTAAAACCTTGTGTGCATCACAACACACTGGCCTTGTGTGTATGTAAAACCTTGTGTGCATCACAACGCACTGGCCTTGAGCGCATTATAATACATGTTTACAGGAGCATCGAAATACTCATTGTGTGTACGTAAATAAAAGCACGCTTGGCATCGTTTCAGTAAAATAGACCCACTTGTTTGAGCGCGGTTGTAATAAGTATTATTGTCAATCAGTACGCACTTGATCTTTGAACATTAATTTTTCCATGGCGACAGTCCCACCTCTCTGTGTGGTCACGCAGAGAGGTGGGACCGGAGGTGTACGTGCGGCCGCGTTCACATGCGAATGTGCCCGGGTCCAGACTGCTGTTTCTTTACTCACAGGTAAGCGTTCCTGATAAAACATAAAGTAAATATGGCCTATGTACTTCACAGCACACTGATAGTCCTCATTTCCCGCATTCAACAGCGGAATTGGATGATGTAAGAAAACACATATCCTCTTGGAGACCTTTTACAACATACAAGGTATAAGATATGAATATGAATAACATAGAACTGTGGGTGGTCAATCTTGAACGACATTTTTTATAATCCTTGCTCCTGTTTCTCTTTTTCTCTTTTTCTTTTTTTCATTTTCATAAATCCGGATCGGCATGGGGTATGTGTTTTAATTTACATGTGTACATTCATAATTGTAATGTAGTGTGTTGTTCTACTCAATTACACAGAGTTGTGAAATTAGATATTGGTACAGCCCTGAAGATGGTCACAGACCGAAAGGCATAGGCATAGGCATATGGACTAATTCACTAATAGTCCCACGTATTCATGGGATGCCTCAATTGAAAGAGCAAAATTAATATATGAAAACTGAAATGTGAATCAAACATTCTCTCAGTAATCTTTAATCGACTGGTTTTTTTGACCAATTGATTGGTGAAAATATCAACAATAATTGATACTATGTGTACAACCCTGGTAAGGGTCAACTGTGAGCACCAGTTTTAAATAAGGTACCATTACCTTATTTTTTCTTTGTTTCTGCAAACTTGCGTCACTCTCATTGAAAGGCCTACTTCATAAAAATGTGTACAAACATGTATCAGGAGGGACTCTCCCATGGACTTGTACCCAGCGTGTGCAGGTGCCCAGGCTTTGATTTGCCCCTAATTGGCATTCCTTGCTTGCCCCATTCTCGCTTAAGAGCTGGCCGGAGCAGGAAGGTGCAGGGAGTGCAGTGCCTGACCAGAAGGGTGCCACCCTAAAATGTGAGGTTGCTCTTAAACTGAGCAGAGTCCTAAATATTGGCTAAAAGGCACGAGAGATGAGACTGTGTTCTAAATATTTGTGATTTATAACTTACATTTTATTCTTCCCATTTTACTAACATTGCTGCTTGTTTATTGAGTCTGCTTATTGTTAAATAAATGCTACGTTTATATGCTTGACTTGTCTCTTTGGCATGAGATCATGGCTATAGTTATGGTATGTGGGCTGGTCCCAGAAGTGTGCTTAGACCCTTCACAAACCAGCGGTAAGCATTGGAATAGCAGCAAAATGAGGAAGAGAGCAGTATATTTATAACAAAGACCCTTTGGCAGAAATGGAGAAAGAAAAGACGAGAGGAGGATTAAGGGAATGAGGCAGGACAAGAGAATAACATAGTATTAACAAAGAGCAGGAAATAGTGGATAGATAGTGGAGAGGTAATTGCTAGTAGGGAAAAGAGGAGGGCAAAAAGACTGCGGAAGGGAAGAAAATGGAAGCAGGAGGGAAAGCAGTCAAAGGTTGCATATGTGTTATGCGAGGTGGGCAGGTGCTTGCCCTAGATGCCCACCTAGATGCCCACCTATACGCAGTCACAGCTGCAATAGATACATGAACATGGAAACAATTAAAATGAAACCACTTAGATAATAATGTAAACTCTACCAGCACCCCCAAGTTCAGCTTTGTGTCAACCTCATTTCAATTAACCAATTAGAGGTTAATGATGCAGACATAGGAGCGCCTGGATAGGGCTATTGTCCCTTAAAAGGGGTGATTGGTGGGTGATAATAAATGGGAGTACCTTAGATTGAATTCTCCTTCACTGTGAATATCTTTTCTACAACCAAATTCTATTGTTTTCAGGTCCACATTCCTTTGCAGGCTGCTACTGCAAGTGTGCATTGAACGTGCTGAAAGTAAAGCTACAGCTGTCTTTTTGCTTGACCTATTTCTGTAACAATATATGTAATGTCTGGTTGGTTTCTTATGTGATGTGTGTACTTTTCAAGGTATTGATAAAAAAACAAATTATTTTGTTTTTGAAACCCAAAACCTATGTGACATATCACTGGGAAGATATGTAGTCATGTGCTTAAATCACAGCGTGGGTCCAAATACTGATTTTACCACTTTAACAAAATGTGTGATCCTGGGTAAATCATGTAACCTCACTGTGCTTGATCAGCTGACATTGAGTGTTGCTAGAAGTGATTTAGTTTGCAATTTGTTTTCATTGAATAAAAACCCTCATGCTTTACTTAACTATTGAGTTGTATATCTGTAATAGTGAATATTTATATATTGCACAACCTATTATTCTGTTGGCTTACACGTGAAAAGTCTTTTAATGTCTTTATCACAGGTATCCTAGAGTATTGAAGTCTGATGTCACTGCTTGTGACGTTATTCACTGTGATGCCGCTTCTGATCATGTCATTCCATATTGTGCAAATTAGGATTCTGCACATCCTTTGCTGGACAGGTCCGGAAGACACATTAGAACATATCAGTGCCTTGTATGCCTAACAGTCCGATAGTGTTGTGATTTTGTTGTGCTGTGTATGTTTTCAAGAGCCTCCGGGAGTGAGGGGCCACACAGCTGCCCCTAATTTGGCTGTCTTACTGCACAGCAACATATGAAACGCTGCTCCAAGCAGAGAGTGGGGAGCAGGCCACTTTGCTCGGCTGGTGCCTCCCTTTTGAAAAGTCTCCCTGCCCCTCTCAGACTTGAGCCGTACCTCCTTAAGTTCTGGAAAATGCTCAAAACTCTGCTTTTCTCCACCTCTTTCCCTTCCCTGCTAATAACCCCACTGCCGCTGCAACTGATGGCCTGATCTTCATGAATCTCACTGGATCCCAGGCCTTTCCACCCAGCCCATACCAGCACCGCCGCCTCCCCTGATTGGCTTGATAGTCCTTCTTAGTTGACCTTCCCAGGGCAGCCCCCTGCCCGGTAGCCCCTGCGGCTAAGGGCCCCAAAGAAAACAGCGGCTCCCACAGAGGCGGCTCCAACTAGTTTCTGCAGGTGTCAGCAGGGAAGGCCAATGGCCAGCCGTCAACCAGCAGCAATTAAGCAAGGTAGGAGTGGCCCGGGTTAGGAATAGAGTCAGCACTCAACTCTGACAATCCTGCCACATTGAAGACTCTCAGACTCGGGTGTGTTTTTAAACATTGCACTATGACAGTATTTAAAGGTTTATTGTGAAACCTAGGCCTTTCCCCTTATACAGGACTCTCAGACATAGGTATTTTTCAGCGGCATCTACGCTGACCGAACAAAGTAACGTAGAGCAAGATGAAAGTAAGAAGTGTTTCGTCCTGGGGTCATAGAACACAAGGGGGTACGCTCATTTAACCAGACCTGATGACGTTGACTTAGGTTCACTAGACATTATGGGGCCGATTCATAGAATTCGGCGCACAAGTGGCGCACGCGGCTGGCGCACAGTGTGCGCGTGCGGTAGTCTGCGCCAGCCGCGTGCGCCGAAACACATTTCCGCGCACAGCGTATTCATGGATTCCAGCCACCAAAACCAGCCGTGGCGCACAGTGGCGCAGCGACCTTGCAGCAGCGCCAGTTACGCCCCCAAGAACGCCTTCCGCGCAGGGAAAAGCCATTAAAATCCCCAATCCAGCGCAAAGGGCTGCGCTAACCCTGTACCAGCACGGCAAGCGGGCTACGTGTATTACAGGGGTTCACGTGAATTTTCACACGCGATTCCAGCAGGGTACGTGTATTTCAGGGGTGTGCGGGAAGTTCCACACGCGAATAGCCTGGGCGCGTGTATTTCAGGGGTGCGCGGCAAGTTCCACACGCGAATAGCCTGCGCGCGTGTATTGCAGGGGTGCGCGGCAAGTTCCACACGCGAATAGCCTGGGCGCGTGTATTTCAGGGGTTCGCGGGAAGTTTCACACGCGATTTCAGCAGGGTACGTGTATTCCAGGGGTGCGCGGGAAGTTCCACACGCGAATAGCCTGGGCGCGTGTATTTCAGGGGTGCGCGGCAAGTTCCACACGCGAATAGCCTGCGCGCGTGTATTGCAGGGGTGCGCGGCAAGTTCCACACGCGAATAGCCTGGGCGCGTGTATTTCAGGGGTTCGCGGGAAGTTTCACACGCGATTTCAGCAGGGTACGTGTATTCCAGGGGTGCGCGGGAAGTTCCACACGCGAATAGCCTGGGCGCGTGTATTTCAGGGGTGCGCGGCAAGTTCCACACGCGAATAGCCTGCGCGCGTGTATTGCAGGGGTGCGCGGCAAGTTCCACACGCGAATAGCCTGGGCGCGTGTATTTCAGGGGTTCGCGGGAAGTTTCACACGCGATTTCAGCAGGGTACGTGTATTTCAGGGGTGCGCGGGAAGTTCCACACGCGAATAGCCTGGGCGCGTGTATTTCAGGGGTGCGCGGGAAGTACCACACGCGAATAGCCTGGGCGCGTGTATTTCAGGGGTGCGCGGGAAGTTCCACACGCGAATAGCCTGGGCGCGTGTATTTCAGGGGTGCGCGGGAAGTTCCACACGCGAATAGCCTGGGCGCGTGTATTTCAGGGGTGCGCGGGAAGTTCCACACGCGAATAGCCTGGGCGCGTGTATTTCAGGGGTGCGCGGGAAGTTCCACACGCGAATAGCCTGGGCGCGTGTATTTCAGGGGTGCGCGGGAAGTTCCACACGCGAATAGCCTGGGCGCGTGTATTTCAGGGGTGCGCGGGAAGTTCCACACGCGAATAGCCTGGGCGCGTGTATTTCAGGGGTGCGCGGGAAGTTCCACAGGCGAATAGCCTGGGCGCGTGTATTTCAGGGGTGCGCGGGAAGTTCCACACGCGAATAGCCTGGGCGCGTGTATTGCAGGGGTGCGCGGGAAGTTCCACACGTGAATAGCCTGGGCGCGTGTATTTCAGGGGTGCGCGGGAAGTTCCACACGCGAATAGCCTGAGCGCGTGTATTGCAGGGGTGCGCGGGAAGTTCCACACGCGAATAGCCTGGGCGCGTGTATTTCAGGGGTTCGCGGGAAGTTTCACACGCGATTTCAGCAGGGTACGTGTATTTCAGGGGTGCGCGGGAAGTTCCACACGCGAATAGCCTGGGTACGTGGATTTCAGGGGTGCGAGAGAAAGTCTACACGCGATTGGCCTGGGTACGTGTGTTTCGGGGTGCGCGGGTAGTTCCACACGCGATTGGCCTGGGTACGTGTGTTTCGGGGTGCGCGGGTAGTTCCACACGCGATTGGCCTGGGTACGTGTGTTTCGGGGTGCGCGGGTAGTTCCACACGCGATTGGCCGGGGTACGTGTGTTCCGGGGTCCCGTGAACTTTCACACGCGATTGGTTGGGATCCACGTGTGTACTGTCATCACGTGCAATGAGGGATACTCCCTCGCACGTCACGTCACAGACGCGCTCACGCGCTGAGGGCCTTTGGTCCAATGAAAATGCGTATGCGTGCAGACGCGCTTACGCGCTAAGGGCCTTTCCTCGAATTACACGCTGACGTGCAGAATTTTCACGTGCCAAATCACTCCGTATCAAGCTGGCCACGCGTAAGCACACGGAAGACCACGCTCCTGCCCAGAAGGCCGAACTACTGCCCCCCAGAGCCCCGAGCACGCTCCCACCTGCCATCTGCTGCTGCCTGACTGCCTGCTGCCCACGTGCCCTGCCATTTGCTGCCTGCACATCAGCCAGGGGTGCTGTTGGTGTGACCACCCCTGCTGGAACCAAAGACTCCCGACTGGGATTCCATCGCTCCACAGCCCAGCCCCAGGACCCAGTTGCCCACCCACTCCTGCCTCTGGGGTTGTCATGTCGGGGCAAACTCCATCTGTGACCACTGACAACCCCCGGCCAGAGAGGCAGAGGGGCACCAGCTTCAGTGCCACCGAAGTTGGTGTCCTGGTGGAGCAAGTCCTGGGGCAGTATGATGCCCTCTTCGGAAGTTGCCGCGCCGACAAGGAAGGACGGACTCGGATCTGGACTGACATCGTGACTGCCATCAACGCGGAGGGGGTGGCAGTCCGCGACTTCCAACATGTCAAGAAGCGCTGGGAGGACTTCAGGTCCAGGACCCTGACCAAGGCCCGGCGCCTCTTGAAGGCAGCGGATGCCAAGGGGCGCCGGGGCCACTTGTCGGAAGAACAGATGAGGGTCCTGGAACACATATCCCCAGCGCTCCACGTCCAGGTCCTTGAGAGGCAGACCCGTCTGGAGTCGAGCGGTGAGTGTACATGCATCCTGATTGTGAGCAGTGCGTGTGGTGATTGTTCAGTAGTGTGCAGGTTGCACATCTGTTTGTATGGGGTCGAGTATGGGTGCGGGTGTACAGGGCCGTGGGGCTGACACATGCGAGGGCTGTAATGTGTGAGACATGGATGGTGCCTGTGTGTGTGGGCTTGCATGCCAAATGCAGTTGTGTGGGCACACAAGTTTGTATGAATGTGTATGTGAGTAGACATGTCCGTGATGTCACGCATGTATGTTGTTTTCAGCTGATTGTATCAGCGCTGTGTACATGTGCATGTGTGTGTATTTGACAAGGGTGCAACAGTGATGCAACATGGATGCATGTGACAGCGGTATGTGGAAGCCTGATTAGCAGATGTGACATGGATGCCCGTCTGATCACTGCGACACTTAGCAGAGGTGTACACATGCATGCAAGTGTGGTGGTTGGTGTGTACATGTGTGGTGCACTTCCTGTGTTGCATGTGATGTCTGGCTCACCTTTGGCTGCTGATGCTGTTGTATGTGTATGGATGGTGTTGGCAGTTGCAACATGGCTGTGGTATGGCTCGTGTGTGCAAGTTGTAATGACATGTGTGTTGGGGATTGTGATGACATGTCTGAGGTTTGCCAATGCCACTCATGTACAACTGTCATGTGTGTATGTGTCCATTGTACAGTGCCCTGATGCCTGTGTTTTTTTTCTCCCTGTCTGCAGCGTCAACTGATGAAGAGGGCGGAGAAGGTGCTGTGGAGCACAGCGGCGGGGATCCCACCGCCAGCCGGAGACGCAAGGCCCGGCTCCCCTCCCAGGTTGTCATCTCGTCGGGGAGTGAGGAGTCCGGTGCCGTGTCCCAGGCCGCAGCTGCCGGGGGGAGGTCCAAGAGGCGGAGGTTGCAGTTGGACTCCTCGGCAGCAGAAGGGGCAGCTGGGACCCCACAGGGCCCAACGGGAGAAGATGGCACAGAGTCATCCAGGTTGGTGGGGGGTTTGGTGGAGGAGGAGGCCGTGCAAGCACCGGAGACGGGGTCTGGGGGTGGGGATCCCACTGGTGCTAGTGGTGCAGTGCAGGACCAGGGACAGGAGGCAGCACAGGCCGCCGCGGAGGTGCCTGTGTGCAATCCTGTCCCTGATCCTGTCCCTGCATCATCTTGCACCAACAGGGATGCCCATGTCCAGACCAGTTTTCAGGCAGGGGATGAGCTGACGTCAACTGGCCTTCCTCTGCCTGCGGACGTGGCTATCCAGGCCCGGGTTGAGCCTGTCCTGGCTGGAGTGGCGTTGCGTCAACGGGCCATGCGAGGTGACCTGCAGTCTTTTCATGAAGAGACTGCACATCATCTCGAATGGCTCGTTGACCACGTCAGCCTGCTGGGACAGGTCACCCAGGCCGGATTCCTCCATCTGATGGGGCTTGCCACGACCCCCTCCTCAGCTGGACCCCCTACGCGCCAGTCATCCTCTGTGCCATCTTCCCACCCATCAGTCACCTGGGTGCCCTGTGGAGCTGCCTCTGACGGTGCGGCCAGGCTGGTGGAGGAGGCATCCCTGCCGCAGTCGGGAGTCGGACGTCCAGCAGGGGTGGCCACGTCAACGACTGCACCCCAGCCGGCGGAGGATGTGCAGGCAGCAGGAGGCAGTGCAGGGGCAGAGGCACAGCAGCAGCAGCACCATGGTGGGAGCCATGAAGGCTCGGGGCCTTCGACATCGGAGGGGCAGGCATCGGCCGGAGGGCAGGAGGACCCAGGACAAAAAGTGTCTTCCGTGTGGCAGCGGTTGGGCCACGCCATAGATGCGGAGCGGCAGCGGGCGGAAGAGGCACGGCTCTCAATGGTCAGGGCGGAGAACTCCATGCAGAGGGCCCTGAGGCGGGTCGAGTGCCTCGAGGCAATCCGCAGGGCTTTGGAGGTGGACACGTCGACGGCCCTGCGGACCCTCGGGGCCATGGAGGAGGACCGCCTCCGGGACATTGAGGAGGAGTTCGATGATGCCCTGGCCCGGCACATCCAGAAGTGAGCCGTGGAACTAGCCCGCTGCCCTTGTACATAGTTATGTAGGTAGTGTTAAGTTTCATTTTTGTTTTTATTTCATTTGGACCTTTTGGACATTGGCCACATTTTTGTATATAGTTTTTTTTATTAGTTAGTGTAGTTAGTTAGGTTTCCTTTATTTTGTTGGGATGATGGACCCTGGCTTCTTGCATTGTACATAGTTGTGGACTTGTACATACTTTCTTTTTTGACATTATCCATGGATCAATGGCTTATAATTTTTTTTTCACATTGGATTTTGTTTGGTGGACATTGACTTTGTACTACATTACTTTGGATTTCTATATTCTTTAATTTTTTTTTTATTTTGAACGGACATGCTTCTTTTCATTTTTTTCCATTCACATTTCTGTTTCTTCATTTTTGTTTCTATTCATCTTTCCTTTAATACATTATTTATTTGTTGCACTTCAATGTGTGGTGTCTCATTGTTTTCATGCATTTCATGTTATGTGTTTAGAGAATCACTGACACCCATTGGGTGTATGTGAGGGACATGTGTTTGTTTTGGAACTTGCAATTGGTGTTCTGTGATGTAATTGCAGAATATGAGTGGGTGGATGCAATACTCGGGTGGGTGTTTTGCATTTGGGGGCTGACCATAGAGACCAGGGATCTGGACTGTGATGACATGTTGGGTGGGGAACATGAGTTGGACATGGGTGGGGGCCTGCTGGAGGCTGCCCCTGGTGGCTGGGGGTTGGGGGTGGTGGGAGACATGTGTGGGTGCCAGGTGGAGGGTGCACCTGCACTGCTGGGGGGTGGGGGTGGTGGGAGACATGTGTGGGTGCCAGGTGGAGGGTGCCCCTGCACTGCTGGGGGGTGGGGGTGGTGGGAGACATGTGTGGGGGCCTGGTGGAGGGTGCCCTGCACTGCTGGTGGGTGGGGGTGATGGGTGACATGAGTGGGGGTCTGGTGGAGGGTGCCCCTGGATGCTGGGGGGTGAGGGTGCAGGGGGACATGTGTGGGGGCCTGGTGGAGGGTGCCCCTGCACTGCTGGGGGGTGGGGGTGGTGGGAGACATGTGTGGGTGCCAGGTGGAGGGTGCCCCTGCACTGCTGGGGGGTGGGGGTGGTGGGAGACATGAGTGGGGGCCTGGTGGAGGGTGCCCCTGGATGCTAGGGGGTGGGGGTGCAGGGGGACATGAGTGGGGGCCTGTTTTAGGCTGCCCCTGCACTGGTGGGGGGTGGGGGTGGGGGGAGAAATGGGTGGGGGCCTGCTGGAGGCTGCCCCTGGTGGCTGGGGGTGCAGGGGGACATGCGTTGGTGGGCAGTAGTGCTAGTTGATATGTGGGTTGGCTGGTGGGCATGGCTATGGTGGATGGGGTGCCTGCAGGACATGTGCTGGGTAGGCCCCTGTGGTGTGAGCCACCTGCAGGGGCCGTGGAGGGTGTAGAGGGTACACCTGGGAGGACCCACACGTGCAATTCACGTGTGCTGCTCCCCGCGCACCCCCGGAATACACGTACCCCGCTCAATCGCGTGTGGAACTTCCCGCGCACCCCTGAAATCCACGTACCCGGCCAAATCGCGTGTGTCACTTCCCGCGCACCCCCGAAATACACGTACCACGCTCAATCGCGTGTGGAACTTCCCGCGCACCCCCGAAATACACGTACCCCGCTCAATCACGTGTGGAACTTCCCGCGCACCCCTGAAATCCACGTACCCGGCCAACTCGCGTGTGGAACTTCCCGCGCACCCCTGGAATCCACGTACCCGGCCAAATCGCGTGTGTCACTTCCCGCGCACCCCCGAAATACACGTACCCCGCTCACTCGCGTGTGGAACTTCCCGCGCACCCCCGAAATACACGTACCCCGCTCAATCGCGTGTGGAACTTCCCGCGCACCCCTGAAATCCACGTACCCGGCCAACTCGCGTGTGGAACTTCCCGCGCACCCCTGAAATCCACGTACCCGGCCAAATCGCGTGTGGAACTTCCCGCGCACCCCCGAAATACACGTACCCCGCTCAATCACGTGTGGAACTTCCCGCGCACCCCTGAAATCCACGTACCCGGCCAACTCGCGTGTGGAACTTCCCGCGCACCCCTGGAATCCACGTACCCGGCCAAATCACGTGTGTCACTTCCCGCGCACCCCTGAAATACACGTACCCCGCTCAATCGCGTGTGGAACTTCCCGCGCACCCCTGAAATCCACGTACCCCGCTCAATCGCATGTGGAACTTCCCGCGCACCCCTGGAATCCACGTACCCGGCCAAATCGCGTGTGGAACTTCCCGCGCACCCCCGAAATACACGTACCCGGCCAAATCGCGTGTGGAACTTCCCGCGCACCCCTGGAATCCACGTACCTGGCCAAATCGCGTGTGGAACTTCCCGCGCACCCCCGTAATACACGTACCCCGCTCATTCGCGTGTGTAACTTCCCGCGCACCCCCGGAATACACGTACCCCGCTCAATCGCGTGTGTCACTTCCCGCACACACCCGGAATACACATACCCCGCTCAATCGCGTATTTTACTTCCCGCGGCGCCACTTTTTTGATGCGCTGGGACTCTACCGCCTGCCTTCGTGTGGCGGACGTGTTTCAGCTTGTGCGCGGCTTTGGCTGTGCGTGGGTTTGCCCTATTCCATTCCATGAATACGTGTGGTTCGTGTGCGTGTGGGCGTTACCTCTGCTTCCGTGCAGTGCATCCCCAGTTACGCCCTTATTTTCGCGTGTTGTTCCCCATTCCGCGCGTTACGCCCCATGTCCCGCCCACTTTCTGCTGTGTGCGCTGAGGTTGTGCGCTTTCACTGTACGCGTCGCGCACCGTCGCGCACGCCTTTCGCGATGTTGCAGTGACTTGTGCGCCATGCACGGGTTTGGCGCACATCCCGCGGTGAACACGCGCAGGGACTTCCATGAATCGCACGCGTGCGCGTGCGCCTGTTTTTTTCCGCTTGCGCATGCTTGCGCCTAGATTTTCGGCGCACGTTGGTTCCATGAATCGGCCCCTATATGTTTACAAGAGACCTGGTTACAAGAAAAACCCTGCCTGGACGGCTTTGTAATAGAAATATCACCGGCAAGCAAGGGCATGTTAGGCCGCCCGTCCTCAGGCTTGTTGACAGCAACAAAAATGGGAGTAGGCTTGGCAACACCGACAAAGCTACACGAATCTTACGAGATGTTAGTCACGCTGACCGCATCGACCGACCAATCAGAATTGAAGAAGAAGGTGTATAGTAACCAAATCATCATAATAAATACATACTGGAATCCGCAGAAAATGACAACCAAAACTTACTGCGCAAAAATGGCGGAAGTAATAGACTCGCTCGCCACAGAGTATGAGAACGTTGACATCATTGTGTGCGGAGATTTAAATGCGGATTGTAGTGAGGGGAACAAAGAAACAAAGCTGGAAAAGTCTCAAGGTGCGACCCGTGAGAGAGGTATCGCATGGGGGGCTTTGACCAAACCAAGAAACCTTCACAATATTGCAGCACTATTCCCGAAGCAAAAGAACATTCCAACTTGAGAGAACTTGAACTGCAAAGCAACCTTGGATTATATTTTTGTGTCAACTGAATTCTTACCCATGATTCAGGAGTACAAAGTCCATAGAACCATGCACAATGACCATAATCTCCTGACAAGCAAATGGCGAGGAATACAAATACAGAACCACACATACAAGTATAACCTTGAAGTAAACAATCAACAATCGAGAGTCTGCCTGTCGGAAGAAGATGTTAAAAGGATAACAGCAAAATACATACTTCCAGATGCAGCAAAGTCACAAGCGCCTGTAAACCGACCAAATTACTTAACCGTTATTAGTACCATACAGAAAACCAGCTTGGAGTCAGCCGAGGAAAAAGCCAAGTTCAACTCATGCCTATGATAAACTGGTGGTTGAAAAAAGAAAAGTGGTGAGGAGATCAAGAAAAATCGCAAAAAAAAGAGATCAGGAAGCCTGGGGAAAATGGCGTATAGAGGCTAAGAGATATTAACAGTGGATAAAGCAACGGTTGTACCACCAAGATGCCGAAAAGCATGTTGAAAAGCCTCAGCTCAAAGAAATCAAGCGACTTTTGGACAATAATCAAAGCAGCAAACCCGTCCAAACCACCAGAATCGGTAAACGCGGTTTCTGAGACAAGTTGGAAAACATACCTAATGGCCCAATTTGAGCTCCCCAAAACACAAGGAATCAAAGAAAAAGTTGACCCGGCAGCCTCTTGGGTGGACGTGACTAAGGTCGCTGAGATTGAAAGGACCATCAAAAATTTGAAATCATCGAGGGCCCCTGGCCCTGATGGCCTGACGAATGTGGATCTGAAGCAGTCACCGAACGCTTGGGCAGTGATAATAAGCAAAATCTTCACACACTGCGCCCAAACAAAAATGGTCCCAGAAACATGGCTAAAGGCCATAATTGTGCCGGTTTATAAAAAAGGTGGAAGAGACGATCCGGAAAGTTATAGGCCAATAGCCTTGTTAGATATTGTGGGCAAAATCTACGCAACGCAGCTGCTGGACCACTTTAGAATTTGGGCAAAAAGCGCACCCTGCTTCGCCACCTTCCAGACAGGATTTCAGAAAAATGGAAGCACGACAATAAATATTCTGATGCTACATATTCTGAAAGCGAAAGTAAGAGAAGGAGCTCCTAGAGCCCACCTGGCCTTTGTAGACTTATCGAAAGCATTCCATAAAATCGACCGAGAAAAGCTAGGGTCAAAATTGAGCAATTGGAAATGCCCCATGTCCATCATGGGCCCGATAAAAGCGTTACACGACAACACAAAGATCAGAGTGAAACTGAGCAAACAAGGCATCTTGTCGGAAGAGATTGCAGTCCAGCGAGGTGTTAAACAGGGCTTTCCATTAGCCCCAGCCCTGTTCATCGCTTTTCTGGAGGACTATCAGAACGAGGAGGAAAAAATAAGAGCTTTCCCACCAAAAATTGGCAACAGTACCATCCCGCGACTGCTATATGCAGACGAAGCCATCATTATCGACCAAACCCCTATTGGGCTGCAACAAAAACTGAATAACCTGGCAAGCTACATGACAACAAATAATTTGGAAATCAACGCAACAAAAACTAAAGTGCTGGTTTTTGAAAAAAACTTAAAGAAAAGGTCGAAGCAGCAGAATTGGCACTCGGAGGATTCAAAGCTGTAAGTAGTCGACAAGTTTAAATATCTAGGGGTGACCATGGATGGATCATCTGTTGACAAAGCAATGCAAGACCAGCTATGGGACAGAGTTAAAAGACTTACAGCTCACACAAGACTGGTCGACAAAAAATTTGGGAAGTTTTCTATTGTCCCAGCGATAAAGTTTTACAAGGCAAAGGTAGTTCCATCTATAATTTATGGTATGGAAGCCTCCTTCAACATACCGAACTCAATATGGCAAAAACTGGAAGGCCACGTGTGGAAGTCAGTACTAGGTCTACCCAAATCGACCTCCATGCCGGCAATTAGAAGGAAACTAGGCCTGGTCTCACTGGCATCTTCAGTTGAACAGAGCAAGATGAGACTGTACAGAAAAATCACAATGGCTGACTCGTTACCAATATACGCTGTGATCGCAGAAGAACTCAAAAACGGTAACTGTAAGGCATTCAACAACTGGGCGACAACAATCCAAGAAACTCTGAGTGAAATATCATGCTCAAAAGAAGATCTAAATACAAATCCAGATCGAGTAAAAACAAAAATCGAACTCATGGATTGGATTCGGACTATGGATACCGTGAGGGCTAATAAGCTACTCACCCACCTCCCTCCGACTTTCAATAAAGTGAAAGTGTCACTGAATTACTGCACAAAATTCCCAAATAAAAAGATGCGAGGAACATTTATGAAAGCTAGATTAAACCTCCTGATGACCCACCAAATCTTAGCAATTCGAACAGCAAAGATGGACAACAGTTGTTATTTATGTAAAGACAAAGAGGAAGTGGAAACACTGAAACACCTAGTCCTAAGATGCCCGAAAACATGGATAAACAGAGTTAAATACCTACAATCCTGTTTGCAAGGGGCGAGTACGCTAGACGAAGAGGCGGTGTGGAATAGGTTAATCTCAGGAGAGACAACGAGATGGACCATCGCAGCGGTGAAATTGATAGATCTAGCTTTCGAAATGATTCCCAACGCACGGACTTACATATCAACATCAGAGGAGGTGGGGACATCGACATCTCTAACCCCTCCTTCTATCTCTGCAAACAGTTAAGAGGCATCATAATCCTGAGACAGATGGTTCAGATGACTTTAACTCGAGACTTTTATCTCCGCAAACACAGTATGAGAGCGCATAGGCGCATCTGAAGAAGAAAGGTTCTTGTAAAAATCGTTAAAAGCTTTTCGATTAAAATCAAGTAAAAGAAAAAAAAAAAATAGGTATTTTTTTCTCCAGTATTTAAACTACATTGGGTAAGTAGTGCCATTCTGCGGTTCTGACTTCTTAGCAAAGCATTCATCTAGCAAACTCTCTACCATTGTCTGAGCTCCTGTCGTCTTGTCCAATTGTCTACTATCTTCTCGTCTCTCTATCTAGTCTGCTTGTGCCCCTCCCTGTGTCCTTCCCTAGTGTTCTCCCACCCCTACCCCCTCTTCCTCTTCTCTCCTCTCCCCACCCACTCTATGGTGCTCTCTGTCTCTCTTATCTTTTCCAACTGCTTCTCTATCAACTATCCTGCTCTCCTCACTAAATCTGGTAGGAAGAAGTTTAAAAAGGACAAACTGGTCTCCAGCCCAGGTCTCTTTATCGCTGACACCTACACCAGTGCCTCCTCCAAGGAAACCCTCACCGTCATCCTCTTTGTCGTTCCCTCGCCAGACCTATTGACTCTCCATATGGTCTCTGTGCTTTCTCCTTTCTCTTCTTCTCCCATTAATGGTGGCACCAGGTGGGAGGCCCTCTTGGCCTCCTTCCACTCCTCTAAGGCCATCATTAAAGTTTACCTGAATGGTACCATCTTGGTCCAAGAACCTCAAGCCAACCTTCTACTCTTTGACAGATGCTTGCGGCACCGCATCAACTTCCTTCCTTCTCCTGCTGTCCCCTCTCACCCTCCACGGCTTCCTTGCCCCCCTGCTGTCTCCTCCTTGGCTACCTTGCCCTCTCCTCCATCCTCTTCTGCCCCCCCTCGGGCTTCTTCTACACCTACGGAGGTCGTAACTCTGATTTGTACCCCTCCCCGGAAGTCTTTCAAGGACGGCAACCTTCTCCATATTGCCACTCTTAACTCTCGCTCAGCTGTCAATCACGCCTCTGACATCTGCCGCCTCCTAGAAAAACTTGACCTGGATGTCCTCTGTCTCACTGAGACATGGTTCACAGCCAGCTCTGTCACGAGCCTTGACACTCTCCTCCCTGATGGCTACAAGATCCTCTCTGAGCCCAGGTCCAACCATTCCGGAGGGGGTGTAGACCTGATCTTTCCGGAGTGGATTCCTTCCTCTGTCATTCCTACACAGCCCTACTCCTCTTTTGAATGCCTCATCTGCAGGCTCTCTCTCCTAGCCATTCCCTCACTGTGGCTACCATCTATCGGCCACCTGGTCAGATCTCCTCCTTCCTCTCTGAGTGGGAGGACCTCTCCTCGTGCCTCCTGGTCTCGACCACTCAACTCCTCCTTCTTGGAGACTTTAACATCCACCTGGATGCTTCCTGTCCTTCCTCTGGACTCTTTCGCGACCTCTGCGACTCTCTCGCACTCTCTATTTTACCCTCTGGCCCGACTCACTCTTCAGGGCACACTCTGGAGGTTCTGATCTCTTCAGACCTTCCCCTTTCTGTCCCTCTCACCACCCCTCTCTCCTGGAGTGATCACCTTCTCCTTTCCTCCCAGCTCACCCTCTCTACGCCTCAGGCCAAGCCACCTCCAGCACTGCCACACACCTTCTTGGTTATCTGACCCATGAAGCGTGTGTCAGTTGAGGCTTTCGCTGCCACTTTCGCACTGCCCCTCACCCCCTATGGCTGACTCACACCGTGACACAGCCCTTTCCATGCTCCACTCCGCCATATCTGATACTCTTGATGTTCTTGCCCCTATCATGAGGATCCGTGTGAAGCCCAAAGCCAAGTGCGACTCCTGGTACGACTCAGACCTCGTCACCCTCAAACGTAAGTGCAGAGTGGCTGAGAGGAAATGGCATGCTTCCAGTACATCCTCTGACAAACTGGCATGCTGCCTTCTCCAAAGGCAATACCGCCTCTCTGTCTGCACCAAGAAGAGAGCTCACATCCAAGCCTTCGTCTCTGCAGCGTCTAACAACTCGGCTGAACTCTTTAAAATCTGCAAGGAGCTGGCCAATCCTGCTGAAGTCTCTACCTCCCCTGTCCCTTCCCAGGCCCTCTGCACAGCACTGACTTCTCAATTCATCTCTAAAACTTAGGACATCCTGTCCTCACTCTCCTCCTCTCCTCTCCCTCCCTCTACTTCCTGCTCTTTCTCTGGCCCTTCTGCAGCCACTTCCCCTCTCTCCTTCTCTGCCTTTCCCCTGTTCACTCCAGACGAGGTTTCTAGGCAAGTCCGATCTAAGAAAGTCTTGTTAAAACAGGTTCACCCCTGTTCCGCCAAAACCATCAAGGACCACACTGACACGCTGGCTCCTGCTCTAGCGGACTTCTGGAATCACTCCTTCACCACTGGAGTCTTCCCTTCCCCCCTGAAGCACCCCCTTGTGCAAGCTCTTCTTAAGAAACTCTCTGCCGACCCGTCCTGCCGAGCTAACTATCGCCCAATCTTCATCACTGCTTTCGTGGGCAAACTCCTGGAAAAGCTGGCCATCTCCCAGCTTAATCTTCACACTGAATCTGTTGGTTGTCTTCATGACCATAAGTCTGGCTTCAGAGCTGCCAGAAGAATGAAAACTACTCTGCTGTATATCCATGAAGACCTGCTCTCGAACCTTGATTTCAACATCGCTGTGTCCTCATCTTACTTGATCTCTCTTCTGCCTTTGACACGGTCAACCACGCCATCCTGCTCAACTGTCTCCGTCATAACCTGGGTATCACCGATCAGGACCTGGCTTGGCTGACTTCTTTCCTCTCCGATCGACCGTCCCAGGTTCAACTTGGGTCCTTCGTCTCCTCTATCTCTTTTTCTACCTGTGGTGTTCCCCAGGGATCTAACCTCTCTCCCTGGCTGTTAACCAATACCTGGCACTTCTTGCCCACTGCATTGCCTTTCTCTGCACCAACTTTCAGTGCTATGCGGATGACACTAAGCTCATTTTCAGGCTCCCTTCAGCCACCTCCTTTCCATCTCTCATCTCCGACTGTCAGTCTGCTATCGAGGAATGGGTGCCGCCAGTGATCTCTGCCTTAATGCCAGTAAGACTGAGATTCTCCTCATTGTGACACCCGCTCCCTCCTTTCCTGTCTCTCTCTGGCCGGCCTCTCTTGGCCCTCTTTTTGTGCTCCCACCTGTAAGGCTAAAAACCTCTGGGTCATCTTCGACTCCACACTCTCCTTCTCTCCTCACATCTCTGACATGTCTAAGAAGTCACACTCCCAGCGGCACCTTCTAAGAGGTATTCTTCCTTTCCTCTCCTTCGCCCAGAAGCTCACTGTCTCCAGAGCTCTGGTTGTCTCTAAGCCTGACTACTGCAGCAGCCTCTTTCTAAATCTGCCTGACCCTCTGCAACTCATCCAGAACAGGACTGAGACTTGTCCTTGGCCTCATGTCCAGGGATCGTATCTCTTCAGGACTGAAATCCCTGCACTGGCTCCCAGTGGCTGTGAGGATTAAGTTCAAAACCCTCTGCATTGTCCACAAGGCCTTCTGGGCCTGGGCCGCAATACCTTCAACTCTCTCTTCCTACATATCTTCCTTCTCGAGCTCTTCACCCATCCGCTTCCAACTACCTCAGGATCAGTCGCTTCTCCAAGCAACAAGTTGGTGGTAGATCTCTTTCTTCGGCTGGGGCCTCCCTCTGGAACAGCCTCCCAACCTCTCTGAAAATTGAGGAGAACCATCTCTGGTTCCGGAAGCAACTCAAGACCTTCCGTTTTGCTTCCGCTTTCTCTCCTCCTCTCCCCTACTTAACACCGGGCTGAAACTGAAACTGCACTGGTCACCTGGCTACTCTCTGTTCTCCGACCCCAGGACCCCTCCCCGCCAGTTGCACACCTGCACTGCCCCCCTGGCAACCTTTGAACTCTGGGGCTGTTTCTGTAGCCCTACAGTCCCGTTGCCAGCACTTGACACCTGATGTCTGCACTTACCCTTGCACCTGCCACCAGCTGGCAGCACTTCTTATTTATTGTTCCTATTTATTGTTTATTTTTATTTACTGTTTATCCTATGTACTGCACTGCCCCTCCCCTTCCCCCTTTGCTCTATTCCCCTTCCCCACCTCCCCTGCACTTGCGCGATCTCAATATCACCTGGCGTAGTGAGATTGTTGTCTCTGTCTTCCCTCTGTTCTCCTCCCTTGCCTCGTTACGCCTTGAAACACTTGTCTATAAGCGTGTTATAAATGCCATATCATATCATATCACCCCCCCTGCACTGCCCTGCGGGCCTCTCTTGTGGCACCACATACCACACTTGAGAGTCACTTAGCACTTCCCTCTCAGCCCCTTCCCAAGCACTTGTCCACTCCACCGCTCTCCGGTTCATCCCCTTCGTGTGCTGCCAGGCTTAGTAGGACGACTGTATATTACCGTTTGCCATTGGTTTTATTTACCCATCTCCCTTCCGACTTTACCTTGTGGCTCTTTGAAACACAATTCGATTGTATAAAGTGCCTTACAAATGCTCAATAAATAAAAATAAAATATTTCTTTCATGGCATTAAATTTGCACTTTGCCTTGTGTGCACTTTGCCTTGTGTGCACTTTGCCTTTTGGGCACTTTGATTTGTGTGCACTTTGCCTTGTGTGCACTTTGCCTTGTGTGCACTTTGCCTTTTGGGCACTTTGATTTGTATGCACTTTGCCTTGTGTGCACGTTACAGGCAGCCCTTTTCTTGCTGCTATCACCTCAACTCAGTGGTATTCAAACTTGTTTATACCGAGCCTCCTCCCCACAGTACAATAAATGTTTCTGAGCCCCCATACCTATGCGTTGGTCCCCACTATTGGGGGCCAAAGGGTGTGCAGGGGGGGCAGGCTCTTTAAAATATAAGCAGATTTTCTACTGCTTCTATTTTCTATTTAAAGTGGTCACCTTAATCCTTTTTTATATTAAAACATGCATCTTAATCTATTTTTAATAGTTTGAAGACCACTGTCTTAACTGAAGAATGTGTGCTTGGCTGCAGGTTACAGATTGCCTTTGAAATCCATCCTTACATCCAGCAGTGTTTACACCTCGTTGCCATTTACTCTGGTTTCATCAGTGCTAGCACCTTGCTAACAGAGCAATTACTATATTTTCAGTGGCAGTTTAGTGTTTCAGCTCCCCTCGGGCTACCTGCCCCGTGAGATTAAGGGGCATTCCTTTGTATCCATTCTTATTTAAGCAACCCAAGGGTGCCACAGACTTTGTCCACCCCTCCTAACTGTAAGTATGGGGGGGCAATCATATTGAAATGGGCCCCCATGAGCCCTGACAAATGTTTAGCCGGGCCCTGTGAATGAGCAATAAAGCTGTTCTTTGTTATTCCACTGTGCCTGACTGCCAGCAAGGAGGGAGGAGGACGTGTGTGTTGTGGTTGGTGGGATGAAATGGGAAGGTGTCACACCAGGAAACGACAGGGTTGGGGCACCTTTCGTCTTGTCGGCCGATTACCAAGTCTGCCTCTGTCTATGGCCAGACCGCTCCAAGGGTGAGAGGGTTCCACCAGTAAATGTTTTCCATTTCCAGCCCTGGGAATGAGTGAGAATGAATGAGGGTGCCGTTATGTCCGGTCAAGGTAGCATGGTGGAGCCTCTCCCATTCACTCTGCACAGGAAGGAGTGAGTGTCCAGGGGTGCCTTTAAGTCTTGTCACGGTAGCATGATACGGTCCCTCCCATTCACTCTGCACAGGAAGAAGTGAGAATCACAGAGGCCGTTATGTCCTGTAGGCGTGGCAGAGCCCTGCACCTCCCCTCCTACTTTAGACCCTATGCAGTGTGACTGGGGGGATAGCACCCATCCACTGCACCTTATGTGGTGAGGTTTGCAATGTCCCCCGACCAGGAAAATGGGGCAGAGCCCTGCTGTCCTTCACTATGTATGAGGGAGGGGTTCATTAGCCCAAACATGATTGCTGACATTGTGAGGGTGACAGAGCTCAATACTTCTACTTTATTGAGTGTATAGGGGAGTAATATCTCATAGGTGCTAACTGGCCTTGTCGGGCTGACAGAGATCAATCCTTCTACTTTACTCAGTGTATTGGGATGTAATAGCGTGTGGTATAACCTGGCCCTGTCAGTGTGACAGAGCGTAATCCTTCTACTTTACTTAGTGTATAGGGGAGTAAAAGCATATGGTGCTATGTGGCCTTGTCAGCGTGACAGAGCTCAATCCTTCTACTTTGCTGTGTGTATGGGAGAATAACAACTCATAGGTCCTATCTGGTCCTGTCGGGGTGACAGAGCTCAGTCCTACTACTTTACTGGGTAATTGCAGAGTAATAGCACATAGGGCTACCTGACCCTGTCAGCGTGAGATAACTCAGTCCTTCTACTTTGCTGTGTGTATAGGGGAGTAATAGCTCATAGGTGCTATCTGGCCTTGCCAGTGTGACAGAGCTAATTCCTTCTAGGTGTCACGTCGCGTGCGCACACGCGCGCGCCACTTACCTGTTCGGGGGGGCCTGGGTCCTCGGCCGTGGCGGTCTCCTTCCTGGAGGCTCTACCCGCGTTGGCGTCTTTCCTCGCGACGACGCCCCGCGGCCCGAATCGGCTCCATGGGCGCCATCTTGCGCGTTCTGCGTATGCGTGGATCATCAGTATCCCATGTTTTGCGCATGCGCAGTAATGGGGACGTGCGTCCCAAGCCTCGCTTGGATTCCGGGCTATAAAAAGCCCTGCATACACGGAGACAGCGCGTCTCAACGCGGTATTTCCTGTGTATGCGCTCCTGGAGTCCAGTTCTCTTGTGCCTCCAGTCTTGCCTACTATCCTGCCTTTCCCAGCCTCGCCCAGCCCCCTACCAGCCCTTGCCTGTCCCTACCCCTGGCCCTAGTCTTCCTTGTTCTGCTTGCCCTCCTCCTGGTTCTGGGTTCGAGGGGGGTCCTGCCTGGGTTCCTTGCCTGACCTTTCCTTGGCTCAGTCCTTCCACCTTGCCTGGGTTCCCTTCTAGCCCATTCCTGTTGAGATCCTAGTTTTGGGAGGGTTTACCCTGTCTGTCCTTCCTGCCTTTTACCAGCCTTGTGCCCTGCCGGTACCTGTGCCTTTCACCTTCTTGGAGTTGGATTTACAGCTCTTCAACCTATTGGTGTTACGGAGGACTTCATTTTGCCTTCTCTGTCAGTGGAAACACTGTCCCGACGTCACGTTAATACAGAGAAGTGCCACCCGTGGCGTTGGGAGTTGGTTCAGTGCCATCCTGTCAATAACTGTCAGGAGGGTGTTGGGTCGATTCCTTGCGTTACAATATCATCGGCATTAGCTCTACGGCAGACTGGCAACCGCAACCCCACGACCTCCAGGAAGAAAAGGTAACCAGCGATTCTGTGACGCTTCATATAACACTACTTTACTGAATATGTAGGGGAGTAATAACTTATAGGTGCTACCTGGCCCTGTGTGGGTGACAGAACTCAATCCTTACTTTACTTAATGTATAAGGGAGTAGTAGATCATAGGTACTATCTGGCCCTGTCATGGTGATGGAGCTCAATCCTTCTACTTTGCTGTGTGTATAGGGATGTAATAGCTCACAGGTGATACCTGGCCCTGTCAGGGTGACAGAACTCAATCTTTCTGCTTCCCTGATTGTATAGGGGAGTAATAGCTCATAGAAGCTATCTGGCCCTGTCAGGGTGACAGAGCTTAGTCCTTCTACTTTACTGAGTGTATAGGAGAGTAATAGCTCACATAAGCTACCTGCCCCTGTCAGGGTGACAGAGCTTAGTCCTTCCACTTTACTGAGTGTATAGGAGAGTAATAGTTCACATAAGCTACCTGCCCCTGTCAGGGTGAGAGAGCTTAGTCCTTCTACTTTACTGAGTGTATAGGAGAGTAATCGCTCATATAAGCTACCTGCCTCTGTCAGGGTGACAAACTCAATCCTTCTACTTCACTGAGTGTATATGGGAGTAATAGGCGTGGTTCTATCTGGCCCTGTCAGGGTGAAAGAGCTAAATCCTGCTACTTTAGTCAGTGTATAGGGGAGTAGTAGCTCATAGGTGCTATCTGGCCCTGTCAGGGTGACAGAGCGCAATCCTTATATCTCACTGAGTGTTTAGGGGAGTAATAGCTCATAGAAGCAATCTGGCCATGTCAGGGTAACAGAGCTTAGTCCTTCTACTTTACTGAGTATATAGGGGAGTAATAGCTCATAGGTGCTATCTGACCCTGTCAGGGTGACAGAGCTCAATCCTTACTTTACTCGATCTGTAGGGGAGTAATAGCTCACAGATGCTATCTGACCCTGTCAGGGTGACAGAGCTCAGTCCTTCTACTTTACTGGGTATTTATGGCAGTAATAGCTCATAGGTGCTACCTGGCCCTATCAGGGTGACAGAGCTCAGTCCTTCTGCGTTACTGGGTTTTTAGGGCAGTAATAGCTCATAGGTGCTATCTGGCCCTGTCGGGTGACAGAGCTCAATCCTTCTGCTTTACTGAGTGTATAGGAGAGTAACAGCTCCTATGTTCTATCTGGCCCTGTCAGGGTGACAGCGTCATGTCCTCACTCTAGACTACGTGTTGTATTGGGGAGGAGTGATATCT
Organism: Ambystoma mexicanum; assembly: GCF_040938575.1. Taxonomy (NCBI): domain Eukaryota; kingdom Metazoa; phylum Chordata; class Amphibia; order Caudata; family Ambystomatidae; genus Ambystoma; species Ambystoma mexicanum. The sequence goes on from NC_090937.1 coordinate 1,641,298,655, forward strand.
CAAAGATGTTATCTTGTCAGGGCGACAGAGCTCAGTCCTTCTGCTTCACTGAGTGTTTGGGGGAGTAATAGCTCATAGGTGCTATTAGGGAGAACATGGCTAATTTCCCTTACCTATAGAGTCCCCCAGCAGCTTTGCTGGATTTGAGGGGTTTATTTTTTTCTCCTGCTAAGAGCGAGACCCTTTTTCTCCCACTCTTAGACAGATTGCTAGTGTGTGTCTTAGGCTATCTTGTGTGCTTATGGTCTACGAGGTTTTTCTCACCCTCATAGGAATCATCTTTTTCATGTGTGGTACACAGCACCCTCCTTGCCGTACCACAGGGGTGTTGTAGCGACCCCCAAACATAGACTCCATACCCTGGGACGGACTACTGTCTCCCAGGGCATGTAAAGTCCCAATTGACTTTACTAGTCAAATCTTATGAACAAAACCAGTACAACCCATCTTACTATGGAGGTACTGGGAAGGGTTAATAGTTTTTCCCTAGTGTTCATTTTCGAGGGGGTACCGTAAAGTCCCTCACTCAAAAGTTTCTGGCTGGTGGCAGTGTTTACTACCGAAAACATTCTACCACAAATATTTTCCTATGGGATTTTCCCATTGTTCGAGGCTACCCCTTTTACTGACAGCCTCTAACATACCGCCGGTTTATTTTAATATTATCTTTACTCCGGTAGGTTTTTATTGCCAGAACTTTGATTTAATGTCTTTCTTGTGTCTTTCTCTATAGTCCTAACCCAGGTCGGGGATCCTTTGTTAGTCCTTTTGGCGGGCTTCTGCACAGAAGCCCTCCTTTCAGCGCCACTGAGTCTGGGGTAGACAGAATGTGTGGGAGGGGGAATAGGCACCCTGGACAGGGTTGCCTACGCAACCCAAGTTGCACTCTGCTCTGATAGGCTGGGGGGTTCTCCCGCCAGGAGAGCCACCGCACTGTGTGAGTGACAGCTAGGCTCTATGAATGGGGGTCTTGCTGCATAAAAGCAGGGTCCTGAGGACAGGAGGACAAGACGTTGCCACTGGAACTAAGAAGCCGAAGAGGAGAGAAGCCAAAGACATCTGCAACGAGTGAACCACCGGTGAAGCCCTGCTGCAGATCCTCACCACTTTTCTCCAACGATTCGAGAAGATCTTCACCTACAAGAGTCTTCTTCCCTTGAGTTGGTGGGGCCAATCAGTTCGCCAATCGCCTTCCCGGAACTGCCTTGGTTGAATCGCCAGTGCCAAGCACTAGGAGACCGGATAGCCAGGCACCCGTCCACACGGACCTCGATTTAAAGGAGCGTACCTTTTATTTTGTTTGGCAGCACCGCAGCTGGTTTCATCCCTGGGCAGTGCAGTAACTCGAACCTTCCTCCACGACGAGAGCCTCTCTTCCTCTGCTGGATCTCCCAAACTGCAGGAACTGCCAGGAACTACCGCCACCGCAGGTGCCTATTCTACTTTTAAGGTATATCAAATTATTGTGAATTACTATCTACACAGGCTGCGCTTGGTAACCAACGTAAAGCCACTGATGTGCAAAATTTAAACAAGAATGATGGGGAATTAATCACAGAGATATTCTACTGGTTTATTAGTAACAAAGAGCAAAGTTGTTCATTCACAGGTAAAGTGTAACACATCAATTGTGTTGAATGAGTCTGAACTTGGATGAATTACACAGAGCAATTTATATGCAATCAATAAAACACCCACAATTTATATGCAATTGCGCAGCATATTTGTTGAGTACTTCAAAAACCAAAACTTGAATGAATCACATTGTTTGAGATAGGCTTATTCGCCAAAACACACACAATTTATATGCAATTGCGCAGCGTATTTCACATTAAAGAAAAGCCAAGAATTTGCCAAAACATGCCAACACGTGTTTCAACCAAAGAGGTCGTCCTCAGGGCATACAAATGTAGTTTACCATTTGCATTAATCTATAATTATTGAACCTTGGCTTGAAATCGAAACAACCAACGTCAGAGGTAGTGGGTCAAAAAACAAGAAAAAACAGGAGAGAAAGGAGAAATAGAAAGAAATAAAAACATACCGTTAGAGATAATATATGCAATTGATTGTTCTATTTCCTAAAATAGGGATAAATGAATCTATCCATACCTTAAATATGATTGAGGTTTCCTAATACTTGATTCAACTTTCAGTAGTTGAGAGATTTAGTGATTTCTACATGCTTGACTGGACAGGGTCAGTCTTGCAATCAAGAGGTAGTTGTCGTTCGACTGATATGCCGCTGTTGCAGTATAATTGAAATGTAACGCACGTTTTTAGCGTGCCTTGCCTTTAAATTCGGCCGTAATCTGTAACATGGATATGACAACGTATTTAAACACTTGTTATAAGGAACGTGCTGCATAAGCTTTTCGTTTGGTATCGTTAGGGCGTAGAACTGGCTTACCGGCATACGCTCCAAAAGTTGATGTGCTCAATGGCCGGTTGTTTCTCAATACTGAAGGCATCGGCACAATCCGGGGGTTACTATAGTAACCTTCCCGGGTTAGGTCAGGTGATGTAGTCATCTGACCCTGTTGCTTGGATACTCCTTACAAGCCGGAAATGCATAAAACAGACATTTGAGGAAAGCTTCCTATGCGGAAGCTCATTCATTTACGGCAATATTTTTGCAGCAACTTAATTACATATAGATATTTTGATGTTAATACTGTGTACAGCTTTGACATCAACAAAAAGAAAACTGAAATAATCCGTACTAATTCTAATCCTATGTTAGGTGCGGATATTGGATAGTTGGTGCTAAATATCAACCTCAATTAAGAAATCAAAATAAATGTGGTGCGCTCGAATCAGCGTGCAGACATGCAAATAACTGCCGGTTGGGCTGTTGGGACAAATATAAACAGTGACTTCTCACAGAGTGGGGTCACTAGGCTGAATATAAATGCCTCGGGCATAGTCGGTAAGCTGTATCGGTTTGCATGGGTTTGATTGTCTGTTTTTTAGCATTAAATTCGTACAAATTATAGAAACACATTCAATTCATGGTCTTGGTTCAAACCAAGTGACAGGCAACGTAATTTACAAATCATTCTTGCTTCCTGTTGTCGTAGGGTCAATTCTCTGTTACCACCTCTCGGATGTTGTTGGATGTGTTTGAGTCCAATGAATTTGATGTCTTTAATATACTTTTAAGGTACATTGTTCCGCCAGGCCTCCCTTTTCGTTGGGTACTGCTAAAGGTGTTTTAAATCCTTTAACTACCTGCTGGGTTGGCCGCCCCTATCATCTAGCATTGTCTTTCACCTTCTGCATCCACCTTTTCAAATCGTTTAACAAAGACTTGACTGCAGCTACAAGAACATTTTGCTCCTGGGCACTTTGTCCTGTACCACTAACTCTGGCACAGGCCCATTGGCTCTGGATAAATCTGTTACAACTGCCTTCTCTAGATTGCTTCTCACCTAGAAATGTGTTGGTGCACCTAAACTCTTATAACCACCTTTTCCTTGTGAAGTGCCATTTTGCTCGGTTTTCACCTCAGTATTACATATGCTAAAGTACTGCCTTGCCTAACTTGTTCACAATTTTCTTGGGAAGTGTTGCTGTTTAAGAGTATATTCCTGTATAACTTGGCCTTTCCATCCCTTTTGAGAAATTGATAGAGTGGCATTTCTGCTTGGTTTTCACCGTGCCTTTTTGCTCAGTTTTCACTCTAGCTCAAACTTGTCTACAATTTAAACAGGGAGTTGTATATACTTTTCTTGACTAAATTAACTTGCTTTTATAATAGTGATTTATGTGTGAACATCGGAGTGTGTAAAATAAAAATATATATTCTTTTTGATACAAAGCTTTGGTCAGTGTTTCCTTGTCCCATAAGTACTGTGATCCTAATGTGTAAACCCTGAATACTGCTCATCTCCCTCTTGAGATAAGTCTGACTGCTCAGCCACAGCTACCAACTAAATCTTTGTGGCACAGACTGATATCAAAGGAGATTTATTGCATATACCTGTAGTCCTAATCTTCTGTAATGCTCCCTAAGGGAACTGCACAGGATTTTGCCTAACAGGTGCTACCTGGCCCTGTCAAGGTGACAGAGCTCAGTCCTCCTACTTATAGGAGAGTAATAGCTCATAGAAACTATCTGGCCCTGTCAGGGTGACAGAGCCCAGTCCTCCTACTTTACTGAGTGTATAGGAGAGTAATAGCTCACAGGTGCTACCTGGCCCTGTCAGGATGACAGAGCTCAGTCCTTCTGCTTTACTGAGTGTTTAGGAGAGTAATAGCTCATAGAAACTATCTGGCCCTGTCAGAGTGACAGAGCTCAGTCCTTCTGCTTTACTGAGTGTATAGGAGAGTAATAGCTCATAGAAACTATCTGGCACTGTCAGGGTGACCCTCCTACTTTACTGAGTGTATAGGAGAGCAATAGCTCATAGAAACTATCTGGCACTGTCAGGGTGACAGAGTTCAGTCCTCCTACTTCACTCAGTGTATAGGAGAGTAATAGCTCCTATGTGCTATGTGTCCCTGTCAGAGTGGCAGCGCCATGTCCTCACTCTAGACTACGTGTTGTATTGGGGAGGAGTGATATCTCAAAGGTGTGGGGGACAGAGCTTAGTCCATGCTCTTTAGTGCAGGCCTGTCAGGGCCAGGGTTAATGTTTCAGACGTGTTATCTTCACTGCCCAGTGGCCAGAGCTCAGCTCCTCCCCATTAATGCAGGTGCCGAGGTGGTTAAGGGTCAGGGGTGTTATCTGCCTGCAGGGCGTGCATCACACACAGGTCCGCAGAGCACACAGCCTGCGCCTCTGCTCAGCCTGGCACCATGGACCTGCTCGCCCTTCTCGCGCACCCCGCCTGGTTTCTGTGCTCCCTGGTGCTGGCACTGGTGCTCCGTGCCAAAAGGAAAGCCCGCTGGCACCCCCGCGCGTGCTCTGTAGACCTGTCTGGGAAGACGGCCTTAGTGACAGGAGCCAACACTGGTGAGTACCTGCCTGGGCAGGGAGTGAAAGCACTTCACCCGGCGACAGACTGCACTACCTCTCACAGGCACTTAACTTCCCCAGCCCTCTGCTGCTGCCCCAGGGCTGCTCTCTGGGAAGTTGGCTATACTGCTGGATGGCAACATGGTTGAGTGCCTGGGCTGGGAGGGAAAGCACTTCACCCGGTGATAGACTGCACTACCTCTCACAGGCACTTAACTTCTCCAGCACTCTGCTGCTGCCCCAGGGCTGCTCTCTGGGAAGATGGCTATACTGCTGGATGGCAACATGGGTGAGTGCCTGGGCTGGGAGGGAAAGCACTTCACCCGGTGATAGACTGCACTACCTCTCACAGGCACTTAACTTCCCCAGCCCTCTGCTGCTGCCCCAGGGCTGCTCTCTGGGAAGATGCCTATAGTGACGGAAGGCAACATGGTTGAGTGCCTGGGCTGGGAGGGAAAGCACTTCACCCGGTGATAGACTGCACTACCTCTCACAGGCACTTAACTTCTCCAGCACTCTGCTGCTGCCCCAGGGCTGCTCTCTGGGAAGTTGGCTATACTGCTGGATGGCAACATGGTTGAGTGCCTGGGCTGGGAGGGAAAGCACTTCACCCGGTGATAGACTGCACTACCTCTCACAGGCACTTAACTTCCCCAGCCCTCTGCTGCTGCCCCAGGGCTGCTCTCTGGGAAGTTGGCTATACTGCTGGATGGCAACATGGTTGAGTGCCTGGGCTGGGAGGGAGAGCACTTCACCCGGTGATAGACTGCACTACCTCTCACAGGCACTTAACTTCTCCAGCCCTCTGCTGCTGCCCCAGGGCTGCTCTCTGGGAAGTTGGCTATACTGCTGGATGGCAACATGGTTGAGTGCCTGGGCTGGGAGGGAGAGCACTTCACCCGGTGATAGACTGCACTACCTCTCACAGGCACTTAACTTCTCCAGCACTCTGCTGCTGCCCCAGGGCTGCTCTCTGGGAAGATGGCTATACTGCTGGATGGCAACATGGGTGAGTGCCTGGGCTGGGAGGGAAAGCATTTCACCCGGCGACAGACTGCACTACCTCTCACAGGCACTTAACTTCCCCAGCCCTCTGCTGCTGCCCCAGGGCTGCTCTCTGGGAAGATGCCTATAGTGACGGAAGGCAACATGGTTGAGTGCCTGGGCTGGGAAGGAAAGCACTTCACCCGGTGACAGACTGCACTACCTCTCACAGGCACTTAACTTCCCCAGCCCTCTGCTGCTGCCCCAGGGCTGCTCTCTGGGAAGATGGCTATACTGCTGGATGGCAACATGGTTGAGAGCCTGGGCTGGGAGGGAGAGCACTTCACCCGGTGATAGACTGCACTACCTCTCACAGGCATTTAACTTCTCCAGCACTCTGCTGCTGCCCCAGGGCTGCTCTCTGGGAAGATGGCTATACTGCTGGATGGCAACATGGGTGAGTCCCTGGGCTGGGAGGGAAAGCATTTCACCTGGTGACAGACTTCTCTACCTCTCACAGGCACTAACTTCCCCAGCACTCTGCTGCTGCCCCAGGGCTGCTCTCTGGGAAGATGCCTATAGTGACGGAAGGCAACATGGTTGAGTGCCTGGGCTGGGAGGGAAAGCACTTCACCCGGTGACAGACTGCACTACCTCTCACAGGCACTTAACTTACCCAGAACTCTGCTGCTGCCCCAGGGCTGCTCTCTGAGAAGATGGCTATACTGCTGGATGGCAACATGGGTGAGTGCCTGGGCTGGGAGGGAAAGCACTTCACTTGGTGACAGACTTCACTACCTCTCATGGGCACATAACTTTCCCCAGCCCTCTGCTTTTACTGCCCATGCCGTAGTATTTTGTGTGAAACTGATTTATGCACACAGGGGCACCTTTAGATCTGCATTGCTCTGTGTTGTATTGGGGAGTGGGTTATTTTACAGAGAAGTGATGGGCGCAGCCTGGAACCACGATGTATGCAGTTTGATAAAGTCTATGACATGTTCACGTGTGACGTGCCTTAAACACGTATAGACAGGTTTACAAAACCTCAAAGTTGACACCTTGGCGCGGATGATATTTCTGGAATATTTGGAAGTAAAGAGGGTGGGGGAACTTTGCGTCTGTTATCAGACTTGTACACGGTAGGAGAAGTTAACAGCAGAGGCGCCTTACACTAACAACAACTGTTCCAGGGAAGTCTAGGCGCTTGTAGAAAACGTGTCCGATTTTAGCAGAGACGCCTTACACTAACACTAGCTGCCCGATAGTCTATGGCGCTTGCACAAAACGTGGCAGATGTTTGCAGAAGTGCCTTACACTAACACTAGCTGTCCCAGGTGTAGTCTAGGCGCTTGCAGAAAACGCGGCAGATGTTAGCAGAAGTGCCTTACACTAACACTAGCTGTCACGGGTGTAGTCTAGGCGCTTGCAGAAAACGCGGCAGATGTTAGCAGCGACGCCTTACACTACCACAAGCTGTCCATGGGTAGTCTAGGCGCTTGCAGAAAACGGGGTAGATGTTAGCAGAGGCGCCTTACACTAACACTAGGAGTCCCAGGTGTAGTCTAGGCGCTTGTAGAAAACGTGTCCGATTTTAGCAGAGACGCCTTACACTAACACTAGCTGTCCGATAGTCTATGGCGCTTGCAGAAAGCGTGGCAGATGTTAGCAGAAGTGCCGTACAGTAACACTAGCTGTCCCAGGTGAAGTCTAGACTCTTGCAGAAAACGGGGTAGATGTTAGCGGAGGTGCCGTACAGTAACACTAGCTGTCCCGGGATAGTCTAGGCGCTTGCAGGAAACGTGGTAGATGTTAGCAGAGGCGCCTTTCACTAACACTAGCTGTCACGGGTGCAGTCTAGGCGCTTGCAGAAAACGTGATAGATGTTAGCAGAGGCGCCTTACACTAACACTAGGAGTCCCAGGTGTAGTCTAGGCGCTTGCAGAAACCGCGGCAGATGTTAGCAGAGATGCCGTACAATAACACTAGCTGTCCCGGGATAGTCTAGGCGCTTGCAGAAAACGCGGCTGATGTTAGCAGAGGCGCCTTACACTAACACTAGCTGTCCCCGGATAGTCTAGGCGCTTGCAGAAAACGCGGCTGATGTTAGCATAGGGGCCTTACGCTAACACTGGCAGTCCCAGGATAGTATAGGGGCTTGCAGAAAACGTGGTCGATGTTAGCAGAGGCGCCTTACACTAACACTAGCTGCCCCAGGATAGTCTAGGCGCTTGCAGAAAATGTGGTAGAAGTTCGCAGAGGCGCCTTACACTAACACTAGCTGTCACGGGTGTAGTCTAGACGCTTGCAGAAAACATGGTAGATGTTAGCAAAGGCGCCTTACACTAACACTAGGAGTCCCAGGTGTAGTCTAGGCGCTTGCAGAAAACGTGTCCGTTTTTAGCAGAGACGCCTTACGCGAACACTAGCTGTCCGAAGATAGTCGAGGTGCTTGCAGAAAACGCGGCAGATGTTAGCAGCGGCGCCTTACACTAACACAAGCTGTCCCCGGGTAGTCTAGGCGCTTGCAGAAAACGGGGTAGATGTTAGCGGGAGTGCCGTACAGCAACACTAGCTGTCCCGGGATAGTCTAGGCGCTTGCAGAAAACGTGGTAGATGTTAGCAGAGGCGCCTTTCACTAACACTAGCTGTCACGGGTGTAGTCTAGGCGCTTGCAGAAAACGCGGCTGATGTTAGCATAGGGGCCTTACGCTAACACTAGCAGTCCCAGGATAGTATAGGGGCTTGCAGAAAACGTGGTCGATGTTAGCAGAGGCGCCTTACACTAACACTAGCTGTCCCCGGATAGTCTAGGCGCTTGCAGAAAACGCGGCTGATGTTAGCATAGGGGCCTTACGCTAACACTAGCAGTCCCAGGATAGTCTAGGCGCTTGCAGAAAATGTGGTAGAAGTTCGCAGAGGCGCATTACACTAACAATAGCTGTCACGGGTGTAGTCTAGGCGCTTGCAGAAAACGCGGTAGATGTTAGCAAAGGCGCCTTACACTAACACTAGGAGTCCCAGGTGTAGTCTAGGCGCTTGCAGAAAGCGTGTCCGTTTTTAGCAGAGACGCCTTACGCGAACACTAGCTGTCCGAGGATAGTCGAGGCGCTTGCAGAAAACGTGGCAGATGTTAGTAGAAGCGCCTTACACTAACACTAGCTGTCACGGGTGTAGTCTAGGCGCTTGCAGAAAACGTGGTAGATGTTAGCAAAGGCGCCTTACACATAACACTAGCTGTCCGAGGATAGTCGAGGCGCTTGCAGAAAACGTGGCCGATGTTAGTAGAAGCGCCTTTCACTGACACTAGCTGTCCCGGGATAGTCTAAGCGCTTGCAGAAAACGTGGTGGATGTTAGCATAGGCGTCTTTCACTAACACTATCTGTCCCGGGATAGTCTAGGCGCTTGCAGAAAACGTGGCAGATGTTAGCAGAGGCGTCTTACACTAACACTAGCTGTCCCATGATAGGTTAGGGCGGGCGCTTGCAGAAAATGTGTTAGAAGTTCGCAGAGGTGCCTTACACTATTACACTAAAACTCGCAGTCCCAGGATAGTCTAGGCACTAGATTTTCCTTACACTAACACTAGCTGTACCCGGATAGTCTAGGGGCTTGCAGAAAACATGACAGATGTTAGCAGGGGCGCCTTACACTAACAATAGCTGTCACGGGTGTAGTCTAGGCGCTTGCAGAAAACGTGGTAGATGTTAGCAAAGGCGCCTTACACTAACACTAGGAGTCCCAGGTGTAGTCTAGGCGCTTGCAGAAAACGTGTCCGTTTTTAGCAGAGACGCCTTACGCGAACACTAGCTGTCCGACGATAGTCGAGGCGCTTGCAGAAAACGTGGCGGATGTTAGTAGAAGCGCCTTACATTAACACTAGCTGTCACGGGTGTAGTCTAGGCGCTTGCAGAAAACGTGGTAGATGTTAGCAAAGGCGCCTTACACTAACACTAGGAGTCCCAGATGTAGTCTAGGCGCTTGCAGAAAACGTGTCCATTTTTAGCAGAGACGCCTTACGCGAACACTAGCTGTCCGAGGATAGTCGAGGCGCTTGCAGAAAACGTGGCAGATGTTAGCAGAGGCGTCTTACGCTAACACTAGCTGCCCCAGGATAAGTTATCCGCTTGCAGAAAATGTTTTAGAAGTTCGCAGAGGCGCCTTACACTATTACACTAACACTAGCAGTCCCAGGATAGTCTAGGCACTACATTTTCCTTACACTAACACTAGCTGTCCCCGGATAGTCTAGGGGCTTGCAGAAAACATGGCAGATGTTAGCAGGGGCGCCTTACACCAACACTAGCTGTTCCAGGTGCAATCTAGGCGCTTGCAGAAAGCATGGTATATGTTCCGAACACTTACACCAGCTGTTCGAAGTGTAGTCTAGGCGCTTTCAGACAACGTGGTAGATGTTAGCAGAGGCGCCTTACACTGACACTAGCTGTCCCAGGTGTATTCTAGGTGCTTGCAGAAAGCATGGAATATGTTAGCAGAGGCGTTTACACTAACACTAGCTGTCCCAGGATAGTCTAAGCGCTTTCAGAAAACGTGGTAGATGTTAGCAGAGGCGTCTTACACGAACACTAGCTGTCCCAGGTGTAGTCTAGGCGCTTGCAGAAAACATGGCAGATGTTAGCAGAGGCGCCTTACACCAAAACTAGCTGTCGCAGGATAGTCTAGGCGCTTGCAGACAACGTGGCAGATGTTAGCAGAGGCACCTTACACTAACAATATCAGTCACTGTTTTTTTTAATTGCAGAACAAAAAATTGTAAATATTTTAACTTGAGAAAGTATGTATGTAACGTTGCATGACAACCAAGCACGCAAGTATAAAAATAAAAAATAAAAAACATTTTTCAAAGAATTTGTTCCTTTTGTGGCGCTGTTTGAAAAGTACCCAAGGAGGAGGTTTTTGATAAAAATGTGATGCAAATTGTACACTTTAAAGAATATTTATTCAGCAACACTAGCCAAAACTACCAGCCTCATAGTCAATTAACTAATCAAAGTGGCCCACTTTGACTAAAAAAACGGTCCCACACAAGCATTTTGAGTTTTTGGTTCGGCCGTGGGCCTACTGCCCAATAAGCCCGCCCGAGCCTGATAGTCAGTGCTTGGTTCGTGGCTGTGTTTCCCAGGGCTAAGCCCTGGCACTTATTTCTGAGCCCTGGCACTTCTTGTCTGAGTCTCAGCTTGATCATGATGTATTTTGGTAATGTTATCATTTTGAACGCATCCCACAGTAGCCAAGAACTAGAAGTAACCGTGTGCCCCGTCCGCGCGCCTCAGCTACATGCCATCCGCTCACTGCACTCCACAACCTCATTTCATCGGTGGTGCAATCGCACCCCTGGCCACCACCGATAGTGAAGCGACGGGGCATGCCGCTCGCTGCTGCTGGTGTGATATATTTATTTATTTACGTATTGATAGCATTTGGATTGCGCACCAAACCCTCATGCACCTGGGCGCTTTTCTTAAGAATATGGTTCCAGTTCATGCTTGGTTGTACAAGTCAATTAGTTTGTGATACACTACAGTAACAAATAACAGTTGCTAGGTTAAGACTATGCACAACAATGAGTCGTCCCTAATATCAGGTTGGCAGAGTTGAGTACAGATAGGCAAATGTTCGACCGCTAGGCGTGCCAGCGTTCTTATGGGTGAGGAGGATGCGACTGTGTAAAGAGCCACATTTTTTGCTTTTTGCGTAAGGACAGTCATGAAGAATCCGGGTAAGGCGTTCCAGTAAATAGCTGCCATGACGGGGAAACTGGAGCCACCTGTCCTCTGTCTTTTATGTGGACTGTTGCCCTAGGTTAGATGAGCGACTGAGTCTGGTTGGTTGGGTTTTGGCGATCAAACTAGGCAGGTAGCGGGGAGCCGTGTTAGAAAGGCATTTGTGGGTGAGCGTGAGTACTTTGAATTTAATGCAGTTTCTAACTGGTAGCCAATACATGTTTCTTCTGAAGTGCAGCTCTGATAGCGTTATTATGAACAATTTGGAATTTCTTAATATTTTTGGCGGAGGATCCAGAGAAGATGGCATTGCAGTAGTCAATCCTGGAAAGGATTAATGCTCTTGCCAAGGTGAGGCGGTTCTATTCTGTAAGATATGGTCTGCACGCAGTGATACGTTTAGCAGTAGATGAAGATGCCGAGGTGATGGCATTGACTTGCCGAGAGAGGGTGAGTGAGGAGTCGAGGTAGACTCCTAATGTCTTAACCTCTTTGGCGGTCTTGAGGGGGTGTCCGTCTGTGTTGAATGATTGGCAGGAAGGTGGGAGGCTGTTAAGTTTTGCTGGGCTGCCCAAGATCAAGATTTCAGTCTTATCATTGTTGAGACACAACTCATTTTGCGCCATCCAGGCTTGGATAGTGTGATAGATTGCGTTTAAGGCTTTGGTGTTGTGATCCCCTGTGATATGAATTAGTATTTCGGTATTGTCAGCATAATTTGTGTATATGACACCCAAATTGTCTAGTTTATCAAAGAGAGGTTTTGTGAATGCGTTGTACATAGTAGGGGATATGCATGATCCCTGGGGGACTCCACAGGTGACTTGGGTGGGGCCCGCTCCAGCCGTAGATGAGAAGACGCTCAGCGAGCGGTTCGAGAGGAACGATTTGATCCATGCTATGGCATTTTTGGAAAAGTGGGCATCACTCGCTATGTGGAGGGAAAGGATGTTGTGATTTACTAGATCAAATTCCGCTGAGAGGTCCAAGAGGAGAAGAATAGCAAGGTCACCTCTATCTCTTATCTGATCCATTTGGGATTTTAGATCTACCAGGGCCGTTTCCGTACCATGGCCTGGATTGAAACCTGATTGGTGAGGCCCAGCAGGTGGTGCGTTTCCAGGTATTTTTGGATTTGTACATATGCAACACTATCAAGAATTGTTAACAGGAATGGCACCGTTGTTATGGGTTGGTAGTTCTTTGGTGCGTTAGGGTCTACGGTTGTTTTTTTCAATAGGGGCAAAACCCAAACTTCCTTAAGGTTGTCAGGTACTTTGTTAGAAGCGAATGAATTGTTTATAAGCGAGGGGTTGAAAGTGCCAAATTGTCAGCGCAATCTTCGATTAGCGTTGCAGGACAGATGTCGCCTTGGCATCGTGATGGTTTAAGGCCTTTTTATGATTTTAGTAGTCTCGTCCAGAGTAATGGGAGAGAACTCAAACTTTGGGAATAGTTTGGGTAGGTTGCGTTCTGTCGTAGACTGGCTGGATATGTTGAGTTTCCGTTTTATTCATTGATTTTGAGTTCGAGAGATGAGATTTTATCCATGAGGGCCTTTTGTATATTTTCACACCAGTCTTGATCCTTGATGTTAAAGGTCTGGGGCCTGTGATTCTAATTCTCTCAGGACTGAGAAAAGCCCTTTGGGGCTAGAGTTGGCGTTCTCGATACGCAGGTTGTATGCGTTGCTTTTTGCATGATGGGTGGCATTTCTATATTCTGATGCCAGTGCAGTAAATGGTCATTTATTAGCGTTTGAAGGGTTTTTCCTCCAGTTGATTTCTGCATTTCTTTTTTTATTGCGTTGATCTTTGAGTTCTAAGGTGAACCAATGATTGGGATGTGCTTTGGGCTTAGCTTTACAATTGCCCAGGTGTGCTACTGCTTCTAGGGCCACCTCCATGGTTTGGTTGTAGGTAGTTACCATGGAGGAGGGGTCAGCTATGTCTTCTGTAAGTGTGGTGAGCTGTGGAAGCAGAGGAAGCATGTTGCCAGACGTGATGTTGCGAAGGTCATGCAATTGGGTTGCAGGTGCCATAGGAGTAGGTTTGTTGGCTAGTGGGTTGGTGCTGATTGAGAATAGTATTATGCTATGATCCGTCCAGGGGCACAGATTATCGTTGGATAAGTGTGTGGTGCAATTATGGTCAGTGAGCCAGTCAAGCGGGCACGCTTTCCTAGGAGTTGGGCCAGAGCAGTGCAAGGTGATGCCTTGAGTTTCGATGGTATTGGCTACGATAGAGGCCTGGGTGTCAGAACTGTTGTAGAGTCCTAGGTTGAGGTTTCCAAGGACCATGACTTTATATCAGTGGTTAGTAAGGTGGCTATGTCCTCATCAAATGAGGAAATGGGTACTGGGGGCCTGTAGATCAGATCTAGCGTTAGTGAGGCAGTGGCAGAGATGGTAACGTTGGTGAACAGATGTTCTCCTGATATGAAAGGAACATTCAGAATTTCTCTGATGTTGAGGTTGGATTTAGAGATAAGGCAATGCCCCCACCTTTCGCTGTGGTTCTGTCCTTTCTACTGATCGAGTAGCCGTCGGGTAAGGCAAGGGCTAAGGATGGGACCACTGCAGGTGTAGCCAAGTTTCAGTTATGGCGATAAAGTCCAGGTCATTAGTAGTGATGAGGTCAGATATGTCCAGGGCATGTGCAGGGATCGATCTAGCGTTGATTAAAGCGCCCTTGATTTGTACGGGTGTCTTACACTCTTTGTTAAATTTAGTCTTGGTTATAGTTAGGGCAGGTTTAGTCATGGGCCTAGATGGAATATTCTATTGGTCTGACTCAGCTGGGTAGTAATGCTGAGGTCAGCAACATTGTTACTAGTGGTGCTAGAATGGATTTTCTCAGACCCGTGGCAAAGACTGAGATTCCAGTATCAGTATTATTGTGCCTAAATTGGGATAGGCAAGTAGGTACGATCTGGTCGGTGATGGTGTTGGAGGAAGGTTTGCCGTTTATTGTGAGCAGTGTTTGTGGGAGAAATAAAGAGGAGCGAATGGTGTTAGGGTTGGGTCGCTCTTTGGCCGTTGTTAAGGTACGACTATGGATAGCAGGTAGAGATGATTTGGGCAAAGGGCTGGCCTATCACTGCTTAGCGGCAGGCTAAGGCTAGAGGACAGTGTATTGGGAAGGAGCGTTGCGTCTCTGGCAGCGAGGACTAGGAGTGGTACCAGATTAGTTTACAGAGGGGGATTAAAGATCTCACAAGGTCTCTTCACAGTAGTAGGCTACTTGCAGCATGGAATCAATTTGCAGTGCAGGGCTGGGTGCAGCAAAGGGTTATTTAGTAATGTGGAGCTGGGTACAAAACAAGAACAGGATGCAATGAGTGGCTATGTATGGCTCATAATCGATTTGCAGTGCCAGACTAGGTACATCGTAAAGTTGATAGAATTAGATAGCAATGCAGGCTAGGTGGTGCACCAGAAAATCCGTTTACAGTACAGGCTAGGTGGTGCACCAGAAAATCCGTTTACAGTACAGGCTAGGTGCAGCGGAAAATCCGTTTACAGTACAAGCTAGGTGCAGTGGAAAGTCCGTTTACAGTATAGGCTAGGTGCACCAGAAAATCCGTTTACAGTACAGGCTAGGTGCACCAGAAAATCCATTTACAGTACAGGCTAGGTGCACCAGAAAATCCATTTACAGTACGGGCTAGGTGCAGCATAGAATCAGTTCTCAAATGCAAGGCTAGATGCAACATAACACCCGTCTACAGTGCAAGGCTAGAGGCAACATAAAAACTGTCAACAGTGCAAGGCTAGGTGCAACATAAAACCCATTTAGAGTGCAAGGCTATATGCAACATAAAAACTGTCAACAGTGCAAGGCTAGGTGCAACATAAAAACCGTTTAGAGTGCAAGGCTATATGCAACATAAAAACTGTCAACAGTGCAAGGCTAGGTGCAACATAAAAACCGTTTACAGGGCAAGGCTAGGTACATCATACGATAAATTCTCAATGCAAGGCTAGGTGCAACATGACAATTGTTTACAGTCCAAGGCTAGATTCAGCATATAACCGTATACAGTGCAAGGCTAGATGCAACATAAAAACTGTCAACAGTGCAAGGCTAGATGCAACATAAAGACTGTTTACAGTGCAAGGCTATATGCAGCATAAAAACCGTTTACAGTGCAAGGCTAGGTACATCATACGATAAGTTCTCAATGCAAGGCTAGGTGCAACATGACAATTGTTTACAGTCCAAGGCTAGATTCAGCATATAACCGTATACAGTGCAAGGCTAGATGCAACATAAAAACTGTCAACAGTGCAAGGCTAGATGCAACATAAAGACCGTTTACAGTGCAAGGCTAGATGCAACATAAAAACTGTCAACAGTGCAAAGCTAGATGCAACATAAAGACCGTTTACAGTGCAAGGCTATATGCAACATAAAAACTGTCAACAGTGCAAGGCTAGATGCAACATAAAGACTGTTTACAGTGCAAGGCTATATGCAGCATAAAAACCGTTTACAGTGCAAGGCTAGGTACATCATACGATAAGTTCTCAATGCAAGGCTAGGTGCAACATGACAATTGTTTACAGTCCAAGGCTAGATTCAGCATATAACCGTATACAGTGCAAGGCTAGATGCAACATAAAAACTGTCAACAGTGCAAGGCTAGGTGCAACATAAAAACCGTTTACAGTGCAAGGGTAGGTACATCATACGATAAATTCTCAATGCAAGGCTAGGTGCAACAGGACAATTGTTTACAGTGCAAGGCTAGACAAGAAATCACTTTGCAATGCAGGCTATGTACGCATAGAGTACGTGCAGGGTGCGACCTGGGATCAGTTTACACGACTGGTTAAGTATGGCTTGTAGACAGTTTGTGATACGAGGTGTAGATGCGGCAATCTTTGCAGAATGCTGTATGAGGCAGGTGCTGGGTTAGCAAGACGCTTTGGTAATGGAAAGAGTGGTGCCAAATCAGCAGAGATGAGGCGAATGCCTCACGAAGTCCATTTACATTGTCAGTAGAGGCAGCAGGTTTATGAGACTGAGTGGAGCGAGACTTGGCCGGGCTGGTACGTCGCCCGTCGCACTTCTAGGTGTGCAGGTTGCTCAGGCCGTGGAGTATGCAGTTGAGCAGTGGAGGCGTAGGGGGTAACCTATTAGGCTGCTTGAAACGGGAACAGACCCAGCGGCTATGTATATGCTTAAGGGTGCAGAAGGCCACACGCCTACCTCTGAGATGTAGGTATGAGGCACGTAGCCTCACCGACTCACAACAGCACAAGCAGGGATAAACAGGGCCTTGAGTGCGGGCCTTAGGTGAGGAGCCAGCTACGCCTGCCGGCTTCGTGATTAGGCAGCTTTAAACAGCTGCTGCCCAATCCGGATTCAACGTCGTGACGCGAGAAACAGTTGAGCCTCCAGCGTTAACATGGCGGGCATTTTGAAGAAGGGCTCTGTGCTCCTGTCCCAACGTCAGAGCGCACTGTGCATCAGTATAAAAGCATGTGCATTGCTGCACACATTGTAGCTGTCCAGGAATTTAGAAGGAGTGCTCACGTGGGAAATAGATGATAAAAATCAGGTCGCTGGTGGTATCTGCGTAAATTGGAGGCTGGTGCCCAGGAGGGCTTACCTTTTTTCCCTGCGGCGTGAAACTGACAATAAATAAATACATAATGAGAGGAGGGTGTCCAGGTTTACGTATTCAGCGCTCATTTGCTCCCTCCGCATTATGCTGCATTCAGCTGTATTAGCGAACGAACTCGCCCGCCCTGCCGCCACGTGTGGACGAGAGAAACCCTGGTACTTTTTTCACAAAGCCCACTCCTCTTTGAACCCATGTCCCGCGGGTCATGTGATCTCTTAGCTCCAGAAACGTGTGCGGGCTGACTTCATGTCACCTGGGACACTGTTTCCCTGCTCTAGGCCTTAATTCATTCCTCAATTGCATTCTGGGATTTGTAGTCTGGGGTCACCTAAAGTGCATAAAATACACTGAAGCAAAACTAAATTAAGACCTACTCCTTGGCTTGGACTGTGGACGCCCACAGTGACGTGGAGGCATCTGCCCACTTTGAATATTCTGCAAAAAGGAATGCCCGGCTCACTTTTCTGAGAAAAGGTGGCAAGTCTATTTGGGACCTTTATTCATTAATTAACTGTGGGAGTGTTAGCAGCGCACAATGATTTCCTCTGTAATTCAGGATGGAAATACTTTCCTTGGCCTATAAGGGGTTTCTGATGTCCTCTGTTTATGTTTAATGAGGGACACCCCGCCTGTCCCATTTCCATGTTCAGGTTTGGGGGCACGGGGCTTGTCACGTGCTGGGGGTGGAGTATGAAACGGCATGCAGTTTAGAAGCTGGTTGGGCTGTTGAGAGGTGTTGCGCGGATGGCGGATGCGTTTGGTAGTGGCGGGTAGTTGGCGGAGCTGGGGACGGGGTGTGTGTTGGTGGGGGGCGTTTGTTTGCGGTAGGGTAGCTGTTGGTGTGGATTGGTGGGGTGTGGTTGTTTGCGGTAGGGTGGCTGGTGGTGTTGAATTGGGGGTAGTGGTTGTTTGTGGTTTGGTGGCTGGGGGTTCGTGTGGAAGTGTGGGTGTCGCTCGGGTTGGTCGCGGTGGGTGGGCAGCAGCGCGCGGTGCCTCGCCTGAAGCGATGTGTAGGCGTACGGGCTGGGGTCTCGCGGGTCTGCGCACCGGTCTCCGGGCTCGCTGGGTGGTGTGAGTTTGGGGTGTTGTGACTGTTGGTGTGGATTGGTGGGGTGTGGTTGTTTGCGGTAGGGTGGCTGGTGGTGTTGAATTGGGGGTAGTGGTTGTTTGTGGTTTGGTGGCTGGAGGTTCGTGTGGAAGTGTGGGTGTCGCTCGGGTTGGTCGCGGTGGGTGGGCGGCGGCACGCAGTGCCTCGCCTGAAGCGCATGTGTAGGCGTACGGGCCGGGGTCTTGCGGGTTTGCGCGCCGGTCTACGGGGCTCGCTGGTTGGTGTTTTGATTGGTGGGGGGGGTGTGTTTGCGGTGGGGTGGCTGGTGGTGTTGGATTGGGGGGTGTGGTTCTTTGTGGTTGGGTAGCTGGTGGTTTGTGTGGAAGTGTGGCCTGTGTGTTGATTGGTGGGGTTGGTGCACATCATCCTTTAGGATGGGGAAGCGCCTGCGTGGGTCCGCCCACGCATTCGATAATTAAGAAGAAGAAGAAGAAGAAGAAGGCATGCAGATTAATTTACAAGCTGTAGAATAAAGACGTGTTGGGCCTCCTTGCCTGCTTGGCTCCCGTACTATACACCCAACACTGGAGGCGAATCGGAAGACACGATCCCTGTGTGCTGGCGGTGGTGCGGAAGCGAGATTGCAGAAGTACGCCTCGGAACGAGACGGGCTCTATTGCAGGCCCGTATTTAAAGCCCTCGATGGAGCCGTTGGAATAAGGAATGTAGAATTGTGCCTGGGATCGACGAAGCTGCGGCCAGAGGCATAGACAGGGTAGGGCATGAGTGGGCAAGGCCCTCCCAAAATCTGTAAATGCCCACTCTGCAGCACAGCTGTTAATGTCACTGTGGTGGGCTCAACTACATTAGCTTCAGGCTCCACTTGTTAGATAATCCTGGCTACGCCTCTGGCTGCCCCAAGCCTTGGACTATATTACAGGCCTGTGTGCAACTCGCTCAACTGAGCCATCAGAGACATTATTTGAAGACTGTGTTCACTCTCGATGGCGCTGACACACACTTTGCGCTGTATAACGACCTGAAGGACAAGAGGTCTACAAGGTTTCCTGAGTTGAGAAGAGTGCAGGAAAGCAGCTTTGGGCCCCGCACCACAACAGGCACCCACCAGTTTCTCCAGAACAGCAGCAGGCTGAGATGGATTTTGAGTCAACTTCACAGCACATGGGTGGCCAGAATCCAGGGTCTCAGTGCTGGGTCAGCACCCCACATTCAGCGCCATAAAGCGTCCTGGCCATAATGAGGGAGGGTATTATCAATATATTTGCAGAGTCAGCAAGACACTCAGAATGTCCGGAAAAGAAGATGTCAGCTCTTAAAGTGCCCCAACCACTTTGTTCCCTTGTCATCCAACAGGGAGGACCGAGGACATGAGTCCTTACAACTACCGGCAGTCCTGCCGTGCGACTTACCAGCCACGAGCCGTCTAGCTCCACGCTGGAACAGGTAGTAAAGGAACTTAACACCCACATTAACGCCACTGGGGTCCGAGAGGATCGTTGTTTCAGAGGGATATTGATGCACCCCTTAGGACCTGTGGGTGAGAGCTTTAGGTACATTTGTCATTACACTACGCAAAAGAGTTAAATATTGTGACTTAGATCATTATTCAATGGATGAAGCATTGAAATCACAAGCAGGCTGTGAATTGGCGGAAATCCAGATTTTTTTTGTTGGAAAAAATTAAATCCCTAGAGGAAATGGTAATGCTTGCGAGGGCTGACATGGCACTCTCGATGCAGGCTGAGTCCTTGGGAAACATTAAAATCACGCAAACAGCGGTTGCAGCACCCATCTGCCAAATGTGTTCATCAGAAAAGTCTAGCATCAGAGACCATCGCAAGTGCTATCGATGTGGATACAACTTTCCTCATGTTGGTCCCTACCCAGCAATTGGTCACTCCTGTGATGGGTGTGTAGGTGAGAATCACTTCCAGTCGGTGTGTAAAAACATTAAATACTTTCAACAGTCAATGGACCGCTGAGACTCAGGAAGAATTATTGATAGCTCGCAATCTAGGAAGTGGTACTCCCCTACACTCAGGTGCAAGAACTCAGAGGGCACGAGGGAAGGGTCTCTGCAGCGAAGCAGGCGTCAGCTTTGAAAACGAGAGGAGCATCACAGAGTGTCCAGCCAGAGGAGCCAAGAAGAAGGTCAATGCGCAAAAAAGTAAGATATGTAGCTGCCTCATCGAGATATCAGGATGACTCAGAGTCATCCTCATCTAGTGGAACTTCAGAAACGTGGATACGTTCACGCCATTGGAAACAGGACGGCAGTTGAATACATCCCGACATCATTGCTACTGGTTAATGGAGATGCTCGAGAGTTCTTAATTGACGTTGGAGCCACTGTCAATGTGGTCAATGAAGACATATACAGAGGAATCCAATGCAAGGGGACACTGAAACCGGCAGACATTGACATATTCCCATGCGGGTCCAACACGCCTCTAGAGGGTCAGAGGATGTTTAAAGCCACATGCTCTTACAAAGACAAATCTGCAAAACTGAGGGTATATGTGGTGAAAGTAGGGGTGCCAGGTGGAAGCATCCTCAGTTTCAAGTCAGCAATGCAAACGGGACTAATTCACATAATGTACCAAATAATGACAGCCTACACTACAGACCCCAAAGACATGAGAATCAAGATGTTCCCTTCCCTATTTACTGTACTTGGAAACCTTAAAGGGAAGCAAGTCAAGTTTCACATCAACCCAGATATCACACCCCTCACACCACATTACAGAGGTATTCCATTAACTATCCAGAGACAAGTGGAAGATGTAATACAAGCATTATTAAATCAAGACTTTATTGAACATGCGGTGGGCCCACACCCTGGGTCTCTGCCATCGTTCTTGTGCCGAAGAAAGAAAATGGAGGCAAAATCCGAATCTGTGTGGACATGAGGGCTCTCAATCTGGCCATTGAACGAGAACGCTATTTATCTCCAAGAATGACAGACATTATGCATTTATTAGATGGATCAAAAGTCTTCTCGAAATTAGGTTGGAATAAAGGATACCATCGATTAGAGTTGCAGGCTGAGTCTCTATATAGCACCACATTTACAACACATTTGGGGTTATTTCTATATAAAAGACTTCGCTTTGCAATCTCAACTGCAGCTGAGATATTTCAAAATCATGGGCACCAAGGGATCAGGCACATACCGCAATGACTTAACTACACTGACGACACACTCATATTTGCGGCCACACATGAGGCGCATGATGGCCTACTGCAGCGAGTGTGTATGGCGTTAGTGGATGCAAATTTAACATTGAACGCAGCCAAATGTGAGTTTATCAAGTGAACCCTGAAATTACTTGGTCACATATTCTTGAGCGATGGCTTATAACCTGACCTTGACAAAGTGCAAACCCTTGTTGCAACTCCAACACCTACCTCGACATCTGAGGTACGTTCTTTTTTGGGAATGGCTACTTATTGCTTGAGATACAATCAAGATTTTGCTTCAGTGAGCACGCCACTACATCTTCTCATGGGAAAATAACAAGTATTCAGGGGGTCGCAAGAGTGTGAAGAGGCGTTCAGAGGAATAAAGTTGTGTATTTCATCTGCATCATTCATGGCTTACTACGATCCTGATTTGGAGACTGAATTAATGGTGGATGCCAGTCCGGTTGGCTTAGGGGCCAGTCTGGCCCAGTTTAAACCAGGACCCTCCTCGCCTCACAGAATTGTGGCCTACGCCAGTCAAAGTCTTTCTTCCACTGAGTGTGCATATTCTCAACCGGAAAAAAAAGTCTATCAGTGGTCTGGGCATGTGAAATTATCACTTATTCTTGTATGGAAGAAAATTCACTGTCATCACGGATCACCAAGCACTCACGACAATCTATGGCAAATGAATGCCAAGATGCCTCCGTGTATTGCGCGCTGGGGAGTTTGGTTGTAAGAATACTCTTTTGACATCGTTCATCGTCCAGGGAAAGAAAACAATCCATCTGAGTTTCTTGCCAGATATCCTCCGTCTGCGCAGGAAGAGACTCAATCATCGAAGGCTGATCAATGCATGAACTATATTGTGGACAATTACTATTGCAAATCAAAGACAAAGTGATGTCTAGGAAATGGTGGGAGTCTCATAGATTGGAGGACGATCTGTTAGAGAACAAACGGAAGATGTTGAATCCATCTCATCTGCCACGGGAGGTGTTGTCTATTTCTCTGCGAGGTTTACTTTTGAAAGAGAACAGAATTGTCATCCATGAATCCCTGCAAGATTGACTAATCAGTTTGGCACACATAGGACATTGTGGCATTGTCTCCACTAAAAGGCAACTTTCTAAGCAAAGTATGCTTTCCCCTCATGGACATCAAGGTACAGAAAGCTCTTGAAACCTGAGATGTGTGCAAATCGGTGACTTCACGTACTTTCCCGAAACCTTTGAAAGTGACACCTATGCCGCTCAAGGTGGGGGATGAAGTAGCAGTCGTCATGTTTGGACCATGTCCGATGGAAAGCACGTTCTAGTAGTGATGGATGAAATGTCCCGGTTCCCCCCAAGTACAAATGGTGCACTCGACTGCGGCGCATGCGGTCATCTCTGTGTTCGACAAAAAATAAACAGATTATGGCATTCCGTCAACAGTTAAGTCAGACAATGGGCTCCCCTTCAGTGGAAATGAGTTTGTAATGTCTGCAGAACATTTAGGCTTTCAACGAAAGATCACCGCCCTATGGCCCCAGGCTAATGGCACTGTTCATGGCCAACCTCAAACATACACTCCAAGTGTGTTCCATCACGCGAGGATCATTCATGCACACCATCTGCACACTACTACGAGATTATGAGAATACGCCGCCCAGCTCAATAGGAGTCTGTCCCTCTGAGTTAATGTTTGGCAGGACAATAAGGACCTTCTCCCACAAGAAGCTGTGTCAGACTCTAATCTAGATTTAGAACTACAACCTGGAACCAAGACAGGCTCAGTAAAGCCAAGATGAAGAACTATGCAGACAAAAGAAGAAGATCCAGAGACTCCAAGCTACAAGTGGGGGACCGGGTTTTCGTGCGTCAACCGCAGGGCAGGAGACACCTGCTTTTGATCACAAGCCTTTGACAGTAACTTCCATCAGAGGGTCCATGGTGTAAGCTGAGGGCACCGGGTGCTGCATCACTAGAAATTCCTCATTCTTCAAGAAATCAGAGACTGGCAGTCATGGTGAGGCAGAAGTCGCTAGTGACATGAGTTCAAGAGAAAGTGGCTCTGAATATATGGACAGTGACATTGACACTGATGATATTTGCACTCAAGGAGAGGGTGCTGGCATGGTTGTGCGCAGCCCATCCAAGAGAGTTGATCGAAGACCCGCAAGGTGGATTGAAGAAATTGAATAGTTGATTGTCATTTTATCCTATGTGGGGGGGGGGGAGATGTTATGTTCCATGTTCATGTTTAATGAGGGACACGCCAACTGCACCATTTCCATGTTCGGGTTTGGGGTACGGGGCATGACACTTGCTCGGGCGGAGTATGAAACAGCACGCAGTTTAATTTACAAGTTGTAGAATAAAGACGTGTATGATTTCACTCGGCTTCCTGCATCTTTGTTAGGCCTCCTTGCTTGCTGGTCTCCCGTACTAAACACACAACAGGGTCAAATACAATGTTTCATATCCATAATATCGAACACTGCAAATTAAAAAAAAGAAACGACGAGCTGTGCAGGAGCGGTACAAGCAATGCAAACATGCGATGAGCTCTATACCTGTGGTACATGCAATGCAAACATGCGATGAGCTCTATACCTGTGGTACATGCAATGCAAACATGCGATGAGCTCTATACCTGTGGTACATGCAATGCAAACATGCGATGTTGATATATATTGATATTTTATTTCTATCACGCTCATACACAAGTGTTTCAGAGTGTGACAAGGCAAGGGAGGGGAACAGGGGAGAAACAAAAACAATGATTTTACTAGGCCCAGTGACATTGAGAGCGTGCAAGTGCGTGTGAGAGGGGGAGGGGAAAAGTGCATGAAAGGGGAACAAAAGGAGAGTGCAGAGTAGGGAGGAAAAAACATAAATAATAATAAATTAATAAATAAAAAGGCAACAAACAATGGGAGTGCAGCCAGCAAGTGGCAAGTGCTGGGTTTAAGGCAGCAGGCTGGGTAGGTCTGAAAGTGCAGGCAGAAAAGGGGGGGGGGGGCTGTATGGGTACAGATACAGACCCCAGTGCAAGGGTTGGCCCAGAGGCAGTGTGTGAGGGTGGCAAGATGAGCAGGTACCGGGGCCCGGAGGAAAGATTGTGGCCAGGTGCATGGTGCCGAGGGAGAGTAGAATCAGCAGGGGAGAGGGGGGCAAAGGCAGAAGCAAAGAGGAAGGTCTTGAGGTGCTTCCGGAACCGGAGATGGTTCTCCTCAAGTTTCAGAGTGGCAGGGAGGCAGTTCCAGAGGGAGGCCCCAGCCGAAGACAGAGATCTACCCCTGGCTCGTTTCCTTGAGAAACAACTGAGCCTGAGGGATTTATAGGTAGAGGAGCGAAGAGCTCGAGAGGGGAGCTATTTGTGGATGGATACCTGAAGGTATTTTGGACCCAGGCCCCAGAAAGCCTTGTGGACAATGCAGAGGATTTTGAATTTAATCCTTGCATCCACTGGGAGCCAATGGAGCGATTTCAGAGCTGGAGAGATACGATCCCAGGGCTTGAGGCCAAGGACAAGTCTTGCAGTCCTGTTCTGGATAAGTTGCAAAGGGCGGAGAGTAGAGGCAGGTAGATTAAGAAAGAGGCTGTTGCAATAGTCCAACTTGGAGATAACCAGAGCTTGGGAGACAGTGAGCTTCTGGGGGGATGAGAGGAAAGGAAGAGTACCTCTCAGGAGGTGCAGTAGGAGGCTTGACTTTTTTGATACATCAGCGATGTGGGCGGAGAAGGAGCTCTTTATCTTTCATGCCAGTATTTTTAAATATGTTATTCGAATACCTTTGTTTCAAATAATAGCCGGCTATCACTTTATTATAGTCGAAAATGGCGTCCAGACTCACACTACTCAACCTTACGTAGCACCCACTGCTTTACTCCCTATCACGTGCCTCGTTTTGTGTTTCACTTTATGAAAAGGTGTTTTAAGGTGTAGCCCCGCCCCTTATAGAGGAGGACTCCTGCTATCGAGCCCATGCAGTGCAGAGCGGGGTGGTGGGACTGTGAGCTGCAACCATCACAAGGACCACTGTTGTGGGTAGGTCTACCTGAGGGTCGGGAACCTGCGGCGTCTCCCAACCAAACACAGCACCCATGAGCCCAGCCTCTGCCTGCAGTCATGCGTAGGCTTAAGGTGTAAAGAAAGACACACCACCGTTATTTAGTGGTTAATATACCAAACCCACCAGACATCACCTGCATCACATTCTGAGCCACAGCACTGTTGACTTAGCACTAACTTCGGAGGGAGTCACCCTCAACAACTGCACCCCAACAGCACGTGTTTGACAGTCACCCCACGCACCTTGCACCAGTGCATGCCAGTGACCTCTAACCTAGCGACTCTGCAGACACTTGCGCCAGGTACAGTCACTGGGCACACGATTATCTCCCCGCCCTGCCGGCACAAGAAAAGGTACACATTTTATCACCCTTGGAAGGGCGGAGAGGACCTGCTGGGATTCGATCCTGTACCATGAATCCAACATAGATCCCGATGCATTAGTCCACTGAGCCACAGACACCATCGAGTAAAGGCAGATGTATCCAGCGCCCGCTCTGGCCCGGGAGCAGCAAACATACCTGCCTATATGCCCCGCGCACAGCCACACAAGACTCCGCCCACACGCCCAAAAGGTAAACTCGGTTGTTGTAGGCTTCTGTTTGCTTACCATAGCATTGAAAATCATTCATTCAATGCTATAGTAAGCAAACTGAAGGCGCCGCCGCCGCCGTAATGATGCTGCTTTCAATCCAATGATATGGATGGAAAGCACTATTATTATGGGGCTCCGGGGTCGTATTGAGAGCCGATTCCGGGTCCTGGCCACTTCTCCACCCGATTGGCTACCGTCGTCAGCCAATCAGGTGGAGAATATGGCGGGACCCGGAAAGAATCTCGAAATTCCTGAGATTCACGGGACCTTTCCGTAGAACCGGAGAAATGCTTAAAATTCCGGAGTCTCGGGAAAAATTCCGGAGGTTAGGCAGGTATGGCAGCAAATGAAGGGCGCCTTGTCTCCAGCCCGGTGTCACGGAAACCTATTGGGTGCCCCGGGAGCAGCACATGAAGGGCGCCTTGCCTCCAGCCCGGTGTCACGGAACCCTATTGGAAGCCCCGGGAGCATCACATGAAGGGTGCCTTGTCTTCAGCCCGGTGTCACGGAAACCTATTGGGAGCCCCGCCTGGAGCAGCAAATGAAGGGCGCCTTGCTTCCAGCCCGTTGTCACGGAAACCTTTTGGGAGCCCTGCCTGGTGCAGCAAATGAAGGGCGCCTTGCCTCCAGCCCGGTGTCACGGAAACCTATTGGGAGCCCCCCCTGGAGCAGCAAATGAAGGGTGCCTTGCCTCCAGCCCGTTGTCACGGAAACCTTTTGGGAGCCCCGCCTGGCGCAGCAAATGAAGGGCACCTTGCCTCCAGCCCGGTGTCACGGAAACTATTGGGAGCCCCGTCTGGTGCAGCAAATGAAGGGCGCCTTGCCTCCCGCCCGGTGTCACAGAAACCTTTTGGGAGCCCGCCTGGCGCAGCAGATGAAGGGCGCCTTGCCTCCAGCCCGGTGCCACGGAAACCTATTGGGAGCCCCGCCTGGTGCAGCAAATGAAGGGCGCCTTGCCTCCATCCCTGTGTCACAGAAACCTATTGGGAGTCCCGCCTGGAGCAGCAAATGAAGGGCGCCTTGCCTCCAGCCCGGTGTCACGGAAACCTATTGGGAGCCCCGCCTGGTGGGGCAAATGAAGGGTGCCTTGCCTCCAGCCCGGTGTCACGGAAACCTATTGGGAGCCCGGCCTGGAGCAGCAAATGAAGGGCGCCTTGCCTCCAGCCCGGGTTCACGGAAACCTATTGGCAGCCCCGCCTGAAGCAGCAAATGAAAGGTGCATTGCCTCCAGCCCGGGTTCACGGAAACCTATTGGGAGCCCCGCCAGGAGCAGCAAATGAAAAGTGCCTTTCCTCCAGCCCGGGTTCACGGAAACCTATTGGGAGCCCCGCCTGGAGCAGCAAATGAAGGGCGCCTTGCCTCCAGCCCAGCCCGGGTTCACGGAAACCTATTGGGAGCCCCGCATGGAGCAGCAAATGAAGGGCGCCTTGCCTCCAGCCCAGTGTCACGGAAACCTTTTGGGAGCCCCGCCTGGCGCAGTAAATGAAGGGCGCCTTGCCTCCAGCCCGGTGTCACGGAAACCTATTCGGAGCCCCGCCTGGCGCAGCAAATGAAGGGCGCATTGCCACCAGCCCTGTGTCACGGAAACATATTGGGAGCCCCACCTGGTGCTGCAAATTAAGGGCGCCTTGCCTCCAGCCCGGTGTCACGGAAACCTATTGGGAGCCCGGCCTGGAGCAGCAAATGAAGGGCGCCTTGCCTCCAGCCCGGTGTCACGGAAACCTATTGGGATCCCTGCCTGGCGCAGCAAATGAAGGGCGCCTTGCCTCCAGCCCGGGTTCACGGAAACCTATTGGGAGCCCCGCCTGGAGCAACAAATGAAAGGTGCCTTGCCTCCAGCCCGGTGTCACGGAAACCTATTGGGAGCCCCGCCTGGTGCAGCAAATGAAGGGCGCCTTGCCTCCAGCCCGGTGTCACGGAAACCTATTGGGAGCCCCGCCGGGCGCAGAAAATGAAGGGCGCCTTGCCTCCCACCCGGTGTCACGGAAACCTATTGGGAGCCCTGCCTGGCGCAGCAAGTGAAGGGCGCCTTGCCTCCAGCCCGGTGTCACGGAAACCTATTGGGAGCCCCGCCTGGAGCAACAAATGAAGGGCGCCTTGCCTCCAACCCTGTGTCACGGAAACCTATTGGGAGCCACGCCTGGAGCAGCAAATGAATGGCGCCTTGCCTCCAGCCCGGTGTCACGGAAACCTATTGGGAGCCCCGCCCGGTGGGGCAAACGAAGGGCGCCTTGCCTCCAGCCCGGTGTCACAGAAACCTATTGGGAGCCCGGCCTGGAGCAGCAAATGAAGGGCGCCTTGCCTGCAGCCCGGGTTCACGGAAACCTATTGGGAGCCCCGCATGGAGCAACAAATGAAAGGTGCCTTGCCTCCAGCCCGGTGTCACGGAAACCTATTGGGAGCCCCGCCTGGTGCAGCAAATGAAGGGCGCCTTGCCTCCAGCCCGGTGTCACGGAAACCTTTTGGGAGCCCCGCCTGGCGCAGCAGATGAAGGGCGCCTTGCCTCCAGCCCGGTGTCACGGAAACCTATTGGGAGCCCCGCCTGGAGCAACAAATGAAGGGCGCCTTGCCTCCAACCCTGTGTCACGGAAACCTATTGGGAGCCCCGCCTGGAGCAGCAAATGAAGGGCCCCTTGCCTCCAGCCCGGTGTCACGGAAACCTATTGGGAGCCCCGCCCGGTGGGGCAAACGAAGGGCGCCTTGCCTCCAGCCCGGTGTCACAGAAACCTATTGGGAGCCCGGCCTGGAGCAGCAAATGAAGGGCGCCTTGCCTCCAGCCCGGGTTCACGGAAACCTATTGGGAGCCCCGCCTGGAGCAACAAATGAAAGGTGCCTTGCCTCCAGCCCGGTGTCACGGAAACCTATTGGGTGCCCCGGGAGCAGCACATGAAGGGCGCCTTGCCTCCAGCCCGGTGTCACGGAACCCTATTGGAAGCCCCGGGAGCATCACATGAAGGGTGCCTTGTCTTCAGCCCGGTGTCACGGAAACCTATTGGGAGCCCCGCCTGGAGCAGCAAATGAAGGGCTCCTTGCCTCCAGCCCGGTGTCACGGACACCTATTGGGAACCCCGCCTGGAGCAGCAAATGAAGGGCGCCTTGCTTCCAGCCCGTTGTCACGGAAACCTTTTGGGAGCCCTGCCTGGTGCAGCAAATGAAGGGCGCCTTGCCTCCAGCCCGGTGTCACGGAAACCTATTGGGAGCCCCCCCTGGAGCAGCAAATGAAGGGCGCCTTGCCTCCAGCCCGTTGTCACGGAAACCTTTTGGGAGCCCCGCCTGGCGCAGCAAATGAAGGGCACCTTGCCTCCAGCCCGGTGTCACGGAAACTATTGGGAGCCCCGTCTGGTGCAGCAAATGAAGGGCGCCTTGCCTCCCGCCCGGTGTCACGGAAACCTTTTGGGAGCCCGCCTGGCGCAGCAGATGAAGGGCGCCTTGCCTCCAGCCCGGTGCCACGGAAACCTATTGGGAGCCCCGCCTGGTGCAGCAAATGAAGGGCGCCTTGCCTCCATCCCTGTGTCACAGAAACCTATTGGGAGTCCCGCCTGGAGCAGCAAATGAAGGGCGCCTTGCCTCCAGCCCGGTGTCACGGAAACCTATTGGGAGCCCCGCCTGGTGGGGCAAATGAAGGGTGCCTTGCCTCCAGCCCGGTGTCACGGAAACCTATTGGGAGCCCGGCCTGGAGCAGCAAATGAAGGGCGCCTTGCCTCCAGCCCGGGTTCACAGAAACCTATTGGCAGCCCCGCCTGGAGCAGCAAATGAAAGGTGCATTGCCTCCAGCCCGGGTTCACGGAAACCTATTGGGAGCCCCGCCAGGAGCAGCAAATGAAAAGTGCCTTTCCTCCAGCCCGGGTTCACGGAAACCTATTGGGAGCCCCGCCTGGAGCAGCAAATGAAGGGCGCCTTGCCTCCAGCCCAGCCCGGGTTCACGGAAACCTATTGGGAGCCCCGCATGGAGCAGCAAATGAAGGGCGCCTTGCCTCCAGCCCAGTGTCACGGAAACCTTTTGGGAGCCCCGCCTGGCGCAGTAAATGAAGGGCGCCTTGCCTCCAGCCCGGTGTCACGGAAACCTATTCGGAGTCCCGCCTGGCGCAGCAAATGAAGGGCGCATTGCCACCAGCCCTGTGTCACGGAAACCTATTGGGAGCCCCACCTGGTGCAGCAAATTAAGGGCGCCTTGCCTCCAGCCCGGTGTCACGGAAACCTATTGGGAGCCCGGCCTGGAGCAGCAAATGAAGGGCGCCTTGCCTCCAGCCCGGTGTCACGGAAACCTATTGGGATCCCGGCCTGGCGCAGCAAATGAAGGGCGCCTTGCCTCCAGCCCGGGTTCACGGAAACCTATTGGGAGCCCCGCCTGGAGCAACAAATGAAAGGTGCCTTGCCTCCAGCCCGGTGTCACGGAAACCTATTGGGAGCCCCGCCTGGTGCAGAAAATGAAGGGCGCCTTGCCTCCCACCCGGTGTCACGGAAACCTATTGGGAGCCCCGCCTGGAGCAACAAATGAAAGGTGCCTTGCCTCCAGCCCGGTGTCACGGAAACCTATTGGGAGCCCCGCCTGGCGCAGAAAATGAAGGGCGCCTTGCCTCCCACCCGGTGTCACGGAAACCTATTGGGAGCCCTGCCTGGCGCAGCAAGTGAAGGGCGCCTTGCCTCCAGCCCGGTGTCACGGAAACCTATTGGGAGCCCCGCCTGGAGCAACAAATGAAGGGCGCCTTGCCTCCAACCCTGTGTCACGGAAACCTATTGGGAGCCACGCCTGGAGCAGCAAATGAATGGCG
Organism: Ambystoma mexicanum; assembly: GCF_040938575.1. Taxonomy (NCBI): domain Eukaryota; kingdom Metazoa; phylum Chordata; class Amphibia; order Caudata; family Ambystomatidae; genus Ambystoma; species Ambystoma mexicanum. The sequence continues at coordinate 1,641,329,653 of NC_090937.1, forward strand.
CCTTGCCTCCAGCCCGGTGTCACGGAAACCTATTGGGAGCCCCGCCCGGTGGGGCAAACGAAGGGCGCCTTGCCTCCAGCCCAGTGTCACAGAAACCTATTGGGAGCCCGGCCTGGAGCAGCAAATGAAGGGCGCCTTGCCTGCAGCCCGGGTTCACGGAAACCTATTGGGAGCCCCGCATGGAGCAACAAATGAAAGGTGCCTTGCCTCCAGCCCGGTGTCACGGAAACCTATTGGGAGCCCCGCCTGGTGCAGCAAATGAAGGGCGCCTTGCCTCCAGCCCGGTGTCACGGAAACCTATTGGGAGCCCCGCCTGGAGCAACAAATGAAGGGCGCCTTGCCTCCAACCCTGTGTCACGGAAACCTATTGGGAGCCACGCCTGGAGCAGCAAATGAATGGCGCCTTGCCTCCAGCCCGGTGTCACGGAAACCTATTGGGAGCCCCGCCCGGTGGGGCAAACGAAGGGCGCCTTGCCTCCAGCCCAGTGTCACAGAAACCTATTGGGAGCCCGGCCTGGAGCAGCAAATGAAGGGCGCCTTGCCTGCAGCCCGGGTTCACGGAAACCTATTGGGAGCCCCGCATGGAGCAACAAATGAAAGGTGCCTTGCCTCCAGCCCGGTGTCACGGAAACCTATTGGGAGCCCCGCCTGGTGCAGCAAATGAAGGGCGCCTTGCCTCCAGCCCGGTGTCACGGAAACCTTTTGGAGCCCCGCCTGGCGCAGCAGATGAAGGGCGCCTTGCCTCCAGCCCGGTGTCACGGAAACCTATTGGGAGCCCCGCCTGGAGCAACAAATGAAGGGCGCCTTGCCTCCAACCCTGTGTCACGGAAACCTATTGGGAGCCCCGCCTGGAGCAGCAAATGAAGGGCGCCTTGCCTCCAGCCCGGTGTCACGGAAACCTATTGGGAGCCCCGCCCGGTGGGGCAAACGAAGGGCGCCTTGCCTCCAGCCCGGTGTCACAGAAACCTATTGGGAGCCCGGCCTGGAGCAGCAAATGAAGGGCGCCTTGCCTCCAGCCCGGGTTCACGGAAACCTATTGGGAGCCCCGCCTGGAGCAACAAATGAAAGGTGCCTTGCCTCCAGCCCGGTGTCACGGAAACCTATTGGGAGCCCCACCTGGTGCAGCAAATGAAGGGCGCCTTGCCTCCAGCCCGGTGTCACGGAAACCTATTGGGAGCCCCGCCTGGAGCAGCAAATGAAGGGCGCCTTGCCTCCAGCCCTGTGTCACGGAAACCTATTGGGAGCCCCGCCTGGATCAACAAATGAAGGGCGCCTTGCCTCCAGCCCAGTGTCACGGAAACCTATTGGGAGCCCCGCCTGGTGGGGCAAATGAAGGGCGCCTTGCCTCCAGCCCGGTGTCACGGAAACCTATTGGGAGCCCCGCCTGGAGCAACAAATGAAAGGTGCCTTGCCTCTAGCCCGGTGTCACGGAAACCTATTGGGAGCCCCGCCTGGTCCAGCAAATGAAGGGCGCCTTGCCTCCAGCCCGGTGTCACGGAAACCTATTGGGAGCCCCGCCTGGAGCAGCAAATGAAGGGCGCCTTGCCTCCAGCCCTGTGTCACGGAAACCTATTGGGAGCCCCGCCTGGAGCAACAAATGAAGGGCGCCTTGCCTCCAGCCCAGTGTCACGGAAACCTATTGGGAGCCCCGCCTGGTGCAGCAAATGAAGGGCGCCTTGCCTCCAGCCCGGTGTCACGGAAACCTATTGGGAGCCCCGCCTGGAGCAGCAAATGAAGGGCGCCTTGCCTTCAGCCCTGTGTCACGGAAACCTATTGGGAGCCCCGCCTGGAGCAGCAAATGAAGGGCGCCTTGCCTCCAGCCCTGTGTCACGGAAACCTATTGGGAGCCCCGCCTGGAGCAGCAAATGAAGGGCACCTTGCCTCCAGCCCAGTGTCACGGAAACCTATTGGGAGCCCCGCCTGGTGGGGCAAATGAAGGGCTCCTTGCCTCCAGCCCGGTGTCACGGAAACCTATTGGGAGCCCGGCCTGGAGCAGCAAATGAAGGGCTCCTTGCCTCCAGCGCAGTGTCACGCAAACCTTTTGGGAGCCCCGCCTGGAGCAGCAAATGAAGGGCGCCTTGCCTCCAGCGCAGTGTCACGGAGATGTAAGTATCTGTCTGCCCAGCGCCTATTAAAGAATCACGCCGCGCTTTATCACACTTCACACGAACTGCAGCGGGGGTGATGCGGGTAAGGGAAACAGGGTGGGGGGGGCTCAGTTCTGTTGTTTTGCTGATATTTGGTCTAGTATCAGCCGCACAACAGAACTGGGGCCCCTGCTGTGGTGGGTTGGTGCGATTAGTGACGGACAACCCACACACACAGAAACTTTCATCATCAGGATCCAGGCGACACCTTCCTAAAGCATATCTGGGAAAGTAGAGCGGAGGGTTAACATGTTGGCTGCACCTGCTCAGCTCCACCTGCTCTTCACGTATTGCCCCAATGGAGGCAATTTAGCTTGGTGGATTCGTGCAGCTGCGACTGAGATCTTCACGGGTTGAGGGCAGAATGTTGGGGAGGTTTGGGCGGGCACAATGCACTGCCAGACCTGGTGCCCGCACTGCTGGATGTATTCACCCACTATATGCCCATGTTACAGGTACATACACTCAGTGACTTAACCCGTGACCTTGTACATCAGTACGTACAGGTCAGAGGTAGGATTATTCTGTCTCCCTGCAAACTTACACCTGGTTTACGGATTTGTTGACACACATGTGTAGTCCTTAGCTCAAGCACAAAAGTACTTGATGAGACTCATAACTGGCAGTGAAATGACCACAGTAATTTACATGAGCCAGTAGTACTTCTCATGACCCAGAAACACTTCTCCATGCCCCGGAAAAAACAACTAGGACAGATATAGTTCAAATAGGAGATACCACAAAATATGGGACACATGAGGGCGGTTCCAAGAGCCTCACAACATGCCCCCATCCCTGTGGTCAAACCGGGTTAACCGCCTACTGCCCCTGCCGGTTGGCCATCAGTACAGCACACCATATCTGTAATGGGAGGGCGGGAAATCCAAGCCCTTAAGTCGACCAGGTAGGCCTGGAAATCCTAGACCCAATAAACGGAAGAGTCAAGGTAAAGGACAGAGGCTTGTTTTATTTGTCAGTTATATAAAACAGGAACAACCATAAGTAACATTCCTCCAAGCTCTCAGCTTTGTCGCGTATGACAATGGTTTGAAAACAGAAAATTTGTCATCATTGACGTCACGTCACAATCTTGGTTACAAAAACCTACGAGGTACAGGGATTGGATAAGGGAAATGTATACATATGGAAGTGTTCCTTTTTTCATGGGCTATCCTTTATCTGAATGCATGTCATTTCTTTAACTCTGGATTGGGCCACGGTCTTACTTAGGAGGCAATGTGAATTGAGGCTAAGGATTGCATTTCGTGGACTTTACCAGCCTTGATTACTTGGCGGATCATCAACACATGAGGAAATGTACTGGTAGGTGGAGAGACATCGAGAGGCCACTCTCTCAATTCAAACTTACCATCTCCAATTCTCTAGGTCCTCAGCCAGAACTTCCAGCTTTGAACTTAACCTTGTCCCGTATTGTAATTCTGAGCACCTTTCTTCACCTTTCTTCAACTGTAGGTCACGTGTGGCAAGCCCACGTTTAGAATCATTCCGATAACCTTTTTTCAGAAATTTGGTTATGGATGTTCTTACCCTTCCTGTCCTCTAGAGACTTGGTTGAGCTACTTTCCTTCCATATTCTCTCTCTCTTACTGAGAATCTGGTCTTTGATGAGTTATTTTTCCTGGACTTAGTCTAAGACAATTGTTTTCGCCCCTGGGCCTTATCTTCCGTTCTCCTCAGTGCCGGTCTGGGACTTGCTTTTGTACTGTAACCCTGTCAGGAGTTGAGCGGCTGTGATTTTAGCTAATTCAGCAAGTCTGTTCGGCTCACGGGCTCCGCGTCTCCGCTGGTGCCTTCTATTAACTTGACAGTAGCCTCGTCGTCCAACTTGTTTTACATGGCCACTCACTCTTGTTGCTCCTTCTACATTTTAAGCAGGCTTTTATGTGTATTTCTCATGCATCTTGCGATCCAGTGTATACAGTGAATATGTTATCTAACCTATTGTTCGCAGAGCTTCATGGTGGATATGATTCTGCTTTGTGTCTAATGTGTCTACTTGTGTCAGCTTCAACAGGGACGTCATTTGCTTTGGCACCCGAGTCACACCAGGTTCTGTTCTCCTTGATTCTGCACGTTCAACCCGTCTCTGACTGCTTCAGGATAAGGCTGGTACGGTTGGCTTAGCGAATACCACCTTTTACCTCCATGATACGGCGGTGGGAAGAGGAAAGGCTCCATGGATGATGCTCTCCCGTTGTTCCTTCGATATAGAGGAGGAGGAGGGACTGTTGCTACAGATGATGCAATCATCTGTCTCTCGTCATATCCTCACCCACAATTGAGGAAAACATCAGGATTACAACTCTCACACATCGAGGCACAATGAGGAGATTCAAACTAATTTGGTCCCCGTCCTCTCCTCCACAGTGTGAGGGGCCTGCGGGCCTTCACGCACTCCATAACCACCCCCCAAACCACTATAGGCAAGCGAATCCCAAAGAGCCTATGCTTTCTCGGGCAAGCAGACTGGTTACTGATCAACCAATGATTTTTTGAAAGGTTTTTATGTGTTTATATGTATTGTCGCAGGCGGTTACTTGGACGATCGAGGAGTACCAAAATGTATGAGGAAAAGTATGACCAGGAGTGAGTAGCCCCCTGTTAGCCTAACACTACGGGGGCGGCACGGTCGGATAACAAGGTGCACCCCCAATTGGTCGTCAGCTTCCAGCCTTGGCTAGTGGAAAGAAAAGCAAAATGGCGCTACCCGCAGCCCAACAGCTGCGGCTGCCAATGTGTTTCGCCCTGAGCGGGAGGTTCGGGGAGTGAGACCTAAGTAGGCTCGGTAAAACGTTAATAAGGAGAAAAAGAGAGCTGACTGGTGATGAAAAAAGAGATTAAAGGGGGGTGCTGATCACGTGGAAGACTAAACAAAAGGTGCTGCCAATCGCCTGGGTTATTAACAATGAATGTGTGTTTTGAAGTTTATGGTTGTGAATATGTAATAATAAACTGCTGCCTTTTTCTGCCACAATAAGAAGAGCTTGATCTGGCCCCAGTTATTCATACAAAGTAAGATACAGAGCGATTGTGGGATATATTGGGGGTGGGGGAACAATACTTGACTGCCTATGTTATGAGGAAGGCAAACACCTCTCTTTGCCTTACCTGCTCAAGGATAAGACTGTGTACAGTTCTGGCAATGAAATACACTGAATACTTCACCCCCTGCATCCCATGAACTGTAAGCGCCAATATGACGAACGGCACTGGTTGCCTCAGGAGAAACGAATGACGAACGGCACTGGTTGCCTCAGGAGAAACGAATGACGAACAGCACTGGCTGCCTCAGGAGAAACGAATGACGAACGGCACCGGCTGCCTCAGGAGACACGAATGACGAACAGAACTGGTTGCCTCAGGAGAAACGAATGACGAACAACACTGGCTGCCTCAGGAGACACGAATGACGAACAGCACTGGCTGCATCAGGAGAAACGAATGACGAACAGAACTGGCTGCCTCAGGAGATACTAATGACGAACAGCACTGGCTGCCTCAGGAGAAACGAATGACGAACAACACTGGCTGCCTCAGGAGATACTAATGACGAACGGCACTGGCTGCCTCAGGAGATACTAATGACGAACGGCACTGGCTGCCTCAGGAGACACAAATGACGAACAGAACTGGCTGCCTCAGGAGACACGAATGACGAACGGCACTGGCTGCATCATAAGAAACTAATGACGAACGGCACTGGCTGCCTCAGGAGACACGAATGACGAACAACACTGGCTGCCTCAGGAGACACGAATGACGAACAGAACTGGCTGCCTCAGGAGATACTAATGACGAACAGAACTGGCTGCCTCAGGAGATACTAATGACGAACAGAACTGGCTGCCTCAGGAGAAACGAATGACGAACAGAACTGGCTGCCTCAGGAGATACTAATGACGAACAGAACTGGCTGCCTCAGGAGATACTAATGACGTACGGCACTGGCTGCCTCAGGAGATACTAATGACGAACGGCACTGGCTGCCTCAGGAGAAACGAATGACGAACGGCACTGGCTGCCTCAGGAGATACTAATGACGTACGGCACTGGCTGCCTCAGGAGATACTAATGACGAACGGCACTGGCTGCCTCAGGAGATACTAATGACGAACGGCACTGGCTGCCTCAGGAGACATGAATGACAAACAACACTGGCTGCCTCAGGAGACACGAATGACGAACAGAACTGGCTGCCTCAGGAGAAACGAATGACGAACGGCACTGGCTGCCTCAGGAGATACTAATGACGAACGGCACTGGCTGCCTCAGGAGATACTAATGACGAACGGCACTGGCTGCCTCAGGAGATACTAATGACGAACGGCACTGGCTGCCTCAGGAGAAACGAATGACGAACAGAACTGGCTGCCTCAGGAGATACTAATGACGAACGGCACTGGCTGCATCATAAGAAACGAATGACGAACAGCACCTGCTGCCTCAGGAGAAATGAATGAACAGCACTGGCTGTCTCAGGAGAAACAAATGAACAGCACTGGCTGCATCAGAAGAAATGAATGATGGACAGCACTGGCTGCCTCAGGAGAAACAAATGATGGACAGCTCTGGCTAAATCAGGAGAAACGAATGACGAACAGCACAGGAGAAAAGATTGACGAACAATCCTGGCTGCCTCAGGAGAAATGAATGACGAATAGCACTGGCTGCCTCAGTAGAATGGAATGACAAACAGCACTGGCTGCCTCAGGGGAAATGAATAACGAATAACAGTGGCTGCCTCAGGAGAAACTAATGATGAACGGCACTGGCTGCATTAGGAGAAATGAATAACGAACAGCACCGGCTGCTTCAGGAAAAACAAATGACGAACAGCACTGGCTGCCTAAGGAGAAACGAATGACGAATAGCACTGGCTGCCTCAGGAAAAACAAATGACGAACAGCACTGGCTGCATCAGAAGAAACGAATGACAAACAGCACTGGCTGCCTCAGGAGAAACGAATGACGAACGGCACTGCCTGCATCAGGAGAAACGAATGACGAACGGCACTGGCTGCCTCAGGAGAAACGAATGACAAACAGCTCTGGCTGCATCAGGAGAAACGAATGACGAACAGCACTGGCTGCATCAGAAGAAACGAATGACAAACAGCACTGGCTGCCTCAGGAGAAACGAATGACAGACAGCACTGGCTGCATCTGGATAAGTGAATGACGAACAGCACTGGCTGCCTCAGGAGAAACGAATGACGAACAGCACTGGCTGCATCAGGAGAAACGAATGACGAACAGCACTGGCCGCCTCACGAGAAACGAATGACAGACAGCACTGGCTGCATCTGGATAAGTGAATGACGAACAGCACTGGCTGCCTCAGGAGAAACGAATGACGAACAGCACTGGCTGCATCAGGAGAAACGAATGACGAACAGCACTGGCCGCCTCATGAGAAATGAATGACAGACAGCACTAGCCGAATAACGGACCGCACTAGCTGCATCAAGAGAAACGAATGACGAACAGCACTGGCTGCCTCAGGAGAAACGAATAACCAACAGCACTGGCCGCCACGCGAGAAATGAATGACAGACAGCACTAGCCGAATAACGAACCGCACTAGCTGAATCAAGAGAAATAAATGATGAACAGCACTGGCTGCCTCAGGAGAAACGAATGACGAACAGCACTGGCCGCGTCACGAGAAATGAATGACAGACAGCACTAGCCGAATAACGAACCGCACTAGCTGCATCAAGAGAAACGAATGACGAACAGCACTGGCTGCCTCATGAGAAACGAATGACGAACAGCACTGGCTGCCTCAGGAGAAATGAATGACGAACAACACTGGCTACCTCAGGAGAAACCAATGACGAACAGCACTGGCTGCATCACGAGAAATGAATGACAGACAGCACTAGCGGAATAACGTACCGCACTAGCTGCATCAAGAGAAACAAATGATGAACAGCACTGGCTGCCTCAGGAGAAACGAATGACGAACAGCACTGGCTGCATCACGAGAAATGAATGACAGACAGCACTAGTCGAATAACAAACCGCACTAGCTGCATCAAGAGAAACGAATGATGAACAGCACTGGCTGCCTCAGAAGAAACGATTGACGAACAACACTGGCTGCCTCAGGAGAAACAAATGACGAACAGCACTGGCTGCATCAGAAGAAACGAATGACGGACAGCACTGGCTGCCTCAGGAGAAATGAATGACAAACGGCACTGCCTGCCTCAGGAGAAACAAATGACGAACGGCACTGGCTGCCTCAGGAGAAACAAATGACAAACAGCACTGGCTGCATCAGGAGAAACGAATGACGGACAGCACTGGCTGCATCAGAAGAAACAAATGACAAACAGCACTGGCTGCCTCAGGAGAAACGAATGACGAACAGCACTGGCCGCCTCATGAGAAATGAATGACAGACAGCACTAGCCGAATAACGAACCGCACTAGCTGCATCAAGAGAAACGAATGACGAACAGCACTGGCTGCCTCAGGAGAAACGAATGACGAACAGCACTGGCCGCCTCGCGAGAAATGAATGACAGACAGCACTAGCCGAATAACGAACCGCACTAGCTGAACTAAGAGAAATGAATGAGGAACAGCACTGGCTGCCTCAGGAGAAACGAATGACAACCAGGACTAGCCGCCTCACGAGAAATGAATGACAGACAGCACTAGCCGAATAACGAACCGCATTAGCTGCATCAAGAGAAACGAATGACGAACAGCACTGGCTGCCTCAGGAGAAACGAATAACCAACAGCACTGGCCGCCTCGCGAGGAATGAATGACAGACAGCACTAGCCGAATAACGAACCGGATTAGCTGAATCAAGAGAAATAAATGACGAACAGCACTGGCTGCCTCAGGAGAAACGAATGACGAACAGCACTGGCCGCGTCACGAGAAATGAATGACAGACAGCACTAGCCGAATAACGAACCGCACTAGCTGCATCAAGAGAAACGAATGACGAACAGCACTGGCTGCCTCATGAGAAACGAATGACGAACAGCACTGGCTGCCTCAGGAGAAATGAATGACGAACCACACTGGCTACCTCAGGAGAAACCAATGACGAACAGCACTGGCTGCATCACGAGAAATGAATGACAGACAGCAATAGCGGAATAACGAACCGCACTAGCTGCATCAAGAGAAACGCATGATGAACAGCACTGGCTGCCTCAGGAGAAACGAATGACGAACAGCACTGGCTGCATCACGAGAAATGAATGACAGACAGCACTAGCCGAATAACAAACCGCACTAGCTGCATCAAGAGAAACGAATGATGAACAGCACTGGCTGCCTCAGAAGAAACGATTGACGAACAACACTGGCTGCCTCAGGAGAAACAAATGACGAACAGCACTGGCTGCATCAGAAGAAACAAATGACGGACAGCACTGGCTGCCTCAGGAGAAATGAATGACAAACGGCACTGCCTGCCTCAGGAGAAACAAATGACGAACGGCACTGGCTGCCTCAGGAGAAACAAATGACGAACAGCACTGGCTGCCTCAGGAGAAACGAATGACGAACAGCACTGGCCGCCTCATGAAAAATGAATGACAGACAGCACTAGCCGAATAACGAACCGCACTAGCTGCATCAAGAGAAACGAATGACGAACAGCACTGGCTGCCTCAGGAGAAACGAATGACGAACAGCACTGGCCGCCTCGCGAGAAATGAATGACAGACAGCACTAGCCGAATAACGAACTGCACTAGCTGAATTAAGAGAAATGAATGAGGAACAGCACTGGCTGCCTCAGGAGAAACGAATGACAACCAGGACTAGCCGCCTCACGAGAAATGAATGACAGACAGCACTAGCCGAATAACGAACTGCACTAGCTGAATTAAGAGAAATGAATGAGGAACAGCACTGGCTGCCTCAGGAGAAACGAATGACAACCAGGACTAGCCGCCTCACGAGAAATGAATGACAGACAGCACTAGCCGAATAACGAACCGCACTAGCTGAATCAAGAGAAACGAATGACAAACAGCACTGGCTGCCTCAGGAGAAACGAATGACGAACAGCACTGGCTGCCTCAGGAGAAATGAATGACGAACAGCACTGGCCGCCTCGCGAGAAATGAATGACAGACAGCACTAGCCGAATAACGAACTGCACTAGCTGAATTAAGAGAAATGAATGAGGAACAGCACTGGCTGCCTCAGGAGAAACGAATGACAACCAGGACTAGCCGCCTCACGAGAAATGAATGACAGACAGCACTAGCCAAATAACGAACCGCACTAGCTGCATCAAGAGAAACGAATGACGAACAGCACTGGCTGCCTCAGGAGAAACGAATGACGAACAGCACTGGCCGCCTCGCGAGAAATGAATGACAGACAGCACTAGCCGAATAACGAACCGCACTAGCTGAACTAAGAGAAATGAATGAGGAACAGCACTGGCTGCATCAGGAGAAACGAATGACAACCAGGACTAGCCACCTCACGAGAAATGAATGACAGACAGCACTAGCCGAATAACGAACCGCATTAGCTGCATCAAGAGAAACGAATGACGAACAGCACTGGCTGCCTCAGGAGAAACGAATAACCAACAGCACTGGCCGCCTCGCGAGGAATGAATGACAGACAGCACTAGCCGAATAACGAACCGGATTAGCTGAATCAAGAGAAATAAATGACGAACAGCACTGGCTGCCTCAGGAGAAACGAATGACGAACAGCACTGGCCGCGTCACGAGAAATGAATGACAGACAGCACTAGCCGAATAACGAACCGCACTAGCTGCATCAAGAGAAACGAATGACGAACAGCACTGGCTGCCTCATGAGAAACGAATGACGAACAGCACTGGCTGCCTCAGGAGAAATGAATGACGAACCACACTGGCTACCTCAGGAGAAACCAATGACGAACAGCACTGGCTGCATCACGAGAAATGAATGACAGACAGCACTAGCGGAATAACGAACCGCACTAGCTGCATCAAGAGAAACGCATGATGAACAGCACTGGCTGCCTCAGGAGAAACGAATGACGAACAGCACTGGCTGCATCACGAGAAATGAATGACAGACAGCACTAGCCGAATAACAAACCGCACTAGCTGCATCAAGAGAAACGAATGATGAACAGCACTGGCTGCCTCAGAAGAAACGATTGACGAACAACACTGGCTGCCTCAGGAGAAACAAATGACGAACAGCACTGGCTGCATCAGAAGAAACGAATGACGGACAGCACTAGCTGCCTCAGGAGAAATGAATGACAAACGGCACTGCCTGCCTCAGGAGAAACAAATGACGAACGGCACTGGCTGCCTCAGGAGAAACAAATGACGAACAGCACTGGCTGCCTCAGGAGAAACGAATGACGAACAGCACTGGCCGCCTCATGAAAAATGAATGACAGACAGCACGAGCCGAATAACGAACCGCACTAGCTGCATCAAGAGAAACGAATGACGAACAGCACTGGCTGCCTCAGGAGAAACGAATGACGAACAGCACTGGCCGCCTCGCGAGAAATGAATGACAGACAGCACTAGCCGAATAACGAACTGCACTAGCTGAATTAAGAGAAATGAATGAGGAACAGCACTGGCTGCCTCAGGAGAAACGAATGACAACCAGGACTAGCCGCCTCACGAGAAATGAATGACAGACAGCACTAGCCGAATAACGAACTGCACTAGCTGAATTAAGAGAAATGAATGAGGAACAGCACTGGCTGCCTCAGGAGAAACGAATGACAACCAGGACTAGCCGCCTCACGAGAAATGAATGACAGACAGCACTAGCCGAATAACGAACCGCACTAGCTGAATCAAGAGAAACGAATGACAAACAGCACTGGCTGCCTCAGGAGAAACGAATGACGAACAGCACTGGCCGCCTCAGGAGAAGCGAATGATGAACAGCACGCACCGCATCAGGAGAAGCAAATGAAACTAGCCACCATGAACTCTTACGATCCTGCGTCCACAAAGCAAGGTCCCGACCTGGTCACCTGCCACTCATCTGAGTGGTGGGGGGAAGAAGAGAGGGGGCGGGAGGGTAACGCTACCAGTAACTTAGCTGCCTCCTGCCTTCTAACACAACTGCTGTTGGTGTCTAAGCGGTTTGCATTTAATAAACCACCCCCACCCGGCAGGGCAAAAAGTGATGCTCCGTTTTACCCAGGGGGTCACATGAACGTGCATTCCAGTAAAAAGTCAGAGAAAAGCACCTGCTGGGGCACTTTAAAAGAATCATGCCAGCACAGGCGTCAGGCGCAGCAGGGCTCCTCGTTAGCTCAATAACAGACCTTGCTTGATGACAGCATGCTAGATCTGGCACAGTGCCAATGGGCAAACACCAGATATTCTACCCGTACCACTCTGTCCATCAAGCTTCTAACTTCCTGGTAAGAACGGAGGCCAAACCCCATCAGCGTGAAAGCACTGGGGGCGCCGCTGAGACCCGGATGAACGTTCAGGCCTGTTCTCTGGAAACAGAGGCAGGACTGGAGACTGGTACTGTCCTGCTAAGAAGTCTCTCAGCTCAACAGCAGGGGTCAAGTACTACAAAAAGAAGTGGGGGGACTCACTGACATACCAATTGAACGGGGTGTCACCCGAAATTAGCATATCAGGGTGCCCTCTGAAAAAAGTGGCGGGACTCCTGAAAAAAAAGGGGGGACTCCGTCCGCGCACGTGCATGTGTGGCGCCGGGCATCACATGAGAGGGCTGAAGACCTCCCTCTTTGCTGCAGCAGTCATTGACATGCTGTGGGGCCCAGTCCGGGCTCAGACTGCAAAAAGCAGTCACACTTCTCACCTCAGAGAGCTGGGGGATTTACTTCTCCAAGGGGAGAAAATAGTATTTTACTGTGACTGGGGGATCAGCAAACTTGCTGAGGACAAAAGCCTGCACAGGCGAGGATAGCAATTCACCCCCTAAGCGGAAGCTAAAGGCTTAACTGCTTGGCTCAACTTTTAGTTGGCCCGTGCCCCCAATGATTAGCGCCCCTTTATTTAACTAAATAGCCTGTGAGATGCAGCGGTGTGACGGGAGAGGGTCAGAGAGGCTCCAGAGGGAAATGGGTAAGGGGAAAAAAAGCCTTTATTGTTTGTGTGTATGTCTGGATTGTATATATGTATGCATGCATGGATGGGAAGGTGTGTGTAAGCGCATGTATGTTATGCATTTATTGTGTCGCGGTTTATCAACACACCTTTATTTTTCATGTATTTATTGCATTTGTTGACAGCGCCCAGACCAGGAGGTATCACAGCACTAGAAGAATGGTACAGTACAAGTAATAGGTGTTACACATTAGTGTAGACGCTATAGAGGGGGCCGTTGTAGGTTTCTGACAGTGCATCACATGTAGGGCAAAATCAAGTGTATCTATTAAACAGGGGAGTTTTTTTTATTTTTTTCCGAAAAAGAGGGTCTGAGAGTTCTTCTTGGATACAGGGTGGTATGGCCCGCCACAGGGTGGGAGCGATAATGGTGAAACTGTTGAATCTTGGGGTGGTAAGTGAGGTGGAGGAGGAAGAGCGTAGCCTGCGGGTATTGTTCTGTTTTGTGATGCGGCGGGTGAGGTACGGGGGAGCGGTGCTAGGCAGGCAGCGATGGGGGATGGCAAGGAGGTTGAACTCAATGCGCGCCTTAATGGAAAGCCAGTGCGCCTCGCGTCTAATTAGCAAAATGTGGTCAGCTCGTTTCATGCCCCACGCTGCTCTTAGAGCATTATTTTGGATCAGCTGTCATTTGTTGATATTGTTCACAATATGATACACACAAACAACTTACACTTGGGTGCATGTTTGCTGGTGTGTGGTGGGCGTGCGAATGAGAATCCAGTGTCAATGGTCTGGGTGCTCGTGCGAATTACAAGCTGTCTGGGTGTCTGTGGGTGCGCGCGTGCTCGCGTCAGGCTCGGATTGGGGTAGAACATTGTCTGGGTCAGCAATGGAAAAGTGTCCCACACTTGTGAATGGCAATTCATTCCTTTTGTGACAGACTGAAGAGTACCCAAGGGGGAGTAAAATGTGATGCAAATATGATGTAAATTGCGCATTTTAAAGAACATTTATTCAGCAACACTGGTCAAAACTACAAGCCACAAAGGGAAGTAACTCATCAGACTGGCCCATATTGGCCAAAAAAGTTGCACACTCTGACCCAAAAAACGGGCCCACACTAGCATTTTGCGTTTTTTGTTCGGGCATTGCCCTATCGGCCAGTCCGAGCCTGACGGGTGCATTGGAGCATGACCCATTTTTGCCTGGGGCATGGAATATTTTACTGCCATTTTTGGCAAAGCAAAGCCAACTTGAGTGTTATTATGTGAAGGAGGGGTTGCAGTAGGAGAAGGGTACTGCAATGGGCCTGGCTGGGTCTACCTGTGGCATTGAATGTTGTACTCGCAGTAAGGATAAAGCCAGCTTTGTGAGTGTTCTTACTTGGGGAGGACATGTTTCCTTACTGTGGCATGGCATTGTTATACTGCCAAAAAGGTCAATGTCAACATGATAAGTGTTCTCACATGGGCGGGGGGTCCTTTGTGCCCATAAAGCAATGCTTTCTCACTGCTGCATGACATTTTCTACTGGCATTAGGGGGCAAAGAGAACATGAGTGTTCTTACATGGGGGATTTGTGTAAGGATAATGATTTCTTATTTCCATAGCGCTTTCGCCAAAGCACTAAAAAGTGAACATATTTATGTAAAATGATCATCCAACCAATGTTGGTACTTGCTTATTGATCTTAGAAGGATAAAAGGCTGAGTGTGCCTTGCAGGGATTTAAATCTCCGACCTGCATATCACACACAGATTGCAGCAGCAAGCGCTCAACCTGCTGAGCTATTGTACCAGCTAACCAGCAAAGGCATATTTTATTATTCTGTTCTGCATGTCTTGTTTTTATTTATTTTTTTTAAGTGGCATTTAGGCAAATCCAACAAGAGCATGTTTTTAAGTGAGGATACGGCATATACTGGCACAGCCAGCATGAGCATGTCATTACTGCCATCATGGGCAAAGCAAACATGCATATTTTCTGATGTAGGAATACTGGCACCAGAATGGACGTGTTTGGGCACAATCAGTATGAACATTTGCTGGGTACTGGCATACAGTGGGCAAAGGCATTATGAAAATGTGTTTGAAAATGCGCCTGTGCCTTGTTGGTGACTGGGCATCTAATGGACTGTTTTCATGCCTTACCCGACAAAACCGATGGTAAACTGGCTTTTTACCTAATGTGTCACAGAAAGAGTACTCCATTTCAACCTCTTGTTGAAACATTTTTCTCTGGGAGAGACCCTCGTCTGAACCCAACTGGGCCAGCGCGCTCTCCCTCACTATGCTCGGTAGCTTCTATGGATTCAGTCAGGGGCCGAGCAAGCCCAGTTCCCTCCTTGGGCCCCCCCTTAAGGTAAGCCCTATTACGTTAGCTCCAGGTCCCACTTGCTACACAATCCTGCCTCGGCCCCCGATGAGTTGGGGTGAAGATGCATCTAATGGGCCGAAGGAAGGCGCAAAATCTACTCAGCCTCCTGTGGGATCAACAGCGAAATAGGTTTAATGACCTCACGCACTACCAGCTTTCAAACCTGCCATCTAGCCCCTCCACCCCCAGAATTGTGTGACTGGCTCCGGCCCCTGCCCACGTGTACCCTCGACTTGAGCCCTGCTCAACAGATACCAAACATGGCTGACCCCACTGGCTGGCAGAGCAGCATGTTCCCGCCGGCTGGGTTAGTGCCACCCCTTTCATGATGGCGGCAGCGGCAACGTAGGCGCTGGCGAGCACTCAATGCGGCAAGCTGCCATATAACCAAATCTCAATTTTCTCTGCATGTCCGCAAACTGTATGAGAGTGGTATGGGGCTGCCTCACAGCTTGTGGCTGCTTGCACCGCTGCTGCCTGAATATGTCTGCCAATGGGCCTCATTACGACTTTGGAGGTAGCCATGGCACTATTAGCGCCATAGCTGCCTCCAAAATCATGTCCGGGTCCGGTCTGGTGGAGTGAGGACTTACCGGGACATTCCGCCCTTGGCGGACCCGGTAAGTCCTCATTCCAAATGACATTCCCCATTCCCACTTGAGCCCCCATAGGGTTCAATGGGAATGGGGAAGGCGCTAATTACGGGGCTGCTGATAGCAGGCCTGTAATTAGCGCCCTGGTCCCCTAACGGGACCCGTAAAGGACGTGCGGTCCGACCGCACGTCCCTTGCGGTTCCCGCTAAGGCACCTCGGAATTGGGCGGTAAGGGATTACCGGCACCGGTCTACTTACCGGTGCCCGGTATCCCTTGCTGCCCAACTTGTAATGACCCCCAATGTCTATTCAAACAGTATCTTTTCATGAACTAGGGCTTCAACACCCCCTTAGGAGGAAAGCCTTGCCACATAGGCATACCCATTGGGACCCAGATGTGGTTCTCCTTCAGGAAACCCACCTGAAACAGTCAGATGAAGGGCGCTGGTTTTCTGGAAATTTCCCTGCCAGGTTTTTGGCACCTGGGGGTTGTAAACAGAGGGGAGCAGCAATACCGCTCAACTCGAAAATGCCCTTTACTAAAAATCATGTACTTACTGCCAAAGAGGGGCAGTATACAGGTTACCAGGCATCTTGGGGATACTCTCATTGCTCTTTTCTCTATATATGAGCAGTCTTGCTGTTTTGACCCCCTTTTTCCAACCACTGCTCAGTATGTGGAAGGGGAGATTTTTTAGGGAGCGATTTTAATGCTGAAACAGATGTTATAAAGGACCACTGCTCTCTAGCCTCCACAGCACTGAATTCCCAAGCCGGGGGGTACGGCATTTGGGCTTAGTAGACACCTCGCACCGCCGCCATCCGGCAGATAGGGTACGTTGCTGTTACTCCAGGATTGACATGGTCCTTTCTCCGCTCTCCACAATAACTACTATTGGAAGCAAAATCCTTCAGATAACCCTCTACTCACATTAACCCTCCTTTTAGGACAAGACCATTAATGAAGGCCCTCATTTTGACGTCTAAATGATGTTTGACTACGAGACCCTCGTATAGAGGACAAAATTAGCGATCATATCACTCAATATTTTCAACTTAACAACAGTGGGGCGGTGTCTCTGGAATCCCTGTGGGAAGCATGTAAGGCCGTAATAAGGGGAGAATTAATGTGTTCAGCAGCGGCAGATCGTAGGATATTGCCTACCCAAATCCCTACTCTAAGACCGTAATAAGGGAAGAATGACTTAGTTCAGCAGCGGCAGATCGTAGGCTATTGCCTACCCAAATCCCTACTCTAAGACCGTAATAAGGGGAGAATGACTTAGTTCAGCAGCGGCAGATCGTAGGCTATTGCCTACCCAAATCCCTACTCTAAGACCGTAATAAGGGGAGAATGACTTAGTTCAGCCGCGGCACATCGTAGGCTATTGCCTACCCAAATCCCTACTCTAAGACCGTAATAAGGGGAGTGACTTAGTTCAGCAGCAGCAGATCGTAGGCTATTGCCTACCCAAATCCCTACTCTAGAAGCTCACATTGTGGCTCCGGAGCAGAACCATAAACGGACTGGTTCACGGGAAATCTACCGTTGGTTAAGAAATGCCAGAAGGATGCAGGAATCCCTACTAAGGGAGGAGGTGGCCAAATCCCTCTTGCATACTAAGCAGAGTTACTATTCTAAGAGCACCTACGCGAATACGCTGTTGGCTTATTCATTGCCTTAGAGCCCCTAGTGGCGAGACTAGCTCAGATGACCCGACTAAGCAGAAAATGTCTGACAGACTATTATGCCTCCCTGTTTAAGGTGGAAGATTTAGATTCTGGGCAGCAGCGGCACTATCTTCATTCTTTGCCCCTATCATCATCCTTTGCCATATCGTCATCCTTTGCCCTATCTTCATCCTTTGCCCCTATCGTCATCCTTTGCCCCTATCTTCATCCTTTGCCCTATCTTCATTCTTTGCCCCTATCGTCATCCTTTGCCCTATCGTCATCCTTTGCCCCTATCTTCATCCTTTGCCCCTATCTTCATCCTTTGCCCCAAGCTTCATCCTTTGCCCTATCTTCATCCTTTGCCCCTATCGTCATCCTTTGCCCCTGTCTTCATCCTTTGCCCTATCTTCATCCTTTGCCCTATCTTCATCCTTTGCCCCTATCGTCATCCTTTGCCCTATCGTCATCCTTTGCCCCTATCTTCATCCTTTGCCCCTATCGTCATCCTTTGCCCTATCGTCATCCTTTGCCCCTATCGTCATCCTTTGCCCCTATCTTCATCCTTTGCCCCTAGCTTCATCCTTTGCCCCTAGCTTCATCCTTTGCCCTATCTTCATCCTTTGCCCCTATCGTCATCCTTTGCCCTATCTTCATCCTTTGCCCATATCTTCATCCTTTGCCCCTAGCTTCATCCTTTGCCCCATCTTCATCCTTTGCCCCTATTTTCATCCTTTGCCCCTATCGTCATCCTTTGCCCTATCTTCATCCTTTGCCCCTATCTTCATCCTTTGCCCCTATCTTCATCCTTTGCCCCTTCCGAATTCTCCAAGCGGAGGACAGGCTGCAGCTGGAGCACCCTATTGACGCAGACAAAGGTTCCCTTGGCAAATACCCAGGCCCAGATGGATTCTCTATAGCCTTTTGTAAAAGAATTTTCAGTCCAACTTGTGCAACCCCTTAGCAGGCGGATTAACAACTTTCTGGTGACCTTTAGCTTGACTTCCCCTTAGGCTGGCTCTTACCCTCCTACTCCAACCCGGGAAAGACCCCAAAGAATGCTTGGCATACCAGCCCGCAACCATCCAGAATTATGACACATGCATTTATTGAAAAGCATTCGCCAATAGCATTTCCCACCCCTGCTTCCTAAGCTGATTGGTCTAGACCAGTCAGCCTTTATTTAAGATCGCCACACGCATGATAATATTTGCAGTGTGATTAATGCGGTGGATTGGTGTAATTAAAAAAAGATACCACTGGCTTCATTGTCACTCAACGCAATCAAGTCTTTGACAGCATAAGCTGGTCAAATTTAGCTGAGGTTTTAACCACCTTTGGGATCAGGCCTAATTTGTTTTACCTGATTTTCGCAAATTTGTATCCCCCGCACAGATCCAGCATGATGAATCACAGACTATCCAAACGAGTCCCCATTCATCGGGGAACGCGTCAAGGCTGTCCCTTATCCCCTCTGTTATTCGCCCTAGCCATTCAGCCTCTGACGATAAAAGTATGAGCAATACTTTGATCACAGGGGTTGACACAGGTGCGACTACACATACACCGGCCCTATTCGCTGATGATACTTTTATGTTGGCTACTCTGGTATCTACACTTTCAGCGGTTCCCTCAGAGCAAGATTTATTCAGGCCGTTCTCGGGATACGCTATTAGATGCAGGAAATCAGCGTCCCACAACAGTTCCCTGTGCCAGGCACATTTGCAACATTTGCTACAAACTCACCCCTTCAGATGGGCAGAGGATAGGATCATACACTTGGGTTTTCACCTCACACGCTCCCTTGACACACTCTTTCGCCATAACTTCCTGGGCCTTCTTCGTGAACTGTATCAAGACCTTGGCCGTTGGAAAAGCACAGAGATCTCTTGGTTTGGCAGGTGCACTGCGGTTAAGATGAACTTACTTTCGCCGCGATTTGCCGTATGTTTTCCAGGCCCTCCCTGTACAAGTCCCATCTCACACTCTTAAATCTTTGCAATCCAGATTCTGTGACTTTATTTGGCAAGGTAAACACCCCCGCTTATCTAGGAGAATCCTAACTCAACCGAAACAACAGGGAGCAGTGGCGGTGCCAAATACATACCAATATCTGCTAGCCACACACATGTCAATGATGTTTGATATTTCAGAGGAATTTGAACAGGAATCGCTGGGTGTCCCATCGGTCTCTCTACTGTGGCTGCCCTTATCTCACCGACTACCGAGACACATGTTGCTGCCCGCCACCCTGATTAGTTTATCCTATTGGGATAGAGCTATGCGCACATACTAATTTATCACCCACCCCTCCCCAAGGACACAGTCTTTCACAACCCAATGTTTACCCCAGGGATTGCAGTAGGTAGCTTTGCTAGATGGAGAGGGGGTGGGTTTGCGGGAATTGGGACAACTGTATTAAGAAGGGCTACCCCTTACCTTTGAGCAATGCAAAACATCATTCACGTGGCCTGTGTCGGAGAGCTTCCAATATATGCAATTTAGATACTGGTTATCCCACCTTGAGACTGAAAATGGAGGAGGGATAGATGGGAATGGTACATTACTGCATGGCCAATTAGGTTGCAAGAGAATTGGTCGCAGATTTTTGAACAAATTATGCTGCAAATATATGTGGGGGATGGGTTACAGGGAAGTAATGAATGTAGGGGCACTAAGGGGAGGGTTAGCGGGGGATCTCCCCCGGCATATATATATGCAGAAAAATCGAACACTCAAAAAAATAAACAACTCAACCAATTCTCCTGCGAGCAAATGGATGCGCAGTAATCAACCGGACCCAGAAGAGACATGACGCCTTTGGAAAATGTGGTATCATTTAACCCTTCTTGTCACAAGATCTCTAACGTATACAGAATACTTACGGAAGATATGGGTGAGGAGATGATGGCATATATGAAAAGTTGGGAGAAAGGCCTGGGTCACACGATTCCGATCACATCTTGGGAAGTTATATGGAAAAGGGCCTCTTAGACGTCCATTTGCACCGCAATGATGGAGAACTCATACAAAGTCCTTTACCCGTGGTATTGCACACCGGATAGATTGACCAAAATGTATCCCCCCTGTTTCTCCCCAGTGTTGGTGAGGCTGCTTGGAGGTTGGATCGATGGCTCATATATGGTGGCAGTGTCCCGTAATGAAGCCCTATTGGGCTGCTGTCACTAATCAGATCCAAAGGATTGTGGGCATTCGGCTTCCCCTTGACCCCCTGGGGATCCTATTGGGAGATGGAGATGAGCAGGGAGATCGGTGCATCGAGCAGATGCCCTGATGAGAAATTGCCTGGTGGACTCTATTGATGATCTCTAAGCCCCGATATTGAATCCCCCTTAATTGCTGAATTTAACCTCTATGCTTTTTTCACGTGTTTCCATGTACTGATAACCCTATGTAAATGAAATACCTCTCCCATGACACACCACTTCCTTATTGATTGTTGATTTACTTCTCCTGTTTGCTTGAAAATGAAATAGATATAATTTAGTTTTTAAAAAAAGAAAGGAAGGAGGCACCTGATTTTCCTAATATTTCGAAGGTTGAGGCGAGCTGCCGTTGCACTTTTGGAGATGAAAGTAGCGAAGGTGTAAGAAAGGTCATAGATGCTGCTGAGGTTTCTAGCTGAAGAAGAGTAGGGGGGTGTCAGGTGAGAACTGGATAGGCAGAGAAAGAGATGAGAGAGCGCTTTTGTCGGGGAAGAAGAGCACCTCTGTTTTGGTAGAGTTTAGCATCATAGAGTCCAAAGCCATCCAATATTTAATGGCAGAGAGACCAATGGAAATTTTGATAGAGAGATCAGAGGAGAGTTCAGAGAAGAGAAGAGGATTTGGGTGTCATCCATGAAGAATTCGTACGAGAACCTAAAGGAGGACATTAGAGCCTCAAAGAGCAGAGTTGTAGAGTGTAAAGAGGAGCTGGCCCTAGACAGAGCCGCGTGGAACAGTAGTGAGTAGTGAGTTGAGAGGTGTTTTTCCTCCGGGAGTCAGAGAATTAATGAGATGCAAGGTAGGATTCAATCCAGGCAAGGGCTCGGTCAATAATCCCAAGAAGAAAGAGAGTATTAAGGAGATCAGAGTAATCGACAGTGTCAATGCAGCAGACAGGTCAAGGAGAATTAGTATAGAGGATAGGTTGGAGTGCTTATCAGAGGCGATTAAGCTGGAAACATTCCTGAGCAAGGTTTCTGTAGAGTGACAGGTGCAGAAACCTGCTTGTAAGCGGTCTCTAAGCTTGTGAATGTCAAAGAAATTGGTAAAATGGTTCAACACAAGCGTCCTGGCCTCTGTCACATTAGAGTAGTACGGATGGAGAGACACAAGGCAAAAGTTAGCCGGGTCAGCCCCTTGCTTTTTTAGGCGAGGAATGACTGTGGCTATTTTTAAAATTAAAGGAAAGCAAGCAGAATCAAAGGGCAGATTCAAGAGTTCAGTGAGATGAGAGGCCATTAAAGGGCAATAGTCTTGACTAGCTGAGGAGAATCTGTTGCCACTATTAATTGTGTTCGGTTTCAGACAGTGTGCCTCGACAATGTAAGAATTGAATGCATTAGGGCTAGGGTCTGTACTGTTTGGCTCCCGTCTCCAGATGCTTTGGACTACAACTCCTGTCACACTAGCCAGCTGAGCCAATGATGAAGGGTCATGGGAGTCCTAGCCCAACACATCTGAAGAGCCAAAGATTGCTTCCTTGTGGTACATTTAAAGAACACCCTTCTTTGAGGGAAATGTGTTGCAGCTGTTGATTTGGTGATTTTGTACCACTTCAATATAAAAAAAACAAGCATTGGCAAAGCCAACTCTTCTGGCATTTGCTGTTTATTGCATGTGTAGTTACCAGATACTGAAGGGGACAGGACAAGGGTGCGGTGGAGAATGCATGATTTCATAACTGTAGATTCTTAGTAATGTATTGAATCTGTGATATCGCACATCATTGCATTCTGCAAGATCTGACGTGAAAGTGTTGCATGTTGGATGTCTCCTGGGGCCGGGTGGCAATGAAAGCTGTTACTAAAGGAGCCCCCAATTTCTTATGGACAAGATACATGGACTGACAAGCCACCAAAATACAAAATACAATCTCCAAGTCATGCGTCTGCAACCATTGGCTTCGTAGTCAATGGTGAGGGGTCATGGAAGTTGTAGTCCAAAACATCTGGCGAATACCAAGTTGTAGACCGCTGCTCTAAGGCCATAATAGATGCCCACCCCAAATAAAATTGCAGCACTATAGGATGCAATTACTCAAAGTTTGGCTGCATATATATTTTTAGCATTATGTCAATAAGCTGGCACAAATGACAATAGCCTAATTCGTCTTACTCATCGTGCAGTAGGATCCGGCCAAGTTAAGTTATCAGAGACACGAATCTCCAGATAGCCGTAATATTTACACTTGCTTAGCAGTCTTCCATGGAACAACATTCTTCCCAAACATGCAAAGCATTAGATTGTGTTGTGATGTTTAGGTAGTCTCTTTGTGTTATATAAAGTTTCCATACATCAACGAGTTTCTGGAACTCAACCATTGGTCTTGACATTGTCCGCACATGAAAAAATTGACAGACGATACGCTCCCGGGTGTGAAACATCAGCAGGGATCTCATCCAAATACCAAAGCACATGAATTCAGTATTAGTTAAAGTAACAGCGAAAAAGCAATGTTGGCGTACCACTCGTACTTAACCCAAGAAAGACACGGGGAACATTTTAAATGACCCCAAGATTCGTCCCCCCATACAGGCATGCAACAGCTTCTAAACAAAAATAATCTTGTAGTCTCCATGTTGTTCCCCCCTAAGGGTAGATGAACTCCACTTTTCAAATAAATACACAACAAATAAATGTGACAATTACTTATAATATTTTATTATATCAAAAAGATTTTATATGCATACATTTCATGAATCTAAAAACCGAGTGCTAATCACCCAACTGCAAAAGGACAGTTTACAAACACTTTAACACAAACTTAAAAAAAAGACATAAAAAAGTGACAGTACATTGGAGTCTGGAACCTATGACTCTCCCTAACTCATCCCAGTGCAAAAAACCTAAAGTATGTACTTGTCTACTCAATTCCTAGTTGTCTAAAACCTACAACTCACCCTGTATCCTGATAAATACTTCTAAGGAGTACAAAAAGACAGTCCCTACCCTGAAAGTTAGTGGTTCAGCGTATCACTCGTATACTGGGAAATTGCCCAGACTTTCCTTTAATTAAGTGTACCCTAGAGTATTTTACTGGTACAGAACAGGAGACGGTGGGGATTGGGAGAGAGCAGTCATTATTATTTAAGCCAAAACCAATATTGTTTCAAAAACAAATCTATTATAAGATTGAAACTATGCTGATACTTTGCCAAAGCACCACTGTTATAGATTCAGAGGACCTAGGCTTGTGGTTGATGTGCAGACTGTACCCCGCCAGGGGTAGGCGATCTGATGGAGGAAAGAAAATGATCAAGAAGAAAATTAGAGGATCAGACGCGAATATCATTTTCAAGATTTAATATCCATCTTTGCAAATTAAAACAGAATTTTATAGAATGAAATTGTCACATATAACCTGTGCGATAATTATTTGCATTCGATCTGATCGTCTTCATTTTTGTTTCTTCTTTACCTAACCCAGGGATCGGCAAGTGCGTTGCTCTGGATTTGGCCCGGAGGAATGCCCGGGTGGTCCTTGCCTGCCGAAGCAGGGAGAGGGGTCAAGAAGCACTGGTAGATATCCAGAAGAAGACCGGAAGCCGAAACGTCGTCCTGAGGATTATCGACACAAGCTCCCTGGCCTCTGTCCGGGCCTTTGCAGACCAAGTGCTTCAAGAGGAGAAGCGCCTGGATATCCTTATAAATAATGCCGGCGCGTCAGGTATGTGAGAATCTTAATATCTGAAAACCAATGAGGATCAGTCTGGTCCATGTGCAAATGTAGAGATTCCTAACCAGGCTTTCCTTCCTAGACTACATTTTCAAACACAGTTGGACTGTTCAGTAAAAAGCCGAGTTATCGGATCGCTAAAAAAAAATACATCCAACAGGGGTAGGATGTAAATATTTAAGTAGCTATCTGGAGTTGCCATACTCATTCCTTTTCCCATTGATGTTGTCTTCCATTTTATTAAGTATTTATACATAAGCGATTGTGGGCAGGCGGGAGATTTGTATGCCGTCAGTTTTGGCGAGTGTTTGGTAGTCCAAGGATTCAAGTGCTGATGAGATGTTTTCAGAGGGTCTTATGCAGTGGAATGGAGACCAAAAGTGTCCCAGAAAGGGTTTTTCAAAGTGGCTCCACATTAAACAGTACAAGCGAATCTAGCAAGCAAGCGGAACCCCTCTAAGATTTTGGAAGTGGATTTTTCAATGGAGTATGATGTGGGTGGGCCGGGCAGAGGGTTGATGCAGTGCTTGATGGCTTTGAAGAGGGCTCTTCTTTCATTGTTGCCCTGGGCTATGGTGTTGTGGCAGTAGTTGGTCTTGGCAGTGGTGATCAGTGGTCTGCTGAGCAGGGCCATTTTAACAGTTCTGGGGGCCTAGGGCACAGACAGCCTTGGGCCATACCCCTGAAACCCACGTCACCCCCCCAAATAAACATCTGCCCCATCCAAAATCCATGTCTCGCCCCAAAAATCATGCCGCCTGGCAATCTACAAACACAGCAGAAGTTGAGCAGAAAGAAAACAATCCTTTGCGGCACTCGCGGTTTCTTCTCATCCAGCTCCGTGCACACTGTTCTCAGAGACAAAATGTCTGTTTTCACACCGCTCCTCTATGGCAGGGGTCCACAACTTTTAGCTCTCCAGAGCTTTTGAACCGCAACACACACGTGGTCCCTCACCATTGTTTATTTTGGCTGGGGATAATGGGGGTGAGTGTTGAAATAAGTCAGCTCCACCCACCTAATTTACTTGGACTGCTTAGGAAGTTGACAAACTTGGTGAAAAAACCTAAGTAGGATTTTGTGATTGATTAGTGTGATGTGTTCAGATACATATGTCTATAAGGATGGATGTACCCAAACATGCAGGACAATGACGGGGAAAATAGCTCAGTGGATTGTGTGCCTGCTGCATAGTGATGTGTGATCTCTGATTCACAAGTTTGACTCTTGCTGTGGCCGACATGGCGTTTCATCGGCCCATACAAATACATGATTCCCATTGTCATAGGTAATTATAACGCCCCTTAAAAATATGCAATGATTTGGGCCCTGTGTATAAGGCGAAACGTTTTGCACAGCATTCCAGCTGCAGTCAATAACAGGAACTGTAATACAGAACAAAGTCAACGACCCTCAGTGATTCTTACACAAAGCAAGACTGTGTGTGACGTAGGCTATTGCCCCCATGGGTTCCGTTTAAGCACATCTGTTTTCTTGCTGAGCAAGTGAGCATCAAGAAAAAAAAAATCTGCATCATCCATAGTTGTGTTCGCCCCTTCCCCTTTGTGGTCCTGCCCAGTGTATCATCCATCTTATTTAGTTATTTATTTATTTGTTCATTTATATAGCGCACCTAACCCGGGGGTATCTGGGCGCACTGCTCGAGGATTACAGAAATGTTGCGAGACAGAGACGACAGTTCAATGCATAGTAAGTCTTACAGGTAGAAGGACATTAATCAAGACATATAGTTACAAAAGTGGGTCAGGGGCGCCATTACCGCTCCTGTGCAAAGAGACAGTTTTCACATGTTTCCTAAAGTTCCAGAAGGACGGTTCTGCTCTTAGAGTCAGAGGCAGGGAGTTCCAGAGTTTGGAAGCTAGTACTGGAAAACTGTTGCCCACAGCTCTACCTATTCTGTACTCCAGCGCATTCGTTTCGATGTACAAGGGTCACCCAGGCTACCCAGAACTACACATGGAGACATTCATTTCATACAAGAGAGTAAGGTCGGTGACATGTTAGGAACCAGCACTTTCAGACACTAGTGCGAGGAGAGCTCACGCCAACAGCTGTGCTTGACACATTACACGCCAAGAGGCCCAGGAATGAAACAAGGGAGCCAGAAGAGACTGGCAGGTGCAAAGGTAAAATAGAGAGAGGCAGAGAGATGTGTGCAGACAGGGGAACGAGAACAAACAGAGAAATATGGTACTCACTGCACAGCACATTATCATATAATGCACCATAGGGAAAAGGGTGCAAAAAGGAATGAAACTAGAATGTTAATCACACAGCCCTTTTCATCCCTTTACTGCAATCCCTTTGCTGAGGCCAGGTTGGCGGAGGGCTGATCCCAGCACTGCACTCAAACTGTTTATTTTCCCAATGCCCACCTAGGTAGGAGGCACCCCGCACATAGAGGCGGCTGACCTGGAGGAGCCGGTGTTGAAAGGAAGCGAGGTGATAACACTTCTATTTTACTTTTCCCCAATGTACGTGATGGCCGGAAGGGCGGCAGCATAGGCAGCTTGTAAGGCGAGCACTGCCAACTGGCATACTGTAAGCACCAGAATGTAAATCATGAATGTATAAAGGAATATATTGCTGTGTTATTAGACTGCAGACTGGCAATATGGGGGCAGTCGCTGCCCATCCCTCAGGCTCAAGGCCCTTTTCGTTTGAAGAAAGTTGAAAAAATTGAAAGGCCCAGGTGCTAAACGCCAACCCTGCCTATAGAAATATGTTTGTGTGTAGCCAAAACCACAAAATAGGACTATTTCCCTAACTAGGACTGTCAGATTGTCATGGGGTCTTTGCAGCGGCATTTCGTGACTTTTGCTCAATTGACACTGTTTAGGTCGAGAGAATTCTTGAAAGCGAATGATGAGACACTGGCAAATGCTAAGAGTGTATTTCAGCAATGAGTTACTCATTTCCTCATTACATCTACATCAAAATGAACAGCCATGGGAATATGTTATTTTTTTCCCTGCAGCCCCATTCTCTGTTGGAGAACATCTCTTTATTCATTTATTTTTATGGTGGCATGGACGGGGCTGTGAAATACTAACATCAGAGGCCGGCGCACTGTCTAATGTTAATTTGCCGCTGGCTCTGATATGTTTATGGCGTTTGTCAGGGGCGTTGCTAGGCCTGAAAAAGATTTGGGGCTATGCTAATGTTGGGACTATCGGGACTCAGGGCTAGCTAGCCTTTTGGTTGCAGCCACTGAGCTTCTATCTGGGATTAAAACCAAAAGACCTAGGACTACAACCCTGTCAGTCCCCCCAACCCCTAAGAATACCGCCGGCGTTTGTCACATGGGTATTTTGTTTCTAAATGCCAGAGAGGTTCTCCACATTCTGCAGTTGACTACCATAGTCAGTGAGGACCTGCTCTCGAACCTTGATTCTAACATTCCTTGTTTTCTCATTTTGCTTGATCTCTCTTCTGCCTTTGATACTGCCAACCATACCAACCTGCTCAACCGTCTCCATGATAACCTGGGAATCACTGGTCAGGCTCTGGCGTGGCTGACCTCTTTCCTTTCTAATCGACCCTCCCAGGTCCAACTGGGGTCTTTCCTTTCTGACATCTTTTTCTCTACCTGTGGTGTCCCCCAGGGTTCTAACCTCTCCCCCTGGCTTTTCAACCAGTATCTGGCACTTCTCGCCCATTGCATCGCCGCTCTCTGCCCCTACTTTCAGTGCTATGCGGATGATACCCAGCTCATTTTCAGGCTACCCTCGGCCTCCTCTTCTCCTTCCCTCATGTCTGACTGTCTTTCTGCTATCCAGGACTGGTGTGCCGCCAATGACCTCTGCCTGAATGCCAGTAAGACTGAGATCCTACTCATCGGCACACCCACTCCCTCCTTCCCTGCAGCTCTCTGGCCGGCCTCTCTTGGCCTTCTTCCTGCTCCTACCTGCAAGGCAAAAAACCTCGGGGTCATCTTCGATTCCACACTCTCCTTCTCTCCTCACATATCTGACATCTCTAAGAAGTCACGCTACCAGCTACACCTCCTCAGAGGTATCCTTCCTTTCCTCTCCTTCCCCCAGAAGCTCACTGTCTCTAGAGCCCTGGTTCTCTCGAAGCTGGACTACTGTAACAGCCTCTATCTAAATCTTCCTGCCTCTACTCTCCGCCCTTTGCAACTCATCCAGAACAGAACTGCGAGACTTGTCCTTGGCCTCAAGCCCATGGACCGTATCTCTCCAGGACTGAAATCACTACACTGGCTCCCAGTGGCTGCGAGGATCAAGTACAAAACCCTAGGCATTGTCCACAAGGCCTTCTGGGGCCATGGGCCAAAATACCTTCAACTCCCTCTTCCTAAATATCTTCCTTCTCGACCTCTTCGCTCATCCGCCTCCAACTCCCTCATGGTCAGCAGCTTTTCCAAACAACGAGTTGGTGGCAGATCTCTCTCCGCTGCAGGGGCCTCCCTCTGGAACAGCCTTCCTGCCCCCCTGAAACTTGAGGAGAACCATCTCCAGTTCCGGAAGCACCTCAAAACCTTCCTCTTCGCCTCCGCTTTCTCTCCCCCTCTCCCCTGCTAAAGTTACTAAACTGCACTGAATCTGCAACTGGGCCACTCACCTTCTCGGTCCTTGGCCCAGCCACTCTCCCCTGCACTGCCTCCCTGGCACCCCCTGCACTACGGGACTGTGTCTGTATCCCTACAGCCCCTCCTTCCCGGCACTTATCTGCACTTACTCGCACTGCCACTAGCTAGCCCTTGTTACTTTCCTGTATGCTATTACCCTGTACTGCACTTTCCCCTCTCCCTTTCCCCTTGCACTTCGCCCTTTCCCCTCCTCCCTTGCACTTGCGCAATCTGAAGTACACCTGGCCTAGTAGGATCGTTGTATGTCTCCCCTTGTTCCCCCCCCTGCCTCGTCACACCTTGAAACACTTGTGTATAGGCGCGTTATAAATACCATATCATATCATATATCATATCATATCATGTATGTTCACAATATGCCACCAGGTTGTGCTCGTCTTGTTTCCGATGGCCATCATGAGCCAAATAAGCAGGTAAGCAACCGCACTTTAATGCATGATTCATTATCGCCTCGTCTCGCGGCTGTGCACCCCCAGAGAAAGAAGCAAGGGACCTTTACAAGACACCCTTCATTAGGGGCTAGAGTGCAAGTTCCAATTACAGGGACAATTATTAGCCCATGTCCAATGGTGCTTGATTTCTCTACCCCAGAAGGAGGAACGACTTATGTCGATCCTGTCTGATTCGAGCTTGTAAAGTGCAGGCTGCCCTCGTGTCAGAGGGACGCCTTCGTTCGTGCAGCTATCCAACAGTGGATAATGGTAATGCGGCCCCAGCGAGACTCTAGCAAGCAGTTGCCGAAGTGTACGAAAAGAAGTAGTGGAACTATGTTCTCTGCTAGCCTGCCTCCGCCCCCCAGAAACCCAATCGCCACAGCCCCTCCCACGCACAATACAAACCCGCCAACACGTGCGCCTGCTGTTTAATGGTACGTTCAATGCAGTTCTGATTTTGCACTTTCCTTTGGTTTCTTTGAGATTCATCGGATACAAATGGACAGGGCTTAAGACTTGCCTAAGAGATTGACCTAACATCTAAACACCTGTGCCAAGCGATGTCGCAGAGCAGAGCACAGAACAGCTCAGCGAAGTTGTTGAATGCTGTGAGGCCTCAGAGACGGGCATGGATAGCCCCTCCTGAGAAGGACACAGTGATGACGCTGCTGGCTCGAGTCCCAAGGCTGCCAGAGGCTGCCCCGCAGAAACAGCCTGAAGTTACAAAATGTCCTTTCTTCCCCCTGTTCGGTGAAATGACCTGTTTGTTATCATATGTGCTGTTTATGGATGGAGAATAGATGTAGCTACTCCATTGTATATTAGGATGAGCCAGGGCTGGGAGGGGCAGAGCAAATACAGCCCTCCTATGCACTGGCGTGTGTTTGCACAACAGTGCTTTTCCCCCCACTTCTGGTCTCTTGTGTATAATTTGTGTCCGTTTGCCGAGTGCCTGGAATGCCTGAGGTGGCGTGGGGGACCTGGATGAGCACTTGTATCGTGGGGAGCAGAACAAGTCTGTAACACAGGCGAATACTCATTTTATTGTATTACAAAGGATTTAGTAAATGGATTGACACACAAAGAAATGATGAAACCACTATCACACCGTTTTATATTGTGGAAAATGGCGAATGGAAAGTAAGCCTTTATGTTCCAAATTTCATATCACCTTCTAATCAGTGGATTAGGGGCAGGGACGGCTCAGCTTGGAACCACCCTTTCAATTTCTATCAAAAACAAGCAAATACATATAAAGGAAATACTGGATGTGGTGCACTAAATGGCCGTTATCCGATGTACACGTTGACCATCACTCAGGGAATCCATTTTGCATGGCCAGAGTGGTGTTTGTAAATCGTTTAGGTGACCCCTCTTAAGGGACTTACTGCAGATTTGCCGGTCAGGACCAGTAAGGAATGGGCTTACTTAATTTCCAACATTGGTTTTGTTAGGATGTGGTCAGTGCTACAAATAACTGCCTATGAGTTTCGTACCACTCCCCCTTTCTCCTGCGGTTATCCAAGCACTTTACAGGTATCGCAATGCTGCCCGCCTGCCACGGACGAGACTTGGAAACAGCGGAAGCATGAAGGACTCGACACGATGCATGCCAGGCGGGTCCCAGCATTATCTGCAGATCACATCTACGCCAGTGCCCAATGGCAAGTGTAAACACAGTGCCCATCCCGTCACCAATAGCGCATCATGCAAAGACGATTCGTGGCGCTTTTAGTATCACCAACTTGTATTGACTGTAGAAGGGTGAAAGGCTGAGTCAGCCCTGCACTGATCGGAATCTCTCACTGGCACTCAGTCATAGTGGTGGTGCCAGCCTTGGCCAATCGGTCTCGGCTGGCCCCCAGAATGGGCGAGGAGAGGTGTATCTCTCCATCAGGAATGACACGGGCCTAAGGTAACGCAGCCGACCTACCTGCTACTTCATCCTCGTTGTCCTCCAAATCTCGGTTTTTCTACTGGCTGCTGGCCTGCCGCCTGCCCTCGTCCCCTGGCTGCAACTAGTTAAAGCTAGCATAGGGTCCTGGGCCAGGCCTCGCTTGCCTCGTGCTACGCTCGCTCTTGCACACCCTCTCTCCAGCCCCCTAATAACCACTCGGCAGCTTCCCCCTCTGTGCTTGGCTCCAGCCCAACCCCAGCATTGGCAGTAGGTGTGACCCGCAGGCTGATGGGGCCAGGGCACATGCCCTTTTTGCCCACCCATAATGACGTCTCTGCTGTCAGTTGCATGGGGTTCCTTGCGCTGGGCGAAGTCAGATGCAGTGCACAATTGTTGCTGAGACTTTTCTTGTTCTCTGATGGTTCGTTTGTTGAAGTTGAGTTCTTGGGTGTAGTAGGGGGCAGAAGATTTAGGCTTCAGGGGCGTTGTTTTACTGGGGATTTGCCGTTGATGTTGACTGTAATGGTGGTGTTGAGTTCTTGGAGAAGTCCTGGTCATCAGAGGTTGATAAACCAAGATGAAGGTTGGAGAGGTCTTCCGTGAAAGCCTCCACTTTAAAGTTCTTGAATGATTTGAAGTCGTGTTTGCTGGGTTTCCGATGGGTGAGATTGACTGGGGTGTGTGACTAATGTGAAAAGGGATTGCCAGATGGTGCGACCAGTCAAGCAGGGTTTGAAATCTGTGATGATGGGTGGACAGAGAGGTTCTGAAGAAGTTGAGGATATTACCTTACCTGTGAGTTGGGTCTTTCGTCTGCTGCGTGAGGTTCAGTGTGTCAAGTGGATAGTGGAGATCTTCGTTCATTGACTTGGTTGCTGGGTTTCCAGGGATGTTGAAGTCACCATAGAAGATGTTGATATGCGTGTGAGACATGGTGGGGACCAAGTCTGTGAAGTCTTCGATGAAGGAGGTGTTCGGCTTGTGCGGTCTGCATTTGCGGTAAAAAGAGACAGTGTCCGTTGGTGAGAACGGGAAGTGGTAGGGAAGGTTTTCAAAAGAGCCAATGGTGGTGACATCTAGTTGTATGCACGGCCATGATTCTTTGTGTATAATTGCTAGGCCTCTAGGCGATCTTGTTTGGACGCTCATGTTGGGGAATTCTGTAGCCGTTGGGGAGGAGGACGTCTATGATGTGTGTGGCGGTGGGCGTCATGCAGGTCTCAGGTATGGAGATGTCATACAAGTCATGTGTGGTGATGAGGTAGCGATGTCTGCTGCATGGTGGATTGCTGAGCGGACATTGATGAGCATCAGTTCTAGTTTAGTGGTGGGTGATGGAGTGCTGATGTGATCTGTGGTGACGCGGGTGAGGTTGACGTGATTCTGTTTTCGTGATATTTTTCCGGTGAGCAGCATGGTTGGTGATGAATGATGATGGTAGGGATGGACTATTGGGAGAGAGGGGGGAAACATATATTTGAGGGAACGTATCTACATGTTGGAGGTGCAAGGGTTCTGGTACTGGGACTTTCTGGCCTGAATAGGCCCAAATAGGAATTACCATTTTCTTCATCTGCCCTTTGTCTCTGACACCCTGGGAAAGACGACCTTCACTAAGAGTTAAGAAAGGAAAGGAAGGGGTGGTGCTAAAACGTTGGGTGGGGTGTAGGTCATGTGACCAAGATCCACTTGCACTTGCTTACCAACTGCAAAGGAAAAAAGGCTAAAGGGTAGCTAAGTAGGGAAAAAGGGTGGCAAAATAAGAAAGCCCAAAAGATTAGCAGTGCTTGACACGTGGGTGGGGTTTAGCTCATGTGACCTAGATCTACTTGCACCTACTCACCAACTGCAAATAACATACCGAAAGCATTATAACAAATGATTTGCTTCAAATTACTATTTATTTATTTAGTTGTATTTAGTTGAAGAACATTTACAAACTTAAAAGCAAGTTATTACATCACTTAGACACACAATACACATTACTTTCCATAAAAGAAGTTCCACAAATTAAATCTATTGAAGGACTACACCAGCCAATCATATTTCATCCAGAAGGTGCAAACAATGTGTGACTCCATCAGTTTTCACATCCACTGAGTAAGATACAGAGTGTTAAATATTAAATCACTATACATGTTCCATAAAACCTTTAAGACAATTAAATTAGTAAGATGTACTGCTCATCATTAGCTATACAAATTAAAAGAAGTAAAAGGAACGCGTTTGGTGCAATCAATCGATTCTGTAAGTCAATTAACTTTCTTTGTAGTCTCGGGAGGATACTCAGGGGCAAAGCGGTCGCCCTAGAAGCGATACGATGAGGAGCAACAGAGGTTCGATCCCCGGGTCCGCGCTTAGAAACCTCCTCCTGGTATTAAGCGTGTTATAAATAACCAATCCTAATCATAACAAATGGGGATAGTTACCCTAAACCTAATTGATTATCCTTGGGTAATGATTTCACAATCGTACACCAAAGTCAATACAAGGCTAGTTACTTGAGAGTTACACTCACTCTCCGTATTAAGGCAAAACTCCCAAAATGCGTCGTGTTTTATAGAATCATAATTATCCACAAAACCACCCATTGTGGTCGTACTAGCCGGTCCCAGTGTTTTGCACTTAGTAAATAAGTGTTTAGCTGTTCCAAGAGGGCCCAGAATTGTACATATGTGGCCGAAGCGGGATCTGGAGCAGGGCACCACGAAATATTAACAAAGGGAGTTGCTTTGTCCTTAGTCTCAGTATAAATTATTGGACCACTGGGCTGGGGCATTGTCTCAAATATCGTTGAGCTTGCAAAAACCGATGGGTAACATATGAGGCATGTGAATATGTACTCAGTGTAGAGAGGTGCATATAACCATTTGACCAGTCCCATTTCTGCAGTTTACTTTTAAATAACTGCTGAAGGATTACAAGTCTAGTGCCTTATTTGAAATCTGGGAACCAACCAATGTTCTCATACAGCTTAACAATTAGGCTGTTAAATTCCTCTCCTTCAGACTTTTTACTTATGCCTTAGGCGAGCCCTAGCAAAGCAAGTCATTGGCATTTTGGCCCTGAGATCATTTTAAGATGGAGCAACCCCTGCTTAATCATCGCCTGGCCGTTAGCGAGTCCAACCCCAATTCTAATCTGAGGTATTCGACTGGGGTCGAGGGATGTAATTTTAATATTTGCTTCCAAGAATAACTCTCAGTTTTGTCAAGTCAGTGTAAATCACCCTCTAAGCTATAAAGTACCATGGGGCAAAGACACTGGGTATAGAGGGTCATTATTCCTGCAAGAGAATAACCTGCAGTTTGATTTGCAAACTTTTCGATCAGATGTGTCATGCGTCTTTCCTTTATAATTTTGGCCTCTTATATGGCTATATGATATGCTTCCAGCCACAAATAGGGGTACTTTCCCACAATGTCAAACACCCCCAAACTGGTGGTGAAGTCTGGCCACTTAACCTTCTAGGCGCAACCACCATTACCTTTCTTTTGTCCCTGTTAATAATTAGGTCATTTTCAACAGCATAGTTTACCAAAGTATCAAACATGGCCTTCACTCCACTGTAAGTGTGGTTAAACAATACCAAGTTGTCAGCATATATCATACAAGGTACTGCCCAAGCACCTTTTCTTGGGCAACAACCAGCTACTTGGGTGAATCGTGAGGACAGGTCAGACATATATATGTTATACAGAAGGGGTGCCAGAGTACAGCCCTGTGTGACTCCCCTATAAGTGTTAACCAGGGCTGTCAAGCCACCCTGGTTGTCCAATCACGCACATGCTTGTGCGTTATAATGAAGGCCCTTAAGTATGTTCATGAGCCATTGGGGCAGGCCTAATTTTCCATCTTAAGCCATAGCTTGTCACAGCACACCCCATCAAAGGCCGCCCAGAGGTCCATGTAGATGGTATACAGTGTGCACCCCCCGGGCGGCGTGGCCTCTCTATACAATGTATCCATAATCTTTAGGTTATGTGAGGTATAACACCCCGGGCCAAAACCAGTCTGCATAAAATGTAATAGCTGTGCCTCATCAACCCAATTCTGCAAGGCCCTAAGGACAAATGTAGAGAAGGATTTTCCCGCAACGTCTAATAGAGACAGCAGTCTGTAGTTAGCCGGTAATAATCGATAACCTTTTTTATAGGTCGTTACTAACACAGATTGCTGCTAAGAGCTCGGGATTTCCTGTATAGCACATAGTTTGTCGCATAAGATTTTTGAGATAGAGGCCAACCTGGGTTGATTCTGCTTCAATACAGCTTGGCAAGGCCATTTGGCCCCGGGACCAAGGAGTTTTTAAGGTTCACAATTGTGGTTTCTATTTCTTCCTCCCGAATTATCAATGGCCAATCCCCAGTCAGAAATTGAAGGGGATAGGCCCCAACCGGAAAGCCTCCATTCCCCTTTATATCACTGATCCGCTCAGGCTCCTGGATAGGGTTTAGATGGTTTCCCTACTATCCCCTTCAGCCCTAGATAACATTACCCAAATATTCCTGGTGTTACCTCTCCAGAGTACCGGGATCATGCTTTGCCAATGAGTATTTTTTATAGAGCACCTCCAGCGCTTAAACCAACTCTTGTAGTTGTTCCTAGTGCGTTTCACCCGTCTTATCTTCTCGAGCACCAGCTCCCTACACCTTCGCACTGCTCTAATTTCCCTACACATACATCTCTTGGTATCGCAGATGGCACTATCAAATTTGATGTTTCTTTTGTTACAATCTACCGAGCCTCCCATGATTACTCACAGTATACATTTACAGACAGATTATGTTTACATACACATCTGAGAATACGCAGATTATGTTTACATATACATCTGAGAACACAGCAGATTATGTTTACGTACACATCTGAGGATTCACACATTATGCCTACACATAAATCAGAGAATATGGCAGATTATGTATACATATACATCTGAGAATATGGCAGATTATGTTTACATATACATCTGGAATATGCAGATTATATATACATATACATCTGAGAATATGGCAGATTATGTTTACATATAAATCTGAGAATTCACACATTATGCCTACACATAAATCAGAGAATATGGCAGATTATGTATACATATACATCTTAGAATATGGCAGATTATGTTTACATATAAATCTGAGAATTCACACATTATGGCTACACATAAATCAGAGAATATGGCAGATTATGTTTACATATACATCTGACAATACGGCAGATTATCTATACTTATACATCTGAGAATACGGCATATTGGGATTTAAATTTAAGAAAGCACATGTAGTGGGGAGTCACATATCAGTGATGTTAAAAGAATATTTCCACAAAAATATAATAGACTGCACTTAAAGTCAATGAGGTATTTATTTCACTTTTAAAAAACCTGCACTTGGATTTGCTCTTAACAATTTTCGTAAGTGACCGGTACATGTGTTAACAATAGCCCCAGTACCTTCTCTGATCTTATTTGAAACTGTGTGTGTGGTTAAACCCTGTTTAGGTTTAGCATTACTTTGCTAGGCACTGCCGCAATGGTGCTGCCTAGCTACAAATGGAAACAGCGCGAAAATGGTTTGGATGCCTGACAAATGACTAAAACCTATACAAAAGCCAATGCTTGTTTTTAACAGGACTTCAGTTCAAGAAAAAGATGTGAGGACACACATATTGCTAATAAAACAAGTGGCTGAAGGCACACTTGGCTTAGATGTTTAATTGCATCAGGGGTGAATTTATAAGTGCATTTAAACCATGTCCCTCTCATAAGAAGTTAGAGTAGCCTGCTCGTCAGCTCAGAGAGATGCCAGAAGGTTGTGTGTGGCTGGGCAGCTGTAGGTCGTGAGTGGGAATGACCATTGGTATAAGCATGGCCATTGGCTGTCAATGAGTAAGCAAACAGCCAATCAAGACCCACAAGCTGTGTGTCCTTCCTCACATCCCTTCTCCCTCCTTTTAGTACTGCAGTGCAATAGATCCGCCAGTAGGTGGTGCCCAAACTAGAACCTCGAGGAAGGTGAACCGGCAGCAGAAAGCAGCCTCTGATGGGGACCACATCCATTGGACAGAAAGAAAACGAATACGGCAAGCAGGGAGGGACAAAACAGAGACTACTGTTGAGAAATTTTAAGCAGTGAATGCAGGGAGAAGAGAGCGCCTGGAAACTTAAAGTGCTGATAGAAAGAGCGCATGGCATGGCACTCAAGGGTTGAGACGCTGGGAAAGTGGAAGTAAAGGTGAGGCGGCTGCAAAGTACTTATTTGGAGGAGAATCAGAAGGGGGACGAGCCTTGACTACCAGAAGCTGAGAAAAATGGAGCTCATTATTTTGAGGTGTTATAAAGACAAACACTGGTATTAACGAAATTACAATGACGTTTACCGCGTCTCCATACTGTGCCCCATTATCAGTTTGGTGGTATCTTGGCAGAAAATCCGCTTAGATACCACCAAATGGAATTACCGTTAGAGCCACCTGGTCCGGCGGTATTACCGCCGGATTGCAAGTGGTGGTGGTGATAGTCCCCAGTTATTTGGAGTCCATAGGACACCATGTGGCGTTACTGCAAAATTACCTTGGCGGTAATTCCACCGGCAGTAATTCTGAAGAAATCAGTTGGAAAGTTGCCAGAATTTCTTCCGGGTCATAGCCAGAGGTGAGTGCTCCATTTTGCCACTGAACTCATAGTTGGGCGATACAATATGCAGCAGTATACGGTAATACCGTGGCATTTAACGTGCACCGCCAACTAGTAATGAAGCCCAATGACTTTGGAGGTTATGTAGAGGAAACTACTACTGTGCTTGGCAGGAGGTATGTTTTCCACATTACCTCAAAAAAACTGGAGAAATTATCACTTGCAGTGATTTCTCCAAAGTCCCAAGAAGTCTTGTGTGACTCCATGAACCGGGACTAGTAACATAACAGATGTATTTGTAAAGCACATCTTCACCCCTGAAGGGGCACCTTGGTGCTAATAACAGATGTTTATTGTTACCCAAATTAATGGTAGTCATTTTGTTGACTGCAGAGGGATGAGGGGATGAGTGGACCTGTTGGGATTTGAACCTGTGACCATGAGGGCAAACACAGGTCCTTGTAGTGGATGCATTAGTCCACTGAGCCACAGACCCAGCTGATTGCCTTACCAACACTCGTAAGCTAGCTCCTTACCTTCTGAATGAGTGGCAGTAACTGTAATCAAGTCTGGCGGTATTTACTTACCTCCAAACTCAGAACGAGGCCCATTGTGTTGAAACACACATTAATAGCTCAGTGGCCAGTAGCAACTTGTCCATAATGGGCGATGGGGCATCGAGCCTCCAGACGTCTCCACCATTATGGAGGCACCATCAGCCTGTTTGCAGCTGACGGAGCACTCCCGGGCTGACTTAAACTGTCAAAGGGAAACCCAGTTTTTGTTCCTCAGCTTGCATGCCCAATGGCCTATGCAAGACCGGGGACGTTTTGCTCCCCCAGACTTGCATGGTACACTGGAGATACAGGCAGGGGAATTGCACATTTGTATGGGAGGAGGAGGGGGATGATTCTGCATGTCCCCACATATAGAATGGATCTTGGTGCTGTCAATGGTGTGCCCCGTCCACTGCACCCATGTGCAGGAACCAGGAAGCACTTGCTTCCGGATTTATGTTTGGGCACTGGAGCGTTTTAAGTGCTGCAGTGCGAATCTTCAGGACTAGGGCAGGAGGTACGGTTTAATTTAAAAGTAAGCTTTATATACGTATGTGTGTATCCTTGCGTAGTGACAGAATGAATGTATGACGATGGGTGCACTTGTCAATGAGTGAGTGCATGTTGCATGGGTGTGCGTGTGATTGTGCAGCACCAGACTAAGGATCTGATTTTAGGGTGGGCTGTTTCTCAGTTTTCCAGGGGAAGAGAATTGCATGGAAGTGGAGCAGGAAAAGAGAGAGAGTGGAGGCGAGATGAAGCACAGGGAGGGCGAGGCGGCACAAGGGTAGTCGGGGAGGCAGAGCGGAAAATATGAGGCTTATAGAGTTGGATAAAGGAGGATAGATACAGTGGTGCCTTACCATGGATACGTTTGTGAACCAAGAAAAGACATTTGAATCTGGCCATGTTTTGCATCGTCAGCCATCCAGCCTGGTGGCGGCACGAGTTAATTATCTTGTTGAGGGGCCAGAAAGCATAGTTAGGGAGACCAAAGAGTATGCTGGCACAGAAGCCCAGGACAGAGAAGACAAGAGTGGTGAAGAGATGCTTGGTGCTTTTGAAAGGAAGAGGTGCCTGATTTGGCTGAGCTTCCTAATATTTAGCAGGTCGAGGCGAGCTATCATTGCAGTTTTGGAGATAAAGGTAAAGAAGGTGTGAGAGGAATCATAGATGGTGCTGAGGTTTCTAGCTGAAGACGGGAAGGGGGAGTGTCAGGTGGGAACTGGGTAGGCAGTTGAAGAGATGAGAGAGAGCGTTTGACAAGGACGAAGAGCACCTGTGTTTTGGTAGAGTTTGATATCAGAGTGTAAAGCCACCCAATATTTAATGGCAGAGAGGCATTTGGACATTTTGATAGAGAGATCAGAGGAGGGTTCAGGAAAAGAGAAGAAGATTTTGATAGACTTGGATTGCTTATCTCGGGTCTACAAAGATTCTTGTGTACATACCAGATCATTTCCCCCAAAGTTCGGGATGTCTCCAGTCCAGTGCCTGTTATACGCTGATGACATCACTCTCCTGGACCAGACCCCAATAGGTCACCAAAGACAACTTGACAACCTCTTTTTGTATATATTGGTTTGAATAACCTCGAGATTAACAAACAAAAAATAAAGATAACGACACTGCAGAAAGTACCTAAAAGAACAGAGACCCCACATTGGAATCTCAACGGTATCCAAATTGAAAATGTTTGAGACTTCAAATATCTCGGAGTTATGATAGACAGCACCAGGGCCGAAACAAGTTTGCAAAGCTACCTATGGGAAAAAATCAGAAAGCCCACTACGCAAGCCCGAGTAATGGACAAAAAATTTGGAAGATTCTCATTCATCCCTCTACTAAAATTCTATAAAATGAAGGTCGTACCATCCCTCGTTTATGGAGGAGACACAATGCCATTTATACCAGAAGAGATCTTGCAAATATTTGAAGGATATTTTTGGATCCTTCCCAAATCAACCTCTACCCAAGCGATAAGAAGAGAGCTAGGTTTACTATTGCTAAAAGGTACAGTTGACCTAAGCGGTATGTCTTTTTACCGGAAAGCAATTTTGCCTGAAAGCCCCCACTTATACCAGCTGATAAACAACAAAGTAAACAATGGAGGCTGTAAAATGCTTACTAAATGGGCAAATGAAAAAAAAGCGCAGCTAGAAGAGATCGCATGTACAGAGGAAGAATTGATTCAAAACCCTTTAAGAATCAAAAGAAAAATGGAGGACCTGGATTGGATCAGGACATTATAACTTGCTGGGAAAAACAAACTCCTAACCCATCTTCAAGAGACCACAAACAAACAGAACCAACCTTTGCAAATCTTTATGCGATTTCCAGATAAAACCCTAAAACAAACTTTTTTGAGGGCCAGGCTAAACCTACTCCCCACGAACGAGATTCTGGTTGTACGAGGCTTGGCAACCACAAACACCTGCAGACTATGCAAGGATCCTGCCCAGATCGAGTCGGTGAGACACCTCCTGATGGTATGCCCTATGATGCTACTGTTCAGACGAGCATACATGGCACCAATAACATCACCCTACATCTTTTGCGATGAGGAAGTATGGTGGGACCATTTGATGTGCGGCGGAAAAACTTTGTGGACAATTGCTACTATGAAGATTTTACAGAGCGCATTGCTCGAAATCTCTAAACTTCCAGTATGAACCAAAGAAACTGTTCTTGGCAAACATACAAAGCTAAAGTTGCACAAGAAAGATAAAGGACTATTTGCACATGCATTACATGCATTCAGAAATGTTTCTCCAAATCAAGCACACAAGAGACTTTTGCTTTCTTTCTTTTGAATTCCGACTTGTGAATTTGTTTGTCGGAAAAATTCAAACATCTCCCTTGTAAAATCAAGAAATCTTTTTGGTAATAAACACGTAAAATAAAAATAAAAATTAGACTTGAATTAGGAACAAATTCTGCTCGTGTTTACAGCCCAAATTGCTGGACGGATTTGCACCAAACTTGCGCCAGGATCAGCGACCAGGTTCAAAAAGCGTTCTTTTGCAAATTTGGTGTTAATCCATCCAATGGATGTTTAAAAAATGGCCTTTACTCTTATTAAAGCAGTGCTGCATTCATGACCTCATACACCTGAGGCAGGAACCAGGTCTGGTCTGCTTCTGACCAGAGGGACCATAAGGAACTAGCACCCTGGATAGGAACTAGGCTACAAATCCCACTGAGAATGAACTCTCATTCCTTTGGGCTGGCATGCCATGTATGCGCAGCCCATCAAACATGATCACCATCGGACGACCGGGCACGTGTCCAACAAGCAAAATCTCACCAGGAAAAACGTATAGAAAAAACGAACAAAGAACACACCTGCAGGAACACCAAGATGGCACCCACTCGAAACACTTTTGTTTGTACTGGCATAACCCAGCAAGCCTGTCCTCCATTATATTGGTAATGCCACCCAATATTAGAATAATCCCTTCAAGACTAGCAAGAAAGATCCACAAATCACAACAACCACTCACAACCACCTACTCAACCACCCTCACTCCCCCCACATGCAGACCAAACATGCCAACACAACGGCTAGACAAAACCACACCAAAAAAGTTTAAAACTCTGCATGCCTTAACTAGCAAACCTCACCCATTGGCCAGACACTAGAGGCCTCCCGCCTGGACACAAAAACCTCTGCATCTACACAATCCACCTAGAAACACACAAACACAGGCGCCCGTTGCTCCTGGGTCTACACAAACACACAAACACAGGTGCCCGTTGCTCCTGGGTCTACACAATCCACCTAGAAACACAGAAACACAGGCGCCCATTGCTCCTGGATCTACACAATCCAGCTAGAAACACAGAAACACAGGCGCCCGTTGCTCCTGGATCTACACAATCCAGCTAGAAACACACAAACACAGGCGCCCGTTGCTCCTGGATCTACACAATCCAGCTAGATACACACAAACACAGGTGCCCGTTGCTCCTGGATCTACACAATCCACCTAGAAACACAGAAACACAGGCACCCGTTGCTCCTGGATCTACACAATCCACCTAGAAATCCACAAACACAGGCGCCCGTTGCTCCTGGACCTACACAATCCAACTAGCAAAAACACACAAACACAGGCACCCGTTGCTCCTGGATCTACACAATCCAGCTAGAAACACACAAACA
Source organism: Ambystoma mexicanum (assembly GCF_040938575.1). Lineage (NCBI taxonomy): Eukaryota > Metazoa > Chordata > Amphibia > Caudata > Ambystomatidae > Ambystoma > Ambystoma mexicanum. Next base: position 1,641,372,737 of record NC_090937.1, read on the forward strand.
CAGGCGCCCGTTGCACCTGGGTCTACACAATCCAGCAAGAAACACAGAAACACACGCGCCCTTTGCTCCTGGGTCTACACAATCCACCAAGAAACACGCAAACACAGGCGCCCGTTGCCCCTGGGTCTACACAATCCACCTAGAAACCCACAAACACAGGCGCCCGTTGCTCCTGGACCTACACAATCTAACTAGCAAAAACACAGAAACACAGGCGCCCGTTGCTCCTGGATCTACACAATCCACCTAGAAACCCACAAACACCGGCGCCCGTTGCTCCTGGACCTACACAATCCAACTAGCAAAAACACACAAACACAGGCGCCCGTTGCTCCTGGATCTACACAATCCAGCTAGAAACACACAAACACAGGCGTCCGTTGCTCCTGGGTCTACACAATCCATCTAGAAACACACAAACACAGGCGCCCGTTGCTCCTGGGTCTACACAATCCAGCTAGAAACACAGAAACACAGGCGCCCGTTGCTCCTGGATCTACACAATCCACCTAGAAACACAGAAACACAGGCGCCCGTTGCTCCTGGATCTGCACAATCCAGCTAGATACACACAAACACAGGCGCCCGTTGCTCCTGGATCTACACAATCCACCTAGAAACACAGAAACACAGGCGCCCGTTGCTCCTGGATCTACACAATCCAGCTAGTAACACACAAACACAGGCGCCCGTTGCTCCTGGGTCTACACAATCCACCTAGAAACACACAAACACAGGTGCCCGTTGCTCCTGGGTCTACACAATCCACCTAGAAACACAGAAACACAGGCCCCCGTTGCTCCTTGATCTGCACAATCCAGCTAGATACACACAAACACAGGCGCCCGTTGCTCCTGGATCTACACAATCCACCTAGAAACACAGAAACACAGGCGCCCGTTGCTCCTGGATCTACACAATCCACCTAGAAACACAGAAACACAGGCGCCCGTTGCTCCTGGATCTACACAATCCAGCTAGTAACACACAAACACAGGCGCCCGTTGCTCCTGGGTCTACACAATCCACCTAGAAACACACAAACACAGGTGCCCGTTGCTCCTGGTTCTACACAATCCACCTAGAAACCCACAAACACAGGCACCCGTTGCTCCTGGGTCTACACAATCCAGCTAGAAACACAGAAACACACGTGCCCTTTGCTCCTGGGTCTACACAATCCACCTAGAAACATAGAAACACAGGCGCCTGTTGCTCCTGGGTCTACACAATCCACCTAGAAACACACAAACACAGGTGCCCGTTGCTCCTGGGTCTACACAATCCACCTAAAAACACAGAAACACAGGCCCCCGTTGCTCCTTGATCTGCACAATCCAGCTAGATACACAAAAACACAGGCGCCCGTTGCTCCTGGATCTACACAATCCACCTAGAAACACAGAAACACAGGCGCCCGTTGCTCCTGGATCTACACACTCCACCTAGAAACACAGAAACACAGGCGCCCGTTGCTCCTGGATCTACACAATCCAACTAGCAAAAACACACAAACACAGGCGCCCGTTGCTCCTGGATCTACACAATCCAGCTAGTAACACACAAACACAGGCGCCCGTTGCTCCTGGGTCTACACAATCCACCTAGAAACACAGAAACACAGGCGCCCGTTGCTCCTGGGTCTACACAATCCACCTAGAAACACGGAAACACAGGCGCCCGTTGCTCCTTGTTCTACACAATCCAGCTAGAAACACACAAACACAGGCGCCCGTTGCTCCTGGGTCTACACAATCCACCTAGAAACCCACAAACACAGGCGCCCGTTGCTCCTGGACCTACACAAACCAAGTAGCAAAAACACAGAAACACAGGCGCCCGTTGCTCCTGGATCTACACAATCCACCTAGAAACCCACAAACACAGGCGCCCGTTGCTCCTGGATCTACACAATCCATCTAGAAACACAGAAACACAGGTGATCGTTGCTCCTGGATCTACACAATCCACCTAGAAAAACACAAACACAGGCGCCCGTTGCTCCTGGATCTACACAATCCATCTAGAAACACAGAAACACAGGCGCCCGTTGCTCCTGGATCTACACAATCCAATTAGCAAAAACACAGAAACACAGGCGCCCGTTGCTCCTGGATCTACACAATCCACCTAGAAACACAGAAACGCAGGCGCCCGTTGCTCCTGGATCTACACAATCCACCTAGAAACCCACAAACACAGGCGCCCGTTGCTCCTGGTCCTACCCAATCCAACTAGCAAAAACACACAAACACAGGCGCCCGTTGCTCCTGGGTCTACACAATCCAGCTAGAAACACAGAAACACACGCGCCCTTTGCTCCTGGGTCTACACAATCCACCTAGAAACACGCAAACACAGGCGCCCGTTGCTCCTGGTTCTACACAATCCAGCTAGAAACCCACAAACACAGGCGCCCGTTGCTCCTGGGTCTACACAATCCAGCTAGAAACACGCAAACACAGGCGCCCGTTGCTCCTGGATCTACACAATTCAGCTAGAAACACGCAAACACAGGTGCCAGTTGCTCCTGGATCTACACAATCCATTTAGAAACAGACAAACACAGGCGCCCGTTGCTCCTGGATCTACACAATCCAGCTAGAAACACACAAACACAGGCGCCCGTTGCTCCTGGATCTACAAAATCCACCTAGAAACACAGAAACACAGGAGCCCGTTGCTCCTGGATCTATACAATCCAGCTAGAAACACACAAACACAGGCGCCCGTTGCTCCTGGTTCTACACAATCCAGCTATAAACACAGAAACACAGGCGCCCGTTGCTCATGGATCTACACAATCCAGCTGGAAACACAGAAACACAGGCACCCGTTGCTCCTGGATCTACACAATCCACCTGGAAACACAGGCGCCCGTTGCTCCTGGATCTACACAATCCACCTAGAAACACAGAAACACAGGCGCCCGTTGCTCCTGGATCTACACAATCCAGCTAGAAAAACAGAAACACAGGCGCCCGATGCTTCTGGATCTACACAATCCAGCTAGAAAAGCACAAACACAGGCGCCCGTTGCTCCTGGGTCTACACAATCCACCTAGAAACACAGAAACACAGGCACATGTTGCTCCTGGATCTACACAATACAGCTAGAAAAACAGAAACACAGGCGCCCGTTGCTCCTGGATCTACACAATCCACCTAGAAACACAGAAACACAGGCGCCCGTTGCTCCTGGATCTACACAATCCACCTAGAAACCCACAAACACAGGCGCCCGTTGCTCCTGGGTCTACACAATCCAGCTAGAAACACGCAAACACAGGCGCCCGTTGCTCCTGGGTCTACACAATCCAGCTAGAAACACACAAACACAGGCGCCCGTTGCTCCTGGGTCTACACAATCCACCTAGAAACACGCAAACACAGGCGCCCGTTGCTCCTGGGTCTACACAATCCAGCTAGAAACCCACAAACACATGCGCCCATTGCTCCTGGACCTACACAATCCACCTAGAAACCCACAAACACAGGCGCCCGTTGCTCCTGGATCTACTCAATCCAACTAGCAAAAACACACAAACACAGGTGCCCGTTGCTCCTGGATCTACACAATCCAACTAGCAAAAACACAGAAACACAGGCGCCCGTTGCTCCTGGATCTACACAATCCACCTAGAAACCCACAAACACAGGCGCCCGTTGCTCCTGGATCTACACAATCCAACTAGCAAAAACACAGAAACACAGGCGCCCGTTGCTCCTGGATCTACACAATCCACCTAGAAACACAGAAAAGCAGGCGCCCGTTGCTCCTGGGTCTACACAATCCAGCTAGAAACACAGAAACACAGGCGCCCGTTGCTCCTGGATCTACACAATCCAACTAGCAAAAACACACAAACACAGGTGCCCGTTGCTCCTGGATCTACACAATCCAGCTAGAAACACACAAACACAGGCGCCCGTTGCTCCTGGGTCTACACAATCCACCTAGAAACACACAAACACAGGCGCCCGTTGCTCCTGGGTCTACACAATCCAGCTAGAAACACAGAAACACACGCACCCTTTGCTCCTGGGTCTACACAATCCAGCTAGAAACACGGAAACACAGGCGCCCGTTGCTCCTTGTTCTACACAATCCAGCTAGAAACACGCAAACAAAGGCGCCCGTTGCTCCTGGGTCTACACAATCCACCTAGAAACACGGAAACACAGGCGCCCGTTGCTCCTTGTTCTACACAATCCAGCTAGAAACACGCAAACAAAGGCGCCCGTTGCTCTTGGGTCTACACAATCCAGCTAGAAACATGCAAACACAGGCGCCCGTTGCTCCTGGGTCTACACAATCCACCTAGAAACCCACAAACACAGGCGCCCGTTGCTCCTGGACCTATACAATCCAACTAGCAAAAACACAGAAACACAGGCGCCCGTTGCTCCTGGATCTACACAATCCACCTAGAAACCCACAAACACAGGCGCCCGTTGCTCCTGGATCTACACAATCCACCTAGAAACACAGAAACACAGGCGCCCGTTGCTCCTGGATCTACACAATCCACCTAGAAACCCACAAACACAGGCGCCCGTTGCTCCTGGACCTACACAATCCAACTAGCAAAAACACACAAACACAGGCGCCCGTTGCTCCTGGATCTACACAATCCAGCTAGAAACATTCAAACACAGGCGCCCGTTGCTCCTGGGTCTACACAATCCACCTAGAAACACACAAACACAGGCGCCCGTTGCTCCTGGACCTATACAATCCAACTAGCAAAAACACAGAAACACAGGCGCCCGTTGCTCCTGGATCTACACAATCCACCTAGAAACCCACAAACACAGGCGCCCGTTGCTCCTGGATCTACACAATCCACCTAGAAACACAGAAACACAGGCGCCCGTTGCTCCTGGATCTACACAATCCACCTAGAAACCCACAAACACAGGCGCCCGTTGCTCCTGGACCTACACAATCCAACTAGCAAAAACACACAAACACAGGCGCCCGTTGCTCCTGGATCTACACAATCCAGCTAGAAACATTCAAACACAGGCGCCCGTTGCTCCTGGGTCTACACAATCCACCTAGAAACACACAAACACAGGCGCCCGTTGCTCCTGGGTCTACACGAGCCAGCTAGAAACACAGAAACACACGTTCCCTTTGCTCCTGGGTCTACACAATCCACCTAGAAACACGCAAACACAGGCGCCCGTTGCTCCTGGGTCTACACAATCCACCTAGAAACACGCAAACACAGGCGCCCGTTGCTCTTGGTTCTACACAATCCAGCTAGAAACACGCAAACACAGGCGCCCATTGCTCCTGGATCTACACAATTCAGCTAGAAACACGCAAACACAGGTGCCAGTTTCTCCTGGATCTCCACAATCCACCTAGAAACACACAAACACAGGCGCCCGTTGCTCCTGGATCTACACAATCCAGCTAGAAACACACAAACACAGGCGCCCGTTGCTCCTGGATCTACAAAATCCACCTAGAAACACAGAAACACAGGAGCCCGTTGCTCCTGGATCTACACAATCCAGCTAGAAACACACAAACACAGGCACCCATTGCTCCTGGATCTACACAATCCAGCTAGAAACACACAAACACAGGCGCCCATTTCTCCTGGATCTACACAGTCCACCTAGAAACACAGAAAAACAGACGCCCGTTGCTCCAGCTAGAAACACAGAAACACAGGCGCCCTTTGCTCCTGGATCTACACAATCCAGCTATAAACACAGAAACACAGGCGCCCGTTGCTCATGGATCTACACAATCCAGCTGGAAACACAGAAACACAGGCACCCATTGCTCCTGGGTCTACACAAACCACCTAGAAACACAGAAACACAGGCGCCCGTTTCTCCTGGATCGACACAACCCACCTAGAAACACAGAAACACAGGCGCCCGTTGCTCCTGGATCTACACAATCCAGATAGAAACACACAAACACAGGCGCCTGTTGCTCCTGGGTCTACACAATCCAGCTAGAAACACACAAACACAGGCACCCGTTGCTCCTGGATCTACACAATCCACCTGGAAACACAGGCGCCCGTTGCTCCTGGATCTACACAACCCACCTAGAAACAGAGAAACACAGGCGCCCGTTGCTCCTGGATCTACACAATCCAGCTAGAAACACACAAACACAGGCGCCCGTTGCTCCTGGGTCTACACAATCCACCTAGAAAAACAGAAACACAGGCGCCCGTTGCTCCTGGATCTACACAATCCAGCTAGAAAAACAGAAACACAGGCGCCCGTTGCTCCTGGATCTACACCATCCACCTAGAAACACAGGCGCCCGTTGCTCCTGGATCTACACAATCCACATAGAAACACAGGCGCCCGTTGCTCCTGGATCTACACAATCCAGCTAGAAACACACATACACAGGCGCCCGTTGCTCCTGGGTCTACACAATCCACCTAGAAACACGCAAACACAGGCGCCAGTTGCTCCTGGGTCTACACAATCCACCTAGAAACGGAAACACAGGCGCCCGTTGCTCCTTGTTCTACACAATCCAGCTAGAAACACGCAAACAAAGGCGCCCGTTGCTCCTGGGTCTACACAATCCACCTAGAAACCCACAAACACAGGCGCCCGTTGCTCCTGGACCTACACAATCCACCTAGAAACACAGAAACACAGGCGCCCGTTGCTCCTGGATCTACACAATCCACCTAGAAACCCACAAACACAGGCGCCCGTTGCTCCTGGGTCTACACAATCCACCTAGAAACACACAAACACAGGTGCCCGTTGCTCCTGGACCTACACAATCCAACTAGCAAAAACACAGAAACACAGGCGCCCGTTGTTCCTGGATCTACACAATCCACCTAGAAACCCACAAACACAGGCGCCCGTTGCTCCTGGATCTACACAATCCACCTAGAAACACAGAAACACAGGCGCCCGTTGCTCCTGGATCTACACAATCCACCTAGAAACCCACAAACACAGGCGCCCGTTGCTCCTGGGTCTACACAATCCACCTAGAAACACGCAAACACAGGTGCCCGTTGCTCCTGGACCTACACAATCCAACTAGCAAAAACACAGAAACACAGGCGCCCGTTGCTCCTGGATCTACACAATCCACCTAGAAACCCACAATCACAGGCACCCGTTGCTCCTGGTTCTACACAATCCAGCTAGAAACACGCAAACAAAGGCGCCCGTTGCTCCTGGACCTACACAATCCAACTAGCAAAAACACAGAAACACAGGCGCCCGTTGCTCCTGGATCTACACAATCCACCTAGAAACCCACAAACACAGGCGCCCGTTGCTCCTGGGTCTACACAATCCACCTAGAAACACGGAAACACAGGCGCCCGTTGCTCCTTGTTCTACACAATCCAGCTAGAAACACGCAAACAAAGGCGCCCGTTGCTCCTGGGTCTACACAATCCAGCTAGAAACACGCAAACACAGGCACCCGTTGCTCCTGGGTCTACACAATCCACCTAAAAACCCACAAACACAGGCGCCCGTTGCTCCTGGACCTATACAATCCAACTAGCAAAAACACAGAAACACAGGCGCCCGTTGTTCCTGGATCTACACAATCCACCTAGAAACCCACAAACACAGGCGCCCGTTGCTCCTGGATCTACACAATCCACCTAGAAACACAGAAACACAGGCGCCCGTTGCTCCTGGATCTACACAATCCAGCTAGAAACACACAAACACAGACGCCCGTTGCTCCTGGGTCTACACAATCCACCTAGAAACACACAAACACAGGCGCCCGTTGCTCCTGGACCTACACAATCCAACTAGCAAAAACACAGAAACACAGGCGCCCGTTGCTCCTGGGTCTACACAATCCACCTAGAAACACGCAAACAAAGGCGCCTTTTGCTCCTGGGTCTACACAATCCAGCTAGAAACACACAAACACAGGCGCCCGTTGCTCCTGGATCTACACAATCCAGCTAGAAACACACAAACACAGGCGCCCGTTGCTCCTGGATCTACACAATCCACCTAGAAACACACAAACACAGGTGCCCGTTGCTCCTGGGTCTACACAATCCAGCTAGAAACACAGAAACACACGCGCCCTTTGCTCCTGGGTCTACACAATCCACCTAGAAACACAGAAACACACGCGCCCTTTGCTCCTGGGTCTACACAATCCACCTAGAAACACGCAAACACAGGCGCCCGTTGCTCTGGGTCTACACAATCCACCTAGAAACACGCAAACACAGGCGCCCGTTGCTCCTGGGTCTACACAATCCAGCTAGAAACACGCAAACACAGGCGCCCGTTGCTCCTGGATCTACACAATTCAGCTAGAAACACGCAAACACAGGTGCCTGTTGCTCCAGGATCTACACAATCCACCTAGAAACACACAAACAGAGGTGCCCGTTGCTCCTGGATCTACACAATCCAGCTAGAAACACACAAACACAGGCGCCCGTTGCTCCTGGATCTACAAAATCCACCTAGAAACACAGAAACACAGGAGCCCGTTGCTCCTGGATCTACACAATCCAGCTAGAAACACACAAACACAGGCGCCCGTTGCTCCTGGATCTACACAATCCAGCTAGAAACACACAAACACAGGCGCCCATTTCTCCTGGATCTACACAGTCCACCTAGAAACACAGAAAAACAGGCGCCCGTTGCTCCAGCTAGAAACACAGAAACACAGGCACCCGTTGCTCCTGGATCTACACAATCCAGCTATAAACACAGAAACACAGGCGCCCGTTGCTCATGGATCTACACAATCCAGCTGGAAACACAGAAACACAGGCACCCATTGCTCCTGGGTCTACACAATCCACCTAGAAACACAGAAACACAGGCGCCCGTTTCTCCTGGATCTGCACAACCCACCTAGAAACACAGAAACACAGGCGCCCGTTGCTCCTGGATCTACACAATCCAGATAGAAACACACAAACACAGGCGCCCGTTGCTCCTGGGTCTACACAATCCAGCTAGAAACACACAAACACAGGCACCCGTTGCTCCTGGATCTACACAATCCACCTGGAAACACAGGCGCCCGTTGCTCCTGGATCTACACAATCCACCTAGAAACACAGAAACACAGGCGCCCGTTGCTCCTGGATCTACACAATCCAGCTAGAAACACAGAAACACAGGCGCCCGTTGCTCCTGGATCTACACAATTCAACTAGCAAAAACACACAAACACAGGTGCCCGTTGCTCCTGGATCTACACAATCCAGCTAGAAACACACAAACACAGGTGCCCGTTGCTCCTGGGTCTACACAATCCACCTAGAAACACACAAACACAGGCGCCCGTTGCTCCTGGGTCTACACAATCCAGCTAGAAACACAGAAACACACGCGCCCTTTGCTCCTGGGTCTACACAATCCACCTAGAAACACACATACACAGGCGCCCGTTGCTCCTGGGTCTACACAATCCACCTAGAAACACAGAAACACAGGCGCCCGTTGCTCCTTGTTCTACACAATCCAGCTAGAAACACAGAAACACAGGCACCCGTTGCTCCTGGGTCTACACAATCCACCTAGAAACACAGAAACACAGGCGCCCGTTGCTCCTTGTTCTACACAATCCAGCTAGAAACACGCAAACAAAGGCGCCCGTTGCTTCTGGGTCTACACAATCCAGCTAGAAACACGCAAACACAGGCGCCCGTTGCTCCTGGGTCTACACAATCCACCTAGAAACCCACAAACACAGGCGCCCGTTGCTCCTGGACCTATACAATCCAACTAGCAAAAACGCAGAAACACAGGCGCCCGTTGCTCCTGGATCTACACAATCCACCTAGAAACCCACAAACACAGGTGCCCGTTGCTCCTGGATCTACACAATCCACCTAGAAACACAGAAACACAGGCGCCCGTTGCTCCTGGATCTACACAATCCACCTAGAAACCCACAAACACAGGCGCCCGTTGCTCCTGGACCTACACAATCCAACTAGCAAAAACACACAAACACAGGCGCCCGTTGCTCCTGGATCTACACAATCCAGCTAGAAACACGCAAACACAGGCGCCCGTTGCTCCTGGGTCTACACGATCCAGCTAGAAACACGCAAACACAGGCGCCCGTTGCTCTCCTGGGTCTACACAATCCAGCTAGAAACACGCAAACACAGGCGCCCATTGCTCCTGGATCTACACAATTCAGCTAGAAACAAGCAAACACAGGTGCCAGTTGCTCCTGGATCTACACAATCCACCTAGAAACACACAAACACAGGCGCCCGTTGCTCCTGGATCTACACAATCCAGCTAGAAACACACAAACACAGGCGCCCGTTGCTCCTGGATCTACAAAATCCACCTAGAAACACAGAAACACAGGAGCCCGTTGCTCCTGGATCTACACAATCCAGCTAGAAACACACAAACACAGGCGCCCGTTGCTCCTGGATCTACACAATCCAGCTAGAAACACACAAACACAGGCGCCCATTTCTCCTGGATCTACACAGTCCACCTAGAAACACAGAAAAACAGGCGCCCGTTGCTCCAGCTAGAAACACAGAAACACAGGCGCCCTTTGCTCCTGGATCTACACAATCCAGCTATAAACACAGAAACACAGGCGCCCGTTGGTCATGGATCTACACAATCCAGCTGGAAACACAGAAACACAGGCACCCATTGCTCCTGGGTCTACACAAACCACCTAGAAACACAGAAACACAGGCGCCCGTTTCTCCTGGATCTACACAACCCACCTAGAAACACAGAAACACAGGCGCCCGTTGCTCCTGGATCTACACAATCCAGATAGAAACACACAAACACAGGCGCCCGTTGCTCCTGGGTCTACACAATCCAGCTAGAAACACACAAACACAGGCACCCGTTGCTCCTGGATCTACACAATCCACCTGGAAACACAGGTGCCCGTTGCTCTTGGATCTACACAATCCAGCTAGAAACACAGAAACACAGGCACCCGTTGCTCCTGGATCTACACAATCCAGCTAGAAACACACATACACAGGCGCCCGTTGCTCCTGGGTCTACACAATCCACCTAGAAACACGCAAACACAGGCGCCCGTTGCTCCTGGGTCTACACAATCCACCTAGAAACACGGAAACACAGGCGCCCGTTGCTCCTTGTTCTACACAATCCAGCTAGAAACACGCAAACAAAGGCGCCCGTTGCTCCTGGGTCTACACAATCCAGCTAGAAACACACAAACACAGGCGCCCATTTCTCCTGGATCTACACAGTCCACCTAGAAACACAGAAAAACAGGCGCCCGTTGCTCCAGCTAGAAACACAGAAACACAGGCGCCCTTTGCTCCTGGATCTACACAATCCAGCTATAAACACAGAAACACAGGCGCCCGTTGGTCATGGATCTACACAATCCAGCTGGAAACACAGAAACACAGGCACCCATTGCTCCTGGGTCTACACAAACCACCTAGAAACACAGAAACACAGGCGCCCGTTTCTCCGGGATCTACACAACCCACCTAGAAACACAGAAACACAGGCGCCCGTTGCTCCTGGATCTACACAATCCAGATAGAAACACACAAACACAGGTGCCCGTTGCTCCTGGGTCTACACAATCCACCTAGAAACACACAAACACAGGCGCCCGTTGCTCCTGGGTCTACACAATCCAGCTAGAAACACAGAAACACACGCGCCCTTTGCTCCTGGGTCTACACAATCCACCTAGAAACACACATACACAGGCGCCCGTTGCTCCTGGGTCTACACAATCCACCTAGAAACACAGAAACACAGGCGCCCGTTGCTCCTTGTTCTACACAATCCAGCTAGAAACACAGAAACACAGGCACCCGTTGCTCCTGGGTCTACACAATCCACCTAGAAACACAGAAACACAGGCGCCCGTTGCTCCTTGTTCTACACAATCCAGCTAGAAACACGCAAACAAAGGCGCCCGTTGCTTCTGGGTCTACACAATCCAGCTAGAAACACGCAAACACAGGCGCCCGTTGCTCCTGGGTCTACACAATCCACCTAGAAACCCACAAACACAGGCGCCCGTTGCTCCTGGACCTATACAATCCAACTAGCAAAAACGCAGAAACACAGGCGCCCGTTGCTCCTGGATCTACACAATCCACCTAGAAACCCACAAACACAGGTGCCCGTTGCTCCTGGATCTACACAATCCACCTAGAAACACAGAAACACAGGCGCCCGTTGCTCCTGGATCTACACAATCCACCTAGAAACCCACAAACACAGGCGCCCGTTGCTCCTGGACCTACACAATCCAACTAGCAAAAACACACAAACACAGGCGCCCGTTGCTCCTGGATCTACACAATCCAGCTAGAAACACACAAACACAGGCGCCCGTTGCTCCTGGGTCTACACGATCCAGCTAGAAACACGCAAACACAGGCGCCCGTTGCTCTCCTGGGTCTACACAATCCAGCTAGAAACACGCAAACACAGGCGCCCATTGCTCCTGGATCTACACAATTCAGCTAGAAACAAGCAAACACAGGTGCCAGTTGCTCCTGGATCTACACAATCCACCTAGAAACACACAAACACAGGCGCCCGTTGCTCCTGGATCTACACAATCCAGCTAGAAACACACAAACACAGGCGCCCGTTGCTCCTGGATCTACAAAATCCACCTAGAAACACAGAAACACAGGAGCCCGTTGCTCCTGGATCTACACAATCCAGCTAGAAACACACAAACACAGGCGCCCGTTGCTCCTGGATCTACACAATCCAGCTAGAAACACACAAACACAGGCGCCCATTTCTCCTGGATCTACACAGTCCACCTAGAAACACAGAAAAACAGGCGCCCGTTGCTCCAGCTAGAAACACAGAAACACAGGCGCCCTTTGCTCCTGGATCTACACAATCCAGCTATAAACACAGAAACACAGGCGCCCGTTGGTCATGGATCTACACAATCCAGCTGGAAACACAGAAACACAGGCACCCATTGCTCCTGGGTCTACACAAACCACCTAGAAACACAGAAACACAGGCGCCCGTTTCTCCTGGATCTACACAACCCACCTAGAAACACAGAAACACAGGCGCCCGTTGCTCCTGGATCTACACAATCCAGATAGAAACACACAAACACAGGCGCCCGTTGCTCCTGGGTCTACACAATCCAGCTAGAAACACACAAACACAGGCACCCGTTGCTCCTGGATCTACACAATCCACCTGGAAACACAGGTGCCCGTTGCTCTTGGATCTACACAATCCAGCTAGAAACACAGAAACACAGGCACCCGTTGCTCCTGGATCTACACAATCCAGCTAGAAACACACATACACAGGCGCCCGTTGCTCCTGGGTCTACACAATCCACCTAGAAACACGCAAACACAGGCGCCCGTTGCTCCTGGGTCTACACAATCCACCTAGAAACACGGAAACACAGGCGCCCGTTGCTCCTTGTTCTACACAATCCAGCTAGAAACACGCAAACAAAGGCGCCCGTTGCTCCTGGGTCTACACAATCCAGCTAGAAACACACAAACACAGGCGCCCATTTCTCCTGGATCTACACAGTCCACCTAGAAACACAGAAAAACAGGCGCCCGTTGCTCCAGCTAGAAACACAGAAACACAGGCGCCCTTTGCTCCTGGATCTACACAATCCAGCTATAAACACAGAAACACAGGCGCCCGTTGGTCATGGATCTACACAATCCAGCTGGAAACACAGAAACACAGGCACCCATTGCTCCTGGGTCTACACAAACCACCTAGAAACACAGAAACACAGGCGCCCGTTTCTCCTGGATCTACACAACCCACCTAGAAACACAGAAACACAGGCGCCCGTTGCTCCTGGATCTACACAATCCAGATAGAAACACACAAACACAGGCGCCCGTTGCTCCTGGGTCTACACAATCCAGCTAGAAACACACAAACACAGGCAACTGTTGCTCCTGGATCTACACAATCCACCTGGAAACACAGGTGCCCGTTGCTCTTGGATCTACACAATCCACCTAGAAACAGAGAAACACAGGCGCCCGTTGCTCCTGGATCTACACAATCCAGCTAGAAACACAGAAACACAGGCGCCCGTTGCTCCTGGGTCTACACAATCCAGCTAGAAACACACAAACACAGGCACCTGTTGCTCCTGGGTCTACACAATCCACCTAGAAACACGCAAACACAGGCGCCCGTTGCTCCTGGGTCTACACAATCCACCTAGAAACACGGAAACACAGGCGCCCGTTGCTCCTGGGTCTACACAATCCAGCTAGAAACACGCAAACACAGGCACCCGTTGCTCCTGGGTCTACACAATCCACCTAGAAACCCACAAACACAGGCACCCGTTGCTCCTGGAACTATACAATCCAACTAGCAAAAACACAGAAACACAGGCGCCCGTTGTTCCTGGATCTACACAATCCACCTAGAAACCCACAAACACAGGCGCCCGTTGCTCCTGGATCTACACAATCCACCTAGAAACACAGAAACACAGGCGCCCGTTGCTCCTGGATCTACACAATCCACCTAGAAACCCACAAACACAGGCGCCCGTTGCTCCTGGACCTACACAATCCAACTAGCAAAAACACACAAACACAGGCGCCCGTTGCTCCTGGATCTACACAATCCAGCTAGAAACACACAAACACAGGCGCCCGTTGCTCCTGGGTCTACACAATCCACCTAGAAACACACAAACACAGGCGCTCGTTGCTCCTGGATCTACACAATCCACCTAGAAACACAGAAACACACGCGCCCTTTGCTCCTGGGTCTACACAATCTACCTAGAAACACGCAAACACAGGCGCCCGTTGCTCTGGATCTACACAATCCACCTAGAAACAGAGAAACACAGGCGCCCGTTGCTCCTGGATCTACACAATCCAGCTAGAAACACAGAAACACAGGCACCCGTTGCTCCTGGATCTACACAATCCAGCTAGAAACACACATACACAGGCGCCCGTTGCTCCTGGGTCTACACAATCCACCTAGAAACACGCAAACACAGGCGCCCGTTGCTCCTGGGTCTACACAATCCACCTAGAAACACGGAAACACAGGCGCCCGTTGCTCCTTGTTCTACACAATCCAGCTAGAAACACGCAAACAAAGGCGCCCGTTGCTCCTGGGTCTACACAATCCAGCTAGAAACACGCAAACACAGGCACCCGTTGCTCCTGGGTATACACAATCCACCTAGAAACCCACAACCACAGGCACCCGTTGCTCCTGGACCTATACAATCCAACTAGCAAAAACACAGAAACACAGGCGCCCGTTGTTCCTGGATCTACACAATCCACCTAGAAACCCACAAACACAGGCGCCCGTTGCTCCTGGATCTACACAATCCACCTAGAAACACAGAAACACAGGCGCCCGTTGCTCCTGGATCTACACAAACCACCTAGAAACCCACAAACACAGGCGCCCGTTGCTCCTGGACCTACACAATCCAACTAGCAAAAACACACAAACACAGGCGCCCGTTGCTCCTGGATCTACACAATCCAGCTAGAAACACACAAACACAGGCGCCCGTTTCTCCTGGGTCTACACAATCCACCTAGAAACACACAAACACAGGCGCTCGTTGCTCCTGGATCTACACAATCCACCTAGAAACACAGAAACACACGCGCCCTTTGCTCCTGGGTCTACACAATCTACCTAGAAACACGCAAACACAGGCGCCCGTTGCTCTGGATCTACACAATCCACCTAGAAACTCACAAACACAGGCGCCCGTTGCTCCTGGACCTACACAATCCAACTAGCAAAAACACACAAACACAGGCGCCCGTTGCTCCTGGATCTACACAATCCAGCTAGAAACACACAAACACAGGCGCCCGTTGCTCCTGGGTCTACACAATCCACCTTAAAACACACAAACACAGGCACCCGTTGCTCCTGGGTCTACACAATCCAGCTAGAAACACAGAAACACACGCGCCCTTTGCTCCTGGGTCTACACGATCCACCTAGAAACACAGAAACACACGCGCCCTTTGCTCCTGGGTCTACACAATCCACCTAGAAACACGCAAACACAGGCGCCCGTTGCTCTGGGTCTACACAATCCACCTAGAAACACGCAAACACAGGCGCCCGTTGCTCCTGGGTCTACACAATCCAGCTAGAAACACGCGAACACAGGCGCCCGTTGCTCCTGGATCTACACAATTCAGCTAGAAACACGCAAACACAGGCGCCCGTTGCTCCTGGATCTACACAATCCACCTAGAAACACACAAACAGAGGCGCCCGTTGCTCCTGGATCTACACAATCCAGCTAGAAACACACAAACACAGGCGCCCGTTGCTCCTGGATCTACATAATCCACCTAGAAACACAGAAACACAGGAGCCCGTTGCTCCTGGATCTACACAATCCAGCTAGAAACACACAAACACAGGCGCCCGTTGCTCCTGGATCTACACAATCCAGCTAGAAACACACAAACACAGGCGCCCATTTCTCCTGGATCTACACAGTCCACCTAGAAACACAGAAAAACAGGCGCCCGTTGCTCCAGCTAGAAACACAGAAACACAGGCGCCCGTTGCTCCTGGATCTACACAATCCAGCTATAAACACAGAAACACAGGCGCCCGTTGCTCATGGATCTACACAATCCAGCTGGAAACACAGAAACACAGGCACCCATTGCTCCTGGGTCTACACAATCCACCTAGAAACACAGAAACACAGGCGCCCGTTTCTCCTGGATCTGCACAACCCACCTAGAAACACAGAAACACAGGCGCCCGTTGCTCCTGGATCTACACAATCCAGATAGAAACACACAAACACAGGCACCCGTTGCTCCTGGATCTACACAATCCACCTGGAAACACAGGCGCCCGTTGCTCCTGGATCTACACAATCCACCTAGAAACACAGAAACACAGGCGCCCGTTGCTCCTGGATCTACACAATCCAGCTAGAAACACAGAAACACAGGCGCCCGTTGCTCCTGGATCTACACAATTCAACTAGCAAAAACACACAAACACAGGTGCCCGTTGCTCCTGGATCTACACAATCCAGCTAGAAACACACAAACACAGGCACCCGTTGCTCCTGGGTCTACACAATCCACCTAGAAACACACAAACACAGGCGCCCGTTGCTCCTGGGTCTACACAATCCAGCTAGAAACACAGAAACACACGCGCCCTTTGCTCCTGGGTCTACACAATCCACCTAGAAACACGCCAACACAGGTGCCCGTTGCTCCTGGGTCTACACAATCCACCTAGAAACACGGAAACAAAGGCGCCCGTTGCTCCTTGTTCTACACAATCCAGCTAGAAACACAGAAACACAGGCACCCGTTGCTCCTGGGTCTACACAATCCACCTAGAAACACAGAAACACAGGCGCCCGTTGTTCCTGGATCTACACAATCCAGCTAGAAAAACAGAAACACAGGCACCCTTTGCTCCTGGATCTACATAATCCAGCTAGAAACACACAAACACAGGCGCCCGTTGCTCCTGGGTCTACACAATCCACCTAGAAACACAGAAACACAGGCACCCGTTGCTCCTGGATCTACACAATCCAGCTAGAAAAACAGAAACACAGGCGCCCGTTGCTCCTGGATCTAAACAATCCACCTAGAAACACAGAAACACAGGCGCCCGTTGCTCCTGGATCTACACAATCCACCTTGAAACACAGAAACACAGGCACCCGTTGCTCCTGTGTCTACACAATCCAACTAGCAAAAACACACAAACACAGGCGCCCGTTGCTCCTGGATCTACACAATCCACCTAGAAACCCACAAACACAGGCGCCCGTTGCTCCTGGATCTACACAATCCATCTAGAAACACAGAAACACAGGTGATCGTTGCTCCTGGATCTACACAATCCACCTAGAAAAACACAAACACAGGCGCCCGTTGCTCCTGGTCCTACACAATCCAACTAGCAAAAACACACAAACACAGGCGCCCGTTGCTCCTGGATCTACACAATCCAGCTAGAAACACACAAACACAGGTGCCCGTTGCTCCTGGGTCTACACAATCCACCTAGAAACACAAAAACACAGGAGCCCGTTGCTCCTGGGTCTACACAATTCAGCTAGAAACACAGAAACACACGCGCCCTTTGCTCCTGGGTCTACACAATCCACCTAGAAACACGCAAACACAGGCGCCCGTTGCTCCTGGGTCTACACAATCCACCTAGAAACCGACAAACACAGGCACCCGTTGCTCCTGGACCTACACAATCCAACTAGCAAAAACACAGAAACACAGGCGCCCGTTGCTCCTGGATCTACACAATCCACCTAGAAACCCACAAACACAGGCGCCCGTTGTTCCTGGATCTACACAATCCACCTAGAAACACACAAACACAGGCGCCCGTTGCTCCTGGGTCTACACAATCCAGCTAGAAACACAGAAACACAGGTGCCCGTTGCTCCTGGATCTACACAATCCACCTAGAAACACAGAAACACAGGCGCCCGTTGCTCCTGGATCTACACAATCCAGCTAGATACACACAAACACAGGCGCCCGTTGCTCCTGGATCTACACAATCCACCTAGAAACACAGAAACACAGGCGCCCGTTGCTCCTGGATCTACACAATCCAACTAGCAAAAACACACAAACACAGGCGCCCGTTGCTCCTGGATCTACACAATCCAGCTAGAAACACACAAACACAGGCGCCCGTTGCTCCTGGGTCTACACAATCCAGCTAGAAACACAGAAACACACGTGCCCTTTGCTCCTGGGTATACACAATCCACCTAGAAACACAGAAACACAGGCGCCCGTTGCTCCTGGATCTACACAATCCAACTAGCAAAAACACACAAACACAGTTTTCCTGGATCTACACAACCCAGCTAGAAACACACAAACACAGGCGCTCGTTGCTCCTGGGTTTACACAATCCACCTAGAAACACACAAACACAGGCGTCCGTTGCTCCTGGGTCTACACAATCCAGCTAGAAACACAGAAACACACGCGCCCTTTGCTCCTGGGTCTACACAATCCACCTAGAAACACACAAACACAGGCACCCGTTGCTCCTGGATCTACACAATCCACCTAGAAACCCACAAACACAGGCGCCCGTTGCTCCTGGTTATACACAATCCAGCTAGAAACACGCAAACAAAGGCGCCCATAGCTCCTGGACCTACACAATCCAACTAGCAAAAACACAGAAACACAGGCGCCCGTTGCTCCTGGATCTACACAATCCACCTAGAAACCCACAAACACAGGCGCCCGTTGCTCCTGGATCTACACAATCCACCGAGAAACACAGAAACGCAGGCGCACGTTGCTCTTGGGTCTACACAATCCAGCTAGAAACACAGAAACACAGGCGCCCGTTGCTCCTGGATCTACACAATCCAACTAGTAAAAACACACAAACACAGGCGCCCGTTGCTCCCGGGTCTACACAATCCACCTAGAAACACACAAACACAGGCGCCCGTTGTTCCTGGATCTACACAATCCAGCTAGAAAAACAGAAACACAGGCACCCTTTGCTCCTGGGTCTACACAATCCACCTAGAAACACAGAAACACAGGCGCCCGTTGTTCCTGGATCTACACAATCCAGCTAGAAAAACAGAAACACAGGCACCCTTTGCTCCTGGATCTACATAATCCAGCTAGAAACACACAAACACAGGCGCCCGTTGCTCCTGGGTCTACACAATCCACCTAGAAACACAGAAACACAGGTACCCGTTGCTCCTGGATCTACACAATCCAGCTAGAAAAACAGAAACACAGGCGCCCGTTGCTCCTGGATCTAAACAATCCACCTAGAAACACTGAAACACAGGCGCCCGTTGCTCCTGGATCTACACAATCCACCTTGAAACACAGAAACACAGGCACCCGTTGCTCCTGTGTCTACACAATCCAACTAGCAAAAACACACAAACACAGGCGCCCGTTGCTCCTGGATCTACACAATCCACCTAGAAACCCACAAACACAGGCGCCCGTTGCTCCTGGATCTACACAATCCATCTAGAAACACAGAAACACAGGTGATCGTTGCTCCTGGATCTACACAATCCACCTAGAAAAACACAAACACAGGCGCCCGTTGCTCCTGGTCCTACACAATCCAACTAGCAAAAACACACAAACACAGGCGCCCGTTGCTCCTGGATCTACACAATCCAGCTAGAAACACACAAACACAGGTGCCCGTTGCTCCTGGGTCTACACAATCCAGCTAGAAACACAGAAACACACGCGCCCTTTGCTCCTGGGTCTACACAATCCACCTAGAAACACAGAAACACACGCGCCCTTTGCTCCTGGGTCTACACAATCCACCTAGAAACACGCAAACACAGGCGCCCGTTGCTCTGGGTCTACACAATCCACCTAGAAACACGCAAACACAGGCGCCCGTTGCTCCTGGGTCTACACAATCCAGCTAGAAACACGCAAACACAGGCGCCCGTTGCTCCTGGATCTACACAATTCAGCTAGAAACACGCAAACACAGGTGCCTGTTGCTCCTGGATCTACACAATCCACCTAGAAACACACAAACAGAGGTGCCCGTTGCTCCTGGATCTACACAATCCAGCTAGAAACACACAAACACAGGCGCCCGTTGCTCCTGGATCTACAAAATCCACCTAGAAACACAGAAACACAGGAGCCCGTTGCTCCTGGATCTACACAATCCAGCTAGAAACACACAAACACAGGCGCCCGTTGCTCCTGGATCTACACAATCCAGCTAGAAACACACAAACACAGGCGCCCATTTCTCCTGGATCTACACAGTCCACCTAGAAACACAGAAAAACAGGCGCCCGTTGCTCCAGCTAGAAACACAGAAACACAGGCACCCGTTGCTCCTGGATCTACACAATCCAGCTATAAACACAGAAACACAGGCGCCCGTTGCTCATGGATCTACACAATCCAGCTGGAAACACAGAAACACAGGCACCCATTGCTCCTGGGTCTACACAATCCACCTAGAAACACAGAAACACAGGCGCCCGTTTCTCCTGGATCTGCACAACCCACCTAGAAACACAGAAACACAGGCGCCCGTTGCTCCTGGATCTACACAATCCAGATAGAAACACACAAACACAGGCGCCCGTTGCTCCTGGGTCTACACAATCCAGCTAGAAACACACAAACACAGGCACCCGTTGCTCCTGGATCTACACAATCCACCTGGAAACACAGGCGCCCGTTGCTCCTGGATCTACACAATCCACCTAGAAACACAGAAACACAGGCGCCCGTTGCTCCTGGATCTACACAATCCAGCTAGAAACACAGAAACACAGGCGCCCGTTGCTCCTGGATCTACACAATTCAACTAGCAAAAACACACAAACACAGGTGCCCGTTGCTCCTGGATCTACACAATCCAGCTAGAAACACACAAACACAGGTGCCCGTTGCTCCTGGGTCTACACAATCCACCTAGAAACACACAAACACAGGCGCCCGTTGCTCCTGGGTCTACACAATCCAGCTAGAAACACAGAAACACACGCGCCCTTTGCTCCTGGGTCTACACAATCCACCTAGAAACACACATACACAGGCGCCCGTTGCTCCTGGGTCTACACAATCCACCTAGAAACACAGAAACACAGGCGCCCGTTGCTCCTTGTTCTACACAATCCAGCTAGAAACACAGAAACACAGGCACCCGTTGCTCCTGGGTCTACACAATCCACCTAGAAACACAGAAACACAGGCGCCCGTTGCTCCTTGTTCTACACAATCCAGCTAGAAACACGCAAACAAAGGCGCCCGTTGCTTCTGGGTCTACACAATCCAGCTAGAAACACGCAAACACAGGCGCCCGTTGCTCCTGGGTCTACACAATCCACCTAGAAACCCACAAACACAGGCGCCCGTTGCTCCTGGACCTATACAATCCAACTAGCAAAAACGCAGAAACACAGGCGCCCGTTGCTCCTGGATCTACACAATCCACCTAGAAACCCACAAACACAGGTGCCCGTTGCTCCTGGATCTACACAATCCACCTAGAAACACAGAAACACAGGCGCCCGTTGCTCCTGGATCTACACAATCCACCTAGAAACCCACAAACACAGGCGCCCGTTGCTCCTGGACCTACACAATCCAACTAGCAAAAACACACAAACACAGGCGCCCGTTGCTCCTGGATCTACACAATCCAGCTAGAAACACACAAACACAGGCGCCCGTTGCTCCTGGGTCTACACGATCCAGCTAGAAACACGCAAACACAGGCGCCCGTTGCTCTCCTGGGTCTACACAATCCAGCTAGAAACACGCAAACACAGGCGCCCATTGCTCCTGGATCTACACAATTCAGCTAGAAACAAGCAAACACAGGTGCCAGTTGCTCCTGGATCTACACAATCCACCTAGAAACACACAAACACAGGCGCCCGTTGCTCCTGGATCTACACAATCCAGCTAGAAACACACAAACACAGGCGCCCGTTGCTCCTGGATCTACAAAATCCACCTAGAAACACAGAAACACAGGAGCCCGTTGCTCCTGGATCTACACAATCCAGCTAGAAACACACAAACACAGGCGCCCGTTGCTCCTGGATCTACACAATCCAGCTAGAAACACACAAACACAGGCGCCCATTTCTCCTGGATCTACACAGTCCACCTAGAAACACAGAAAAACAGGCGCCCGTTGCTCCAGCTAGAAACACAGAAACACAGGCGCCCTTTGCTCCTGGATCTACACAATCCAGCTATAAACACAGAAACACAGGCGCCCGTTGGTCATGGATCTACACAATCCAGCTGGAAACACAGAAACACAGGCACCCATTGCTCCTGGGTCTACACAAACCACCTAGAAACACAGAAACACAGGCGCCCGTTTCTCCTGGATCTACACAACCCACCTAGAAACACAGAAACACAGGCGCCCGTTGCTCCTGGATCTACACAATCCAGATAGAAACACACAAACACAGGCGCCCGTTGCTCCTGGGTCTACACAATCCAGCTAGAAACACACAAACACAGGCACCCGTTGCTCCTGGATCTACACAATCCACCTGGAAACACAGGTGCCCGTTGCTCTTGGATCTACACAATCCAGCTAGAAACACAGAAACACAGGCACCCGTTGCTCCTGGATCTACACAATCCAGCTAGAAACACACATACACAGGCGCCCGTTGCTCCTGGGTCTACACAATCCACCTAGAAACACGCAAACACAGGCGCCCGTTGCTCCTGGGTCTACACAATCCACCTAGAAACACGGAAACACAGGCGCCCGTTGCTCCTTGTTCTACACAATCCAGCTAGAAACACGCAAACAAAGGCGCCCGTTGCTCCTGGGTCTACACAATCCAGCTAGAAACACACAAACACAGGCGCCCATTTCTCCTGGATCTACACAGTCCACCTAGAAACACAGAAAAACAGGCGCCCGTTGCTCCAGCTAGAAACACAGAAACACAGGCGCCCTTTGCTCCTGGATCTACACAATCCAGCTATAAACACAGAAACACAGGCGCCCGTTGGTCATGGATCTACACAATCCAGCTGGAAACACAGAAACACAGGCACCCATTGCTCCTGGGTCTACACAAACCACCTAGAAACACAGAAACACAGGCGCCCGTTTCTCCGGGATCTACACAACCCACCTAGAAACACAGAAACACAGGCGCCCGTTGCTCCTGGATCTACACAATCCAGATAGAAACACACAAACACAGGTGCCCGTTGCTCCTGGGTCTACACAATCCACCTAGAAACACACAAACACAGGCGCCCGTTGCTCCTGGGTCTACACAATCCAGCTAGAAACACAGAAACACACGCGCCCTTTGCTCCTGGGTCTACACAATCCACCTAGAAACACACATACACAGGCGCCCGTTGCTCCTGGGTCTACACAATCCACCTAGAAACACAGAAACACAGGCGCCCGTTGCTCCTTGTTCTACACAATCCAGCTAGAAACACAGAAACACAGGCACCCGTTGCTCCTGGGTCTACACAATCCACCTAGAAACACAGAAACACAGGCGCCCGTTGCTCCTTGTTCTACACAATCCAGCTAGAAACACGCAAACAAAGGCGCCCGTTGCTTCTGGGTCTACACAATCCAGCTAGAAACACGCAAACACAGGCGCCCGTTGCTCCTGGGTCTACACAATCCACCTAGAAACCCACAAACACAGGCGCCCGTTGCTCCTGGACCTATACAATCCAACTAGCAAAAACGCAGAAACACAGGCGCCCGTTGCTCCTGGATCTACACAATCCACCTAGAAACCCACAAACACAGGTGCCCGTTGCTCCTGGATCTACACAATCCACCTAGAAACACAGAAACACAGGCGCCCGTTGCTCCTGGATCTACACAATCCACCTAGAAACCCACAAACACAGGCGCCCGTTGCTCCTGGACCTACACAATCCAACTAGCAAAAACACACAAACACAGGCGCCCGTTGCTCCTGGATCTACACAATCCAGCTAGAAACACACAAACACAGGCGCCCGTTGCTCCTGGGTCTACACGATCCAGCTAGAAACACGCAAACACAGGCGCCCGTTGCTCTCCTGGGTCTACACAATCCAGCTAGAAACACGCAAACACAGGAGCCCATTGCTCCTGGATCTACACAATTCAGCTAGAAACAAGCAAACACAGGTGCCAGTTGCTCCTGGATCTACACAATCCACCTAGAAACACACAAACACAGGCGCCCGTTGCTCCTGGATCTACACAATCCAGCTAGAAACACACAAACACAGGCGCCCGTTGCTCCTGGATCTACAAAATCCACCTAGAAACACAGAAACACAGGAGCCCGTTGCTCCTGGATCTACACAATCCAGCTAGAAACACACAAACACAGGCGCCCGTTGCTCCTGGATCTACACAATCCAGCTAGAAACACACAAACACAGGCGCCCATTTCTCCTGGATCTACACAGTCCACCTAGAAACACAGAAAAACAGGCGCCCGTTGCTCCAGCTAGAAACACAGAAACACAGGCGCCCTTTGCTCCTGGATCTACACAATCCAGCTATAAACACAGAAACACAGGCGCCCGTTGGTCATGGATCTACACAATCCAGCTGGAAACACAGAAACACAGGCACCCATTGCTCCTGGGTCTACACAAACCACCTAGAAACACAGAAACACAGGCGCCCGTTTCTCCTGGATCTACACAACCCACCTAGAAACACAGAAACACAGGCGCCCGTTGCTCCTGGATCTACACAATCCAGATAGAAACACACAAACACAGGCGCCCGTTGCTCCTGGGTCTACACAATCCAGCTAGAAACACACAAACACAGGCACCCGTTGCTCCTGGATCTACACAATCCACCTGGAAACACAGGTGCCCGTTGCTCTTGGATCTACACAATCCAGCTAGAAACACAGAAACACAGGCACCCGTTGCTCCTGGATCTACACAATCCAGCTAGAAACACACATACACAGGCGCCCGTTGCTCCTGGGTCTACACAATCCACCTAGAAACACGCAAACACAGGCGCCCGTTGCTCCTGGGTCTACACAATCCACCTAGAAACACGGAAACACAGGCGCCCGTTGCTCCTTGTTCTACACAATCCAGCTAGAAACACGCAAACAAAGGCGCCCGTTGCTCCTGGGTCTACACAATCCAGCTAGAAACACACAAACACAGGCGCCCATTTCTCCTGGATCTACACAGTCCACCTAGAAACACAGAAAAACAGGCGCCCGTTGCTCCAGCTAGAAACACAGAAACACAGGCGCCCTTTGCTCCTGGATCTACACAATCCAGCTATAAACACAGAAACACAGGCGCCCGTTGGTCATGGATCTACACAATCCAGCTGGAAACACAGAAACACAGGCACCCATTGCTCCTGGGTCTACACAAACCACCTAGAAACACAGAAACACAGGCGCCCGTTTCTCCTGGATCTACAAAACCCACCTAGAAACACAGAAACACAGGCGCCCGTTGCTCCTGGATCTACACAATCCAGATAGAAACACACAAACACAGGCGCCCGTTGCTCCTGGGTCTACACAATCCAGCTAGAAACACACAAACACAGGCACCTGTTGCTCCTGGATCTACACAATCCACCTGGAAACACAGGTGCCCGTTGCTCTTGGATCTACACAATCCACCTAGAAACAGAGAAACACAGGCGCCCGTTGCTCCTGGATCTACACAATCCAGCTAGAAACACAGAAACACAGGCACCCGTTGCTCCTGGATCTATACAATCCAGCTAGAAACACACATACACAGGCGCCCGTTGCTCCTGGGTCTACACAATCCACCTAGAAACACGCAAACACAGGCGCCCGTTGCTCCTGGGTCTACACAATCCACCTAGAAACACGGAAACACAGGCGCCCGTTGCTCCTTGTTCTACACAATCCAGCTAGAAACACGCAAACAAAGGCGCCCGTTGCTCCTGGGTCTACACAATCCAGCTAGAAACACGCAAACACAGGCACCCGTTGCTCCTGGGTCTACACAATCCACCTAGAAACCCACAAACACAGGCACCCGTTGCTCCTGGAACTATACAATCCAACTAGCAAAAACACAGAAACACAGGCGCCCGTTGTTCCTGGATCTACACAATCCACCTAGAAACCCACAAACACAGGCGCCCGTTGCTCCTGGATCTACACAATCCACCTAGAAACACAGAAACACAGGCGCCCGTTGCTCCTGGATCTACACAATCCACCTAGAAACCCACAAACACAGGCGCCCGTTGCTCCTGGACCTACACAATCCAACTAGCAAAAACACACAAACACAGGCGCCCGTTGCTCCTGGATCTACACAATCCAGCTAGAAACACACAAACACAGGCGCCCGTTGCTCCTGGGTCTACACAATCCACCTAGAAACACACAAACACAGGCGCTCGTTGCTCCTGGATCTACACAATCCACCTAGAAACACAGAAACACACGCGCCCTTTGCTCCTGGGTCTACACAATCTACCTAGAAACACGCAAACACAGGCGCCCGTTGCTCTGGATCTACACAATCCACCTAGAAACAGAGAAACACAGGCGCCCGTTGCTCCTGGATCTACACAATCCAGCTAGAAACACAGAAACACAGGCACCCGTTGCTCCTGGATCTACACAATCCAGCTAGAAACACACATACACAGGCGCCCGTTGCTCCTGGGTCTACACAATCCACCTAGAAACACGCAAACACAGGCGCCCGTTGCTCCTGGGTCTACACAATCCACCTAGAAACACGGAAACACAGGCGCCCGTTGCTCCTTGTTCTACACAATCCAGCTAGAAACACGCAAACAAAGGCGCCCGTTGCTCCTGGGTCTACACAATCCAGCTAGAAACACGCAAACACAGGCACCCGTTGCTCCTGGGTATACACAATCCACCTAGAAACCCACAACCACAGGCACCCGTTGCTCCTGGACCTATACAATCCAACTAGCAAAAACACAGAAACACAGGCGCCCGTTGTTCCTGGATCTACACAATCCACCTAGAAACCCACAAACACAGGCGCCCGTTGCTCCTGGATCTACACAATCCACCTAGAAACACAGAAACACAGGCGCCCGTTGCTCCTGGATCTACACAAACCACCTAGAAACCCACAAACACAGGCGCCCGTTGCTCCTGGACCTACACAATCCAACTAGCAAAAACACACAAACACAGGCGCCCGTTGCTCCTGGATCTACACAATCCAGCTAGAAACACACAAACACAGGCGCCCGTTTCTCCTGGGTCTACACAATCCACCTAGAAACACACAAACACAGGCGCTCGTTGCTCCTGGATCTACACAATCCACCTAGAAACACAGAAACACACGCGCCCTTTGCTCCTGGGTCTACACAATCTACCTAGAAACACGCAAACACAGGCGCCCGTTGCTCTGGATCTACACAATCCACCTAGAAACTCACAAACACAGGCGCCCGTTGCTCCTGGACCTACACAATCCAACTAGCAAAAACACACAAACACAGGCGCCCGTTGCTCCTGGATCTACACAATCCAGCTAGAAACACACAAACACAGGCGCCCGTTGCTCCTGGGTCTACACAATCCACCTTAAAACACACAAACACAGGCACCCGTTGCTCCTGGGTCTACACAATCCAGCTAGAAACACAGAAACACACGCGCCCTTTGCTCCTGGGTCTACACGATCCACCTAGAAACACAGAAACACACGCGCCCTTTGCTCCTGGGTCTACACAATCCACCTAGAAACACGCAAACACAGGCGCCCGTTGCTCTGGGTCTACACAATCCACCTAGAAACACGCAAACACAGGCGCCCGTTGCTCCTGGGTCTACACAATCCAGCTAGAAACACGCGAACACAGGCGCCCGTTGCTCCTGGATCTACACAATTCAGCTAGAAACACGCAAACACAGGCGCCCGTTGCTCCTGGATCTACACAATCCACCTAGAAACACACAAACAGAGGCGCCCGTTGCTCCTGGATCTACACAATCCAGCTAGAAACACACAAACACAGGCGCCCGTTGCTCCTGGATCTACATAATCCACCTAGAAACACAGAAACACAGGAGCCCGTTGCTCCTGGATCTACACAATCCAGCTAGAAACACACAAACACAGGCGCCCGTTGCTCCTGGATCTACACAATCCAGCTAGAAACACACAAACACAGGCGCCCATTTCTCCTGGATCTACACAGTCCACCTAGAAACACAGAAAAACAGGCGCCCGTTGCTCCAGCTAGAAACACAGAAACACAGGCGCCCGTTGCTCCTGGATCTACACAATCCAGCTATAAACACAGAAACACAGGCGCCCGTTGCTCATGGATCTACACAATCCAGCTGGAAACACAGAAACACAGGCACCCATTGCTCCTGGGTCTACACAATCCACCTAGAAACACAGAAACACAGGCGCCCGTTTCTCCTGGATCTGCACAACCCACCTAGAAACACAGAAACACAGGCGCCCGTTGCTCCTGGATCTACACAATCCAGATAGAAACACACAAACACAGGCACCCGTTGCTCCTGGATCTACACAATCCACCTGGAAACACAGGCGCCCGTTGCTCCTGGATCTACACAATCCACCTAGAAACACAGAAACACAGGCGCCCGTTGCTCCTGGATCTACACAATCCAGCTAGAAACACAGAAACACAGGCGCCCGTTGCTCCTGGATCTACACAATTCAACTAGCAAAAACACACAAACACAGGTGCCCGTTGCTCCTGGATCTACACAATCCAGCTAGAAACACACAAACACAGGCACCCGTTGCTCCTGGGTCTACACAATCCACCTAGAAACACACAAACACAGGCGCCCGTTGCTCCTGGGTCTACACAATCCAGCTAGAAACACAGAAACACACGCGCCCTTTGCTCCTGGGTCTACACAATCCACCTAGAAACACGCCAACACAGGTGCCCGTTGCTCCTGGGTCTACACAATCCACCTAGAAACACGGAAACAAAGGCGCCCGTTGCTCCTTGTTCTACACAATCCAGCTAGAAACACAGAAACACAGGCACCCGTTGCTCCTGGGTCTACACAATCCACCTAGAAACACAGAAACACAGGCGCCCGTTGTTCCTGGATCTACACAATCCAGCTAGAAAAACAGAAACACAGGCACCCTTTGCTCCTGGATCTACATAATCCAGCTAGAAACACACAAACACAGGCGCCCGTTGCTCCTGGGTCTACACAATCCACCTAGAAACACAGAAACACAGGCACCCGTTGCTCCTGGATCTACACAATCCAGCTAGAAAAACAGAAACACAGGCGCCCGTTGCTCCTGGATCTAAACAATCCACCTAGAAACACAGAAACACAGGCGCCCGTTGCTCCTGGATCTACACAATCCACCTTGAAACACAGAAACACAGGCACCCGTTGCTCCTGTGTCTACACAATCCAACTAGCAAAAACACACAAACACAGGCGCCCGTTGCTCCTGGATCTACACAATCCACCTAGAAACCCACAAACACAGGCGCCCGTTGCTCCTGGATCTACACAATCCATCTAGAAACACAGAAACACAGGTGATCGTTGCTCCTGGATCTACACAATCCACCTAGAAAAACACAAACACAGGCGCCCGTTGCTCCTGGTCCTACACAATCCAACTAGCAAAAACACACAAACACAGGCGCCCGTTGCTCCTGGATCTACACAATCCAGCTAGAAACACACAAACACAGGTGCCCGTTGCTCCTGGGTCTACACAATCCACCTAGAAACACAAAAACACAGGAGCCCGTTGCTCCTGGGTCTACACAATTCAGCTAGAAACACAGAAACACACGCGCCCTTTGCTCCTGGGTCTACACAATCCACCTAGAAACACGCAAACACAGGCGCCCGTTGCTCCTGGGTCTACACAATCCACCTAGAAACCGACAAACACAGGCACCCGTTGCTCCTGGACCTACACAATCCAACTAGCAAAAACACAGAAACACAGGCGCCCGTTGCTCCTGGATCTACACAATCCACCTAGAAACCCACAAACACAGGCGCCCGTTGTTCCTGGATCTACACAATCCACCTAGAAACACACAAACACAGGCGCCCGTTGCTCCTGGGTCTACACAATCCAGCTAGAAACACAGAAACACAGGTGCCCGTTGCTCCTGGATCTACACAATCCACCTAGAAACACAGAAACACAGGCGCCCGTTGCTCCTGGATCTACACAATCCAGCTAGATACACACAAACACAGGCGCCCGTTGCTCCTGGATCTACACAATCCACCTAGAAACACAGAAACACAGGCGCCCGTTGCTCCTGGATCTACACAATCCAACTAGCAAAAACACACAAACACAGGCGCCCGTTGCTCCTGGATCTACACAATCCAGCTAGAAACACACAAACACAGGCGCCCGTTGCTCCTGGGTCTACACAATCCAGCTAGAAACACAGAAACACACGTGCCCTTTGCTCCTGGGTATACACAATCCACCTAGAAACACAGAAACACAGGCGCCCGTTGCTCCTGGATCTACACAATCCAACTAGCAAAAACACACAAACACAGTTTTCCTGGATCTACACAACCCAGCTAGAAACACACAAACACAGGCGCTCGTTGCTCCTGGGTTTACACAATCCACCTAGAAACACACAAACACAGGCGTCCGTTGCTCCTGGGTCTACACAATCCAGCTAGAAACACAGAAACACACGCGCCCTTTGCTCCTGGGTCTACACAATCCACCTAGAAACACACAAACACAGGCACCCGTTGCTCCTGGATCTACACAATCCACCTAGAAACCCACAAACACAGGCGCCCGTTGCTCCTGGTTATACACAATCCAGCTAGAAACACGCAAACAAAGGCGCCCATAGCTCCTGGACCTACACAATCCAACTAGCAAAAACACAGAAACACAGGCGCCCGTTGCTCCTGGATCTACACAATCCACCTAGAAACCCACAAACACAGGCACCCGTTGCTCCTGGATCTACACAATCCACCGAGAAACACAGAAACGCAGGCGCACGTTGCTCTTGGGTCTACACAATCCAGCTAGAAACACAGAAACACAGGCGCCCGTTGCTCCTGGATCTACACAATCCAACTAGTAAAAACACACAAACACAGGCGCCCGTTGCTCCCGGGTCTACACAATCCACCTAGAAACACACAAACACAGGCGCCCGTTGTTCCTGGATCTACACAATCTAGCTAGAAAAACAGAAACACAGGCACCCTTTGCTCCTGGGTCTACACAATCCACCTAGAAACACAGAAACACAGGCGCCCGTTGTTCCTGGATCTACACAATCCAGCTAGAAAAACAGAAACACAGGCACCCTTTGCTCCTGGATCTACATAATCCAGCTAGAAACACACAAACACAGGCGCCCGTTGCTCCTGGGTCTACACAATCCACCTAGAAACACAGAAACACAGGTACCCGTTGCTCCTGGATCTACACAATCCAGCTAGAAAAACAGAAACACAGGCGCCCGTTGCTCCTGGATCTAAACAATCCACCTAGAAACACTGAAACACAGGCGCCCGTTGCTCCTGGATCTACACAATCCACCTTGAAACACAGAAACACAGGCACCCGTTGCTCCTGTGTCTACACAATCCAACTAGCAAAAACACACAAACACAGGCGCCCGTTGCTCCTGGATCTACACAATCCACCTAGAAACCCACAAACACAGGCGCCCGTTGCTCCTGGATCTACACAATCCATCTAGAAACACAGAAACACAGGTGATCGTTGCTCCTGGATCCACACAATCCACCTAGAAAAACACAAACACAGGCGCCCGTTGCTCCTGGTCCTACACAATCCAACTAGCAAAAACACACAAACACAGGCGCCCGTTGCTCCTGGATCTACACAATCCAGCTAGAAACACACAAACACAGGTGCCCGTTGCTCCTGGGTCTACACAATCCACCTAGAAACACAAAAACACAGGAGCCCGTTGCTCCTGGGTCTACACAATTCAGCTAGAAACACAGAAACACACGCGCCCTTTGCTCCTGGGTCTACACAATCCACCTAGAAACACGCAAACACAGGCGCCCGTTGCTCCTGGGTCTACACAATCCACCTAGAAACCGACAAACACAGGCACCCGTTGCTCCTGGACCTACACAATCCAACTAGCAAAAACACAGAAACACAGGCGCCCGTTGCTCCTGGATCTACACAATCCACCTAGAAACCCACAAACACAGGCGCCCGTTGTTCCTGGATCTACACAATCCAGCTAGAAACACACAAACACAGGCGTCCGTTGCTCCTGGGTCTACACAATCCACCTAGAAACACACAAACACAGGCGCCCGTTGCTCCTGGGTCTACACAATCCAGCTAGAAACACAGAAACACAGGTGCCCGTTGCTCCTGGATCTACACAATCCACCTAGAAACACAGAAACACAGGCGCCCGTTGCTCCTGGATCTACACAATCCAGCTAGATACACACAAACACAGGCGCCCGTTGCTCCTGGATCTACACAATCCACCTAGAAACACAGAAACACAGGCGCCCGTTGCTCCTGGATCTACACAATCCAACTAGCAAAAACACACAAACACAGGCGCCCGTTGCTCCTGGATCTACACAATCCAGCTAGAAACACACAAACACAGGCGCCCGTTGCTCCTGGGTCTACACAATCCAGCTAGAAACACAGAAACACACGTGCCCTTTGCTCCTGGGTATACACAATCCACCTAGAAACACAGAAACACAGGCGCCCGTTGCTCCTGGATCTACACAATCCAACTAGCAAAAACACACAAACACAGTTTTCCTGGATCTACACAACCCAGCTAGAAACACACAAACACAGGCGCTCGTTGCTCCTGGGTTTACACAATCCACCTAGAAACACACAAACACAGGCGTCCGTTGCTCCTGGGTCTACACAATCCAGCTAGAAACACAGAAACACACGCGCCCTTTGCTCCTGGGTCTACACAATCCACCTAGAAACACACAAACACAGGCACCCGTTGCTCCTGGATCTACACAATCCACCTAGAAACCCACAAACACAGGCGCCCGTTGCTCCTGGTTATACACAATCCAGCTAGAAACACGCAAACAAAGGCGCCCATAGCTCCTGGACCTACACAATCCAACTAGCAAAAACACAGAAACACAGGCGCCCGTTGCTCCTGGATCTACACAATCCACCTAGAAACCCACAAACACAGGCGCCCGTTGCTCCTGGATCTACACAATCCACCTAGAAACACAGAAACGCAGGCGCACGTTGCTCTTGGGTCTACACAATCCAGCTAGAAACACAGAAACACAGGCGCCCGTTGCTCCTGGATCTACACAATCCAACTAGTAAAAACACACAAACACAGGCGCCCGTTGCTCCCGGGTCTACACAATCCACCTAGAAACACACAAACACAGGCGCCCGTTGCTCCTGGGTCTACACAATCCAGCTAGAAACACAGAAACAAACGCGCCCTTTGCTCCTGGGTCTACACAATCCACCTAGAAACACACAAACACAGGCGCCCGTTGCTCCTGGGTCTACACAATCCACCTAGAAACACGGAAACACAGGTGCCCGTTACTCCTTGTTCTACACAATCCAGCTAGAACCACGCAAACAAAGGCGCCCGTTGCTCCTGGGTCTACACAATCCAGCTAGAAACACGCAAACACAGGCACCCGTTGCTCCTGGGTCTACACAATCCAACTACCAAAAACACAGAAACACAGGCGCCCGTTGCTCCTGGATCTACACAATCCACCTAGAAGCCCACAAACACAGGCGCCCGTTGCTCCTGGATCTACACAATTCATCTAGAAACACAGAAACACAGGTGCCCGTTGATCCTGGATCTACACAATCCACCTAGAAAACCACAAACACAGGCGCCCGTTGCTCCTGGTCCTACACAATCCAACTAGCAAAAACACACAAACACAGGCGCCCGTTGCTCCTGGATCTACACAATCCAGCTAGAAACACAGAAACACAGGTGCCCGTTGCTCCTGGGTCTACACAATCCACCTAGAAACACAAAAACACAGGCGCCCGTTGCTCCTGGGTCTACACAATCCAGCTAGAAACACAGAAACACACGCGCCCTTTGCTCCTGGGTCTAACCAATCCACCTAGAAACACGCAAACACAGGCGCCTGTTGCTCCTGGGTCTACACAATCCACCTAGAAACACGCAAACACAGGCGCCCGTTGCTACTGGTTCTACACAATCCAGCTAGAAAGACGCAAACAAAGGCGCCCGTTGCTCCTGGGTCTACACAATCCAGCTAAAAACACGTAAACACAGGCGCCCGTTGCTCCTGGATCTACACAATCCAGCTAGAAACACACAAACACAGGCGCCCGTTGCTCCTGGATCTACAAAATCCACCTAGAAACAGAGAAACACAGGAGCCTGTTGCTCCTGGATCTACACAATCCAGCTAGAAACACACAAACACAGGCGCCCGTTGCTCCTGGATCTACACAATCCAGCTAGAAACACACAAACACAGGCGCCGATTTCTCCTGGATCTACACAGTCCACCTAGAAACACAGAAAAACAGGCGCCCGTTGCTCCAGCTAGAAACACAGAAACACAGGCGCCCGTTGCTCCTGGATCTACACAATCCAGCTGGAAACACAGAAACACAGGCACCCATTGCTCCTGGGTCTACACAATCAACCTAGAAACACAGAAACACAGGCGCCCCTTTCTCCAGGATCTGCACAACCCACCTAGAAACACAGGCGCCCGTTGCTCCTGGATCTACACAATCCACCTGGAAACACAGGTGCCCGTTGCTCCTGGATCTACACAATCCACCTAGAAACACAGAAACACAGGCACCCGTTGCTCCTGGATCTAGACAATCCAGCTAGAAACACAGAAACACAGGCACCCGTTGCTCCTGGGTCTACACAATCCACCTAGAAACACAGAAACACAGGCGCCCGTTGTTCCTGGATCTACACAATCCAGCTAGAAAAACAGAAACACAGGCGCCCTTTGCTCCTGGATCTACATAATCCAGCTAGAAACACACAAACACAGGCGCCCGTTGCTCCTGGGTCTACACAATCCACCTAGAAACACAGAAACACAGGCACCCGTTGCTCCTGGATCTACACAATCCAGCTAGAAAAACAGAAACACAGGCGCCCGTTGCTCCTGGATCTAAACAATCCACCTAGAAACACAGAAACACAGGCGCCCGTTGCTCCTGGATCTACACAATCCACCTTGAAACACAGAAACACAGGCACCCGTTGCTCCTGGGTGCACACAATCCAACTAGCAAAAACACACAAACACAGGCGCCCGTTGCTCCTGGATCTACACAATCCACCTAGAAACCCACAAACACAGGCGCCCGTTGCTCCTGGATCTACACAATCCATCTAGAAACACAGAAACACAGGTGATCGTTGCTCCTGGATCTACACAATCCACCTAGAAAAACACAAACACAGGCGCCCGTTGCTCCTGGTCCTACACAATCCAACTAGCAAAAACACACAAACACAGGCGCCCGTTGCTCCTGGATCTACACAATCCAGCTAGAAACACACAAACACAGGTGCCCGTTGCTCCTGGGTCTACACAATCCACCTAGAAACACAAAAACACAGGAGCCCGTTGCTCCTGTGTCTACACAATTCAGCTAGAAACACAGAAACACACGCGCCCTTTGCTCCTGGGTCTACACAATCCACCTAGAAACACGCAAACACAGGCGCCCGTTGCTCCTGGGTCTACACAATCCACCTAGAAACCGACAAACACAGGCACCCGTTGCTCCTGGACCTACACAATCCAACTAGCAAAAACACAGAAACACAGGCGCCCGTTGCTCCTGGATCTACACAATCCACCTAGAAACCCACAAACACAGGCGCCCGTTGTTCCTGGATCTACACAATCCAGCTAGAAACACACAAACACAGGCGTCCGTTGCTCCTGGGTCTACACAATCCACCTAGAAACACACAAACACAGGCGCCCGTT
Organism: Ambystoma mexicanum; assembly: GCF_040938575.1. Taxonomy (NCBI): domain Eukaryota; kingdom Metazoa; phylum Chordata; class Amphibia; order Caudata; family Ambystomatidae; genus Ambystoma; species Ambystoma mexicanum. The sequence goes on from NC_090937.1 coordinate 1,641,409,290, forward strand.
GCTCCTGGGTCTACACAATCCAGCTAGAAACACAGAAACACAGGTGCCCGTTGCTCCTGGATCTACACAATCCACCTAGAAACACAGAAACACAGGCGCCCGTTGCTCCTGGATCTACACAATCCAGCTAGATACACACAAACACAGGCGCCCGTTGCTCCTGGATCTACACAATCCACCTAGAAACACAGAAACACAGGCGCCCGTTGCTCCTGGATCTACACAATCCAACTAGCAAAAACACACAAACACAGGCGCCCGTTGCTCCTGGATCTACACAATCCAGCTAGAAACACACAAACACAGGCGCCCGTTGCTCCTGGGTCTACACAATCCACCTAGAAACACACAAACACAGGCGCCCGTTGCTCGTGGGTCTACACAATCCAGCTAGAAACACGCAAACACAGGCGCCCATTGCTCCTGGGTCTACACAATCCAGCTAGAAACACAGAAACACACGTGCCCTTTGCTCCTGGGTATACACAATCCACCTAGAAACACGCAAACACAGGCGCCCGTTGCTCCTGGGTCTACACAATCCACCTAGAAACCCACAAACACAGGCGCCTGTTGCTCCTGGATCTACACAATCCACCTAGAAACCCACAAACACAGGCGCCCGTTGCTCCTGGTTCTACACAATCCAGCTAGAAACACGCAAACAAAGGCGCCCGTTGCTCCTGGACCTACACAATCCAACTAGCAAAAACACAGAAACACAGGCGCCCGTTGCTCCTGGATCTACACAACCCAGCTAGAAACACACAAACAGAGGCGCTCGTTGCTCCTGGGTTTACACAATCCACCTAGAAACACACAAACACAGGCGTCCGTTGCTCCTGGGTCTACACAATCCAGCTAGAAACACAGAAACACACGCGCCCTTTGCTCCTGGGTCTACACAATCCACCTAGAAACACACAAACACAGGCGCCCGTTGCTCCTGGATCTACACAATCCACCTAGAAACACGGAAACACAGGCGCCCGTTGCTCCTGGATCTACACAATCCACCTAGAAACACACAAACACAGGCGCCCGTTGCTCCTGGGTCTACACAATCCACCTAGAAACACACAAACACAGGCGCCCGTTGCTCCTGGGTCTACACAATCCAGCTAGAAACACAGAAACACACGCGCCCTTTGCTCCTGGGTCTACACAATCCACCTAGAAACACACAAACACAGGCGCCCGTTGCTCCTGGGTCTACACAATCCACCTAGAAACACGGAAACACAGGTGCCCGTTGCTCCTGGATCTACACAATCCACCTAGAAACCCACAAACACAGGCGCCCGTTGCTCCTGGTTATACACAATCCAGCTAGAAACACGCAAACAAAGGCGCCCGTAGCTCCTGGACCTACACAATCCAACTAGCAAAAACACAGAAACACAGGCGCCCGTTGCTCCTGGATCTACACAATCCACCTAGAAACCCACAAACACAGGCGCCCGTTGCTCCTGGATCTACACAATCCACCTATAAACACAGAAACGCAGGCACACTTTTCTCCTGGGTCTACACAATCCAGCTAGAAACACAGAAACAGAGGCGCCCTTGCTCCTGGATCTACACAATCCAACTAGCAAAAACACACAAACACAGGTGCCCGTTGCTCCTGGATCTACACAATCCAGCTAGAAACACACAAACACAGGCGCCCGTTGCTCCTGGGTCTACACAATCCACCTAGAAACACACAAACACAGGCGCCCGTTACTCCTGGGTCTACACAATCCAGCTAGAAACACAGAAACACACGCGCCCTTTGCTCCTGGGTCTACACAATCCACCTAGAAACACACAAACACAGGCGCCCGTTGCTCCTGGGTCTACACAATCCACCTAGAAACACGGAAACACAGGTGCCCGTTGCTCCTTGTTCTACACAATCCAGCTAGAAACACGCAAACACAGGCACCCGTTGCTCCTGGGTCTACACAATCCACCCAGAAACCCACAAACACAGGCGCCCGTTGCTCCTGGGTCTACACAATCCAGCTAGAAACACAGAAACACACGCGCCCTTTGCTCCTGGGTCTACACAATCCACCTAGAAACACACAAACACAGGCGCCCGTTGCTCCTGGACCTACACAATCCAACTAGCAAAAACACAGAAACACAGGCGCCCGTTGCTCCTGGATCTACACAATCCACCTAGAAGCCCACAAACAGAGGCGCCCGTTGCTCCTGGATCTACACAATCCATCTAGAAACACAGAAACACAGGTGCCCGTTGATCCTGGATCTACACAATCCACCTAGAAAACCACAAACACAGGCGCCCGTTGCTCCTGGTCCTACACAATCCAACTAGCAAAAACACACAAACACAGGCGCCCGTTGCTCCTGGAGCTACACAATCCAGCTAGAAACACACAAACACAGGTGCCCGTTGCTCCTGGGTCTACACAATCCACCTAGAAACACAAAAACACAGGCGCCCGTTGCTCCTGGGTCTACACAATCCAGCTAGAAACACAGAAACACACGCGCCCTTTGCTCCTGGGTCTACACAATCCACCTAGAAACACGCAAACACAGGCGCCCGTTGCTCCTGGGTCTACACAATCCACCTAGAAACACGCAAACACAGGCGCCCGTTGCTCCTGGGTCTACACAATCCAGCTAGAAACACGCAAACACAGGCGCCCGTTGCTCCTGGATCTACACAATTCAGCTAGAAATACGCAAACACAGGTGCCAGTTGCTCCTGGATCTACACAATCCAACTAGAAACACACAAACACAGGCGCCCATTGCTCCTGGATCTACACAATCCAGCTAGAAACACACAAACACAGGCGCCCGTTGCTCCTGGATCTACAAAATCCACCTAGAAACACAGAAACACAGGAGCCCGTTGCTCATGGATCTACACAATCCAGCTAGAAACACACAAACACAGGCGCCCGTTGCTCCTGGATCTACACAATCCAGCTAGAAACACACAAACACAGGTGCCCATTTCTCCTGGATCTACACAGTCCACCTAGAAACACAGAAAAACAGGCGCCCGTTGCTCCAGCTAGAAACACAGAAACACAGGCGCCCGTTGCTCCTGGATCTACACAATCCAGCTGGAAACACAGAAACACAGGCACTCATTGCTCCTGGGTCTACACAATCAACCTAGAAACACAGAAACACAGGCGCCCGTTTCTCCTGGATCTGCACAATCCACCTAGAACACAGAAACACAGGCGCCCGTTGCTCCTTGATCTACACAATCCAGATAGAAACACACAAACACAGGCGCCCGTTGCTCCTGGGTCTACACAATCCAACTAGGAACACACAAACACAGGCACCCGTTGCTCCTGGATCTACACAATCCACCTGGAAACACAGGCGCCCGTTGCTACTGGATCTACACAATCCACCTAGAAACACAGAAACACAGGCACCCGTTGCTCCTGGATCTAGACAATCCAACTAGCAACAACTAGAAACACACAAACACAGGCGCTGTTGCTCCTGGATCTACACAATCCAGCTAGAAACACACAAACACAGGCGCCCGTTGCTCCTGGATCTACAAAATCCACCTAGAAACACAGAAACACAGGAGCCCGTTGCTCATGGATCTACACAATCCAGCTAGAAACACACAAACACAGGCGCCCGTTGCTCCTGGATCTACACAATCCAGCTAGAAACACACAAACACAGGTGCCCATTTCTCCTGGATCTACACAGTCCACCTAGAAACACAGAAAAACAGGCGCCCGTAGCTCCAGCTAGAAACACAGAAACACAGGCGCCCGTTGCTCCTGGATCTACACAATCCAGCTGGAAACACAGAAACACAGGCACCCATTGCTCCTGGGTCTACACAATCAACCTAGAAACACAGAAACACAGGCGCCCGTTTCTCCTGGATCTGCACAACCCACCTAGAAACACAGAAACACAGGCGCCCGTTGCTCCTTGATCTACACAATCCAGATAGAAACACACAAACACAGGCGCCCGTTGCTCCTGGGTCTACACAATCCAGCTAGAAACACACAAACACAGGCCCCCGTTGCTCCTGGATCTACACAATCCAGCTAGAAACACACAAACACAGGTGCCCATTTCTCCTGGATCTACACAGTCCACCTAGAAACACAGAAAAACAGGCGCCCGTTGCTCCAGCTAGAAACACAGAAACACAGGCGCCCGTTGCTCCTGGATCTACACAATCCAGCTGGAAACACAGAAACACAGGCACCCATTGCTCCTGGGTCTACACAATCAACCTAGAAACACAGAAACACAGGCGCCCGTTTCTCCTGGATCTGCACAATCCACCTAGAAACACAGAAACACAGGCGCCCGTTGCTCCTTGATCTACACAATCCAGATAGAAACACACAAACACAGGCGCCCGTTGCTCCTGGGTCTACACAATCCAGCTAGAAACACACAAACACAGGCACCCGTTGCTCCTGGATCTACACAATCCACCTGGAAACACAGGCGCCCGTTGCTCCTGGATCTACACAATCCACCTAGAAACACAGAAACACAGGCACCCGTTGCTCCTGGATCTAGACAATCCAACTAGTATCAACTAGAAACACACAAACACAGGCGCTGTTGCTCCTGGATCTACACAATCCAGCTAGAAACACACAAACACAGGCGCCCGTTGCTCCTGGATCTACAAAATCCACCTAGAAACACAGAAACACAGGAGCCCGTTGCTCATGGATCGACACAATCCAGCTAGAAACACACAAACACAGGCGCCCGTTGCTCCTGGATCTACACAATCCAGCTAGAAACACACAAACACAGGTGCCCATTTCTCCTGGATCTACACAGTCCACCTAGAAACACAGAAAAACAGGCGCCCGTAGCTCCAGCTAGAAACACAGAAACACAGGCGCCCGTTGCTCCTGTATCTACACAATCCAGCTGGAAACACAGAAACACAGGCACCCATTGCTCCTGGGTCTACACAATCAACCTAGAAACACAGAAACACAGGCGCCCATTTCTCCTGGATCTGCACAACCCACCTAGAAACACAGAAACACAGGCGCCCATTGCTCCTTGATCTACACAATCCAGATAGAAACACAGAAACACAGGCGCCCGTTGCTCCTGGGTCTACACAATCCAGCTAGAAACACACAAACACAGGCACCCGTTGCTCCTGGATCTACACAATCCACCTGGAAACACAGGCGCCCGTTTCTCCTGGATCTACACAATCCACCTAGAAACACAGAAACACAGGCACCCGTTGCTCCTGGATCTAGACAATCCAGCTAGAAACACAGAAAAACAGGCGCCCGTTGCTCCAGCTAGAAACACAGAAACACAGGCGCCCGTTGCTCCTGGATCTACACAATCCAGCTGGAAACACAGAAACACAGGCACCCATTGCTCCTGGGTCTACACAATCAACCTAGAAACACAGAAACACAGGCGCCCCTTTCTCCAGGATCTGCACAACCCACCTAGAAACACAGGCGCCCGTTGCTCCTGGATCTACACAATCCACCTGGAAACACAGGTGCCCGTTGCTCCTGGATCTACACAATCCACCTAGAAACACAGAAACACAGGCACCCGTTGCTCCTGGATCTAGACAATCCAGCTAGAAACACAGAAACACAGGCACCCGTTGCTCCTGGGTCTACACAATCCACCTAGAAACACAGAAACACAGGCGCCCGTTGTTCCTGGATCTACACAATCCAGCTAGAAAAACAGAAACACAGGCGCCCTTTGCTCCTGGATCTACATAATCCAGCTAGAAACACACAAACACAGGCGCCCGTTGCTCCTGGGTCTACACAATCCACCTAGAAACACAGAAACACAGGCACCCGTTGCTCCTGGATCTACACAATCCAGCTAGAAAAACAGAAACACAGGCGCCCGTTGCTCCTGGATCTAAACAATCCACCTAGAAACACAGAAACACAGGCGCCCGTTGCTCCAGGATCTACACAATCCACCTTGAAACACAGAAACACAGGCACCCGTTGCTCCTGGGTCTACACAATCCAACTAGCAAAAACACACAAACACAGGCGCCCGTTGCTCCTGGATCTACACAATCCACCTAGAAACCCACAAACACAGGCGCCCGTTGCTCCTGGATCTACACAATCCATCTAGAAACACAGAAACACAGGTGATCGTTGCTCCTGGATCTACACAATCCACCTAGAAAAACACAAACACAGGCGCCCGTTGCTCCTGGTCCTACACAATCCAACTAGCAAAAACACACAAACACAGGCGCCCGTTGCTCCTGGATCTACACAATCCAGCTAGAAACACACAAACACAGGTGCCCGTTGCTCCTGGGTCTACACAATCCACCTAGAAACACAAAAACACAGGAGCCCGTTGCTCCTGGGTCTACACAATTCAGCTAGAAACACAGAAACACACGCGCCCTTTGCTCCTGGGTCTACACAATCCACCTAGAAACACGCAAACACAGGCGCCCGTTGCTCCTGGGTCTACACAATCCACCTAGAAACCGACAAACACAGGCACCCGTTGCTCCTGGACCTACACAATCCAACTAGCAAAAACACAGAAACACAGGCGCCCGTTGCTCCTGGATCTACACAATCCACCTAGAAACCCACAAACACAGGCACCCGTTGTTCCTGGATCTACACAATCCAGCTAGAAACACACAAACACAGGCGTCCGTTGCTCCTGGGTCTACACAATCCACCTAGAAACACACAAACACAGGCGCCCGTTGCTCCTGGGTCTACACAATCCAGCTAGAAACACAGAAACACAGGTGCCCGTTGCTCCTGGATCTACACAATCCACCTAGAAACACAGAAACACAGGCGCCCGTTACTCCTGGATCTACACAATCCAGCTAGATACACACAAACACAGGCACCCGTTGTTCCTGGATCTACACAATCCACCTAGAAACACAGAAACACAGGCGCCCGTTGCTCCTGGATCTACACAATCCAACTAGAAAAAACACACAAACACAGGCGCCCGTTGCTCCTGGATCTACACAATCCAGCTAGAAACACACAAACACAGGCGCCCGTTGCTCCTGGGTCTACAAAATCCACCTAGAAACACACAAACACAGGCGCCCGTTGCTCGTGGGTCTACACAATCCAGCTAGAAACACGCAAACACAGGCGCCCATTGCTCCTGGGTCTACACAATCCTGCTAGAAACACAGAAACACACGTGCCCTTTGCTCCTGGGTATACACAATCCACCTAGAAACACTCAAACACAGGCGCCCGTTGCTCCTGGGTCTACACAATCCACCTAGAAACCCACAAACACAGTCGCCCGTTTCTCCTGGATCTACACAATCCACCTAGAAACCCACAAACACAGGCGCCCGTTGCTCCTGGTTCTACACAATCCAGCTAGAAACACGCAAACAAAGGCGCCCGTTGCTCCTGGACCTACACAATCCAACTAGCAAAAACACAGAAACACAGGCGCCCGTTGCTCCTGGATCTACACAACCCAGCTAGAAACACACAAACACAGGCGCTCGTTGCTCCTGGGTTTACACAATCCACCTAGAAACACACAAACACAGGCGTCCGTTGCTCCTGGGTCTACACAATCCAGCTAGAAACACAGAAACACACGCGCCCTTTGCTCCTGGGTCTACACAATCCACCTAGAAACACACAAACACAGGCGCCCGTTGCTCCTGGATCTACACAATCCACCTAGAAACACGGAAACACAGGCGCCCGTTGCTCCTGGATCTACACAATCCACCTAGAAACACACAAACACAGGCGCCCGTTGCTCCTGGGTCTACACAATCCACCTAGAAACACACAAACACAGGCGCCCGTTGCTCCTGGGTCTACACAATCCAGCTAGAAACACAGAAACACACGCGCCCTTTGCTCCTGGGTCTACACAATCCACCTAGAAACACACAAACACAGGCGCCCGTTGCTCCTGGGTCTACACAATCCACCTAGAAACACGGAAACACAGGTGCCCGTTGCTCCTGGATCTACACAATCCACCTAGAAACCCACAAACACAGGCGCCCGTTGCTCCTGGTTATACACAATCCAGCTAGAAACACGCAAACAAAGGCGCCCGTAGCTCCTGGACCTACACAATCCAACTAGCAAAAACACAGAAACACAGGCGCCCGTTGCTCCTGGATCTACACAATCCACCTAGAAACCCACAAACACAGGCGCCCGTTGCTCCTGGATCTACACAATCCACCTATAAACACAGAAACGCAGGCACACTTTGCTCCTGGGTCTACACAATCCAGCTAGAAACACAGAAACACAGGCGCCCTTGCTCCTGGATCTACACAATCCAACTAGCAAAAACACACAAACACAGGTGCCCGTTGCTCCTGGATCTACACAATCCAGCTAGAAACACACAAATACAGGCGCCCGTTGCTCCTGGGTCTACACAATCCACCTAGAAACACACAAACACAGGCGCCCGTTGCTCCTGGGTCTACACAATCCAGCTAGAAACACAGAAACACACGCGCCCTTTGCTCCTGGGTCTACACAATCCACCTAGAAACACACAAACACAGGCGCCCGTTGCTCCTGGGTCTACACAATCCACCTAGAAACACGGAAACACAGGTGCCCGTTGCTCCTTGTTCTACACAATCCAGCTAGAAACACGCAAACACAGGCACCCGTTGCTCCTGGGTCTACACAATCCACCTAGAAACCCACAAACACAGGCGCCCGTTGCTCCTGGGTCTACACAATCCAGCTAGAAACACAGAAACACACGCGCCCTTTGCTCCTGGGTCTACACAGTCCACCTAGAAACACACAAACACAGGCGCCCGTTGCTCCTGGACCTACACAATCCAACTAGCAAAAACACAGAAACACAGGCGCCCGTTGCTCCTGGATCTACACAATCCACCTAGAAGCCCACAAACAGAGGCGCCCGTTGCTCCTGGATCTACACAATCCATCTAGAAACACAGAAACACAGGTGCCCGTTGATCCTGGATCTACACAATCCACCTAGAAAACCACAAACACAGGCGCCCGTTGCTCCTGGTCCTACACAATCCAACTAGCAAAAACACACAAACACAGGCGGCCGTTGCTCCTGGAGCTACACAATCCAGCTAGAAACACACAAACACAGGTGCCCGTTGCTCCTGGGTCTACACAATCCACCTAGAAACACAAAAACACAGGCGCCCGTTGCTCCTGGGTCTACACAATTCAGCTAGAAACACAGAAACACACGCGCCCTTTGCTCCTGGGTCTACACAATCCACCTAGAAACACGCAAACACAGACGCCCGTTGCTCCTGGGTCTACACAATCCACCTAAAAACACGCAAACACAGGCGCCCGTTGCTCCTGGGTCTACACAATCCACCTAGAAACACAGAAACACAGGCGCCCGTTGTTCCTGGATCTACACAATCCAGCTAGAAAAACAGAAACACAGGCGCCCTTTGCTCCTGGATCTACATAATCCAGCTAGAAACACACAAACACAGGCGCCCGTTGCTCCTGGGTCTACACAATCCACCTAGAAACACAGAAACACAGGCACCCGTTGCTCCTGGATCTACACAATCCAGCTAGAAAAACAGAAACACAGGCGCCCGTTGCTCCTGGATCTAAACAATCCACCTAGAAACACAGAAACACAGGCGCCCGTTGCTCCTGGATCTACACAATCCACCTTGAAACACAGAAACACAGGCACCCGTTGCTCCTGGGTGCACACAATCCAACTAGCAAAAACACACAAACACAGGCGCCCGTTGCTCCTGGATCTACACAATCCACCTAGAAACCCACAAACACAGGCGCCCGTTGCTCCTGGATCTACACAATCCATCTAGAAACACAGAAACACAGGTGATCGTTGCTCCTGGATCTACACAATCCACCTAGAAAAACACAAACACAGGCGCCCGTTGCTCCTGGTCCTACACAATCCAACTAGCAAAAACACACAAACACAGGCGCCCGTTGCTCCTGGATCTACACAATCCAGCTAGAAACACACAAACACAGGTGCCCGTTGCTCCTGGGTCTACACAATCCACCTAGAAACACAAAAACACAGGAGCCCGTTGCTCCTGTGTCTACACAATTCAGCTAGAAACACAGAAACACACGCGCCCTTTGCTCCTGGGTCTACACAATCCACCTAGAAACACGCAAACACAGGCGCCCGTTGCTCCTGGGTCTACACAATCCACCTAGAAACCGACAAACACAGGCACCCGTTGCTCCTGGACCTACACAATCCAACTAGCAAAAACACAGAAACACAGGCGCCCGTTGCTCCTGGATCTACACAATCCACCTAGAAACCCACAAACACAGGCGCCCGTTGTTCCTGGATCTACACAATCCAGCTAGAAACACACAAACACAGGCGTCCGTTGCTCCTGGGTCTACACAATCCACCTAGAAACACACAAACACAGGCGCCCGTTGCTCCTGGGTCTACACAATCCAGCTAGAAACACAGAAACACAGGTGCCCGTTGCTCCTGGATCTACACAATCCACCTAGAAACACAGAAACACAGGCGCCCGTTGCTCCTGGATCTACACAATCCAGCTAGATACACACAAACACAGGCGCCCGTTGCTCCTGGATCTACACAATCCACCTAGAAACACAGAAACACAGGCGCCCGTTGCTCCTGGATCTACACAATCCAACTAGCAAAAACACACAAACACAGGCGCCCGTTGCTCCTGGATCTACACAATCCAGCTAGAAACACACAAACACAGGCGCCCGTTGCTCCTGGGTCTACACAATCCACCTAGAAACACACAAACACAGGCGCCCGTTGCTCGTGGGTCTACACAATCCAGCTAGAAACACGCAAACACAGGCGCCCATTGCTCCTGGGTCTACACAATCCAGCTAGAAACACAGAAACACACGTGCCCTTTGCTCCTGGGTATACACAATCCACCTAGAAACACGCAAACACAGGCGCCCGTTGCTCCTGGGTCTACACAATCCACCTAGAAACCCACAAACACAGGCGCCTGTTGCTCCTGGATCTACACAATCCACCTAGAAACCCACAAACACAGGCGCCCGTTGCTCCTGGTTCTACACAATCCAGCTAGAAACACGCAAACAAAGGCGCCCGTTGCTCCTGGACCTACACAATCCAACTAGCAAAAACACAGAAACACAGGCGCCCGTTGCTCCTGGATCTACACAACCCAGCTAGAAACACACAAACAGAGGCGCTCGTTGCTCCTGGGTTTACACAATCCACCTAGAAACACACAAACACAGGCGTCCGTTGCTCCTGGGTCTACACAATCCAGCTAGAAACACAGAAACACACGCGCCCTTTGCTCCTGGGTCTACACAATCCACCTAGAAACACACAAACACAGGCGCCCGTTGCTCCTGGATCTACACAATCCACCTAGAAACACGGAAACACAGGCGCCCGTTGCTCCTGGATCTACACAATCCACCTAGAAACACACAAACACAGGCGCCCGTTGCTCCTGGGTCTACACAATCCACCTAGAAACACACAAACACAGGCGCCCGTTGCTCCTGGGTCTACACAATCCAGCTAGAAACACAGAAACACACGCGCCCTTTGCTCCTGGGTCTACACAATCCACCTAGAAACACACAAACACAGGCGCCCGTTGCTCCTGGGTCTACACAATCCACCTAGAAACACGGAAACACAGGTGCCCGTTGCTCCTGGATCTACACAATCCACCTAGAAACCCACAAACACAGGCGCCCGTTGCTCCTGGTTATACACAATCCAGCTAGAAACACGCAAACAAAGGCGCCCGTAGCTCCTGGACCTACACAATCCAACTAGCAAAAACACAGAAACACAGGCGCCCGTTGCTCCTGGATCTACACAATCCACCTAGAAACCCACAAACACAGGCGCCCGTTGCTCCTGGATCTACACAATCCACCTATAAACACAGAAACGCAGGCACACTTTTCTCCTGGGTCTACACAATCCAGCTAGAAACACAGAAACAGAGGCGCCCTTGCTCCTGGATCTACACAATCCAACTAGCAAAAACACACAAACACAGGTGCCCGTTGCTCCTGGATCTACACAATCCAGCTAGAAACACACAAACACAGGCGCCCGTTGCTCCTGGGTCTACACAATCCACCTAGAAACACACAAACACAGGCGCCCGTTACTCCTGGGTCTACACAATCCAGCTAGAAACACAGAAACACACGCGCCCTTTGCTCCTGGGTCTACACAATCCACCTAGAAACACACAAACACAGGCGCCCGTTGCTCCTGGGTCTACACAATCCACCTAGAAACACGGAAACACAGGTGCCCGTTGCTCCTTGTTCTACACAATCCAGCTAGAAACACGCAAACACAGGCACCCGTTGCTCCTGGGTCTACACAATCCACCCAGAAACCCACAAACACAGGCGCCCGTTGCTCCTGGGTCTACACAATCCAGCTAGAAACACAGAAACACACGCGCCCTTTGCTCCTGGGTCTACACAATCCACCTAGAAACACACAAACACAGGCGCCCGTTGCTCCTGGACCTACACAATCCAACTAGCAAAAACACAGAAACACAGGCGCCCGTTGCTCCTGGATCTACACAATCCACCTAGAAGCCCACAAACAGAGGCGCCCGTTGCTCCTGGATCTACACAATCCATCTAGAAACACAGAAACACAGGTGCCCGTTGATCCTGGATCTACACAATCCACCTAGAAAACCACAAACACAGGCGCCCGTTGCTCCTGGTCCTACACAATCCAACTAGCAAAAACACACAAACACAGGCGCCCGTTGCTCCTGGAGCTACACAATCCAGCTAGAAACACACAAACACAGGTGCCCGTTGCTCCTGGGTCTACACAATCCACCTAGAAACACAAAAACACAGGCGCCCGTTGCTCCTGGGTCTACACAATCCAGCTAGAAACACAGAAACACACGCGCCCTTTGCTCCTGGGTCTACACAATCCACCTAGAAACACGCAAACACAGGCGCCCGTTGCTCCTGGGTCTACACAATCCACCTAGAAACACGCAAACACAGGCGCCCGTTGCTCCTGGGTCTACACAATCCAGCTAGAAACACGCAAACACAGGCGCCCGTTGCTCCTGGATCTACACAATTCAGCTAGAAATACGCAAACACAGGTGCCAGTTGCTCCTGGATCTACACAATCCAACTAGAAACACACAAACACAGGCGCCCATTGCTCCTGGATCTACACAATCCAGCTAGAAACACACAAACACAGGCGCCCGTTGCTCCTGGATCTACAAAATCCACCTAGAAACACAGAAACACAGGAGCCCGTTGCTCATGGATCTACACAATCCAGCTAGAAACACACAAACACAGGCGCCCGTTGCTCCTGGATCTACACAATCCAGCTAGAAACACACAAACACAGGTGCCCATTTCTCCTGGATCTACACAGTCCACCTAGAAACACAGAAAAACAGGCGCCCGTTGCTCCAGCTAGAAACACAGAAACACAGGCGCCCGTTGCTCCTGGATCTACACAATCCAGCTGGAAACACAGAAACACAGGCACTCATTGCTCCTGGGTCTACACAATCAACCTAGAAACACAGAAACACAGGCGCCCGTTTCTCCTGGATCTGCACAATCCACCTAGAACACAGAAACACAGGCGCCCGTTGCTCCTTGATCTACACAATCCAGATAGAAACACACAAACACAGGCGCCCGTTGCTCCTGGGTCTACACAATCCAACTAGGAACACACAAACACAGGCACCCGTTGCTCCTGGATCTACACAATCCACCTGGAAACACAGGCGCCCGTTGCTACTGGATCTACACAATCCACCTAGAAACACAGAAACACAGGCACCCGTTGCTCCTGGATCTAGACAATCCAACTAGCAACAACTAGAAACACACAAACACAGGCGCTGTTGCTCCTGGATCTACACAATCCAGCTAGAAACACACAAACACAGGCGCCCGTTGCTCCTGGATCTACAAAATCCACCTAGAAACACAGAAACACAGGAGCCCGTTGCTCATGGATCTACACAATCCAGCTAGAAACACACAAACACAGGCGCCCGTTGCTCCTGGATCTACACAATCCAGCTAGAAACACACAAACACAGGTGCCCATTTCTCCTGGATCTACACAGTCCACCTAGAAACACAGAAAAACAGGCGCCCGTAGCTCCAGCTAGAAACACAGAAACACAGGCGCCCGTTGCTCCTGGATCTACACAATCCAGCTGGAAACACAGAAACACAGGCACCCATTGCTCCTGGGTCTACACAATCAACCTAGAAACACAGAAACACAGGCGCCCGTTTCTCCTGGATCTGCACAACCCACCTAGAAACACAGAAACACAGGCGCCCGTTGCTCCTTGATCTACACAATCCAGATAGAAACACACAAACACAGGCGCCCGTTGCTCCTGGGTCTACACAATCCAGCTAGAAACACACAAACACAGGCCCCCGTTGCTCCTGGATCTACACAATCCAGCTAGAAACACACAAACACAGGTGCCCATTTCTCCTGGATCTACACAGTCCACCTAGAAACACAGAAAAACAGGCGCCCGTTGCTCCAGCTAGAAACACAGAAACACAGGCGCCCGTTGCTCCTGGATCTACACAATCCAGCTGGAAACACAGAAACACAGGCACCCATTGCTCCTGGGTCTACACAATCAACCTAGAAACACAGAAACACAGGCGCCCGTTTCTCCTGGATCTGCACAATCCACCTAGAAACACAGAAACACAGGCGCCCGTTGCTCCTTGATCTACACAATCCAGATAGAAACACACAAACACAGGCGCCCGTTGCTCCTGGGTCTACACAATCCAGCTAGAAACACACAAACACAGGCACCCGTTGCTCCTGGATCTACACAATCCACCTGGAAACACAGGCGCCCGTTGCTCCTGGATCTACACAATCCACCTAGAAACACAGAAACACAGGCACCCGTTGCTCCTGGATCTAGACAATCCAACTAGTATCAACTAGAAACACACAAACACAGGCGCTGTTGCTCCTGGATCTACACAATCCAGCTAGAAACACACAAACACAGGCGCCCGTTGCTCCTGGATCTACAAAATCCACCTAGAAACACAGAAACACAGGAGCCCGTTGCTCATGGATCGACACAATCCAGCTAGAAACACACAAACACAGGCGCCCGTTGCTCCTGGATCTACACAATCCAGCTAGAAACACACAAACACAGGTGCCCATTTCTCCTGGATCTACACAGTCCACCTAGAAACACAGAAAAACAGGCGCCCGTAGCTCCAGCTAGAAACACAGAAACACAGGCGCCCGTTGCTCCTGTATCTACACAATCCAGCTGGAAACACAGAAACACAGGCACCCATTGCTCCTGGGTCTACACAATCAACCTAGAAACACAGAAACACAGGCGCCCATTTCTCCTGGATCTGCACAACCCACCTAGAAACACAGAAACACAGGCGCCCATTGCTCCTTGATCTACACAATCCAGATAGAAACACAGAAACACAGGCGCCCGTTGCTCCTGGGTCTACACAATCCAGCTAGAAACACACAAACACAGGCACCCGTTGCTCCTGGATCTACACAATCCACCTGGAAACACAGGCGCCCGTTTCTCCTGGATCTACACAATCCACCTAGAAACACAGAAACACAGGCACCCGTTGCTCCTGGATCTAGACAATCCAGCTAGAAACACAGAAAAACAGGCGCCCGTTGCTCCAGCTAGAAACACAGAAACACAGGCGCCCGTTGCTCCTGGATCTACACAATCCAGCTGGAAACACAGAAACACAGGCACCCATTGCTCCTGGGTCTACACAATCAACCTAGAAACACAGAAACACAGGCGCCCCTTTCTCCAGGATCTGCACAACCCACCTAGAAACACAGGCGCCCGTTGCTCCTGGATCTACACAATCCACCTGGAAACACAGGTGCCCGTTGCTCCTGGATCTACACAATCCACCTAGAAACACAGAAACACAGGCACCCGTTGCTCCTGGATCTAGACAATCCAGCTAGAAACACAGAAACACAGGCACCCGTTGCTCCTGGGTCTACACAATCCACCTAGAAACACAGAAACACAGGCGCCCGTTGTTCCTGGATCTACACAATCCAGCTAGAAAAACAGAAACACAGGCGCCCTTTGCTCCTGGATCTACATAATCCAGCTAGAAACACACAAACACAGGCGCCCGTTGCTCCTGGGTCTACACAATCCACCTAGAAACACAGAAACACAGGCACCCGTTGCTCCTGGATCTACACAATCCAGCTAGAAAAACAGAAACACAGGCGCCCGTTGCTCCTGGATCTAAACAATCCACCTAGAAACACAGAAACACAGGCGCCCGTTGCTCCAGGATCTACACAATCCACCTTGAAACACAGAAACACAGGCACCCGTTGCTCCTGGGTCTACACAATCCAACTAGCAAAAACACACAAACACAGGCGCCCGTTGCTCCTGGATCTACACAATCCACCTAGAAACCCACAAACACAGGCGCCCGTTGCTCCTGGATCTACACAATCCATCTAGAAACACAGAAACACAGGTGATCGTTGCTCCTGGATCTACACAATCCACCTAGAAAAACACAAACACAGGCGCCCGTTGCTCCTGGTCCTACACAATCCAACTAGCAAAAACACACAAACACAGGCGCCCGTTGCTCCTGGATCTACACAATCCAGCTAGAAACACACAAACACAGGTGCCCGTTGCTCCTGGGTCTACACAATCCACCTAGAAACACAAAAACACAGGAGCCCGTTGCTCCTGGGTCTACACAATTCAGCTAGAAACACAGAAACACACGCGCCCTTTGCTCCTGGGTCTACACAATCCACCTAGAAACACGCAAACACAGGCGCCCGTTGCTCCTGGGTCTACACAATCCACCTAGAAACCGACAAACACAGGCACCCGTTGCTCCTGGACCTACACAATCCAACTAGCAAAAACACAGAAACACAGGCGCCCGTTGCTCCTGGATCTACACAATCCACCTAGAAACCCACAAACACAGGCACCCGTTGTTCCTGGATCTACACAATCCAGCTAGAAACACACAAACACAGGCGTCCGTTGCTCCTGGGTCTACACAATCCACCTAGAAACACACAAACACAGGCGCCCGTTGCTCCTGGGTCTACACAATCCAGCTAGAAACACAGAAACACAGGTGCCCGTTGCTCCTGGATCTACACAATCCACCTAGAAACACAGAAACACAGGCGCCCGTTACTCCTGGATCTACACAATCCAGCTAGATACACACAAACACAGGCACCCGTTGTTCCTGGATCTACACAATCCACCTAGAAACACAGAAACACAGGCGCCCGTTGCTCCTGGATCTACACAATCCAACTAGCAAAAACACACAAACACAGGCGCCCGTTGCTCCTGGATCTACACAATCCAGCTAGAAACACACAAACACAGGCGCCCGTTGCTCCTGGGTCTACAAAATCCACCTAGAAACACACAAACACAGGCGCCCGTTGCTCGTGGGTCTACACAATCCAGCTAGAAACACGCAAACACAGGCGCCCATTGCTCCTGGGTCTACACAATCCTGCTAGAAACACAGAAACACACGTGCCCTTTGCTCCTGGGTATACACAATCCACCTAGAAACACTCAAACACAGGCGCCCGTTGCTCCTGGGTCTACACAATCCACCTAGAAACCCACAAACACAGTCGCCCGTTTCTCCTGGATCTACACAATCCACCTAGAAACCCACAAACACAGGCGCCCGTTGCTCCTGGTTCTACACAATCCAGCTAGAAACACGCAAACAAAGGCGCCCGTTGCTCCTGGACCTACACAATCCAACTAGCAAAAACACAGAAACACAGGCGCCCGTTGCTCCTGGATCTACACAACCCAGCTAGAAACACACAAACACAGGCGCTCGTTGCTCCTGGGTTTACACAATCCACCTAGAAACACACAAACACAGGCGTCCGTTGCTCCTGGGTCTACACAATCCAGCTAGAAACACAGAAACACACGCGCCCTTTGCTCCTGGGTCTACACAATCCACCTAGAAACACACAAACACAGGCGCCCGTTGCTCCTGGATCTACACAATCCACCTAGAAACACGGAAACACAGGCGCCCGTTGCTCCTGGATCTACACAATCCACCTAGAAACACACAAACACAGGCGCCCGTTGCTCCTGGGTCTACACAATCCACCTAGAAACACACAAACACAGGCGCCCGTTGCTCCTGGGTCTACACAATCCAGCTAGAAACACAGAAACACACGCGCCCTTTGCTCCTGGGTCTACACAATCCACCTAGAAACACACAAACACAGGCGCCCGTTGCTCCTGGGTCTACACAATCCACCTAGAAACACGGAAACACAGGTGCCCGTTGCTCCTGGATCTACACAATCCACCTAGAAACCCACAAACACAGGCGCCCGTTGCTCCTGGTTATACACAATCCAGCTAGAAACACGCAAACAAAGGCGCCCGTAGCTCCTGGACCTACACAATCCAACTAGCAAAAACACAGAAACACAGGCGCCCGTTGCTCCTGGATCTACACAATCCACCTAGAAACCCACAAACACAGGCGCCCGTTGCTCCTGGATCTACACAATCCACCTATAAACACAGAAACGCAGGCACACTTTGCTCCTGGGTCTACACAATCCAGCTAGAAACACAGAAACACAGGCGCCCTTGCTCCTGGATCTACACAATCCAACTAGCAAAAACACACAAACACAGGTGCCCGTTGCTCCTGGATCTACACAATCCAGCTAGAAACACACAAATACAGGCGCCCGTTGCTCCTGGGTCTACACAATCCACCTAGAAACACACAAACACAGGCGCCCGTTGCTCCTGGGTCTACACAATCCAGCTAGAAACACAGAAACACACGCGCCCTTTGCTCCTGGGTCTACACAATCCACCTAGAAACACACAAACACAGGCGCCCGTTGCTCCTGGGTCTACACAATCCACCTAGAAACACGGAAACACAGGTGCCCGTTGCTCCTTGTTCTACACAATCCAGCTAGAAACACGCAAACACAGGCACCCGTTGCTCCTGGGTCTACACAATCCACCTAGAAACCCACAAACACAGGCGCCCGTTGCTCCTGGGTCTACACAATCCAGCTAGAAACACAGAAACACACGCGCCCTTTGCTCCTGGGTCTACACAGTCCACCTAGAAACACACAAACACAGGCGCCCGTTGCTCCTGGACCTACACAATCCAACTAGCAAAAACACAGAAACACAGGCGCCCGTTGCTCCTGGATCTACACAATCCACCTAGAAGCCCACAAACAGAGGCGCCCGTTGCTCCTGGATCTACACAATCCATCTAGAAACACAGAAACACAGGTGCCCGTTGATCCTGGATCTACACAATCCACCTAGAAAACCACAAACACAGGCGCCCGTTGCTCCTGGTCCTACACAATCCAACTAGCAAAAACACACAAACACAGGCGGCCGTTGCTCCTGGAGCTACACAATCCAGCTAGAAACACACAAACACAGGTGCCCGTTGCTCCTGGGTCTACACAATCCACCTAGAAACACAAAAACACAGGCGCCCGTTGCTCCTGGGTCTACACAATTCAGCTAGAAACACAGAAACACACGCGCCCTTTGCTCCTGGGTCTACACAATCCACCTAGAAACACGCAAACACAGACGCCCGTTGCTCCTGGGTCTACACAATCCACCTAAAAACACGCAAACACAGGCGCCCGTTGCTCCTGGGTCTACACAAACCAGCTAGAAACACGCAAACACAGGCGCCCGTTGCTCCTGGATCTACACAATTCAGCTAGAAACACGCAAACACAGGTGCCAGTTGCTCCTGGATATACACAATCCAACTAGAAACACACAAACACAGGCGCCCGTTGCTCCTGGATCTACACAATCCAGCTAGAAACACACAAACACAGGCGCCCGTTGCTCCTGGATCTACAAAATCCACCTAGAAACACAGAAACACAGGAGCCCGTTGCTCCTGGATCTACACAATCCAGCTAGAAACACACAAACACAGGCGCCCGTTGCTCCTGGATCTACACAATCCAGCTAGAAACACACAAACACAAGTGCCCATTTCTCCTGGATCTACACAGTCCACCTAGAAACACAGAAAAACAGGCGCCCGTTGCTCCAGCTAGAAACACAGAAACACAGGCGCCCGTTGCTCCTGGATCTACACAATCCAGCTGGAAACACAGAAACACAGGCACCCATTGCTCCTGGGTCTACACAATCAACCTAGAAACACAGAAACACAGGCGCCCGTTTCTCCTGGATCTGCACAATCCACCTAGAAACACAGAAACACTGGCGCCCGTTGCTCCTTGATCTACACAATCCAGATAGAAACACACAAACACAGGCGCCCGTTGCTCCTGGGTCTACACAATCCAGCTAGAAACACACAAACACAGGCACCCGTTGCTCCTGGATCTACACAATCCACCTGGAAACACAGGCGCCCGTTGCTCCTGGATCTACACAATCCACCTAGAAACACAGAAACACAGGCACCCGTTGCTCCTGGATCTAGACAATCCAACTAGCAACAACTAGAAACACACAAACACAGGCGCTGTTGCTCCTGGATCTACACAATCCAGCTAGAAACACACAAACACAGGCACCCGTTGCTCCTGGATCTACAAAATCCACCTAGAAACACAGAAACACAGGAGCCCGTTGCTCATGGATCTACACAATCCAGCTAGAAACACACAAACACAGGCGCCCGTTGCTCCTGGATCTACACAATCCAGCTAGAAACACACAAACAC
Organism: Ambystoma mexicanum; assembly: GCF_040938575.1. Lineage (NCBI taxonomy): Eukaryota > Metazoa > Chordata > Amphibia > Caudata > Ambystomatidae > Ambystoma > Ambystoma mexicanum. The sequence goes on from NC_090937.1 coordinate 1,641,430,161, forward strand.
AGGTGCCCATTTCTCCTGGATCTACACAGTCCACCTAGAAACACAGAAAAACAGGCGCCCGTAGCTCCAGCTAGAAACACAGAAACACAGGCGCCCGTTGCTCCTGGATCTACACAATCCAGCTGGAAACACAGAAACACAGGCACCCATTGCTCCTGGGTCTACACAATTAACCTAGAAACACAGAAACACAGGCGCCCGTTTCTCCTGGATCTGCACAACCCACCTAGAAACACAGAAACACAGGCGCCCGTTGCTCCTTGATCTACACAATCCAGATAGAAACACACAAACACAGGCGCCCGTTGCTCCTGGGTCTACACAATCCAGCTAGAAACACACAAACACAGGCACCCGTTGCTCCTGGATCTACACAATCCACCTGGAAACACAGGCGCCCGTTTCTCCTGGATCTACACAATCCACCTAGAAACACAGAAACACAGGCACCCGTTGCTCCTGGATCTAGACAATCCAGCTAGAAACGCAGAAACACAGGCACCCGTTGCTCCTGGGTCTATACAATCCACCTAGAAACACAGAAACACAGTCGCCCGTTGCTCCTGGATCTACACAATCCAGCTAGAAAAACAGAAACACAGGTGCCCGTTGCTCCTGGATCTACATAATCCAGCTAGAAACACACAAACACAGGCCCCCGTTGCTCCTGGGTCTACACAATCCACCTAGAAACACAGAAACACAGGCACCCGTTGCTCCTGGATCTACAGAATCCAGCTAGAAAAACAGAAACACAGGCGCCCATTGCTCCTGTATCTAAACAATCCACCTAGAAACACAGAAACACAGGCGCCCGTTGCTCCTGGATCTACACAATCCACCTAGAAACACAGAAACACAGACGCCCGTTGCTCCTGGGTCTACACAATCCAACTAGCAAAAACACAAAAACACAGGTGCCCGTTGCTCCTGGATCTACACAATCCAGCTCGAAACACACAAACACAGGCGCCCGTTGCTCCTGGGTCTACACAATCCACCTAGAAACACACAAACACAGGCGCCTGTTGCTCCTGGGTCTACACAATCCAGCTACAAACACAGAAACACACGCGCCCGTTGCTCCTGGGTCTACACAATCCAGTAGAAACACGCAAACACAGGCGCCCGTTGCTCCTGGGTCTACACAATCCACCTAGAAACCCACAAACACATGCTCCCGTTGCTCCTGGACCTACACAATCCAACTAGCAAAAACACACAAACACAGGCGCCCGTTGCTCCTGGAGCTACACAATCCAGCTAGAAACACACAAACACAGGTGCCCGTTGCTCCTGGGTCTACACAATCCAGTAGAAACACGCAAACACAGGCGCCCGTTGCTCCTGGGTCTACACAATCCACCTAGAAACCCACAAACACATGCTCCCGTTGCTCTTGGTCCTACACAATCCAACTAGCAAAAACACACAAACACAGGCGCCCGTTCCTCCTGGAGCTACACAATCCAGCTAGAAACACACAAACACAGGTGCCCGTTGCTCCTGGGTCTACACAATCCACCTAGAAACACAAAAACACAGGCGCCCGTTGCTCCTGGGTCTACACAATCCAGCTAGAAACACAGAAACACACGCGCCCTTTGCTCCTGGGTCTACACAATCCACCTAGAAACACGCAAACACAGGCGCCCGTTGCTCCTGGGTCTACACAATCCACCTAGAAACACGCAAACACAGGCGCCCGTTACTCCTGGTTCTACACAATCCAGCTAGAAACACGCAAACAAAGGCGCCCGTTGCTCCTGGGTCTACACAATCCAGCTAGAAACACGCAAACACAGGCGCCCGTTGCTCCTGGATCTACACAATTCAGCTAGAAACACGCAAACACAGGTGCCAGTTGCTCCTGGATCTACACAATCCAACTAAAAACACACAAACACAGGCGCCCGTTGCTCCTGGATCTACACAATCCAGCTAGAAACACACAAACACAGGCACCCGTTGCTCCTGGATCTACAAAATCCACCTAGAAACACAGAAACACAGGAGCCCGTTGCTCATGGATCTACACAATCCAGCTAGAAACACACAAACACAGGCGCCCGTTGCTCCTGGATCTACACAATCCAGCTAGAAACACACAAACACAGGTGCCCATTTCTCCTGGATCTACACAGTCCACCTAGAAACACAGAAAAACAGGCGCCTGTTGCTCCAGCTAGAAACACAGAAACACAGGCGCCCGTTGCTCCTGGATCTACACAATCCAGCTGGAAACACAGAAACACAGGCACCCATTGCTCCTGGGTCTACACAATCAACCTAGAAACACAGAAACACAGGCGCCCGTTTCTCCTGGATCTGCACAATCCACCTAGAAACACAGAAACACAGGCGCCCGTTGCTCCTTGATCTACACAATCCAGATAGAAACACACAAACACAGGCGCCCGTTGCTCCTGGGTCTACACAATCCAGCTAGAAACACACAAACACAGGCACCCGTTGCTCCTGGATCTACACAATCCACCTGGAAACACAGGCGCCCGTTGCTCCTGGATCTACACAATCCACCTAGAAACACAGAAACACAGGCACCCGTTGCTCCTGGATCTAGACAATCCAACTAGCAACAACTAGAAACACACAAACACAGGCGCCGTTGCTCCTGGATCTACACAATCCAGCTAGAAACACACAAACACAGGCGCCCGTTGCTCCTGGATCTACAAAATCCACCTAGAAACACAGAAACACAGGAGCCCGTTGCTCATGGATCTACACAATCCAGCTAGAAACACACAAACACAGGCGCCCGTTGCTCCTGGATCTACACAATCCAGCTAGAAACACACAAACACAGGTGGCCATTTCTCCTGGATCTACACAGTCCACCTAGAAACACAGAAAAACAGGCGCCCGTTGCTCCAGCTAGAAACACAGAAACACAGGCGCCCGTTGCTCCTGGATCTACACAATCCAGCTGGAAACACAGAAACACAGGCACCCATTGCTCCTGGGTCTACACAATCAACCTAGAAACACAGAAACACAGGCGCCCGTTTCTCCTGAATCTGCACAACCCACCTAGAAACACAGAAACACAGGCGCCCGTTGCTCCTTGATCTACACAATCCAGATAGAAACACACAAACACAGGCGCCCGTTGCTCCTGGGTCTACACAATCCAGCTAGAAACACACAAACACAGGCACCCGTTGCTCCTGGATCTACACAATCCACCTGGAAACACAGGCGCCCGTTGCTCCTGGATCTACACAATCCACCTAGAAACACAGAAACACAGGCACCCGTTGCTCCTGGATCTAGACAATCCAGCTAGAAACACAGAAACACAGGCACCCGTTGCTCCTGGGACTACACAATCCACCTAGAAACACAGAAACACAGGCGCCCGTTGCTCCTGGATCTACACAATCCACCTAGAAACCCACAAACACAGGCGCCCGTTGCTCCTGGGTCTACACAATCCAGCTAGAAACACAGAAACACACGCGCCCTTTGCTCCTGGGTCTACACAATCCACCTAGAAACACACAAACACAGGCGCCCGTTGCTCCTGGACCTACACAATCCAACTAGCAAAAACACAGAAACACAGGCGCCCGTTGCTCCTGGATCTACACAATCCACCTAGAAGCCCACAAACAGAGGCGCCCGTTGCTCCTGGATCTACACAATCCATCTAGAAACACAGAAACACAGGTGCCCATTGATCCTGGATCTACACAATCCACCTAGAAAACCACAAACACAGGCGCCCGTTGCTCCTGGTCCTACACAATCCAACTAGCAAAAACACACAAACACAGGCGCCCGTTGCTCCTGGAGCTACACAATCCAGCTAGAAACACACAAACACAGGTGCCCGTTGCTCCTGGGTCTACACAATCCACCTAGAAACACAAAAACACAGGCGCCCGTTGCTCCTGGGTCTACACAATCCAGCTAGAAACACAGAAACACACGCGCCCTTTGCTCCTGGGTCTACACAATCCACCTAGAAACACGCAAACACAGACGCCCGTTGCTCCTGGGTCTACACAATCCACCTAAAAACACGCAAACACAGGCGCCCGTTGCTCCTGGGTCTACACAAACCAGCTAGAAACACGCAAACACAGGCGCCCGTTGCTCCTGGATCTACACAATTCAGCTAGAAACACGCAAACACAGGTGCCAGTTGCTCCTGGATATACACAATCCAACTAGAAACACACAAACACAGGCGCCCGTTGCTCCTGGATCTACACAATCCAGCTAGAAACACACAAACACAGGCGCCCGTTGCTCCTGGATCTACAAAATCCACCTAGAAACACAGAAACACAGGAGCCCGTTGCTCCTGGATCTACACAATCCAGCTAGAAACACACAAACACAGGCGCCCGTTGCTCCTGGATCTACACAATCCAGCTAGAAACACACAAACACAGGTGCCCATTTCTCCTGGATCTACACAGTCCACCTAGAAACACAGAAAAACAGGCGCCCGTTGCTCCAGCTAGAAACACAGAAACACAGGCGCCCGTTGCTCCTGGATCTACACAATCCAGCTGGAAACACAGAAACACAGCACCCATTGCTCCTGGGTCTACACAATCAACCTAGAAACACAGAAACACAGGCGCCCGTTTCTCCTGGATCTGCACAATCCACCTAGAAACACAGAAACACTGGCGCCCGTTGCTCCTTGATCTACACAATCCAGATAGAAACACACAAACACAGGCGCCCGTTGCTCCTGGGTCTACACAATCCAGCTAGAAACACACAAACACAGGCACCCGTTGCTCCTGGATCTACACAATCCACCTGGAAACACAGGCGCCCGTTGCTCCTGGATCTACACAATCCACCTAGAAACACAGAAACACAGGCACCCGTTGCTCCTGGATCTAGACAATCCAACTAGCAACAACTAGAAACACACAAACACAGGCGCTGTTGCTCCTGGATCTACACAATCCAGCTAGAAACACACAAACACAGGCACCCGTTGCTCCTGGATCTACAAAATCCACCTAGAAACACAGAAACACAGGAGCCCGTTGCTCATGGATCTACACAATCCAGCTAGAAACACACAAACACAGGCACCCGTTGCTCCTGGATCTACACAATCCAGCTAGAAACACACAAACACAGGTGCCCATTTCTCCTGGATCTACACAGTCCACCTAGAAACACAGAAAAACAGGCGCCCGTAGCTCCAGCTAGAAACACAGAAACACAGGCGCCCGTTGCTCCTGTATCTACACAATCCAGCTGGAAACACAGAAACACAGGCACCCATTGCTCCTGGGTCTACACAATCAACCTAGAAACACAGAAACACAGGCGCCCGTTTCTCCTGGATCTGCACAACCCACCTAGAAACACAGAAACACAGGCGCCCGTTGCTCCTTGATCTACACAATCCAGATAGAAACACACAAACACAGGCGCCCGTTGCTCCTGGGTCTACACAATCCAGCTAGAAACACACAAACACAGGCACCCGTTGCTCCTGGATCTACACAATCCACCTGGAAACACAGGCGCCTGTTTCTCCTGGATCTACACAATCCACCTAGAAACACAGAAACACAGGCACCCGTTGCTCCTGGATCTAGACAATCCAGCTAGAAACGCAGAAACACAGGCACCCGTTGCTCCTGGGTCTATACAATCCACCTAGAAACACAGAAACACAGGCGCCCGTTGCTCCTGGATCTACACAATCCAGCTAGAAAAACAGAAACACAGGTGCCCGTTGCTCCTGGATCTACATAATCCAGCTAGAAACACACAAACACAGGCCCCCGTTGCTCCTGGGTCTACACAATCCACCTAGAAACACAGAAACACAGGCACCCGTTGCTCCTGGATCTACAGAATCCAGCTAGAAAAACAGAAACACAGGCGCCCATTGCTCCTGTATCTAAACAATCCACCTAGAAACACAGAAACACAGGCGCCCGTTGCTCCTGGATCTACACAATCCACCTAGAAACACAGAAACACAGACGCCCGTTGCTCCTGGGTCTACACAATCCAACTAGCAAAAACACAAAAACACAGGTGCCCGTTGCTCCTGGATCTACACAATCCAGCTCGAAACACACAAACACAGGCGCCCGTTGCTCCTGGGTCTACACAATCCACCTAGAAACACACAAACACAGGCGCCTGTTGCTCCTGGGTCTACACAATCCAGCTACAAACACAGAAACACACGCGCCCTTTGCTCCTGGGTCTACACAATCCACCTAGAAACACGCAAACACAGGCGCCTGTTGCTCCTGGGTCTACACAATCCACCTAGAAACACGCAAACACAGGCGCCCGTTGCTCCTGGTTCTACACAATCCAGCTAGAAACACGCAAACAAAGGGGCCCGTTGCTCCTGGGTCTACACAATCCAGTAGAAACACGCAAACACAGGCGCCCGTTGCTCCTGGGTCTACACAATCCACCTAGAAACCCACAAACACATGCTCCCGTTGCTCCTGGACCTACACAATCCAACTAGCAAAAACACACAAACACAGGCGCCCGTTGCTCCTGGAGCTACACAATCCAGCTAGAAACACACAAACACAGGTGCCCGTTGCTCCTGGGTCTACACAATCCAGTAGAAACACGCAAACACAGGCGCCCGTTGCTCCTGGGTCTACACAATCCACCTAGAAACCCACAAACACATGCTCCCGTTGCTCTTGGTCCTACACAATCCAACTAGCAAAAACACACAAACACAGGCGCCCGTTCCTTCTGGAGCTACACAATCCAGCTAGAAACACACAAACACAGGTGCCCGTTGCTCCTGGGTCTACACAATCCACCTAGAAACACAAAAACACAGGCGCCCGTTGCTCCTGGGTCTACACAATCCAGCTAGAAACACAGAAACACACGCGCCCTTTGCTCCTGGGTCTACACAATCCACCTAGAAACACGCAAACACAGGCGCCCGTTGCTCCTGGGTCTACACAATCCACCTAGAAACACGCAAACACAGGCGCCCGTTACTCCTGGTTCTACACAATCCAGCTAGAAACACGCAAACAAAGGCGCCCGTTGCTCCTGGGTCTACACAATCCAGCTAGAAACACGCAAACACAGGCGCCCGTTGCTCCTGGATCTACACAATTCAGCTAGAAACAGGCAAACACAGGTGCCAGTTGCTCCTGGATCTACACAATCCAACTAAAAACACACAAACACAGGCGCCCGTTGCTCCTGGATCTACACAATCCAGCTAGAAACACACAAACACAGGCGCCCGTTGCTCCTGGATCTACAAAATCCACCTAGAAACACAGAAACACAGGAGCCCGTTGCTCATGGATCTACACAATCCAGCTAGAAACACACAAACACAGGCGCCCGTTGCTCCTGGATCTACACAATCCAGCTAGAAACACACAAACACAGGTGCCCATTTCTCCTGGATCTACACAGTCCACCTAGAAACACAGAAAAACAGGCGCCTGTTGCTCCAGCTAGAAACACAGAAACACAGGCGCCCGTTGCTCCTGGATCTACACAATCCAGCTGGAAACACAGAAACACAGGCACCCATTGCTCCTGGGTCTACACAATCAACCTAGAAACACAGAAACACAGGCGCCCGTTTCTCCTGGATCTGCACAATCCACCTAGAAACACAGAAACACAGGCGCCCGTTGCTCCTTGATCTACACAATCCAGATAGAAACACACAAACACAGGCGCCCGTTGCTCCTGGGTCTACACAATACAGCTAGAAACACACAAACACAGGCACCCGTTGCTCCTGGATCTACACAATCCACCTGGAAACACAGGCGCCCGTTGCTCCTGGATCTACACAATCCACCTAGAAACACAGAAACACAGGCACCCGTTGCTCCTGGATCTAGACAATCCAACTAGCAACAACTAGAAACACACAAACACAGGCGCCGTTGCTCCTGGATCTACACAATCCAGCTAGAAACACACAAACACAGGCGCCCGTTGCTCCTGGATCTACAAAATCCACCTAGAAACACAGAAACACAGGAGCCCGTTGCTCATGGATCTACACAATCCAGCTAGAAACACACAAACACAGGCGCCCGTTGCTCCTGGATCTACACAATCCAGCTAGAAACACACAAACACAGGTGGCCATTTCTCCTGGATCTACACAGTCCACCTAGAAACACAGAAAAACAGGCGCCCGTTGCTCCAGCTAGAAACACAGAAACACAGGCGCCCGTTGCTCCTGGATCTACACAATCCAGCTGGAAACACAGAAACACAGGCACCCATTGCTCCTGGGTCTACACAATCAACCTAGAAACACAGAAACACAGGCGCCCGTTTCTCCTGAATCTGCACAACCCACCTAGAAACACAGAAACACAGGCGCCCGTTGCTCCTTGATCTACACAATCCAGATAGAAACACACAAACACAGGCGCCCGTTGCTCCTGGGTCTACACAATCCAGCTAGTAACACACAAACACAGGCACCCGTTGCTCCTGGATCTACACAATCCACCTGGAAACACAGGCGCCCGTTGCTCCTGGATCTACACAATCCACCTAGAAACACAGAAACACAGGCACCCGTTGCTCCTGGATCTAGACAATCCAGCTAGAAACACAGAAACACAGGCACCCGTTGCTCCTGGGACTACACAATCCACCTAGAAACACAGAAACACAGGCGCCCGTTGCTCCTGGATCTACACAATCCAGCTAGAAAAACAGAAACACAGGCGCCCGTTGCTCCTGGATCTACATAATCCAGCTAGAAACACACAAACACAGGCCCCCGTTGCTCCTGGGTCTACACAATCCACCTAGAAACACAGAAACACAGGCACCCGTTGCTCCTGGATCTACAGAATCCAGCTAGAAAAACAGAAACACAGGCGCCCATTGCTCCTGGATCTAAACAATCCACCTAGAAACACAGAAACACAGGCGCCCGTTGCTCCTGGATCTACACAATCCACCTAGAAACACAGAAACACAGACGCCCGTTGCTCCTGGGTCTACACAATCCAACTAGCAAAAACACAAAAACACAGGTGCCCGTTGCTCCTGGATCTACACAATCCAGCTCGAAACACACAAACACAGGCGCTCTTTGCTCCTGGGTCTACACAATCCACCTAGAAACACACAAACACAGGCGCCTGTTGCACCTGGGTCTACACAATCCAGCTACAAACACAGAAACACACGCGCCCTTTGCTCCTGGGTCTACACAATCCACCTAGAAACACGCAAACACAGGCGCCTGTTGCTCCTGGGTCTACACAATCCACCTAGAAACACGCAAACACAGGCGCCCGTTGCTCCTGGTTCTACACAATCCAGCTAGAAACACGCAAACAAAGGGGCCCGTTGCTCCTGGGTCTACACAATCCAGTAGAAACACGCAAACACAGGCGCCCGTTGCTCCTGGGTCTACACAATCCACCTAGAAACCCACAAACACATGCTCCCGTTGCTCCTGGACCAACACAATCCAACTAGCAACAACACAGAAACACAGGCGCCCGTTGCTCCTGGATCTACACAATCCACCTAGAAACCCACAAACACAGGCACCCGTTGCTCCTGGTTCTACACAATCCAGCTAGAAACAAGCAAACAAAGGCGCCTGTTGCTCCTTGACCTACACAATCCAACTAGCAAAAACACAGAAACACAGGCGCCCGTTGCTCCTGGATCTACACAATCCACCTAGAATCCCACAAACACAGGCGCGCGTTGCTCCTGGGTCTACACAATCCACCTAGAAACACAAAAACACAGGCGCCCGTTGCTCCTGGGTCTACACAATCCAGCTAGAAACACAGAAACACAGGCGCCCGTTGCTCCTGGATCTACACAATCCAACTAGCAAAAACACACAACACAGGTGCCCGTTGCTCCTGGATCTGCACAATCCAGCTAGAAACACACAAACACAGGCGCCCGTTGCTTCTGGGTCTGCACAATCCACCTAGAAACACACAAACACAGGCGCCCGTTGCTCCTGGGTCTACACAATCCAGCTAGAAACACAGAAACACACGCGCCCTTTGCTCCTGGGTCTATTCAATCCACCTAGAAACAGGCAAACACAGGCACCCGTTGCTCCTGGGTCTACACAATCCACCTAGAAACACGGAAACACAGGCGCCCGTTGCTCCTTGTTCTTCACAATCCAGCTAGAAACACGCAAACAAAGGCGCCCGTTGCTCCTGGGTCTACACAATCCAGCTAGAAACACGCAAACACAGGCGCCCGTTGCGCCTGGGTCTACACAATCCACCTAGAAACCCACAAACACAGGCGCCCGTTGCTCCTGGACCTATACAATCCAACTAGCAAAAACACAGAAACACAGGCGCCCGTTGCTCCTGGATCTACACAATCCACCTAGAAACCCAAAAACACAGGCGCCCGTTGCTCCTGGATCTACACAATCCACCTAGAAACACAGAAACACAGGCGCCCGTTGCTCCTGGATCTACACAACCCACCTAGAAACCCACAAACACAGGCGCCCGTTGCTCCTGGACCTACACAATCCAACTAGCAAAAACACACAAACACAGGCGCCCGTTGCTCCTGGATCTACATAATCCAGCTAGAAACACACAAACACAGGCGCCCGTTGCTCCAGGGTCTACACAATCCACCTAGAAACACACAAACACAGGCGCCCATTGCTCCTGGGTCTACACAATCCAGCTAGAAACACAGAAACACACGCGCCCTTTGCTCCTGGGTCTACACAATCCACCTAGAAACACGCAAACACAGGCGCCTGTTGCTCCTGGGTCTACACAATCCACCTAGAAATATGCAAACACAGGCACCCGTTGCTCCTGGTTCTACACAATCCAGCTAGAAACACGCAAACAAAGGCGTCTGTTGCTCCTGGGTCTACACAATCCAGCTAGAAACACGTAAACACAGGCGCCCATTGCTCCTGGATCTACACAATTCAGCTAGAAACACGCAAACACAGGTGCCAGTTGCTCCTGGATCTACACAATCCACCTAGAAACACACAAACACAGGCGCCCGTTGCTCCTGGATCTACACAATCCAGCTCGAAACACACAAACACAGGCGCCCGTTGCTCCTGGGTCTACACAATCCACCTAGAAACACACAAACACAGGCGCCCGTTGCTCCTGGGTCTACACAATCCAGCTAGAAACACAGAAACACACGCGCCCTTTGCTCCTGGGTCTACACAATCCACCTAGAAACACGCAAACACAGGCGCCCATTGCTCCTGGGTCTACACAATCCACCTAGAAACACGCAAACACAGGCGCCCGTTGCTCCTGGTTCTACACAATCCAGCTAGAAACACGCAAACAAAGGCGCCCGTTGCTCCTGGGTCTACACAATCCAGCTAGAAACACGCAAACACAGGCGCCCGTTGCTCCTGGGTCTACACAATCCACCTAGAAACCCACAAACACATGCTCCCGTTGCTCCTGGACCTACACAATCCAACTAGCAACAACACAGAAACACAGGCGCCCGTTGCTCCTGGATCTACACAATCCACCTAGAAACCCACAAACACAGGCACCTGTTGCTCCTGGTTCTACACAATCCAGCTAGAAACAGGCAACCAAAGGCGCCCGTTGCTCCTGGACCTACACAATCCAACTAGCAAAAACACAGAAACACAGGAGCCCGTTGCTCCTGGATCTACACAATCCACCTAGAAACCCACAAACACAGGCGCCCGTTGCTCCTGGATCTACACAATCCACCTAGAAACACAGAAACACAGGCGCCCGTTGCTCCTGGGTCTACACAATCCAGCTAGAAACACAGAAACACAGGCGCCCGTTGCTCCTGGATCTACACAATCCAACTAGCAAAAACACACAACACAGGTGCCCGTTGCTCCTGGGTCTACACAATCCAGCTAGAAACACAGAAACACACGCGCCCTTTGCTCCTGGGTCTACACAATCCACCTAGAAACAGGCAAACACAGGCACCTGTTGCTCCTGGATCTACACAATCCACCTAGAAACACAGAAACACAGGCGCCCGTTGCTCCTGGGTCTACACAATCCAGCTAGAAACACAGAAACACAGGCGCCCGTTGCTCCTGGATCTACACAATCCAGCTAGAAACACAGAAACACACACGCCCTTTGCTCCTTGGTCTACACAATCCACCTAGAAACAGGCAAACACAGGCACCCGTTGCTCCTGGGTCTACACAATCCACCTAGAAACACGGAAACACAGGCGCCCGTTGCTCCTTGTTCTTCACAATCCAGCTAGAAACACGCAAACAAAGGCGCCCGTTGCTCCTGGGTCTACACAATCCAGCTAGAAACACGCAAACACAGGCGCCCGTTGCGCCTGGGTCTACACAATCCACCTAGAAACCCACAAACACAGGCGCCCGTTGCTCCTGGACCTATACAATCCAACTAGCAAAAACACAGAAACACAGGCGCCCGTTGCTCCTGGATCTACACAATCCACCTAGAAACCCACAAACACAGACGCCCGTTGCTCCTGGATCTACACAATCCACCTAGAAACACAGAAACACAGGCGCCTGTTGCTCCTGGATCTACACAATCCACCTAGAAACCCACAAACACAGGCGCCCGTTGCTCCTGGACCTACACAATCCAACTAGCAAAAACACACAAACACAGGCGCCCGCTGCTCCTGGATCTACATAATCCAGCGAGAAACACACAAACAAAGGTGCCCGTTGCTCCTGGGTCTACACAATCCACCTAGAAACACACAAACACAGGCGCCCATTGCTCCTGGGTCTACACAATCCAGCTAGAAACACAGAAACACACGCGCCCTTTGCTCCTGAGTCTACACAATCCACCTAGAAACACGCAAACAAAGGCGCCCGTTGCTCCTGGTTCTACACAATCCAGCTAGAAACACGCAAACAAAGGCGCCTGTTGCTCCTGGGTCTACACAATCCAGCTAGAAACACGTAAACACAGGCGCCCATTGCTCCTGGATCTACACAATCCAGCTAGAAACACACAATCATAGGCGCCCGTTGCTCCTGGATCTACAAAATCCACCTGGAAACACAGGATCACAGGAGCCCGTTGCTCCTGGATCTACACAATCCAGCTAGAAACACACAAACACAGGCACCCGTTGCTCCTGGTTCTACACAATCCAGCTAGAAACATGCAAACAAAGGCGCCCGTTGCTCCTGGACCTACACAATGCAACTAGCAAAAACACAGAAACACAGGCGCCCGTTGCTCCTGGATCTACACAATCCACCTAGAAACCCACAAACACAGGCGCCCGTTGCTCCTGGATCTACACAATCCACCTAGAAACACAGAAACACAGGCGCCCGTTGCTCCTGGGTCTACACAATCCAGCTAGAAACACAGAAACACAGGCGCCCGTTGCTCCTGGATCTACACAATCCAACTAGCAAAAACACACAACACAGGTGCCCGTTGCTCCTGGGTCTACACAATCCAGCTAGAAACACAGAAACACACGCGCCCTTTGCTCCTGGGTCTACACAATCCACCTAGAAACAGGCAAACACAGGCACCTGTTGCTCCTGGATCTACACAATCCACCTAGAAACACAGAAACACAGGCGCCCGTTGCTCCTGGGTCTACACAATCCAGCTAGAAACACAGAAACACAGGCGCCCGTTGCTCCTGGATCTACACAATCCAGCTAGAAACACAGAAACACACGCGCCCTTTGCTCCTGGGTCTACACAATCCACCTAGAAACAGGCAAACACAGGCACCCGTTGCTCCTGGGTCTACACAATCCACCTAGAAACACGGAAACACAGGCGCCCGTTGCTCCTTGTTCTTCACAAACCAGCTAGAAACACGCAAACAAAGGCACCCGTTGCTCCTGGGTCTACACAATCCAGCTAGAAACACGCAAACACAGGCGCCCGTTGCGCCTGGGTCTACACAATCCACCTAGAAACCCACAAACACAGGCGCCCGTTGCTCCTGGACCTATACAATCCAACTAGCAAAAACACAGAAACACAGGCGCCCGTTGCTCCTGGATCTACACAATCCACCTAGAAACCCACAAACACAGACGCCCGTTGCTCCTGGATCTACACAATCCACCTAGAAACACAGAAACACAGGCGCCTGTTGCTCCTGGATCTACACAATCCACCTAGAAACCCACAAACACAGGCGCCCGTTGCTCCTGGACCTACACAATCCAACTAGCAAAAACACACAAACACAGGCGCCCGCTGCTCCTGGATCTACATAATCCAGCTAGAAACACACAAACAAAGGCGCCCGTTGCTCCTGGGTCTACACAATCCACCTAGAAACAGGCAAACACAGGCACCCGTTGCTCCTGGGTCTACACAATCCACCTAGAAACACGGAAACACAGGCGCCCGTTGCTCCTTGTTCTTCACAAACCAGCTAGAAACACGCAAACAAAGGCACCCGTTGCTCCTGGGTCTACACAATCCAGCTAGAAACACGCAAACACAGGCGCCCGTTGCGCCTGGGTCTACACAATTCACCTAGAAACCCACAAACACAGGCGCCCGTTGCTCCTGGACCTATACAATCCAACTAGCAAAAACACAGAAACACAGGCGCCCGTTGCTCCTGGATCTACACAATCCACCTAGAAACCCACAAACACAGACGCCCGTTGCTCCTGGATCTACACAATCCACCTAGAAACACAGAAACACAGGCGCCTGTTGCTCCTGGATCTACACAATCCACCTAGAAACCCACAAACACAGGCGCCCGTTGCTCCTGGACCTACACAATCCAACTAGCAAAAACACACAAACACAGGCGCCCGCTGCTCCTGGATCTACATAATCCAGCTAGAAACACACAAACAAAGGCGCCCGTTGCTCCTGGGTCTACACAATCCACCTAGAAACACACAAACACAGGCGCCCATTGCTCCTGGGTCTACACAATCCAGCTAGAAACACAGAAACACACGCGCCCTTTGCTCCTGGGTCTACACAATCCACCTAGAAACACGCAAACAAAGGCGCCCGTTGCTCCTGGTTCTACCCAATCCAGCTAGAAACACGCAAACAAAGGCGCCTGTTGCTCCTGGGTCTACACAATCCAGCTAGAAACACGTAAACACAGGCGCCCATTGCTCCTGGATCTACACAATCCAGCTAGAAACACACAATCATAGGCGCCCGTTGCTCCTGGATCTACAAAATCCACCTGGAAACACAGGATCACAGGAGCCCGTTGCTCCTGGATCTACACAATCCAGCTAGAAACACACAAACACAGGCACCCGTTGCTCCTGGTTCTACACAATCCAGCTAGAAACACGCAAACAAAGGCGCCCGTTGCTCCTGGACCTACACAATCCAACTAGCAAAAACACAGAAACACAGGCGCCCGTTGCTCCTGGATCTACACAATCCACCTAGAAACCCACAAACACAGGCGCCCGTTGCTCCTGGATCTACACAATCCACCTAGAAACACAGAAACACAGGCGCCCGTTGCTCCTGGGTCTACACAATCCAGCTAGAAACACAGAAACACAGGCGCCCGTTGCTCCTGGATCTACACAATCCAACTAGCAAAAACACACAACACAGGTGCCCGTTGCTCCTGGGTCTACACAATCCAGCTAGAAACACAGAAACACACGCGCCCTTTGCTCCTGGGTCTACACAATCCGCCTAGAATGAGGCAAAGACAGGAACCTGTTACTCCTGGATCTACACAATCCACCAAGAAACACAGAAACACAGGCGCCCGTTGCTCCTGGGTCTACACAATCCAGCTAGAAACACAGAAACACAGGCGCCCGTTGCTCCTGGATCTACACAATCCAGCTAGAAACACAGAAACACACGCGCCCTTTGCTCCTGGGTCTACACAATCCACCTAGAAACAGGCAAACACAGGCACCCGTTGCTCCTGGGTCTACACAATCCACCTAGAAACACGGAAACACAGGCGCCCGTTGCTCCTTGTTCTTCAAAAACCAGCTAGAAACACGCAAACAAAGGCGCCCGTTGCTCCTGGGTCTACACAATCCAGCTAGAAACATGCAAACACAGGCGCCCGTTGCGCCTGGGTCTACACAATCCACCTAGAAACCAACAAACACAGGCGCCCGTTGCTCCTGGACCTATACAATCCAATTAGCAAAAACACAGAAACACAGGCGCCCGTTGCTCCTGGATCTACACAATCCACCTAGAAACCCACAAACACAGACGCCCGTTGCTCCTGGATCTACACAATCCACCTAGAAACACAGAAACACAGGCGCCTGTTGCTCCTGGATCTACACAATCCACCTAGAAACCCACAAACACAGGCGCCCGTTGCTCCTGGACCTACACAATCCAACTAGCAAAAACACACAAACACAGGCGCCCGCTGCTCCTGGATCTACATAATCCAGCTAGAAACACACAAACAAAGGCGCCCGTTGCTCCTGGGTCTACACAATCCACCTAGAAACACACAAACACAGACGCCCATTGCTCCTGGGTCTACACAATCCAGCTAGAAACACAGAAACACACGCGCCCTTTGCTCCTGGGTCTACACAATCCACCTAGAAACACGCAAACAAAGGTGCCCGTTGCTCCTGGTTCTACACAATCCAGCTAGAAACACGCAAACAAAGGCGCCTGTTGCTCCTGGGTCTACACAATCCAGCTAGAAACACGTAAACACAGGCGCCCATTGCTCCTGGATCTACACAATCCAGCTAGAAACACACAATCATAGGCGCCCGTTGCTCCTGGATCTACAAAATCCACCTGGAAACACAGGATCACAGGAGCCCGTTGCTCCTGGATCTACACAATCCAGCTAGAAACACACAAACACAGGCACCCGTTGCTCCTGGTTCTACACAATCCAGCTAGAAACACGCAAACAAAGGCGCCCGTTGCTCCTGGACCTACACAATCCAACTAGCAAAAACACAGAAACACAGGCGCCCGTTGCTCCTGGATCTACACAATCCACCTAGAAACCCACAAACACAGGCGCCCGTTGCTCCTGGATCTACACAATCCACCTAGAAACACAGAAACACAGGCGCCCGTTGCTCCTGGGTCTACACAATCCAGCTAGAAACACAGAAACACAGGCGCCCGTTGCTCCTGGATCTACACAATCCAACTAGCAAAAACACACAACACAGGTGCCCGTTGCTCCTGGGTCTACACAATCCAGCTAGAAACACAGAAACACACGCGCCCTTTGCTCCTGGGTCTACACAATCCACCTAGAAACAGGCAAACACAGGCACCTGTTGCTCCTGGATCTACACAATCCACCTAGAAACACAGAAACACAGGCGCCCGTTGCTCCTGGGTCTACACAATCCAGCTAGAAACACAGAAACACAGGCGCCCGTTGCTCCTGGATCTACACAATCCAGCTAGAAACACAGAAACACACGCGCCCTTTGCTCCTGGGTCTACACAATCCACCTAGAAACAGGCAAACACAGGCACCCGTTGCTCCTGGGTCTACACAATCCACCTAGAAACACGGAAACACAGGCGCCCGTTGCTCCTTGTTCTTCAAAAACCAGCTAGAAACACGCAAACAAAGGCGCCCGTTGCTCCTGGGTCTACACAATCCAGCTAGAAACACGCAAACACAGGCGCCCGTTGCGCCTGGGTCTACACAATCCACCTAGAAACCAACAAACACAGGCGCCCGTTGCTCCTGGACCTATACAATCCAACTAGCAAAAACACAGAAACACAGGCGCCCGTTGCTCCTGGATCTACACAATCCACCTAGAAACCCACAAACACAGACGCCCGTTGCTCCTGGATCTACACAATCCACCTAGAAACACAGAAACACAGGCGCCTGTTGCTCCTGGATCTACACAATCCACCTAGAAACCCACAAACACAGGCGCCCGTTGCTCCTGGACCTACACAATCCAACTAGCAAAAACACACAAACACAGGCGCCCGCTGCTCCTGGATCTACATAATCCAGCTAGAAACACACAAACAAAGGCGCCCGTTGCTCCTGGGTCTACACAATCCACCTAGAAACACACAAACACAGGCGCCCATTGCTCCTGGGTCTACACAATCCAGCTAGAAACACAGAAACACACGCGCCCTTTGCTCCTGGGTCTACACAATCCACCTAGAAACACGCAAACACAGGCGCCCGTTGCTCTTGGGTCTACACAATCCACCTAGAAACACGCAAACAAAGGCGCCTGTTGCTCCTGGTTCTACACAATCCAGCTAGAAACACGCAAACAAAGGCGCCTGTTGCTCCTGGGTCTACACAATCCAGCTAGAAACACGTAAACACAGGCACCCATTGCTCCTGGATCTACACAATCCAGCTAGAAACACACAATCATAGGCGCCCGTTGCTCCTGGATCTACAAAATCCACCTGGAAACACAGAAACACAGGAGCCCGTTGCTCCTGGATCTACACAATCCAGCTAGAAACACACAAACACAGGCGCCCGTTGCTCCTGGATCTACAAAATCCACCTGGAAACACAGAAACACAGGAGCCCGTTGCTCCTGGATCTACACAATCCAGCTAGAAACACACAAACACAGGCGCCCGTTGCTCCTGGATCTACACAATCCAGCTAGAAACACACAAACCCAGGCGCCCATTTCTCCTGGATCTACACAGTCCAGCTATAAACACAGAAACACAGGCGCCCGTTGCTCATGGATCTACACAATCCAGCTGGAAACACAGAGACACAGGCGCCCTTTGCTCCTGGATCTACACAATCCAGCTATAAACACAGAAACACAGGCGCCCGTTGCTCATGGATCTATACAATCCAACTGGAAACACAGAAACACAGGCACCCATTGCTCCTGGGTCTACACAATCCACCGAGAAACACAGAAACAGAGGCGCCCGTTTCTCCTGGATCTACACAACCCACCTAGAAACACAGAAACACAGGCGCCCATTGCTCCTGGATCTACACAATCCAGATAGAAACACACAAACACAGGCGCCTGTTGCTCCTGGATCTACACAATCCACCTGGAAACACAGGCACCCGTTGCTCCTGGATCTACACAATCCACCTAGAAACACAGAAACACAGGCGCCCGTTGCTCCTGGATCTACACAATCCAGCTAGAAAAACAGAAACACAGGCGCCCGTTGCTCCTGGATCTACACAATCCACCTATAAACACAGAAACACAGGCGCCCGTTGCTCCTGGGTCTACACAACCAGCTAGAAATACAGAAACACACGCGCCCTTTGCTCTTGGGTCTACACAATCCACCTAGAAACAGGCAAACACAGGCACCCGTTGCTCCTTGTTCTTCACAATCCAGCTAGAAACACGCAAACAAAGGCGCCCGTTGCTCGTGGGTCTACACAATCCAGCTAGAAACACGCAAACACAGGCGCCCGTTGCGCCTGGGTCTACACAATCCACCTAGAAACCCACAAACACAGGCGCCTGTTGCTCCTGGACCTATACAATCCAACTAGCAAAAACACAGAAACACAGGCGCCCGTTGCTCCTGGATCTACACAATCCACCTAGAAACCCACAAACACAGACGCCCGTTGCTCCTGGATCTACACAATCCACCTAGAAACACAGAAACACAGGCGCCTGTTGCTCCTGGATCTACACAATCCACCTAGAAACCCACAAACACAGGCGCCCGTTGCTCCTGGACCT
This sequence comes from Ambystoma mexicanum, assembly GCF_040938575.1. Classification (NCBI taxonomy): domain Eukaryota; kingdom Metazoa; phylum Chordata; class Amphibia; order Caudata; family Ambystomatidae; genus Ambystoma; species Ambystoma mexicanum. The sequence continues at coordinate 1,641,449,833 of NC_090937.1, forward strand.
ACACAATCCAACTAGCAAAAACACACAAACACAGGCGCCCGCTGCTCCTGGATCTACATAATCCAGCTAGAAAAACACAAACAAAGGCGCCCGTTGCTCCTGGGTCTACACAATCTACCTAGAAACACACAAACACAGGCGCCGATTGCTCCTGGGTCTACACAATCCAGCTAGAAACACAGAAACACACGCGCCCTTTGCTCCTGGGTCTACACAATCCACCTAGAAACACGCAAACACAGGCGCCCGTTGCTCCTGGGTCTACACTATCCACCTAGAAACACGCAAACAAAGGCGCCCGTTGCTCCTGGTTCTACACAATCCAGCTAGAAACAAGTAAACACAGGCGCCCATTGCTCCTGGATCTACACAATCCAGCTAGAAACACAGAATCATAGGCGCCCGTTGCTCCTGGATCTACAAAATCCACCTGGAAACACAGAAACACAGGAGCCCGTTGCTCCTGGATCTACACAATCCAGCTAGAAACACACAAACACAGGCGCCCTTTGCTCCTGGATCTACACAATCCAGCTAGAAACACACAAACACAGGCGCCCATTTCTCCTGGATCTACACAGTCCAGCTATAAACACAGAAACACAGGCGCCCGTTGCTCATGGATCTATACAATCCAGCTGGAAACACAGAAACACAGGCACCCATTGCTCCTGGGTCTACACAATCCACCGAGAAACACAGAAACAGAGGCGCCCGTTTCTCCTGGATCTACACAACCCACCTAGAAACACAGAAACACAGGCACCCATTTCTCCTGGATCTACACAATCCAGATAGAAACACACAAACACAGGCGCCTGTTGCTCCTTGATCTACACAATCCACCTGGAAACACAGGCGCCCGTTGCTCCTGGATCTACACAATCCACCTAGAAACACAGAAACACAGGCGCCCGTTGCTCCTGGATCTACACAATCCAGCTAGAAAAACAGAAACACAGGCGCCCGTTGCTCCTGGATCTACACAATCCACCTAGAAACACAGAAACACAGGCGCCCGTTGCTACTGGATCTACACAATCCACCTAGAAACACAGAAACACAGGCGCCCGTTGCTCCTGGATCTACACAATCCAACTAGCAAAAACACACAAACAAAGGCACCCGTTGCTCCTGGATCTACACAATCCACCTGGAAACACAGGCGCCCGTTGCTCCTGGATCTACACAATCCACCTAGAAACACAGAAACACAGGCGCCCATTGCTCCTGGATCTACACAATCCAGCTAGAAACTCAGAAACACAGGCACCCGTTGCTCCTGGGTCTACACAATCCACCTAGAAACACGGAAACACAGGCACCCGTTGCTCCTTGTTCTACACAATCCAGCTAGAAACACGCAAACAAAGGCGCCCGTTGCTCCGGGGTCTACACAATCCAGCTAGAAACACGCAAACACAGGCGCCCGTTGCTCCTGGGTCTACACAATCCACCTAGAAACCCACAAACACAGGCGCCCGTTGCTCCTGGACCTATACAATCCAACTAGCAAAAACACAAAAACACAGGCGCCCGTTGCTCCTGGATCTACACAATCCACCTAGAAACCCACAAACACAGGCGCCTGTTGCTCCTGGATCTACACAATCCACCTAGAAACACAGAAACACAGGCGCCCGTTGCTCCTGGATCTACACAATCCACCTAGAAACCCACAAACACAGGCGCCCGTTGCTCCTGGACCTACACAATCCAACTAGCAAAAACACAAACGCAGGCGCCCGTTGCTCCTGGGTCTACACAATCCAGCTAGAAACACAGAAACACACGCGCCCTTTGCTCCTGGGTCTACACAATCCACCTAGAAACACGCAAACAGAGGCGCCCTTTGCTCCTGGGTCTACAAAATCCACCTAGAAACACGCAAACACAGGCGCCCGTTGCTCCTGGTTCTATACAATCCAGCTAGAAACACGCAAAGAAAGGCGCCTGTTGCTCCTGGGTCTACACAATCCAGCTAGAAACACGCAAACACAGGCGCCCGTTGCTCCTGGATCTACACAATCCAGCTAGAAACACGCAAACACAGGTGCCAGTTGCTCCTGGATCTACACAATCCACCTAGAAACACACAAACACAGGCGCCCGTTGCTCCTGGATCTACACAATCCAGCTAGAAACACACAAACACAGGCGCCCGTTGCTCCTAGATCTACAAAATCCACCTACAAACACACAAACACAGGAGCCCGTTGCTCCTGGATCTACACAATCCAGCTAGAAACACACAAACACAGGCGCCCGTTGCTCCTGGATCTACACAATCCAGCTAGAAACACACAAACACAGGCGCCCATTTCTCCTGGATCTACACAGTCCACCTAGAAACGCAGAAAAACAGGCGCCCGTTGCTCCAGCTAGAAACACAGAAACACAGGCGCCTGTTGCTCATGGATCTACACAATCCACCTAGAAACACAGAAACACAGGCGCCCGTTTCTCCTGGATCTACACAACCCACCTAGAAACACAGAAACACAGGCGCCCGTTGCTCCTGGATCTACACAATCCATATAGAAACACACAAGCACAGGCGCCCGTTGCTCCTGGGTCTACACAATCCAGCTACAAACACACAAACACAGGCACCCGTTGCTCCTGGATCTACGCAATCCACCTAGAAACACAGAAACACAGGCGCCCGTTGCTCCTGGATCTACACAATCCAGCTAGAAACACAGATACGCAGGCACCCGTTGCTCCTGGGTCTACACAATCCACCTAGAAACACAGAAACACAGGCGCCCGTTGCTCCTGGATCTACACAATCCAGCTAGAAAAACAGAAACACAGGCGCCCGTTGCTCCTGGATCTACACAATCCAGCTAGAAACACACAAACACAGGCGCCCGTTGCTCCTGGGTCTACACAATCCACCTAGAAACACAGAAACACAGGCGCCCGTTGCTCCTGGATCTACACAATCCAGCTAGAAAAACAGAAACACAGGCTCCCGTTGCTCCTGGTTCTACACAATCCAGCTAGAAAAACGCAAAGAAAGGCGCCTGTTGCTCCTGGGTCTACACAATCCAGCTAGAAACACGCAAACACAGGCGCCCGTTGCTCCTGGATCTACACAATTCAGCTAGAAACACGCAAACACAGGTGCCAGTTGCTCCTGGATCTACACAATCCACCTAGAAACACACAAACACAGGCGCCCGTTGCTCCTGGATCTACACAATCCAGCTAGAAACACACAAACACAGGCGCCCGTTGCTCCTAGATCTACACAATCCAGCTAGAAACACACAAACACAGGCGCCCGTTGCTCCTGGATCTACACAATCCAGCTAGAAACACACAAACACAGGTGCCCATTTCTCCTGGATCTACACAGTCCATCTAGAAACACAGAAAAACAGGCGCCCGTTGCTCCAGCTAGAAACACAGAAACACAGGCGCCCGTTGCTCCTGGATCTACACAATCCAGCTATAAACACAGAAACACAGGCGCCCGTTGCTCATGGATCTACACAATCCACCTAGAAACACAGAAACACAGGCGCCCGTTTCTCCTGGATCTACACAACCCACCTAGAAACACAGAAACACAGGCGCCCGTTGCTCCTGGATCTACACAATCCAGATAGAAACACACAAACACAGGCGCCCGTTGCTCCTGATTCTACACAATCCAGCTACAAACACACAAACACAGGCACCCATTGCTCCTGGATCTACACAATCCACCTGGAAACACAGGCGCCCGTTGCTACTGGATCTACACAATCCACCTAGAAACACAGAAACACAGGCACCCGTTGCTCCTGGATCTACACAATCCAGCTAGAAACACAGATACACAGGCACCCATTGCTCCTGGGTCTACACAATCCAACTAGAAACACATAAACACAGGCGCCCGTTGCTCCTGGATCTACACAATATAGCTAGAAAAACAGAAACACAGGCGCCCGTTGCTCCTGGATCTACACAATCCAGCTAGAAACACACAAACACAGGCGCCCGTTGCTCCTGGATCTACACAATCCAGCTAGAAACACACAAACACAGGCGCCCGTTGCTCCTGGGTCTACACAATCCACCTAGAAACACAGAAACACAGGCGCCCGTTGCTCCTGGATCTACACAATCCAGCTAGAAAAACAGAAACACAGGCGCCCGTTGCTCCTGGATCTACACAATCCACCTAGAAACACAGAAACACAGGCGCCCGTTGCTCCTGGATCTACACAATCCAACTAGCAAAAACACACATACACAGGCGCCCGTTGCTCCTGGATCTACACAATCCAGCTAGAAACACACAAACACAGGCGCCCGTTGCTCCTGGGTCTACACAATCCACCTAGAAACACAAAAACACAGGCGCCAGTTGCTCCTGGGTCTACACAATCCAGCTAGAAACACAGAAACACACGCGCCCTTTGCTCCTGGGTCTACACAATCCACCTAGAAACCCACAAACACAGGCGCCCGTTGCTCCTGGACCTTTACAATCCAACTAGCAAAAACACAGAAACACAGGCGCCCGTTGCTCCTGGATCTACACAATCCACCTAGAAACCCACAAACACAGGCGCCCGTTGCTCCTGGATCTACACAATCCAGCTAGAAACACACAAACACAGGCGCCCGTTGCTCCTAGATCTACACAATCCAGCTAGAAACACACAAACACAGGCGCCCGTTGCTCCTGGATCTACACAATCCTGCTAGAAACACACAAACACAGGCGCCCATTTCTCCTGGATCTACACAGTCCATCTAGAAACACAGAAAAACAGGCGCCCGTTGCTCCAGCTAGAAACACAGAAACACAGGCGCCCGTTGCTCCTGGATCTACACAATCCAGCTATAAACACAGAAACACAGGCGCCCGTTGCTCATGGATCTACACAATCCACCTAGAAACACAGAAACACAGGCGCCCGTTTCTCCTGGGTCTACACAATCCACCTAGAAACACAGAAACACAGGCGCCCGTTGCTCCTGGATCTACACAATCCAGCTAGAAAAACAGAAACACAGGCGCCCGTTGCTCCTGGATTTACACAATCCAGCTAGAAACACACAAACACAGGCGCCCATTGCTCCTGGGTCTACACAATCCACCTAGCAACACAGAAACACAGGCGCCCGTTGCTCCTGGATCTACACAATCCAGCTAGAAAAACAGAAACACAGGCTCCCGTTGCTCCTGGTTCTACACAATCCAGCTAGAAAAACGCAAAGAAAGGCGCCTGTTGCTCCTGGGTCTACACAATCCAGCTAGAAACACGCAAACACAGGCGCCCGTTGCTCCTGGATCTACACAATTCAGCTAGAAACACGCAAACACAGGTGCCAGTTGCTCCTGGATCTACACAATCCACCTAGAAACACACAAACAGAGGCGCCCGTTGCTCCTGGATCTACACAATCCAGCTAGAAACACACAAACACAGGCGCCCGTTGCTCCTAGATCTACACAATCCAGCTAGAAACACACAAACACAGGCGCCTGTTGCTCCTGGATCTACACAATCCAGCTAGAAACACACAAACACAGGCGCCCATTTCTCCTGGATCTACACAGTCCATCTAGAAACACAGAAAAACAGGCGCCCGTTGCTCCAGCTAGAAACACAGAAACACAGGCGCCCGTTGCTCCTGGATCTACACAATCCAGCTATAAACACAGAAACACAGGCGCCCGTTGCTCATGGATCTACACAATCCACCTAAAAACACAGAAACACAGGCGCCCGTTTCTCCTGGATCTACACAACCCACCTAGAAATACAGAAACACAGGCGCCCGTTGCTCCTGGATCTACACAATCCAGATAGAAACACACAAACACAGGCGCCCGTTGCTCCTGATTCTACACAATCCAGCTACAAACAGACAAACACAGGCACCCGTTGCTCCTGGATCTACACAATCCACCTGGAAACACAGGCGCCCGTTGCTCCTGGATCTACGCAATCCACCTAGAAACACAGAAACACAGGCGCCCGTTGCTCCTGGATCTACACAATCCAGCTAGAAACACAGATACACAGGCACCCGTTGCTCCTGGGTCTACACAATCCAACTAGAAACACAGAAACACAGGCGCCCGTTGCTCCTGGGTCTACACAATCCAGCTAGAAAAACAGAAACACAGGCGCCCGTTGCTCCTGGATCTACACAATCCAACTAGAAACACAGAAACACAGGCGCCCGTTGCTCCTGGATCTACACAATCCAGCTAGAAAAACAGAAACACAGGCGCCCGTTGCTCCTGGATCTACACAATCCACCTAGAAACACAGAAACACAGGCGCCCGTTGCTCCTGGATCTATACAATCCACCTAGAAACACAGAAACACAGGCGCCCGTTGCTCCTGGATCTACACAATCCAACTAGCAAAAACACACATACACAGGCGCCCGTTGCTCCTGGATCTACACAATCCAGCTAGAAACACACAAACACAGGCGCCCGTTGCTCCTGGGTCTACACAATCCACCTAGAAACACAAAAACACAGGCGGCAGTTGCTCCTGGGTCTACACAATCCAGCTAGAAACACAGAAACACACGCGCCCTTTGCTCCTGGGTCTACACAATCCACCTAGAAACCCACAAACACAGGCGCCCGTTGCTCCTGGACCTTTACAATCCAACTAGCAAAAACACAGAAACACAGGCGCCCGTTGCTCCTGGATCTACACAATCCACCTAGAAACCCACAAACACAGGCGCCCGTTGCTCCTGGATCTACACAATCCACCTAGAAACACAGAAACACAGGCACCCGTTGCTCCTGGATCTACACAATCCACCTAGAAACCCACAAACACAGGCGCCCGTTGCTCCTGGACCTACACAATCCAACTAGCAAAAACACACAAACACAGGCGCCCGTTGCTCCTGGATCTACACAATCCAGCTCGAAAAACACAAACACAGGCGCCCGTTGCTCCTGGGTCTACACAATCCACCTAGAAACACACAAACACAGGCGCCCGTTGCTCCTGAGTCTACACAATCCAGCTAGAAACACAGAAACACATGCGCCCTTTGCTCCTGGGTCTACACAATCCACCTAGAAACACGCAAACACAAGCGCCCGTTGCTCCTGGGTCTACACAATCCACCTAGAAACACGCAAACACAGGCGCCAGTTGCTCCTGGTTCTACACAAACCAGCTAGAAACACGCAAACAAAGGCGCCTGTTGCTCCTGGGTCTACACAAGCCAGCTAGAACACGCAAACACAGGCACCCATTGCTCCTGGATCTACACAATTCAGCTAGAAACACGCAAACACAGGTGCCGGTTGCTCCTGGATCTACACAATCCACCTAGAAACACACAAACACCGGCGCCCGTTACGCCTGGATCTACACAATCCAGCTAGAAACACACAAACACAGGCGCCCGTTGCTCCTAGATCTACAAAATCCAGCTAGAAACACACAAACACAGGAGCCCATTTCTCCTGGATCTACACAGTCCACCTAGAAACACAGAAAAACAGGCGCCCGTTGCTCCAGCTAGAAACACAGAAACACAGGCGCCCGTTGCTCCTGGATCTACACAATCCAGCTATAAACAGAGAAACACAGGCGCCCGTTGCTCATGGATCTACACAATCCAGCTGGAAACACAGAAACACTGGCACCCATTGCTCCTGGGTCTACACAATCCACCTAGAAACACAGAAACACAGGCGCCCGTTTCTCCTGAATCTACACAACCCACCTAGAAACACAGAAACACAGGCACCCGTTGCTCCTGGTTCTACACAATCCAGCTAGAAACACAGAAACACAGGCACCCGTTGCTCCTGGATCTACACAATCCAGCTAGAAACACACAAACACAGGCGCCCGTTGCTCCTGGGTCTACACAATCCACCTAGAAACACAGAAACACAGGCGCCCGTTGCTCCTGGATCTACACAATCCAGCTAGAAAAACAGAAACACAGGCGCCCGTTGCTCCTGGATCTACACAATCCACCTAGAAACACAGAAGCACAGGCGCCCGTTGCTCTTGGATCTACACAATCCACCTAGAAACACAGAAACACAGGCGCCCGTTGCTCCTGGATCTACACAATCCATCTAGCAAAAACACACAAACACCGGCGCCCGTTGCTCCTGGATCTACACAATCCAGCTAGAAACACACAAACACAGGCGCCCGTTGCTCCTGGGTCTACACAATCCACCTAGAAACACACAAACACCGGCGCCCGTTGCTCCTGGATCTACACAATCCAGCTAGAAACACACAAACACAGGCGCCCGTTGCTCCTAGATCTACAAAATCCACCTAGAAACACAGAAACACAGGAGCCCGTTGCTCCTGGATCTACACAATCCAACTAGAAACACACAAACAGGCGCCCGTTGCTCCTGGATCTACACAATCCAGCTAGAAACACACAAACACAGGCGCCCATTTCTCCTGGATCTACACAGTCCACCTAGAAACACAGAAAAACAGGCGCCCGTTGCTCCAGCTAGAAACACAGAAACACAGGCGCCCGTTGCTCCTGGATCTACACAATCCAGCTATAAACAGAGAAACACAGGCGCCCGTTTCTCCTGAATCTACACAACCCACCTAGAAACACAGAAACACAGGCGCCCGTTTCTCCTGAATCTACACAACCCACCTAGAAACACAGAAACACAGGCGCCCGTTGCTCCTGGGTCTACACAATCCACCTAGAAACACGCAAACACAGGCGCCCGTTGCTCCTGGTTCTACACAATCCAGCTAGAAACACAGAAACACAGGCACCCGTTGCTCCTGGATCTACACAATCCAGCTAGAAACACACAAACACAGGCGCCCGTTGCTCCTGGGTCTACACAATCCACCTAGAAACACAGAAACACAGGCGCCCGTTGCTCCTGGATCTACACAGTCCAGCTAGAAAAACAGAAACATAGGCGCCCGTTGCTCCTGGATCTACACAATCCACCTAGAAACACTGAAACACAGGCGCCCGTTGCTCCTGGATCTACACAATCCAACTAGCAAAAACACACAAACACAGGCGCCCGTTGCTCCTGGATCTACACAATCCAGCTAGAAACACACAAACACAGGCGCCCGTTGCTCCAGCTAGAAACACAGAAACACAGGCGCCCGTTGCTCCTGGATCTACACAATCCAGCTATAAACAGAGGAACACAGGCGCCCGTTGCTCATGGATCTACACAATCCAGCTGGAAACACAGAAACACAGGCGGCAGTTGCTCCTGGGTCTACACAATCCAGCTAGAAACACAGAAACACACGCGCCCTTTGCTCCTGGGTCTACACAATCCACCTAGAAACACAGAAACACAGGCGCCCGTTTCTCCTGAATCTACACAACCCACCTAGAAACACAGAAACACAGGCGCCCGTTGCTCCTGGGTCTACACAATCCACCTAGAAACACGCAAACACAGGCGCCCGTTGCTCCTGGATCTACACAATCCAGCTAGAAACACACAAACACAGGCGCCCGTTGCTCCTGGGTCTACACAATCCACCTAGAAACACAGAAACACAGGCGCCCGTTGCTCCTGGATCTACACAATCCAGCTAGAAAAACAGAAACACAGGCGCCCGTTGCTCCTGGATCTACACAATCCACCTAGAAACACAGAAACACAGGCGCCCGTTGCTCTTGGATCTACACAATCCACCTAGAAACACAGAAACACAGGCGCCCATTGCTCCTGGATCTACACAATCCAACTAGCAAAAACACGCAAACACAGGCGCCCGTTGCTCCTGGATCTACACAATCCAGCTAGAAACACACAAACACAGGCGCCCGTTGCTCCTGGGTCTACACAATCCACCTAGAAACACGGAAACACAGGCGCCCGTTGCTCCTGGTTCTACACAAGCCAGCTAGAAACACGCAAACAAAGGCGCCCGTTGCTCCTGGGTCTACACAATCCAGCTAGAAACACGCAAACACAGGCGCCCGTTGCTCCTGGGTCTACACAATCCACCTAGAAACCCACAAACACAGGCGCCCGTTGCTCCTGGACCTACACAATCCAACCAGCAAAAACACAGAAACACAGGCGCCCGTTGCTCCTGGATCTACACAATCCACCTAGAAACCCACAAACACAGGCACCCGTTGCTACTGGATCTACACAATCCACCTAGAAACACAGAAACACAGGCGCCCGTTGCTCCTGGATCTACACAATCAACCTAGAAACCCACAAACACAGGCGCCCGTTGCTCCTGGACCTACACAATCCAACTAGCAAAAACACACAAACACAGGCGCCCGTTGCTCCTGGACCTACACAATCCAACTAGCAAAAACACACAAACACAGGCGCCCGTTGCTCCTGGATCTACACAATCCAGCTAGAAACACACAAACACAGGCGCCCGTTGCTCCTGGGTCTACACAATCCACCTAGAAACACACAAAAACAGGCGCCCGTTGCTCCTGGGTCTACACAATCCAGCTAGAAACACAGAAACACACGCGCCCTTTGCTCCTGGGTCTACACAATCCACCTAGAAACACGCAAACACAGGCGCCCGTTGCTCCTGGGTCTACACAATCCACCTAGAAACTCGCAATCAAAGGCGCCTGTTGCTCCTGGGTCTACACAATCCAGCTAGAAACACGCAAACACAGGCGCCCGTTGCTCCTTGATCTACACAATTCAGCTAGAAACACGCAAACACAGGTGCCAGTTGCTCCTGGATCTACACAATCCACCTAGAAACACACAAACACAGGCGCCCGTTGCTCCTGGATCTACACAATCCAGCTAGAAACACACAAACACAGGCGCCCGTTGCTCCTGGATCTACAAAATCCACCTAGAAACACAGAAACAAAGGAGCCCGTTGCTCCTGGATCTACACAATCCAGCTAGAAACACACAAACACAGGCGCCCGTTGCTCCTGGCTCTACACAATCCAGCTAGAAACACAGAAACACAGGCGCCCATTTCTCCTGGATCTACACAGTCCACCTAGAAACACAGAAACACAGGCGCCCGTTGCTCATGGATCTACACAATCCAGCTGGAAACACAGAAACACAGGCACCCGTTGCTCCTGGGTCTACACAATCCACCAAGAAACACAGAAACACAGGCGCCCGTTTCTCCTGGATCTACACAACCCACATAGAAACACAGAAACACAGGCGCCCGTTGCTCCTGGATCTACACAATCCAGCTAGAAACACACAAACACAGGCGCCCGTTGCACATGGCCGTGGCGCCTTGCATGAATACAAATAACATTACATTTGAGGGGACTACAAATATACTCATGTATAAATGTAGGGAAAACGTCAACAATTTGAATTTTGGGGAGAACAATCTGACTATTGTACTTTTTGTTTAGGTCATCAACTTAAGTTATGTTGGATATGTACTTCTCTGTGCACAGCACAGCAGTGTCTGTATAATGCAATCCCACTGTACAGCTCTGTTGCTACACTGACTATGTGATGTGTAAACCTAGGAACAAATAATGATCCATAGTAAGATCAAGGTGCAAGAATGCCGCAGGCGTATGTGTGCATGGCGCGAGTTATCGTGGGGTGAAATGTAGCTCCCGGAAGCATGTTGTGTTGCGCTACCCAGACCCTTCTAAGCTACAAGCATGATCCAAACAGATCCCAACAGCTCGTAATACTGATCTCTATTCCAAGGAACTTTCCATGATAACTAGATCCTCACAGGGGCAGCTGGCAAGGCTCTATTACTCACTCTCGGAGCAGGCTGGTCTGTGACTGAGCAACCACTTGGGTAGGATCTGTATCTTCTCCATCATTGGCTCATCAGCTGATATCTCTTCTCTCTCATTGGCCCGTCAACACTTCTATCTTCTTTCTCATTGTCCTATCAGCTGATGCCTCTTCTCTCTCACTGGCCAATCAACTGATGTATCTTCCCTATTATTGGCCCATCATCTGATGTCTATCCTCTCTCATATGTTTCTCTTCTCTCAATGGCCTATCAGCTGATGTCTCGTCTCCCATTAGCCCATCAACTGCGTTCTCCCCCCTCTCATTGGTCATCCAGCTGATGCCTATCCTCTCTCATTGGCTTCTCACTCAAATGTTTCTCTTCTCAATGGCTCATCAGCTGAGGCCATGTCTCTCTCATTGACTCATCAGCTGAGGACCAAACAAGTCGCATGTCATTGCCTTACTTCATGTTCACTGGTTTTTTATTTGGTTTATCAAGGTTTTCGTAATGTATGGCCCGTGTGAAAAGCTACCAGAGATATTTTTGCGATAATAATAACGTATGAAAAGACAGGGTTAAAGCATGTGTTTTGTTCCACAGGGCTACCTGTTTCCGTCACGTCGGAGGGCCTGGAGCTCACGCATGCCACCAACTTCCTGGGACCCTTCCTCCTCACGAACCTCCTGCTGGGTAAGGAAAGATCCTCATGTCCCACACTGAAGGAGGCATTGGCTTCGTTCTCTTCTTAGAGCGTGGTGGTTTCTTGGCTTTAGTCGCAGTCGTAGTCTTGTGTTTTAAGCAGCATGCGATAGCTAAGCTATTTGGCTTTTTGTAAAGCGCTACACACTGCTGAGTGCATCCTGAGAGCACGTGGTGCCGGGGTTGAAGCGGGGAACACAGGGAGTACACAGGAGTAAAAGAACATTCCAGATAAAAAAAACCCATGTTCTTCTCGTAGACCTGCAAGTGTACAACAGACATTACCACCTGTGGGAGAAGCTACAGCCAATCAGCTGGCCAGGAACACAGGTCTATGCCAGCATTTCATGTCAGCTGCCAATGACCAAGGAGGTGGGGTTACTGAGCTTGTAATGGCCATTGCTCTGACCAATCATCTTCTGGCTACTCATATCATACCTCATATCACACCCCACGCTTACTCTCTCCTTACACCACCACCCAACTAGAACACAGAGATACTATGACACCATTCGGTATAACTGTTCTCATATCAACATCTGACGCCGCTCACTCCACATCACTCTATGTAATCACTGCTGGTCTCGCACCCCCAGCCAGGCGTTCTCCTCAGGCCTTACGCTGCCACTCTCGGTCTGGATAATTCCTGCCAGATTCGAACACATACTCCTGACCTCTCAGCCACCACACCTACTGCTATGAAGCAGCTTCCACAGGAAATTTCGCACCAGCTGCACACATACCAGATGCGCACTCGCACCTATTGGACCCTCTCTCCTCCCTCTACTGACTAGAACTTCGGTTCCCAAGGGCGTTCAACCTACAGCGCCTTCAGACCATACCAATGGTATATAAGGCGCTATATAAGTGCAAAATAACATAACATAACATAACATATCGAATCGAAAGGCCCAGCTGCAGCTATACATGCTGAATTGAAGCCATGGTGGTGGGTGTTCTACCAATCAGGCGAAGATCTAGGGCGTTATTTCAGGCAGATAATGGGAACACAATGATGTCCTTATAGCATTAAAAACATGGGGTTTCAGACCTTCAGGGACTTGGAGAAATCTTCTTCAGGGGCATTCTAGAATAGGCCCTCTGTATTCTCCTGGCAACCAATGAAGCCCTCCCAGGCCTGCATGAGGTGCTTCGTTTTCCTCAGATCAAGTGTCTGCCACTCTTTTCCACACACTGCTCCACAATTTAAAAAACATTGACCAGTCCATATTGGCCCTCTCGCCTTTGCAGCTGCTCTGCTAGTCGGCAGGTCTCCAGTTCAAAATTTGGCACATACATTTTGGCACTTAGCACAAATTACAGCCCTGTAAAGAAATGTAGCTGTATTTATTCATTTTATTTATTTATTTATTATTATTTCATATAGCGCCTTGGTTTTTTTGGTAAGAAGTACTTCAGAGGATAACGAATTGTTTTATAATGAATTTTATGACATGTAAGGTAATGAACGGATAAATGAAAAGTTTATTGTAAACTATATCATTTGAAATAAAAAAAATAAAAAAATTGCGCCTTCATCCAAGGTGCTTTACAGTTTACAATTTACAAGAAACACATCAAACATGGAACAGTAGAAGCAAAACAGTATACATGTATTAAGTCTTAAAATAGGTATTTAGAACAATTTGCAAGAAGAGAGGGGAGGGGAGGTAAGGAGAAAAGAGAAGGAGAGAAAAAATGAGGGAAGTGAGCGATAAAAGAGAGGAGATCATAAGAGAGACGGGAAAGATAAAGATAAGGAGGACTGGGAGAGGTAATAAAGGGAGGGAGGGAATGGAAAGAGGGGAAGGTATCAGGGAGGGGAGTGAAGAAGTTCTTTCAATGAGGAGCGGAAGGAGGAATAGGTTGGGGAAGAGCGGATAGAGAGAGGTAGGGAATTCCAGTGTAAGGGGGCACGGAGCTGAAAGGAGCGGAAACGAGAAGAGGCACATGGTGGTAGGAGGGGCAGAAAGTAAGAAGAGATTAGCAGAACGAAGGGAGCGAGAGAGGGTGTAGAATGAGAGGAGAGAAGAGAGGTAAGGAGGGGCGAGATTATGAAGAGATTTAAAGAGAACACAAAGGAAGTGAAACTTCAGTTGGGAGTGGAAAGCCATCCTAGGTAAGAAAGCGAGTTTGAGATAGAGTCCTGGGGAGAGAGTAGACAGAGAGTATGGATGTCAGAGTGATAAAGAGATTTGAAGGGGGCCAGATGGGAAGCGGGAAGACCTAAGAAAAGAGAATAACAATAGAAAAGGTGAGAAAAGAAGATGAGGGAGGAAATGCAAAGTTTGGTAGCATGGAAGGTGAGAAGTGTATGAATCGGAGCCCCTGACGGCTTCTCTTCTGTTGATCTTTTGGGGACCGGTTTCCACAAGTGGGCTGTATATTAGAGTTACTTTGACTGCACATAGTATAGTGGGGTGCTAGGAGGTGCATCACATCTCAGGACTCTCTCCGTGTTTTCCACAGGACCTGGTTACACAACTTTATCCTCTTTGGAAAAGGAATTAGGGTGAGCGTGCAAAGGTTGTGCGCCTTGGTAATATGGTTTGTCGATTGAGACCAGCGTCTTGATAAAAATCCATGTTGAGGCTTCCAGCCGAAAGGAGAGCACAACAACCAGGAAATTAAACCAAGGTATTTAGAAGGCCCCCTCCTGGCTGCAATGCGGAAGTGTGCATCCATTAATTCTATTGGTGCCAACAATGATTCCTGGAGATGAGAAGGAGAATGGATTAGAGTCTCGCCATCTTGAAATGGCAGGTGGTCAGTTCCCAGAGAAGCAGGATCAGCCTGAAGTGCACGCCCCACAAAAATGATGGAGAAGATTCTGGAATTCTTCTGCCGAAGGACTGAAGGTCGCTTTTGTAGCGTCCTGTCTGATCATGGCATGATCATGTGGTCTGGGAGGGCGCCAGAACGCACAGGGAGCTGGGTAGGTGCAAGAGGAGGGGCTGTTCAGTTCATGTTCATTTTGGAGGAAAACGACCAATGAAATGGGTTATGCGCCTTTGTGAATGACTGGCGCTGTGTGGGAGGCTGAGCGCAGCATACTACTGGCACGCGACAGCTCTGTTCACCAGATCCAGAATTCCTTATCAGAGGGAAGCAGTGGCGCGCTCGCTACAAAATTCGCCCTGGGAAATTTACGCCCCACCAGCTTTCAAACTCACCAGCCGCCACTGGAATGCATTATTCAAGCCTGGAAGCCGAGGCTTCAAAGTCTCTCAGAACCTGCTATGATATGATATGATATATTATATTTGCATCGCGCTCATACACAAGTGTTTCAGAGCACGACAAGGCAAGGGAGGGGGACAGGGGAGAACACAACAACGATCTTACTAGGCCCAGTGACATTGAGAATGGGCAAGTGCATGGGAAAGGGAAAGGGGAAAAGTGCTTGGAAGGGGGAGAGTGGAGAGCGCGGGGCAGAGTAGAAACAGATAAATAATAATAATAAATAAAAATAAATAGATAATTGAGGCAATAAACAGTGGTAGTGCAGCCAGCAAGTGGCAAGTGCTGTGTTTACGGCAGCAGACCGGGTAAGTCTGATAAGCGCATAAAAATAAGAAAATGGGGGGGGGCTGTATGGGTACAGATACAGACCCCAGTGCGAGGGGTGGCCAGGAGGCAGTGCAAGAGGGTGCCAGGGTGAGCAGGTACCTGGGCCTAGGGGACATAGGGTGGCCAGGTGCACAGTGCCAAGAGAGTGCAGATCAGCAGGGGGGAGGGGGAGCGAAGGCAAAAGCAAAGAGGAAGGTCTTGAGGTGGTTCCGGAACTGGAGATGGTTCTCCTCAAGTTTTAGAGTGCCAGGGAGGCTATTCCAGAGGGAGGCCCCAGCCGAGGACAGAGATCTACCCCCAGCTTGTTTCTTTGAGAAACGAGTGACCCTGAGGGAGTTAGAGGTAGAGGAGTGAAGAGCTCGAGAGGGGAGGTATTTGCTGAGGGATAGCTGAAAATATTTTGGACCCAGGCCCCAGTAAGCCTTGTGGACAATGCAGAGGGTTTTGAATTTAATCCTTGCATCCACTGGGAGCCAATGGAGAGATTTCAGAGCTGGAGAGATACGATCCCAGGGCTTGAGGCCAAGGACAAGTCTTGCAGTCATGTTCTGGATGAGTTGCAAAGGGCGGAGAGTAGAGGCAGGTAGATTTAGAAAGAGGCTGTTACAATAGTTCAACCTAGAGAGAACCAGAGCTTGGGAGACCATGAGCTTCTGGGGGAAGGAGAGGAAAGGCAGAGTACCTCTGAGGAGGTGCAGTAGGAAGTTTGACTTTTTAGAGACCTCAGAGATGTGGGCAGAGAAGAAAGGTGTGGATTCAAAGATGACCCTAAGGTTCTTAGCCTTGCAGGTGAGGCTAGGAGGAGGGCCAAGGGAGGCTGGCCATAGAGTGAGCAGAAAGGATGGTGAAGGTGTGCCGATGAGAAGGAGGAGAATCCTGTACATTGTGAGTACTCTCTGCAATTTGCTCATTTATTTAGCCACCCTCCTGTTCAGACTCCTGCTCAGGAACCTCTCATGTGAAGATCCCTGCACACACAGTGAGTGTACTACCTAAGCATCCTGAGCTGAAACAGGCAACCTGTGTGCACTCGCTGCGAATGCCATAATAACTCCAGCCAAGGGTGTTGCTAGGTCTGGAACAATCTGGGGCTACGCTAATGTCGGGACTCGGGGCTAGCTAGCGTTTTGGGTATAGCCTCTGAGCATCTATCCGGGGCTACAAATGAAACACCCGGGGCTATAGCCCCCCTCAGTCCCTCCCTCGCAACGCCTCTGAATCCAGCCTCCTATGTCGACTTGTGCACACTAAGGGCACTGCACATGTTTCATTCACGTCATCTGTTCCAAAAGCCGCATGTTCCTGTAGATGCCAGAAATTTGCATTTCCTTTTGTCATTTTCAGTGGCTCAGTGAAGGCTTAAAGGAATGGTTCGGCCAGAAATATTATTGTCCCTATGGTTCAGCCATGTGTTTTTAACCATAAGTTGATCGACCGTACAAACATTTCCTATGCACCTTACAGGAGTTTTCGTCTTTTGAACACAAGCGAAATCAGGCAGCAGGGCGCAGCCATCTTGTGATAATCTCATCAGTTGCTGCATCGCCCTGGGTGGACTACCTTTGCGGCACTAAATCATATCCCCCGCCCCGGAGCCTGACATCACCAAATCATTGATATTCTCCGCCTCTCTCCATGACGTTACTTGACAGCGTAGCCAAACGCACCCAGTCGTCACCTACATGACTTGACGCAGAACCCGGAAAACAACACACATGGTCTCACAACACAGCGTGTCACAATTCGGAATATGAAACTGTACTTTAAAAGGAAACAGCAAGACTGTACAATTGGTAAAGTACATTTATTTCACATTAAAAGCTTCGAGAACATTCAGCGATTGACATATTCAATGAAAACAAAACCTTTTTTCTTTGCTCTTGATCCGCAAATGTTTATGGTGAGTCATGCGCTGTTCCTTTTGGGTACACACGGTGTTCATCTTGGGTAAAAGAAGCACTTTGGTCACAGGGTGAATTACAAGGCTGGTGCATCAATTTGGTACTAGACCACCGTAAAGGTTGTTATGTTGCTCCTAATCGCTGGTACAGCGTAAGGGCATATCAGCCCTTGGCGATCGTCCCAAAAAAGAGTTAAAAAAATCCAGTGATTGACATGTAGCTGCATCTGGCGGTTGAAGAAACAATCGGTTGGGGTCTGGAATAGATGACAAACGCAGAATGGCAGGATGTACCTGTTTGCAAAACATAAAAATAAAAAAGTGTCTCAGTAGCCGATCTTTATTACAATTAATCATTTTACTTATTAGCACAGATGTGACACAGTGTGAACCGAGAGAACACAATGTGGAAAGTACTCCGTTATTTGTTTCCGAGGTTAGTGCAATGGAGTATGTTCAGCTCTAAACGTAATGTGTAAACTGAGCCAACAATTCGAGGTGCACAACGAGTGGTGGTCTACATGCGTGTCAATGCTGGACTGCCCGCTTGCCCGGTAGAAAGACCAGCACACAAAGGTTGTACTTGCGCTTCATTGCAATATGCCACACAGAAAGAACGAGAACAATGTAACCCAGGGTCAGCTATTGATATTTGGACCAGTTCTGGTATAGAATCGTCTAAAGTGAAACTTACATTATATTCGGCATTTCCATTCTCTTGGCGTAATGCAGACCGTAACGCAGACTTTTTCATAAACAGAACTTACATGTTACTAAGTCCAGTTTTTCAATGGACAACCTTATCCTATCTTACATTATTACACCCCTCCTTGAATTCAATCCCTTTCGGAATGGTCCCTGTGTCTCAAGGTCAAAAAATAATAGAACCTTATACTGTGTGTGCGACGTGTGGGCCTCCTCAGCTCCCAAGCAAAAATTCAAAGCTGGTGACCTTCACTCACAATGAACATACATTCTTAGTTGGCAACATCACGTGTCAACGCATTCATGAGAACTGGAATTGTGACGCACGGGCCCTGTAGGAAAAATTTGGGGGCTGTCACTGCTTGCTGTTCGTGGCGCTGCTGAGCGGTAGGGGAAACTTGCCAATGACAGAATGCCCCTACTCCAAAATTGTAGTCCAGGAAAAACAAAAACGGAGTCAAAGTGTAATAGCCCCACCTATGCTTATCTCACAACCTCCTACCCCATGGCATGTTTTCACAGTCAGTACTTCTTGCGTGCCTAGTATTTTATGTAGCCTAGGTCTCATCCCTTTTGTGTGACGTGCAGTTATTCAGCTGTTTGGGGAACTGGATGGTAAGGCAACTGCCGAAACCCAAAGATTCTTACACACTGTTATCCATCGGGCCCTACCACAATAAATGAAGGTCCCACAGTAGCTCAACGAAACTGTGAAATGTGAAAGCACAGTGTTACATCGTATGGCAATCGTAAAAATTTTACTATTTTTAAAACAAAAGGACAAAGAGGATAGATTTCAAAAGAGAAATTGCATACTTCATCAGAACACTTTAAAAAAACATTTTTGGCAAAAATAAAAACAGATGGTAATCATTTGTACCGGGATTTGAACTGTTCAACAAGCTCTACTTTGGGTGGACATGGCAAGTTGACAATGTTTTGTGGCAATGTATGTGCGCTCTGAACAGATTTGCACGCAATTCCATGACTATGCATCTCTACGACATTAATAATAAGATATTTAACAAAATAGAATTCCATTTCCTCATATACTGGTTTGACCACCCAGTTTTTGCTTCTTTTCATAAAGGCCATAGTGTAGAGAAGCATCCCTAAGTTTCCTGCAGTCCTAAATTGTTCACGTCCTACATTCTCGTTATGCGCTAATACCACTAGTAATGTCCTATATTTCATCCCTCCGATGCCGAAATGCAATCTCTTTGGCCTGTACTTTAGGCACATATTGTGGAACACCTCGAAATCTCCTGTGTGACAGAATTCTGTGAGTCCCTTCAGATCGCTTGATAGAGTTTTATCAAACACAATCTTCTCAAGGGCTTTGTGTGTCGGTGAAGATGGAATCAACCAATTCTTCTTCCGTGCCTGCTCTGGGGACAAAGGGCCATGTTCACATTGGTGGAAATGTTGGTTTTCTGTCCAGCGGTGAACGTTGGAACAGTGGTGCATTAGTGACCGCCATTTTTCCAGTAGAATTTCCAGAGAACATCACATGTTTTGGAGCTCAAGCAAAGATGGCTGCTGAAAGACTGGGACCACTGTGAAATACTTTCCAAACCTTTTTTTTCCCCTGCAGCTGAGATTTTTTTATCGATTGATTTGGCAACATGCCATACATCAAATTGATGTTTAATATTTGGAAACTGCTCTCTCATTGTCTTGGCTGTTGAAACCTGTCTGTCCGTGGCAATGAGGTCAATTTGCATTCCCCTCGATTGTCGATCTTCCATTGATTTTATAAAACCAAGTTTCTCCATAGCCACTGAGGATTTACATTGGGACACCTGCATGACCACCAAACTCACAATTTATTTACTTTCTATGTCCTGAAATTGGTATGTGCAGTACTTAGCAGAAAATCCAGGGCTGTCACACTGTCCATCGCTGGCTAGCGTGAACCGTTTTTCGGAGAATGTACTTTGAATAGACAATTGTTCAATTTTCCAAGCTTCACTAATGGCAGGGAATAGATAATTACGTTGATATTGGTAGTACTGCATTTTAGAAATGAAATGGAGTACCACAAACTGACAGAAACTGGAAAACTTCCTGAAACTAGAGACACTGAAAAGTAAAGCTGCTGCACACAGTAGATTGCCAGATGGCAGTTTCCCCAGCATCGGTTGAGCGGACCATGAAAATGTTTTATGTAACATTTCACAGGTGGCATGTATTTTGAGGTTACAGGCTTGTGTTAGACGAGTCACATTCACCAATGGCTTCCCACATACTTCCCCTCTCACTGAATGCACACATTTCAGCATCTTTATAATCTCCATCAAGCTGCTGTCGAATATTATGTATTTGGCCTCCTTTTTTAGACTATCATCCTGCATTAATGTTCTTTCGGACTAAACCGTTGTGGACATATCAGCCAAACTGGACATACTATAGTTGAGATCTTTGTCTAGTCCGTCGGTCAATTGTGTTGATGCTTCAGTGTCTGTCATTTCAACATCTGTTACTTGACTGTGAATAGGAGAAAACACCAATATCTACTGCTTTTTGGGTGCCATTTTTTTGGCGGGTGTCAATTGTGTCAAGTGATCCGTGACTAATTCAAAAGTATCTTCAATACATTCAGTTTCATCTTCTTCTGGTGGTGCAGTCGCATTGTAGCAATGGTCCAAAAACACTTAGCTGGATTCACCGGTCACATTAAATTCATTTTCTGGCCATTGGACAAAGGCATCTCGAGTTTCAACACGCCGCGCCTCAATTCATATTTCCTCCATGGTGAAAACAGTTTGGCAAGCAGCATCTCTCATTTGTGTCGCTGTCTGTGTCTGCATAGTCCGTAATCTATCGGGCAACTACAGGGCAGATAGGAAAAAGGATGTTCTATGTAAATCCAACATACAGTATTGTACAATGTACATAAAAAAGCAGATAATGAAGGCCTCAGCACAAAACAATTGCTAAAAATAGAAACTGTTTATAAATAACCTTATTTTTCGTTCTTTTCGTTGAAACCTTCTTTACTCTAACATCACCAACAGCAAGCTGGTGCAACCGACTCAGATCCACGTGCCTCCCGTTCAATACACAGATCTTGTATGCATCCCTAGAAAAGAGTATCCATTTACAATAAGTAATCTGTATTACAAATAAAATTAGACCGACTTTCTTTCATTAGAGGGTACCGTCAGTACTGTCAGTATACATCTGGCTCTGGATCGACTACAAGGGATGATGTAATTGTAGAGGAAGCTCCAGCAACTCCCTGAAACACAGTACTTGCATTAGTAAGGATGAAAATATGGTAAATTGAACACACACATTGGGACGACGACGAAGGTACATATCAATAGCAAACCACAAAAGAAACATTGTGTAAACGAATGACACGGTATGTAACTATGATAAGATTATCTCTAATTCCATGTATAAAACAATTCAGGAACAGAATAGCTAAGTAAGAGTACCTGATACGCGCTCAAAGTGGTTGTTGACTCCAGGCAAGACATGGATGCTGAATCTTGCTCCTTCATATTCAGTGCATAGTCATGGAGTTGCAAAGGGAAAATATTATTTGATTTAGAAATGCTAATCTTAAAAATTGGCATGTAAGTAGATAGATTATGAAATCATTATGCTTATATCAAAGGACACTATAGCATAGTTATTAGTGACATTTACACCTAAAATACAAATCAATCCAGTTGGTTACTTACACATTACCGCAAGGCCTAAAGCTAAATCCGGAAGCTTGACTCACCTGTGGCGGCATATGAACGAATAAAGTCGGAATAGCGTTTGGGAGCAATTTTCGAGTCGTTCTCAGTTGATTCTTCTTTGTGTACAAGGATGTGTCGTACATATTCGGGGTAAACAGCAGGCTGCAGATGCGGTATCGATCACCCCTCTTGTCCTCCAAGACTTTTTTTACTCGACTTTCAAGCTCTGCCGGTGCATATCTGGAAAATCTGACCCATTCTCTAATTCGATCTACAGTCTTAGGTAATACATGCATTGTAGTGCCTTCAGATTTGCATGGGTCTTCGAAGGGCAACCGAAAATCGAACATGCAGGCATTGTTGTAAAATCTGCAAAAAAAAGGTCAACATTATTCAAATTTTACTTTGCATAAAAATGTGAGAAAGAAGGAATTAGACCATACATTCTTCAATGCAAACTTTGGTTTGGTCACCACAGCAAAACCAGTGCAGCCTGTGCGGCTATATTATAGGATATCTTTCATAAACAATTCATTGATGTGACGAAAATCAGAACATATTACTCGTCCCTTGAATGTACTATCGTGCATGAAAAGGAAAAATGCTTATATTATAGACACAGTCCACGAAGGATGCAATTCGATTCCAATTTACACTGATGAAAATTGATATATTGATAGCATAACAAATGAAACTCAAATCAATAGCAATGAGAAGAATGCTCATAGCATTACTGAGTACATTAGTTCGAAATAGTGCAGTTAGATTCAGCAAGCAGAGTATTTAGTGGCAGGAGAACAAGGAGAACAGGGAGATGTTCACAGGTAGCACACTGACGAGTTGACTCGCAGCATTCACAGAAGTTCACAGATAGCACGATGACGAGCAGATTAGCATCGGTCACGGGGGTTCTCAGGTAGCACGTTCACGAGTTGACTTGCAGTGCTCAAAGATGTTCTCATGATAAATATCCAGTGGTTTATGAAGAATTACAAAAAGGGGTGTGTATGTGAATGAATGACGTGTATATGTCGTAGTACTACTTGGATTGCGGGGGCGCGGCCTGTTTGGAGACTGCCTGGAGACACAGGGTCTGTGGAGGGCATGTGAACAATGACCCCTGCGTGAAAGATAGCTTTAAAGTGTACATGGTGTTTGGCACCTTGGCCGTTCGCACCCCTGACAGCACCCCTTGGCAGCGCACATCCACTGGTGCCAACTGCCTTTGATAATGGAGGGTGGATGGATGGGCCTGGGGCGTGTAGACAAGGCACCAGAACACTGCTGAATGGAGACACACTTATGTTGATTGCAGGGGCGTGACCTGCTTCAAGGCGAGCCTTCCTGGAGACACGGGGTCTGGGGAGGGCATGTAAACAATGACCCCTGCCGAAAGATAGCTTTGAAGTGTACATGGTGTTTGGCACCTTGGCCGTTCGCACCCCTGACAGCACCCCTTGGCAGCGCACATCCACTGGTGCCAACTGCCTTTGATAATGGAGGGTGGATGGATGGGCCTGGGCCATGTAGACAAGGCACCAGAACACTGCTGAACGGAGACACACTTATGTGGATTGCGGGGGCGCGGCTTGCTTCAAGGGGCGCCTGCCTGGAGACACGGGGTCTGGGGAGGGCATGTGAACAATGGCCCCTGCACGAAAGATAGCTTTGAAGTGTACATGGTGTTTGGCAACTTGCCCATTTGCGCCCCTGACAGCACTCCTTGGCAGCGCACATCCACTGGTGCCAACTGCCTTTGATAATGGAGGATGGATGGATGGGCCTGGGGCGTGTAGACAAGGCACCGGAACACTGCTGAATGGAGACACACTTGATTCACTGAAAAGCTGAAACAGCCATTGATAAAAAATAGAACTTCGAGAATATAGGAGACAACCGTGAATAGTAGTGGCCTAACTGACATCACAACCAGAGTATACTTACTCGTTACTTGGATTACGAGGGCAAACTGTTGTGCGATGTTCGTGCATAATCACCATCATTATCCTCAACACGGACCATGTGAGGCTGGCTGCCGTGAAGTCTGGCAGCTCGGTAATGCATTGCGGCCGAGGCTCGCCTTGCGATATTTAGGACAAGCATCCAGAGTTTTCTCTGCAGCAGCAGTTCTCCAACTCTGTTGGCCTTAGCTTGCACCGATTGCAGGTACACCAGGTGGAGACGCCGTCCATGCGACTAGGCTCAGGCTCTTGATCTGTTGAATCGTCCTCCCAACTGTCATCCGAAGCCCCATTGTTTCCGCATCTTTCTCTTTCCAGTAATTCCTCCTCGGAATACTCGGGCTCGTACTGATAGGGCATTATTGTTGCCATTGTGTGGTAAACAAACGAAAATAATTTATAGCGATGGTACTGGTATCTGTTCGCACAAGCTACAAGCAACAAAGGTAGCTGACCAGAGCACAGAAACGAGTCACAGAATACTCAAAGAAATACAGTGAGAGGAATGGAATAAAAAATCTGCTGTTGTGTGTTGTGAAACGGTCTGGTTATATTTATTGAGGAAAGAGGCGTCCTGCCATTTCAATGGCGACACGTCATTAGCTGAAGCGCAGAGAATGTTGACACGAGACGTGTGTTGGCATTGTGAAATGGCCGGTACGCGTCTAGTAATGTCTGACTCAGGGGTGGGGATATGATTTTGTGCCGCAAAGGCAGTCCACCAAGGGCGATGCAGCAACTGATGAGATTATCAGAAGATGGCCGCGTCCTGCTGCCTGATTTCGCTTCTGTTCAAAAGACGAAAACTCTGGTAAGGTGCATAGGAAATGTTTGTTTGATCGATCAACTTATGGTTAAAAACACATGGCCGAACCATAGGGACAATAATATGTCTGACCAAACAATTACTTTAACCCGGGCAATGGCTAGGTCCAGAGTCCTTCCTTAGACAGTCAAGGATGGGCGATGGATGCTGTTGGAAAGGCTCAAGGAGGGTGGAGTTGGGAATGCTGGAGACGTTTTGCCCCTGCAGGGCTGGTCCTTGGTAGTTGAATTATCGAGAGTGGCACTCATTTGCCATCTAGAATAAAATGTAGAAGCAGTCATTTCCGGGGAGAGTTGGGTAGTTGAAGATACAGGGATTCAAAATGAATGAGCGTGGCACGCAATGAACCTCCTGCATGTAGCCCAGTAGAGCCTGGTTAGACTGGCACCAGCAGTTCCCAGTAGCCACTTTTGACTCTACAGGCTACTGTGTGCCATACAACATAACTATGTGACATTAAGTCTGCAGTAGTTTGAGAAAGTCTATAAATGAGCTTTAGATACACATAGAAGCCTTTCAAGGCATAATACATGGTATGTAATCGTCAGGTACATACAGCTTGCATCACTTGTGGAAGTTGGATTTTTGGATCCCTGTGTACGACCTCAATGTGGCCCAGAAGTAGCTCCTACTCCCTTGGTGATGCCCAATACCCAGGAGCTGCTTTTCGATCCTGTCTACTGGGTGATGCCGATACCCAGAAGCTGCTTTTAGCTCATGCTCCCTTAGTGATGCCCGATACACAGGAGCTGCTTTTAGCTCCTGCTCCCTTAATGATGCCCGATACCCAGGAGCTGCTTTTAGCTCATGCTCCCTTAGTGATGCCCGATACCCAGGAGCTGCTTTTAGCTCCTGCTCCCTTAATGATGCCCGATACCCAGGAGCTGCTTTTAGCTCCTGCTCCCTTGGTGATGCCCGATACCCAGAAGCTGCTTTTAGCTCCTGTCTACTGAGTGATGCCTGATGCCCAGGAGCTGCTTTTACGTACAGGGTAATGCCTGATACCCAGAAACTGCTTTTAGCTCCTGCTCCCTTGGTGATGCCTGATACCCAGGAGCTGCTTTTACCTACTGACTGATGCCTGATATCCAGGAGATGCTGTTAGCTCCCGCTCACTCAGGGATGTCTGATTAACTCCTGTCTACTGAATGATGCATGATACCTATGAGCTGCTTTTACCTACTGGGTGATGCCTGATATCCAGGAGCTACTTTACGCTCTTGCTCACCTGGTGGTACTTGACATCCAGGAGCTGTTTTTAGCTGCTGTCTGCTTGGAGAGGCTTTATACACAGGAGCTGCTTTTAGCTCATGTCTACTGAGTGATGCCTGATGCCCAGGAGCTGCTTTTACCTATTGAGTGATGCCTGATATCCAAGCGATGCTGTTAGCCCCCTGGCTGATGCCTGATACCCCGAAGGTGCTTTTACCTACTGGGTGATGCCTGATATCCAGGAGATGTTGTTAGCTCCCGCTCATTCGGGGATGTCTGATTAGCTCCTGTCTACTGGGTGATGCCTGATACCTAGGAGGTGCTTTTACCTACTGGATGATGCCTGATATCCAGGAGCTACTTTACGCTCTTGCTCACCTGGTGGTACTTGCCATCCAGGAGCTGTTTTTAGCTGCTGTCTGCTTGGAGAGGCTTGATACACAGGAGCTGCTTTTAGCTCATGTCTACTGAGTGATGCCTGATGCCCAGGAGCTGCTTTTACCTATTGAGTGATGCCTGATATCCAAGCGATTCTGTTAGCCCCCTGGCTGATGCCTGATACCCCGAAGGTGCTTTTACCTACTGGGTGATGCCTGATATCCAGGAGATGTTGTTAGCTCCCGCTCATTCGGGGATGTCTGATTAGCTCCTGTCTACTGGGTGATGCTTGATACCCTTTTACCTACTGCTTGATGCCTGATAACCAGGAGCTGCTTAATGCTCCTGCTCACTGGGTGATGCCTGATATCCAGGAGCTGGCTTATGCTCCTGCTCACTGGGTGATGCCTGATATGCAGGAGCTGGTTGTAGCACAGTCTGCTGGGTGAACCCTGATACCCAGGGGCTGCTTTACGCTCCTGCTCACAGGGTGGTGGCTGATACCCAGAGGCTGCTTTTAGCTCCTGTCTGCTGGTTGAACCCTGATACCCAGTGGCTGCTTTACGCTCCTGCTCACAGGGCGGTGCCTGATATCGAGGGGCTGCTTATAGCTCCTGTCTGCTGGGTGAACCCTGATACCCAGGGGCTGCTTTACACTCCTGCTCACAGGGTGGTGGCTGATATCCAGAGGCTGCTTTTAGCTCCTGTCTGCTGGGTGTGCCTGATACCCAGTGGCTGCTTTACGCTCCTGCTCACACGATGGGGCCTGATACACAGGGGCTGCTTATAGCTCCTGTCTGCTGGGTGAACCCTGATACCCAGGGGCTGCTTTACGCTCCTGCTCACAGGGTGGTGGCTGATACCCAGAGGCTGCTTTTAGCTCCTGTCTGCTGGTTGAACCCTGATACCCAGTGGCTGCTTTACGCTCCTGCTCACAGGGCGGTGCCTGATACCCAGGGGCTGCTTATAGCTCCTGTCTGCTGGGTGAACCCTGATACCCAGGGGCTGCTTTACACTCCTGCTCACAGGGTGGTGGCTGATATCCAGAGGCTGCTTTTAGCTCCTGTCTGCTGGTTGTGCCTGATACCCAGTGGCTGCTTTATGCTCCTGCTCACAGGGTGGTGCCTGATACCCAGGGGCTGCTTTTAGCTCCTGTCTGCTGGGTGAACCCTGATACCCAGTGGCTGCTTTACGCTCCTGCTCACAGGGCGGTGCCTGATACCCAGGGGCTGCGTTTAGCTCATGTCTTCTGGGAGATGCCTGATACCTGGGAGATGCTTTTAGCTCCTGTCTGCTGGGTGTGCCTGATACCCAGGGGCTGCTTTACGCTCCTGCTCATAGGGCGGTGGCTTATACCCAGGGGCTGCTGTTAGCTCCTGTCTGCTGGGTGAACCCTGATACCCAGGGGCTTCTTTACGCTCCTGCTCACAGGGTGGTGCCTGATACCCAGGGGCTGCGTTTAGCTCATGTCTGCTGGGAGATGCCTGATACCCGGGAGATGCTTTTAGCTCCTGTCTGCTGGGTGTGCCTGATACCCAGGGGCTGCTTTACGCTCCTGCTCACAGGGCGGTGCCTTATACCCAGGGGCTGCTTTTAGCTCCTGTCTGCTGGGTGAACCCTGATACCCAGGGGTTGCTTTACGCTCCTACTCACAGGGTGGTTCCCGATACCCAGAGGCTGTGTTTAGCTGCTGTCTGCTGGGTGTGCCTGATACCCGGGAGATGCCTTTTGTTCATGTCTGCTGGTTGAACCCCGATACCCAGGGGCTGCTTTACGTTGCTGCTCACAGGGTGGTGCCCGATACCCAGGGGCGGCGTTTAGCTCATGTCTGCTGGTTGAAGCCTGATACCCAGGGGCTGCTTTACACACCTGCTCACTGAGTGGTGCCTGATACCCACGAGCCACTTTTACCTCTTGTTGAACAAATCTTTATTTTGTTCCCTTGGACCCTGGAGATATTAAGTTGGGACAACAAAGGTGCCCGGGGGATGCTCGTCAAAGTGCAAAGGTATCCTGACCTTTGCACAAAGGCAATACCATTAGCTATGACTTTGGCATAGTAGTTGGAAGGGTCATCAGCCGAAATGTGAAATGTGGGCCAGAAGGAGGCCCCTTTACAACTAGGACAGTGGCACCCGATCTGCCAGGTCAGAAGTCATAGAATAATGGAACAGACGTCCAGCAGCCAGGAGGTATTCGGTGATCAAGTTTAAATGTTTGCCGAATTTAGCAAAGGAGCTCTGCCGATGAGCAGCGCAGCTGCAAGGGCAGGGGGGCAATATGGTACGATCCGCGTTTTTAAGTCGTGGAGCAGGGTGTGGAAATCAGTGGTAGAAGTGCACTGAAAAGACGAGTGGAACTGTGGTCTCGGTAGCATCCTGCCGCATGTGACAAGGTGTCGCGGCTGGGCCACTGCAATAATCTTAGTGTCTAGTAACTAAGTCTCCTATTACAACTTGACATTTGCAGTAGGTGGTCAGTCAATGAGCATGTTAATGGCTGATAGGCTCGCCAGTAGCCTGATCTTCCACTCTGGCGCCAAGTGGAGGGCACGGGGGGCACTGGGGGAGGGCACTGGGCCTGTGCTAATGAGTCAAGGCCATTTCCGGGTTGTAGATACTGGGCTTTTGAATGGGGAAGGTTTGCATTGGGGATAGACATGTCTCAAAGAGTTTGAATTTCTACTTGCTGGAGGCTGAGTCTGTGGCCATCAGGGGTGGACTGGGAACCAAAAGAGGCCCAGGGTGCAGAGGCCCACCGGGAAATCTCCAGAGTACCCTTTAGGCCAGTCCAGCCCCGGTGGCCATGCCAGAGGATGGTGTTTGGTGGGTCAGAAATAATAGCTGAAAAGGGAGGTGGACGCTGCTGAGGAAATGTGGCTGATCCAATAGGGACGACGACAAAGTGGGGGTACATCGACATCTAGGGGGCGCAACCTTCATCTAAGAACCGGTACCCCGGTGCCCCAAAGCCAGCATGCTACTGTTGCCTGATTATTCAGCTGCTTTAGATGTCCAATGTGATATGATATGATATTTGTATCGTGCCTCTACACAAGTATTTGTAGGCGCCACAAGATGGGAGGGGAACAGAGGATGACAGGACAAACGATCTTCCTAGATCAGATCTTGCAAGTGCAACGAGAAGTGCACGGGAGAGAGTGTCGGGAAGTGCAGGGAAGGGGTAGAGGGGAAGTGCAGGGAAGGGGTAGAGGGGAAGGGGTGGAGGGGAAGTGCAGGGAAGGGGTGGAGGGGAAGTGCAGGGAAGGGGTAGAGGGGAAGGGTGGAGGGGAAGTGCAGGGAAGGGGTGGAGGGGAAGTGCAGGGAAGGGGTAGAGGGGAAGGGTGGAGGGGAAGTGCAGGGAAGGGGTGGAGGGGAAGTGCTGGGAAGGGGTGGAGGGGAAGTGCAGGGAAGGGGTCAGGGAAGGGGTAGAGCGGAAGTGCAGGGAAGGGGTAGAGGGGAAGTGCAGGGAAGGGGTAGAGGGGAAGTACAGGGAAGTGGTCAGGGAAGGGGTAGAGGGGAAGTGCAGGGAAGGGGTAGAGGGGAAGTTCAGGGAAGGGGTAGAGGGGAAGTACAGGGAAGGGGTAGAGGGGAAGTACAGGGAAGGGGTAGAGTGGAAGTGCAGGGAAGGGGTAGAGGGGAAGTACAGGGAAGGGGTAAAGGGGAAGTGCAGGGAAGGGGTAGAGGGGAAGTACAGGGAAGGGGTAGAGGGAAGTACAGGGAATGGCCAGAGGGGAAGTGCAGGGAAGCGGTAGAGGGGAAGTACAGGGAAGGGGTAGAGGGGAAGTGCAGGGAAGGGGTAGAGGGGAAGTGCAGGGAAGGGGTAGAGGGTAAGTGCAGGGAAGGGGTAGAGGGAGAGTACAGGGAAGGGGTAGAGGGGAAGTGCAGGGAAGGGGTAGAGGGGAAGTACAGGGAAGGGGTAAAGGGGAAGTGCAGGGAAGGGGTAGAGGGGAAGTACAAGGAATGGGTAGCGGGGAAGTGCAGGGAAGGGGTAGAGGGGAAGTGCAGGGACAGGGTAGAGGGTTAGTGCAGGGAAGAGGTAGAGGGGAAGTGCAGGGAAGGGGTAGAAGGAAGTGCAGGGAAGGGGTAGAGGGGAAGTGCAGGGAAGCGGTAGAGGGGAAGTACAGGGAAGGGGTAGAGGGGAAGTGCAGGGAAGGGGTAGAGGGGAAGTGCAGGGAAGGGGTAGAGGGTAAGTGCAGGGAAGGGGTAGAGGGAGAGTACAGGGAAGGGGTAGAGGGGAAGTGCAGGGAAGGGGTAGAGGGGAAGTACAGGGAAGGGGTAAAGGGGAAGTGCAGGGAAGGGGTAGAGGGGAAGTACAGGGAATGGGTAGCGGGGAAGTGCAGGGAAGGGGTAGAGGGGAAGTGCAGGGACAGGGTAGAGGGTTAGTGCAGGGAAGGGGTAGAGGGGAAGTGCAGGGAAGGGGTAGAGGGAAGTGCAGGGAAGGGGTAGAGGGAAGTGCAGGGAAGGAGTAGAGGGGAAGTACAGGGAAGGGGTCAGGGAAGGGGTAGAGGGGAAGTGCAGGGAAGGGGTAGAGGGGAAGTACAGGGAAGTGGTCAGGGAAGGGGTAGAGGGGAAGTGCAGGGAAGGGGTAGAGGGGAAGTGCAGGGAAGGGGTAGAGGGGAAGTACAGGGAAGTGGTCAGGGAAGGGGTAGAGGGGAAGTGCAGGGAAGGGGTAGAGGGGAAGTTCAGGGAAGGAGTAGAGGGGAAGTACAGGGAATGGGTAGCGGGGAAGTGCAGGGAAGGGGTAGAGGGGAAGTGCAGGGAAGGGGTAGAGGAGAAGTACAGGGAAGGGGTAAAGGGGAAGTACAGGGAAGGGGTAGAGGGAAGTACAGGGAATGGCCAGAGGGGAAGTGCAGGGAAGCGGTAGAGGGGAAGTACAGGGAAGGGGTAGAGGGGAAGTGCAGGGAAGGGGTAGAGGGGAAGTGCAGGGAAGGGGTAGAGGGTAAGTGCAGGGAAGGTGTAGAGGGAGAGTACAGGGAAGGGGTAGAGGGGAAGTGCAGGGAAGGGGTAGAGGGGAAGTACAGGGAAGGGGTAAAGGGGAAGTGCAGGGAAGGGGTAGAGGGGAAGTACAGGGAATGGGTAGCGGGGAAGTGCAGGGAAGGGGTAGAGGGGAAGTGCAGGGACAGGGTAGAGGGTTAGTGCAGGGAAGGGGAGGGGAAGTACA
Source organism: Ambystoma mexicanum (assembly GCF_040938575.1). NCBI lineage: Eukaryota > Metazoa > Chordata > Amphibia > Caudata > Ambystomatidae > Ambystoma > Ambystoma mexicanum. Next base: position 1,641,481,654 of record NC_090937.1, read on the forward strand.
GGGAAGGGGTAGAGGGGAAGTGCAGGGAAGGGGTAGAGGGGAAGTGCAGGGAAGGGGTAGAGGGGAAGTGCAGGGAAGGGGTAGAGGGGAAGTGCAAGGAAGGGGTAGAGGGGAAGTGCAGGGAAGGGGTAGAGGGGAAGTGCAGGCAAGGGGTAGAGGGGAAGTACAGGGAAGGTGTATGGGGAAGTAAAGGGAAGGGGTAGAGGGGAAGTGCAGGGAAGGGGTCAGGGAAGGGGTAGAGGGGAAGTTCAGGGAAGGGGTAGAGGGAGGTGCAGGGAAGGGGTAGAGGGAGGTGCAGGGAAGGGGTAGAGGGGAAGTATAGAGAAGGGTTAGAGGGGAAGTACAGGGAAGGGGTATAGTGGAAGTACAGGGAAGGGGTAGAGGGGAAGTGCAGGGAAGGGGTAGAGGGGAAGTTCAGGGAAGGGGTAGAGGTGAATTGCAGGGAAGCGGTAGAGGGGAAGTGCAGGGAAGCGGTTGAGGGGAAGTGCAGGGAAGGGGTAGAGGGGAAGTACAGGGAAGGGGTAGAGTGGAAGTGCAGGGAAGGGGTAGAGGGGAAGTAAAGGGAAGGGGTAAAGGGGAAGTGCAGGGAAGGGGTAGAGGGGAAGTACAGGGAAGGGGTAGAGGGAAGTACAGGGAATGGCCAGAGGGGAAGTGCAGGGAAGCGGTAGAGGGGAAGTACAGGGAAGGGGTAGAGGGGAAGTGCAGGGAAGGGGTAGAGGGGAAGTGCAGGGAAGGGGTAGAGGGTAAGTGCAGGGAAGGGGTAGAGGGAGAGTACAGGGAAGGGGTAGAGGGGAAGTGCAGGGAAGGGGTAGAGGGGAAGTACAGGGAAGGGGTAAAGGGGAAGTGCAGGGAAGGGGTAGAGGGGAAGTACAAGGAATGGGTAGCGGGGAAGTGCAGGGAAGGGGTAGAGGGGAAGTGCAGGGACAGGGTAGAGGGTTAGTGCAGGGAAGAGGTAGAGGGGAAGTGCAGGGAAGGGGTAGAAGGAAGTGCAGGGAAGGGGTAGAGGGGAAGTGCAGGGAAGCGGTAGAGGGGAAGTACAGGGAAGGGGTAGAGGGGAAGTGCAGGGAAGGGGTAGAGGGGAAGTGCAGGGAAGGGGTAGAGGGTAAGTGCAGGGAAGGGGTAGAGGGAGAGTACAGGGAAGGGGTAGAGGGGAAGTGCAGGGAAGGGGTAGAGGGGAAGTACAGGGAAGGGGTAAAGGGGAAGTGCAGGGAAGGGGTAGAGGGGAAGTACAGGGAATGGGTAGCGGGGAAGTGCAGGGAAGGGGTAGAGGGGAAGTGCAGGGACAGGGTAGAGGGTTAGTGCAGGGAAGGGGTAGAGGGGAAGTGCAGGGAAGGGGTAGAGGGAAGTGCAGGGAAGGGGTAGAGGGAAGTGCAGGGAAGGAGTAGAGGGGAAGTACAGGGAAGGGGTCAGGGAAGGGGTAGAGGGGAAGTGCAGGGAAGGGGTAGAGGGGAAGTACAGGGAAGTGGTCAGGGAAGGGGTAGAGGGGAAGTGCAGGGAAGGGGTAGAGGGGAAGTGCAGGGAAGGGGTAGAGGGGAAGTACAGGGAAGTGGTCAGGGAAGGGGTAGAGGGGAAGTGCAGGGAAGGGGTAGAGGGGAAGTTCAGGGAAGGAGTAGAGGGGAAGTGCAGGGAAGGGGTAGAGGAGAAGTACAGGGAAGGGGTAAAGGGGAAGTACAGGGAAGGGGTAGAGGGAAGTACAGGGAATGGCCAGAGGGGAAGTGCAGGGAAGCGGTAGAGGGGAAGTACAGGGAAGGGGTAGAGGGGAAGTGCAGGGAAGGGGTAGAGGGGAAGTGCAGGGAAGGGGTAGAGGGTAAGTGCAGGGAAGGTGTAGAGGGAGAGTACAGGGAAGGGGTAGAGGGGAAGTGCAGGGAAGGGGTAGAGGGGAAGTACAGGGAAGGGGTAAAGGGGAAGTGCAGGGAAGGGGTAGAGGGGAAGTACAGGGAATGGGTAGCGGGGAAGTGCAGGGAAGGGGTAGAGGGGAAGTGCAGGGACAGGGTAGAGGGTTAGTGCAGGGAAGGGGAGGGGAAGTACAGGGAAGGGGTAGAGGGGAAGTGCAGGGAAGGGGTAGAGGGAAGGGGTAGAGGGGAAGTGCAGGGAAGGGGTAGAGGGGAAGTGCAAGGAAGGGGTAGAGGGGAAGTGCAGGGAAGGGGTAGAGGGGAAGTGCAGGCAAGGGGTAGAGGGGAAGTACAGGGAAGGTGTATGGGGAAGTAAAGGGAAGGGGTAGAGGGGAAGTGCAGGGAAGGGGTCAGGGAAGGGGTAGAGGGGAAGTTCAGGGAAGGGGTAGAGGGAGGTGCAGGGAAGGGGTAGAGGGAGGTGCAGGGAAGGGGTAGAGGGGAAGTATAGAGAAGGGTTAGAGGGGAAGTACAGGGAAGGGGTATAGTGGAAGTACAGGGAAGGGGTAGAGGGGAAGTGCAGGGAAGGGGTAGAGGGGAAGTTCAGGGAAGGGGTAGAGGTGAATTGCAGGGAAGCGGTAGAGGGGAAGTGCAGGGAAGCGGTTGAGGGGAAGTGCAGGGAAGGGGTGGAGGGGAAGTGCAGGGAAGGGGTAGAGGGGAAGTGCAGGGAAGGGGTAGAGGAAAGTGCAGGGAAGGGGTACAGGGGAAGTACAGGGAAGGGGTAGAGGGGAAGACAGGGAAGGGGTAGAGGGATGTACAGGGAAGGGGTAGAGGGGAAGTACAGGGAAGGGGTAGAGGGGAAGTGCAGGGAAGGGGTAGAGGGAAGTGCAGGGAAGGGGTAGAGGGGAAGTACAGGGAAGGGGTAGAGGGGAAGTGCAGGGAAGGGGTAGAGGGGAAGTAGAGGTAAGGGGTCAGGGAAGGGGTAGAGGGGAAGTGCAGGGAAGGGGTAGAGGGGAAGTGCAGGGAAGGGGTAGAGGGGAAGTGCAGGGAAGGGGTAGAGGGGAAGAACAGGGAAGGGGTCAGGGAAGGGGTAGAGGGGAAGTGCAGGGAAGGGGTAGAGGGGAAGTGCAGGGAAGGGGTAGTGGGGAAGTACAGGGAAGGGGTAGAGGGGAAGTACAGGGAAAGGGTAGAGGGGAAAGTGCAGGGAAGGGGTACAGGGGAAGTACAGGGAAGGGGTAGAGGCGAAGTGCAGGGAAAGGGTAGAGGAGAAGTGCAGGGAAGGGGTAGAGGGAAAGCACAGGGAAGGGGTAGAGGGGAAGTGCAAGGAAGGGGTAGAGGGGAAGTGCAGGGAAGGGGTAGAGGGGAAGTGCAGGCCAGGGGTAGAGGGGAAGTACAGGGAAGGTGTATGGGGAAGTAAAGGGAAGGGGTAGAGGGGAAGTGCAGGGAAAGGGTCAGGGAAGGGGTAGAGGGGAAGTTCAGGGAAGGGGTAGAGGGAGGTGCAGGGAAGGGGTAGAGGGAGGTGCAGGGAAGGGGTAGAGGGGAAGTACAGAGAAGGGTTAGAGGGGAAGTACAGGGAAGGGGTATAGAGGAAGTACAGGGGAGGGGTAGAGGGGAAGTGCAGGGAAGGGGTAGAGGGGAAGTTCAGGGAAGGGGTAGAGGTGAATTGCAGGGAAGCGGTAGAGGGGAAGTGCAGGGAAGCGGTAGAGGGGAAGTGCAGGGAAGGGGTGGAGGGGAAGTGCAGGGAAGGGGTAGAGGGGAAGTGCAGGGAAGGGGTAGAGGGAAGTGCAGGGACGGGGTAGAGGGGAAGTACAGGGAAGAGGTCAGGGAATGGGTAAAGGGGAAATGCAGGGAAGTGGTAGAAGGGAAGTGCAGAGAAGGGGTAGAGGGGAAGTACACGGAAGGGGTCAGGGAAGGGGTAGTGGGAAGTGCAGGGAAGGAGAGGGAAGTGCAGGGAAGGGGTAGAGGGGAAGTGCAGGGAAGGGGTAGAGGGGAAGTACAGGGAAGGGGTAGAGGGAAGTGCAGGGAAGGGGTAGAGGGGAAGTACAGGGAAGGGGTCAGGGAAGGGGTAGAGAAGTGCAGGGAAGGGGTAGAGGGGAAGTGCAGGGAAGGGGTAGAGGGGAAGTACAGGGAAGGGGTAGAGGGGAAGTGCAGTGAAGGGGTAGAGGGGAAGTGCAGGGAAGGGGTAGAGGGGAAGTGCAGGGAAGGGGTAGAGGCGATGTACAGGGAAGTGGTCAGAGAAGGGGTAGAGGGGAAGTGCAGGAAAGGGGTAGAGGGGAAGTGCAGGGAAGGGGTCAGGGAAGGTGTAGAGGGGAAGTGCAGGGAAGGGGTAGAGGGGAAGTGAAGGGAAGGGGTAGAGGGGAAGTACGGGGAAGGAGTAGAGTGGAAGTACAGGCAGAGCCGGCCGTAGGGGGGGGGGGGCGAGCCGGGCGATCGCCCGGGGCGCCACGCCCCCCAGGGCGCCTTTTGCCCCTGCCACGCCAGCTCGGGGGAGTCTTTCAAGTGCTCCCCGAGCTGGCGTTGTGGGACAAGGCGCAGCAGGTGGCCTTTTACTGTAAAAGGTACCCGCGGCGGTGGGTGCATTTAAAAGCGCCCCTCCGCCGTGGACACTTTTCACAAGAAAAGGCGCCATTAGCCCCCCAGCAGGCCAGCTCCGGGGAGTCTTTCAAGCGCTCCCCCGAGCTGGCGTGGTGGCAGAAGGTGTGGCAGGCGCCACATTGTCATTGAATGAACCCGCGATGGCGGGCTCATTCAATGACAATGGGGTGCTAACGGCACCTATTTAACCGCCTCGCCGGAGGGAGGCGGTTAAAAAAAAAAAAAAAGTTGTCCATCCTGGCCCCGCCCCCTGTTAGCCAGGAGGACGTGGTGGGCGAGGGGGGGGGCGTCAGTTCGCCCCAGGCGCTGCTGGTCTTAAGGTCGGCCGGTAGAGGGGAAGTGCAGGGAAGGGGTAGAGGGGAAGTACAGGGAAGGGGTCAGGGAAGGGGTAGCGGGGAAGTGCAGGGAAGGGGTAGAGGGGAAGTACAGGGAAGGGGTAGAGGGGAAGTACAGGGATGGGATAGAGGGAAAGTGCAGGGAAGGGGTAGAGGCGAAGTACAGGGAATGGGTAGCGGGGAAGTGTAGGGAAGGGGTAGAGAGGAAGTACAGGGAAGGGGTAGAGGGGAAGTGCAGGGAAGGGGTAGAGAGGAAGTGCAGGGAGGGGTAGAGGGGAAGTGCAGGCAAGGGGTAGAGGGGAAGTACAGGGAAGGGGTAGAGGGGAAGTACAGGGAAGGGGTCAGGGAAGGGTTAGAGGGGAAGTTCAGGGAAGGGGTAGAGGGAAATGCAGGAAGGGGTTGAGGGGAAGTACAGAGAAGGGGTAGAGGGGAAGTACAGGGAAGGGGTATAGTGGAAGTACAGGGAAGGGGTAGAGGCGAAGTGCAGGGAAGGGGTAGAGGGGACGTTCAGGGAAGGGGTAGAGGGGAAGTGCAGGGAAGGGGTAGAGGGGAAGTGCAGGGAAGGGGTGGAGGGGAAGTGCAGGGAAGGGGTAGGGGGAAGTGCAGGGAAAGGGTAGAGGGAAGTGCAGGGAAGGGGTAGAGGGGAAGTACAGGGAAGGGGTCAGGGAAGGGGTAAAGGGGAAGTGCAGGGAAGGGGTAGAGGAAAAATGCAGGGAAGGGGTAGAGGGGAAGTACACGGAAGGGGTCAGGGAAGGGGTAGAGGGGAAGTGCAGGGATGGGGTAGAGGGGAAGTGCAGGGAATGGGGAGAGGGGAAGTGCAGGGAAGGGGTAGAGGGGAAGTGCAGGGAAGGGGTGGAGGGGAAGTGCAGGGAAGGGGTAGAGGGAAGTGCAGGGAAGGGGTAGAGGGGAAGTGCAGGGAAGGGGTAGAGGGGAAGTGCAGGGAAGGGGTGGAGGGGAAGTGCAGGGAAGGGGTAGAGGGAAGTGCAGGGAAGGAGTAGAGGGGAAGTACAGGGAAGGGGTCAGGGAAGGGGTAGAGGGGAAGTGCAGGGAAGGGGTGGAGGGGAAGTGCAGGGAAGGGGTAGAGGGGAAGTACAGGGAAGGGGTCAGGGAAGGGGTAGAGGGGAAGTGAAGGGAAGGAGTAGAGGGGAAGTGCAGGGACGGGGTAGAGGGAAGTGCAGGGAAGGGGTAGAGGGGAAGTGCAGGGAAGGGGTAGAGGGGAAGTGCAGGGACAGGGTAGAGGGTTAGTGCAGGGAAGGGGTAGAGGGGAAGTGCAGGGAAGGGGTAGAGGGGAAGTGCAGGGAAGGGGTAGAGGGGAAGTGCAGGGAAGGGGTAGAGGGAAGTGCAGGGAAGGAGTAGAGGGGAAGTACAGGGAAGGGGTCAGGGAAGGGGTAGAGGGGAAGTGCAGGGAAGGGGTGGAGGGGAAGTGCAGGGAAGGGGTAGAGGGGAAGTACAGGGAAGGGGTCAGGGAAGGGGTAGAGGGGAAGTGAAGGGAAGGAGTAGAGGGGAAGTGCAGGGACGGGGTAGAGGGAAGTGCAGGGAAGGGGTAGAGGGGAAGTGCAGGGAAGGGGTAGAGGGGAAGTGCAGGGACAGGGTAGAGGGTTAGTGCAGGGAAGGGGTAGAGGGGAAGTGCAGGGAAGGGGTAGAGGGGAAGTGTAGGGAAGGGGTAGAGGGGAAGTGCAGGGACGGGGTAGAGGGTTAGTGCAGGGAAGGGGTTGAGGGGAAGTGCAGGGACGGGGTAGAGGGGAAGTGCAGGGAAGGGGTAGAAGGGAAGTGCAGGCAAGGGGTAAAGGGGAAGTGCAGGGAAGGGGTAGAGGGGAAGTGCATGGAAGGGGTAGAGGGGAAGTGCAGGGAAGGGGTAGAGGGGAAGTGCCGGGAAGGGGCAGAGGGGAAGTTCATATCAAGAAGGTGTATGTGCCTCTACTGGAGGATTTGACGAGGCACAAGGCGCCAGCTGTTCCTAAGCCAGAGAGCGTATTCTCAGGAAGCTCTGAGTGTTGTGTTGAGTGCACCGCTCTGCGGTCCATGCCATTCCCGCTGCAGCACTGTCTGTCCGCGCAATGAGACCCTCAGTCGGCGGCGTGTCGGCGTCTTCCTGGAATTTATTCCTGGTGGTTTCGTAGGCCACTCTCATGGAGTACCTCATTTCATTGCTGGGTCGCCTTCTGTACATACAACATGTTTTTTGCTGTAGAACTAGGACCCTGATTGTTCATTTGGGTGCTTACTGGGCATCACCGCATGTGGGGTTTTTGAGGATTTTATATTTATTTTATTCTGTTTATTACATCATGTTCTACACTGTGGGATGCATGAATAACTATGACTGACCTTATAAGCCTGACAAGAAAGATGCTCGATTCATCGCGGCTACTGTGAATGGAAATTGTTAGCATTAAATAATTGATGCAAAAACAGAAAACAGAAAAACAAAGCAAGAAATACATCAACAACGTTGATGCATTGGTTGACAGTAATTAGTCTTCAGAAATGGATTGACATTTCATTGTAACAGAAACTAATAGAAATCGTTTTTGAAGCTAAGATGTTGGGCACATTCTGGGGAACGTTTTTGTATTGAACCCCATGTACCCAACAGTAGGGGTTTCCCTCATGTACTGGTGGGTGCTATGAGTAGTAAGCTGTACCCCATCTGACTGTGAACACTCTTTGTTAATGGAGTTCAAATATTTCTTAAATCAGGGATGCAACCGTTGCAGTCAAACCGAAATCAATGCCGCTCTTTAATTGACTACTAAGGGTTATTGACCAGTGAAATCAATGCCGCTCTTTGACTACTAAGGGTTATTGACCATCGAAATCAATGCCACTCTTTGACTACTAAGGGTTATTGACCAGCGAAATCAATGCCACTCTTTAATTGACTACTAAGGGTTATTGACCAGCAAAATCAATGCCGTTCTTTGACTACTAAGGGTTATTGACCAGCGAAATCAATGCCACTGTTTGACTACTAAGGGTTATTGACCAGCGAAATCAATGCCTCTCTTTGACTACTAAGGGTTATTGACCAGCAAAATCAATGCCACTCTTTGACTACTAAGGGTTATTGACCAGCGAAATCAATGCCGCTCTTTGATTACTAAGGGTTATTGACCAGCCACATCATATCAGTGTGAAGGGTAGAACTCCCCATCATAGAAAGATTCCAGCATCCCCAAGCTTCGCAATTTACCTTTAAAAATATACCCTTGAGCTCAAGAAATATGTATAGTCTCGCCCCTGATCTTTCTCCTAGGGCCCCAAAAACTGAGCCCTCTCATGCTTCAGAAGATTGAAAGGATGCAGGTGACGCACCCATCCAAAATGGTCTTCAATGGAGCTCACATTGGACCATTTAATCCATCAAATACCTTGTGGTGGGAAAGAAAGGCATGCTAAGGAAGTTCTCTGCTCATCCAGCACCCCAATACCTCTACCCAAGAGGATAAACGAATGCAAACATTTTGAGTTGAAGACACAGTGATGGACAACAAGCATCATTTTGGTCTATGTGTAATTAGACGACTGTCTCCTCCCTGCAGAGGGCCCAAACACCTACCACCTACCAGCTACTTCAAGACCTGGGTACCCCCTTGAACAGGGAGCAGACCAACCAATCGCCCACCCACGATTTGGTGATCATAGGTGTGAGACTTAAGACCCGTAAGGGGCTGTTGGTACTCCAAGAAGCCTGAGCACTCAAACTAGGACAAGACCTAACCAGCCTGGCTCCTCCTGCAGCCCCAATGAAACAGGTTATCTACATAAAGGGCCACATTTCAGCGCGCATGTTTCTGGTACCGTGGACCAGGGCTTACCTCTGACCCCCAGTATCCTTCATCATACTGAACTGGTCATGAGATCAACAGGGCCATAACTACCCCCTCTAAGTTCCCCGGTCCTTGCATCAAGATCTACAGTGGTAGTGCATTCTTTCCCATCCAGTGCAGGGGTTCCCCCTTGGTCCCCCAAGCCACCTTATTGCCAATGGATTCCATCAGGTTGGGGTGGATTGCCTTCGTAGGTGACCCCTCCTCTCAAGGTAAGTAGCTCCTTGGACAAAGCAAAACAAACTGGAGGGAACCCACCCCCATATGGGAGGGATTGGCCTCCCTTTCCCCCTTTCCAGGAGGCCAAGGACTGGTGGTTTGTGCTGACAGTATGACTGCTCTTGTGTTCCATCAGCAAGCAAGGGGGCACCTATAACTCCTAGAGGCAGGGCAGCAGAGATTGCCACCTGGGTAGAAGCACACCTTCTGTCCCTGAAGCCGCCCACATGCAGGGGATGCTGGCCGTCTTTCTTGCTTCTCCATAAATTAAACGGAACCCTCTGGCTTTTTAGTTGATGTGTCAGAAGTGTGGCCAGCCATGGCTGGATATGTCCACCGCCCCAGAGCACAAGGGCAGATGCTTGGAGAATCGACTTCTGAACCATTGTATGGACGTCAGCCCTTCTTTCCCCCTGTTTCTCTTATTCCCAAGGGCCCTTGTGAGGGCTCAGAAATGTGAGGCGGACAACTTTGTGAAGGTTTTTCAAAAGACCGTGATAATCCTCAGGAGGAACCAATTCTAAATGCTGTAGGATCTGTCAACAGTACATCTAATACCACCCAAAAGGGACAGACCTGCTTAATAATAATAATAATAATTTGGCATTTACATAGCGCTACGAACCCTCAGGTATCTGAGCGCTGCTTATTATTACCCACGGTGTGTGGTGCTCATTTATCGACCTCGGAAGGATGAAAGGCTGAGTTTGGCCATGCCGGGATTCGCAGGCTCTGCACAGATGTCAAAGCGAGCGCTCTACTCGCTGTGCCACTTGACCGGCTTAACATCATTCACACGTTACACAGTCCTAGCTCAGTCACAGCTTGTTATTTGAACCAAGACACACAGTGCCCAAAAAGGATCAGGCAAAAGAGACAGAAACACCTCTATTTGTCCCTGAACCCCCACACCTGCACCTTGGAGCCAGAGGTGAGCCGTTTATCTACGAAAAGATAGAATAAATCTTGGTACACAGAAATTGGCTTTCATCCATTCATTACTACAACTCTGGGTATTGTCTACAAATCTTGGACCTCTGCTGGTCCATAGATAGTCAGAACAACTTAGAAAAATGGCAATGTCTCAGGGTCAGTCTTAAATATTTATTGCACCTGGATCATATGGCACTATTCATACTAAAAATGTGCCAACCAACATGTATTCAATTCAAGGCAATATTTTTACGAAGACATAATGAAATAAGAGAGATCCCATTCTCTCCGATCAGCAGTTTGGTTTACGTTAATTACAAGCTTGTTCGCCATACTGAAACTGCAGCCCGGTTTCAATGGCCTATTAGCATAGTGTCCAGCTTCATCAGGACCCTCTTCTAAACTGTTCGTGTTATATCACTAGGGGCAAGTCCAAACAATGGTGTCTACTATGATGGTACTTGTATGCCGCTGTCTTCGTTACTGTGGACGAGGCTGTGTGCATTGACTGCACAGTGGGCAACTACTGTGTGAACCCCTGGCCACTGATGGTGGCATGAATGAATAACCACTGTAACTTTATCCACAAAGTCTATGGGCCTCATTCCGAGTATGGCGGTAAGGGATAGCGGCCACCGGTAACGAGACCGGTGGCGGTATTCCCTTACCGCCATACTCCCAGTTCCCTCTGCGCCCTCGCCCTTAACGCCTGCTTTGAGCAGGTGTTAAAGTCGAGGGCGCAAAGGGGCCTGCAAGCCAATAACGGTGACCGTAATGAACGGTCACCGTTATTTGCATCTTCCCCATTCCCATTGAGCCCTATGGGGGCTCATTTGGGAATGGGGAAGAGCCTTGGTGAATGGGGAATCACCGCCCCGCCAACCTTGGAATGGGGCGGTGATTCCGCCATCCACCAAGGCGCTGCCGGTCCGGGTACGGCGTCAACCAAGGCGTTAGTAGCGCCATTGGTTAGCGCCGTACTCGGAATGAGGCCCTATGTATTTATTTTTTATTTTTTGGGAATTCTGGTTTGTTTATTGCGCCACATGCCCGCAGGCCTCAGGACGCACACACAAAACTGCAGCCTTACCCTCTCTGTTTTCCCAAGCCAATTTTTGTGTACCAGGACACGGGATAATAGCTGTAGCTTGTCCACAGCAGATTATTCTTGACTCCTTATTCTATCTTTTCGTAGATAAGTGGCTCACCATCGGCTCCTAGGTGCAGGGACGGGGATTAAGGCGCAGATAGAGGTGTGTTCTGTCCCTTTTGCCTGATCCTTTTCGGACACTGTGTATCTTGGTACAAATAACAAGATTTGACTGAGCTGGTCTGTGAAACGTGTGAATGATGTGTAAGTAGGTTTGTCCCCTTTGGGTGGTTTTTCAAAAGATGCCATTTTATGAAATGAAAAGTTTGGTTAAGGCCTCACTATTCAAACCCTGAGGGGGAGTTCCATGCCTAAAATAAACTAAAGGAAACACTTTAACAAAGGACATCTTTCCCTCACACTTACACATATCATGAATCAAATAAGGTAAGCATGGCAGTTCAAAAGATTACAAAATATAATAATTGAATTTGTATTATGATAACAGTCTCTCCTTATAATCTGGGTGAATTCCCCTCCCCCAGAATCAAGCAGTATTCTGCTCGCTCCACAGTTCCAAAATGAAATAAGGGAATCCTGGTTTGTAACAAAGTTCCAACACAGTGCTTTGTAATTCCAACTTGACAACAGAAAGTTCCAACACTCCAATGATTCAACAAAGAAAATGAAAAGTTCTCCCTCTTCCTTGAACAAGAGTACGATTATAACTTTCATGCCCTGCCGCCAGAGCGGGCATGGCATAGGGGTATGAAAGTTATTCGGACCCCGGGATTTCCCAGGGTGCAGAACATTTTTTGTTTTTTTATTCTGAAGTAAGATGGGCTCAGCACAAGCACATCTCCCGTCGGAATGATAAAAAAAGTTTTAAAAAAATGTCTGTTAGGCGGAAACCTGTGCAGTTCCCTCTGGGACCACTGTAAAAGATTTAGGACTACAGGTGTTTGGCAGTAAACCCACTTGGTAGCAGTCTGTACCACACAGATTCACTCGGTAGCTGTGGCTGAGCAGTCAGACTTCCCTCAAGAAGAGTTAAGCAGTATGTGGAGTATACAATATAGGGCAATTCTTCACAGTAAGACAAGCAAACACGCAACGAGGCTCAGTGTAAAGATATTAAGGTATTTATTTATAACGGAACATCTATAGAAAACACTCTGGCAGTATCACGGCAAACAATTCAGTTACAATTACTCTACGAAGCAAAAGATCAATCCCCCTAACAATAACTCGACAAGTCTAGGTTTTACCAGCATCACTTATTTGCAGACAGATGTGTATGCTGCCACGTAGATGGCACTCTAGTATTTGTTAGGACGGGAGAGAAAAATAAGTAGGTTACGAAATCAACACAGTTCGATACTTCACGGGAAAAATGCAAGGCAAGAAGACAAGAACCACAATAGATCATAAAGTTCAGAGGCCAGGCCCACTCGGAGAGAGGCAAGGCGATGTGTCCCAAAAAGTCTCTTTGTGGAAATGCGTTTGAGTCTGTGTAGCAAATTGTTATTGGAAGATTGAACCAGTTCAGAACAACACGCTAGAGAAAGCTTGGAGGCGACCCTATGGAGAGGCGAGGATTAAGACACCTCACTCTATCCGGCAACAAGGGAAGCCAGGCGGACACAGTACCTTGATTGTGGAGGGCCGCTCCGGCGGCGGCAGTTGTTCCTGGTGGTGGATGCACGTCAGGTCTTTGCCAAGAGTAGAGATGATCTCGTCGTCGAAGAAAAGTGAAGTCCAGTGCACCACCAGGGAAGAGACCAGCCACGGAGTGCTCCGTCACAAGGCACCACCTTGTGGTCGCGGTACAGGGGTAGTGGCTATCCGGTTGCCGAGGTGCTCTGCACGGGCAATTCGACCACTGCGTCCTGAGGCGAAGAAAAAGCAAAGGGGACTGGTTGTTCCCACCAGTCAGGGGAAGAGACTCTCCGGCAGGGAGATCTCCTCTATCGTTGGGAAGTGGTGAGTCGGTTCAGCAGGGCTCCACCGGAGGTGTCGTCGTTGCAGGTCGGCTCAGCTTTACCCTCGTCGGATTCTTAGGTCCTGTGGCGACTTCTGAAGATCCAGTCCCAAAAGCCCTGCTTTTATGCAGAAAACCCCCATTCATCCAGCCTAGCTGTCAATCAACACACGCTAAGTGGTGAGCGGGGAGGCCCACCACTTGGGCCAATCACACCAGAGTGCGACCGGAGTTGGCAAGGCAACTCAGTCCAGGGTGCCTAAACCCCCTCCCACGCCCCTGTGGTAACCCAGACAGAATGGCACCACTTTGGAGGGTCTCTGTACAGAGGCCCACCAAAAGTGGAACAAAGGGCTCAACCTTTGGTTTAGGAGTCACAGAGACGAACACAGAAGCCATTTTAAAAAGCTGAGTTCTGGCAGAAAATACCATCAGATAGACTTATTTAAGATAAGTAGACCAGAGGTATGTTAGAGATTAACGAGAAAAAGTATCAATCTCCAACAATGGGACGAATCCCATAGAGTTATATTCGGGGTCGAACATAAAAAGTAGTTTCCACTGGCACCAGCCAAAACTCGACGAGGGGGGGGGACAGTGCCCCCTCGAATAACAGATCCAGGAGTAATCGAATTACCCCTACTAGTACGTCCACAATAAGATGGTTTGTACTAGTTCTGTTAGTAAATTTAGGTCTAGTAAAGCCAATGGTGACTTTACATGCCCGGGGAGACAGTAGTCAGTCCCCGGTTATGGAGTCTATGATGGGGGTCCGCTAGGACGCCCCAGTGTTACGGCACGTAGGGTGCAGTGTAACACACATAGAAAAACATATGAGACCCTATGGAGTAAAAGACCCCATAGCCCATAGAACACATTGACAGTCAAAGGAATTACACACATTCATGTCCGAGAGTGGGAGAAAAAGAGTCACACTCTTGGCAGGATGGAAAAAACAAACTCCAGAAATCCAGCAAAGCTGCTGGGGGACTCACTAGGTTAGGAAATTCAGCCTAAACAGAGAATTCTCCCTAACACTCGCCCCCCCAGACTAAGGGACAGCAGGATGTAATCCACTCCTGGATGAATCTCATACCTCTAGTCGATGACATACATCCTAGAGAGACCATCAGCATTTTGGTGGTGACACCCTGACCTGTGCTCAATGGTGAAATCAAACCCTTGCAGTCAGATCGACCATCTCAATAGTTTTGGGTTTTCCCCTTTCATTTGCATTAACCATCTCAAGGGTTGGTGGTCAGTCTGAATGACAAAAGTAGAACCATACAAGTACGGCCTACACTTCTTCAGAGCCCACACGATAGCAAAGCACTCTCTTTCGATTGTTGCCCACCTTGTTTCAGGATCTTTCAGCTTGCGGCTGATGAAGCAAACGGGATGCTCCCTACCTTTCCCATCCAGTTGACTGAGTACGGCACCTATTCCTACATTCAAAGCATCTGTCTGCACAATGAAGTGTTGGCGGTAATCAGGAGCTCTGAGTACTGGGGCTTGGCAAAGAGCCTTTTTCAGGTTTTCAAAAGCCTGATTGCACTCCTCGTTCCATCTAACCTTTTTAGGAAATTTGGGCGAGGAGATGACATTCAGTGGAGAAGCTATGGTCCCATAGTTCTCTATGAAATTCCTGTAGTACCCAATGAGGCCTAGGAAGGCTCTCACTTGGGTTTGAGTAGTATGTGTTGTCCTATTTTGCACAGCTTCAATCTTACTGAGCAAAGGCCTTATTTCTCCACCTCCTACCTCATGACCAAGATAGACTACCTTACTCTGTCCAATTTGGCATTTACTCGCCTTTATGGTCAGATTGGCTCGTCCAAGAGCCTGCAAAACATCTCTCAGGTGGGTTACATGTTCTTCCCAGGAATTGCTGAACACTGCAATGTCATCCAAGTATGCCATGCAGAAGTCCTCCATCCCATTCAGAACCTGGTTACCATCCGTTGAAACGTAGCAGGTGCATTCTTCAATACGAAAGGCATTACCTTAAACTGGTATAAGCCGACGGGGGTAGAAAATGCAGTTTTCTCCTTGGCATGGTCTGTCAGGGCTATTTGCCAATAGCCTGACGTCAAGTCAAATGTGCTGAGGAACTTGGCGGCGCCAAGTTTATCCACCAACTCATCTGTTCTTAGCAAAGGGTGGGCATCAGTCTTGGTGACTGCATTAAGAGCTCTATAATCCACGCACAATCTAAGCTCTTTAGATCCGGCCTTTGGTACTAACACAACTGGGCTAGACCATGGACTAGTAGAGGGCTCTATTACCCCGAGATCGAGCATCTTGCTGACCTCACCTTTGATGTGGGTTCGTACGTTTTCGGACATTCTGTATCCTCTGCTTTTGACCGGCAGACAGTCACCAGTGAGTATGTCGTGCTGGCCGTTGGGATCATAACGAGAACGAGCTGGTCTTGAGCGAACTCAACCATGTTAGCCTTTTGATTGTGCCAATGTTTGACCAATGCTTGTCCAGCTTTCAAGTTATCGCTTGCTTTCGTCATCATGTGTGACATTCTCCTCCGGAGACCTATCACGTAGTCAGTCACTCTGACTGGCTTGGGGGAAGGAGCACTCTCCAACCCCTCCTTAATCAGGGCCAATGGACCTCTGACGGGATGACCATAGAGAAGTTCGAAGGGAGAGTAACCTACTCCCTCCTGAGGGACTTCTCTATAAGCAAAGAGAAGGCATGGCAGTAGAAGGTCCCACTTATGCTTAAGGGGTTCTTCTAAAGCACCTATCATGCTCTTCATGGTTCGGTTGAACCGTTCTACCAACCCATTGGTTTGGGGGTGGTAAGCTGTTGAGAACTTGTAAGTAACTCCAGAGGTTTTCCACATGGCTTTCATGTAGTGAGACATAAAGTTTGACCCCCTGTCAGAGATTACTTCCTTAGGAAACCCGACCCTAGTAAAAATACCAAGGAGGGCCTTAGCCGGAGCTGTAACAGTCCTCATAGGAATTGCCTCAGGATACCTAGTAGCATGGTCTACTACAACAAGTATAAACCTGTTGCCTGAGGAGGTTGGAGGATCAAGGGGACCAACAATGTCAATCCCTACTCTCTCAAATGGGACTCCCACAACTGGGAGAGGCACTAAAGGTGCCACATTCTTGGAGCCAACCTTACCAGAGGTCTGGCAGGTGTGGCAGCTCCTGCAGTGTTTTTCCACTTCGGCCCCCATCTTTGGCCAATAGAAGTAGAGTGAGAGCCTTTCCTTAGTCTTCTTGAAACTCAAGTGACCAGCCAAAGGAATCTCGTGGGCTAACTGCAAGAACTGTGGTCTGTTCTCTTGGGGTACTACAAGTCGTTTGTAGTCTCAGGTCTCCAGGTGCAGACTCGGTCGGTTCACTGTAGAAGAGGCCATCTTCCCAGTGCAACCGTTCCCAGGATCTTGCCCTTCAGCCTGGGCTTCTGCCTGGTGGCGAAGATCTTCCAGAGTTGGACATTCTCTCTGTCCCTTACTGAAGTCTGCCCTGCTGGGTCCACCTTCTGCCAGTAAAGACTGCAGCTCAGGATGGTCAACAGGATGCAGATCTCCAATGAGTTCCTGGCCTTCTATTAGCTCTTCCTCAGAGTCTAATTCTACCACACAGGGTTGTTCCTCCCTCTGAACCTCAGCTGGAGGTGGAGTTACGGGTGTAACTTTGGACAACCGCGGGGAAGTCTGTGTTGGCTGCACTGGAATGCCAGCTGCAGGTTTCGGGGTAGAAGTGTTAGGTTTCCCCTTCGCTTCTGTTTTCTTTGAGACAGCGGCCGATAATTCCAGTGGAGCAGGAGTGATTTCTCTCTTCATCATCTCCTGGAGAGTACCGCGCATGGTCCTCTCTCTTGCGGGTCTGGTTAGCTCCTGTAACCGTTTACTAGGAGGTCTGGGAGTATGCGATACAACTCTGAGAGTTTTCAAATCATTACCCAACAGTACGTGTCCTGGTACCTCACTCTGTATGCTGACAGGTATCTTCACAGTCATGTCATTACATTGGATGAGAACTGGTAATTGGTGAAGCATCTGCACAGGCCCTCCAGCTAACTTGGTGAGGCGTTTGGGTGCTTTAGCAACATCCTCAGCCTGAAAAAACGATTTATCCACCACAGTTATGCTGGCCCCAGTGTCCCTAATGGCAGGCGTCTCCTGACCATTCACCTGGACACTGTCCTTATAATACTCTTTAGTATTATCGGGGATAGAATTATAGACATCTAAATTCTGTTGTTCCCACAACCCCAGAGATACTAAAGAAACGCTGGCTGAGACTCTAATGGGTTCGTCAGCTAGCAATAGAAAGTTTCCACTTGCCATTTGGACTTCCTCCTCTGGATCGAAGGCTAAGGAGACAAGCTGGACCCCTGAAGGTTTACCCTTACATCTGGGCTCTCCTTTCACGTGGTCTGTCGAGCCACAAACAAAGCATTTACTGAATGCTTTCTGGAATGGTGGCTTGTTCTGGCCTCCTTCCGGTTTTACACCAGAAGAAACACTATTCTGCTGCGGTTTTCCTTGTGGCTTACCCTTCTGGTTTTGTTTGGGGCCCTCTTTGGAATTTGAGTTATTAGAATTCTCTTTTGAGTCTTTTTTAGGCTGTTTTCCCTCATCCTTTTTCTGAGTTGCCCCAGAATCCTTGTGAGTAGCCCTGTTGGCAACCCACAAGTCAGCAGCCTATGCCAGCTTCCGGGAATCTAATTCCTTCGAATCAGCCAAGTGCTGTCTGAGCTCAGGAGAACAGGCATCATAAATCGACTCCGACATAAAAAGATTCTTCATACCCTCATAAGTCTTCACTTTGTAACCCTTAATCCATCCCTCTAAGTTTTTCAACCCTTCACTCACCCAGGTAGCCCAAGGGGTACCATCATGCTTTTTGAGGGTTCTAAACCTCTTAAGATACTGGGAAGGGGTCTTCCCAAATCTAGCTATCAAAGCTAGTTTCACACTTTCGTAATCCGTCTTATCCGCCACCCCCAATTCCATTACCACATCAGTCGCAACAGGAGGGAGCCTGGAGAACAACCAGGGAAGTAAATCGTTCCCGGTGATGTCCTGGAGCCCATGATTGTACTCAAACAGTTTTAACCAATCCAACACATCCAATCTCGGTTCATACATACCCACTAATTCCTTCGGCATCCGGGGTCTTTTGGGACTGGAGCTCCTAGAGGAACCAGAGGAGAGAGAAGCATTTTCCATAGACAACTTTTTCATTTCTAACTCGTGATTAAGTTCTATTTCTCTGAGTCTTAACTCAGCTTGCTTCTGCTCAGCCTGGGCATTCATCCGTCTGAACTCGAGTTCTTGGTTTTGTTCGGATTGGGCCAAGAACCGTTTGTATTCTAATTCGAGCTTCATTTTTTCGAGTTCAAAATAAGCAGGGTTACTTGTGGATCCTGGTATAGGCCCCGTACGTACAGCGGGTAAGGCAGGTAGAGGAGCAGGGGAGACAGTTTTGTTAGCCTCTCCTTCCTCTTCAGCCTCTTCATCACTATAATCACAATTACGATTTAGATCAATACCATCACTGTTATCTACATTTGCTGGAGAAATTGGTTCCTCTGAACCAGTACCCAGACTTTGGTTCGCCAGCAATCTCTCTATTAGTTCTAATTTCTTGCCTCTTACAGAAAGATTTGTCTGCCTTCAGAGAGCTCGCAAACTCTCAGTATTTTCACCTGACAAGGATTCTTTATTGTAAGTTTCCATCGTAGACATGTTTTTGAAAGTTGCTTTTTAGTGCTAAGCTTTGTGGTTAGTTATCCTAAAGTGTCGAAATGCACTCTAAACTGTATACTCGATACAAATCCCACCGCATTACACCAGTGTTAGGCGGAAACCTGTGCAGTTCCCTCTGGGACCACTGCAAAAGATTTAGGACCACAGGTGTTTGGCAGTAAACCCACTTGGTAGCACTCTGTACCACACAGATTCACTTGGTAGCTGTGGCTGAGCAGTCAGACTTCCCTCAAGAAGAGTTAAGCAGTATGTGGAGTATACAATATAGGGCAATTCTTGACAGTAAGACAAGCAAACACGTACAAGACTTCAGTGTAAAGATATTAAGGTATTTATTTATAATGGAACATCTATAGAAAACACTCTGGCACTATCACGGCAAACAATTCAGTTACAATTACTCTACGAAGCAAAAGATCAATCCCCCTAACAATAACTCGACAAGTCTAGGTTTTACCAGCATCACTTATTTGCAGACAGAGGTGTATGCTGCCACCTAGATGGCACTCTAGTATTCGTTAGGACGGGAGAGAAAAATAAGTAGGTTACGAAATCAACACAGTTCAATACTTCACGGGTAAAATGCAAGGCAAGAAGACAAGAACCACAATAGATCATAAAGTTCAGAGGCCAGGCCCACTCGGGGAGAGGCAAGGCGATATGTCCCAAAAAGTCTCTTTGTGGAAATGCGTTCGAGTCTGTGTAGCAAATTGTTATTGGAAGATTGAACCAGTTCAGAACAACATGCTAGAGAAAGCTTGGAGGTGACCCTATGGAGAGGCGAGGATTAAGACACCTCACTCTATCCGGCAACAAGGGAAGCCAGGCGGACACAGTACCTTGATTGTGGAGGGCCGCTCCGGCGGGGGCAGTTGTTCCTGGTGGTGGATGCACGTCGGGTCTTTGCCAAGAGTAGAGATGATCTCGTCGTCAAAGAAAAGTGAAGTCCGGTGCACCACCAGGGAAGAGACCAGCCACGGAGTGCTCCTTCACAAGGCACCATCTTTTGGTCGCAGTACAAGGGTAGTGGCTATCCGGTTGCCGAGGAGCTCTGCACGGGCAATTCGACCACTGCGTCCTGAGGCGAAGAAAAAGCAAATGGGACTGGTTGTTCCCACCAGTCAGGGGAAGAGACTCTCCGGCAGGGAGATCTCCTCTGTCGTTGGGAAGTGGTGAGTCGGTTCAGCAGGGCTCCACCGAAGGTGTCGTCGTTGCAGGTCGGCTCAGCTTTACCCTCGTCGGATTCTTAGGTCCAGTGGCGACTTCTGAAGATCCAGTCCCAAAAGCCCTGCTTTTATGCAGAAAACCCCCATTCATCCAGCCTAGCTGTGAATGAATCAACACACGCTAAGTGGTGAGCGGGGAGGCTCACCACTTGGGCCAATCACACCAGAGTGCGACCGGAGTTGGCAAGGCAACTCAGTCCAGGGTGCCTAAACCCCCTCCCACACCCCTGTGGTAACCCAGACAGAATGCCACCACTTTGGAGGGTCTCTGTATAGAGGCCCACCAAAAGTGGAACAAAGGGCTCAACCTTTGGTTTAGGAGTCACAGAGACGAACACAGACGCCATTTTAAAAAGCCGAGCTCTGGCAGAAAATACCATCCGATAGACTTATTTAAGATAAGTAGACCGGAGGTATGTTAGAGATTAACGAGAAAAAGTATAAATCTCCAACAATGGGAAGAATCCCATAGAGTTATATTCGGGGTCGAACATAACAAGTAGTTTCCACTGCCACCAGCCAAAACTCAACGAGGGGGTACGGGACAGTGCCCCCTCGAATAACAGATCCAGGAGTAATCGAATTACCCCTACTAGTACGTCCACAATAGGATGGTTTATACTAGTTCTGTTAGTAAATATAGGTCTAGTAAAGCCAATGGTGACTTTACATGCCCGGGGAGACAGTAGTCAGTCCCCGGGTATGGAGTCTATGACGGGGGTCCGCTAGGACGCCCCAATGTTACGGCACATAGGGTGCAGTGTAACACACATAGAAAAACATATGAGAACCTATGGAGTAAAAGACCACATAGCCCATAGAACACATTGGGCCTCATTCCGAGTACGGCGCTAACCAATGGCGCTATTAACGCCTTGGTTGACGCCGTACCCGGACCGGCAGCGCCTTGGTGGTTGGCGGAATTACCGCCCCATTCCAAGGTTGGCGGGGCGGTAATTCCCCAATCCCCATTTACCCTTCCCCATTCCCATTCTTGCCCCATAGGGCATAATGGGAGTGGGGAAGGCGTCAATTACGCCACCGTAAATTACGGTGGCGTAATTAACATCAAGGTCCCTTAGCGCCATGGTATTTAACGCCTGCTAAAAGCAGGTGTTAAAAGCACCATGGCGCTAAGGGAACTCGGAGTATGGCGGTAAGGGATTACCGCCACCGCTCTCGTTAGCGGTGGCCGCTATCCCTTACCGCCATACTCGGAATGAGGCCCATTGACAGTCAAAGGAATTACACACATTCATGTCCAAGAGTGGGAGAAAAAGAGTCACACTCTTGGCAGGATGGAAAAAACAAACTCCAGAAGTCCAGCAAAGCTGCTGGGGGACTCACTAGGTTAGGAAATTCAGCCTAAACAGAGAATTCTCCCTAACAATGTCTGCCACCATAAACATAGAAAAGGTAAGCAGTCCGTAAGCAGTCCCTTTTTGGATGACAGCGGCCTTTGAAATCGTGTTCGAAAATGGCCGTCACCATCGAAAAGGGACCTAGTGGTGGCCATTTCTGTTGAGGTTTTTTTCTCTTTGCCGACACGGGTGGTGAATGCAGAATTGCGCTCCGGGAAAGGCAGATGGTGATTTTTTGATCCGCCTTTCCCAGGTGCGAATCAGAATTAACTTCACATAAAGAATCTTTTCTCAGTTCAATAGCAACAGCAACAGCAATTGTCTTTGTCAGGATGTTTTGCCACAACTGAGTATTTCTGAAGAAATGTAACTCTTTTACTGCAGTACAGTTTTTCCTTCAGCACCACACACAACATAAATTGTATTTGTCAAGACCACTTTATAGCACTTCATCAACTTCTACCTGGTTTAAATCCATGCCAGGCCTACTACCTCCATCACACCTGGTTTACCCCCTGCCAGGACTACTACTTCAAAGGTTGGCCAACTAGGTATACTCCCCGGCCTGAACAGTATTTCTCAAACAATAAGAACTTCTGTGGTGAAGTCCAACTCATAATAGCTCAACAAGAGCTTCACAATGTTCAGTATTCTGCAGCACTAAACCTTTAGCAACTCTTCAGAAAAAACAAGATTCACATTGGTGCTCTTTGATACTATGCAAATTATGCTCTGTTCCTTCTGAGTAACCTTTTTCAAAAGGGCATCCTTTTTGCCACTTTTGTTTCCCCACTGCACAAGTAACCAAATACTGACAAGCATAGAGTCTTATTCTGCTTCTTCCTTGGCTTTGGCAATGTCTGTTTATACTAGAGGTTGCTATTTGCTTCTGGAAATATGGCAACAAGCTTCACAATATGCAGACCTGTCATTAATCCCCTTCTGCCTTTGTTGTATTTGAATTCCCTTGTTCTTGGTTTCTTTTAGCTTGGGCAATGGTTGTATGTAATTGTTTTTAATATTGTTGCCCCTTCTGGTCGCATGGATTTGTTTTTAATATTGTTGCCCCCTCTGGTCACTGGGCTCTCAACAAACTCACACGCTTAAGGTTATCGTCATTTGGTTTTGACCAATAGTACTTTTGTTGCCGTTTGATAGTTTGATATTCTAAATCACTTTTAGCACCTCTTCCTCTCATATGTGAGTGTAAATGCCTGCCTTGAACACACAAGCAGTTTCAGAGCATTCCGGGGTCCCTGTCAGCTTGTGAAGTCACTGGGTAAGTCATGCACGTCCGATCCTCTTGGTGCTCACAGGTCTTCTGCTTCAGTGGTTCCTCATGACCCGGCAACCAGCTTCTTCTGGTCCTCCTTCTTTGCCAGCACCACTGGTAACAGGAGTTCTCTGCTGCACGCCAGCCACCAGAGACAGCATTTGGGAAGGAAAACTTTCCTTGCTTTCGCTTCCCGCTGCGCAGCCTCTGCACTTGAGATAAATGGAGGCGCAGACCCTCTCAGGACAGACTACTGTCTTCAGCTTTACAGTGGTCCTGGCATCTTCTCCCTCCTCCAGTTTCTGTGTCAGCTGCATACCCCACCTTCAGCACTGCCCTTGCCGGCCCACCCCGGGATTCCTCCACCTTAGCACTTAGCCAGTGGCCTCCCACCTTGGCACCCCTTGGGACTTCCCTCCCAGGTTTGCACCAACACTTGCCTTGCTCCCACCGCCCCTTTCCCTTCCATTGCTGCACTTCTCTTCACTGCACTGGCACGTCCGAATGCCACAAGGCCTAGTAGGAGCACTATTGTTTTCTGTTGTTTGCCACTATTATTTACTCCCCTTGCTCACTCCTCACTTTGCCTTGTGGCGCCTGGAAACACCATCTGTTGTGTAGTTGCCTAACATATGCTCAATAAATAAATAAATACATGGTCGGCGCTGCTCTCTAATGGCCTGCATTTTAAGCCTCTTAGTCCCCCTCAGGTGTGAGTCATTTCTATTAACTACCTGACCATTCCTGCATCATTGCACCTCTTTAGCCCTCTCCTCATCTCAGTACTTAGAGAAATATGGGACTTGAAGTGCCTAATGACATTTAGTTTATCTGGCTTCTTCTTCACTCTTAACTTTATTTCTGTCCCCATAATATTTTGGAAAGAAATATCATATGGATCAGTCACCAGACTTGATTGAAAAGAGGAATAAAGGTCTGTCGAGTTTAAACCGTTATTATTCACAGACTTCCTTTCACTGTCCCTCTGGGAGTTAGGGAAGGTTTTAGCTTTAAAATGTGTGATGGATTTATCCACATATAGATGTTTAGTTTGTGGAACAAAAGGATTTTTACAACAGCGAGCCATTACAGCCCCCTTGATCGCCAACGGATTCCATCAGGTTGGGATGAAGAGGATAATAAATACTGCATCTCTCTGCACTGACTCCTCACATTCCCGGGGCCCTTTGTCCTCCTAGGTGATCCACCTGCAGACCCCCAAGGTCAGGATCAGAAAGTGTCTGCCTTTTCCTGGCCACCCAGAAGGGAGCTATATGCATGGCATTAGTGAGGAGCCTGTATGATTCCTCACACTGTCCTACAATTGACATGAGAGAAAGCAGATGTCATCCCAAGAGATCCTGGCACCTAATACGTCACCTGTCCATGTCCCCTCACTGGATACTTCCACGTGTCCTGAGCTTGGTGCGGGGCTTTATCGTCCTTCAACTCCGCCACAAAATGCGATTGGGTGTTGTGTCGTTTGAACGTTTAGGTCTCCAAAAACTAGGCATCCCGAGGATACTAGGCATCTCCATTCAAGTGTCTAGCCACTACCTACGGCAAAGTCCTATGCTGGGCATTGGAGCTGCGTAGTGTCTTGGTGTCCCAGATATCCTGTGATTATGGCTATACTATGCTTCTTCCTACACTTGGGTTAACCATTCCCTGCTGCTAAGTCTTCCAGCCAGCCTTGGGTAGACACCTTCGAAGGTGGCCTCTGTGTAGTACATCCATGTGGTCACTTCCCTGCTGCTAGGACTTCCAGGAAGCCTTGGGTAGTCACCTTCTAAGGTGACCTGAGAGTAGTGCAGCCCTGGGGTTGGCCACTTCCCTGCTGCTAAGACTTCCAGGGAGCCTTGGGTAGTCACCTTCTAAGGTGGCCTGAGAGTAGTGCAGCCCTGGGGTTGGCCACTTCCCTGCTGCTAAGACCTCCAGGGAGCCTTGGGTAGTCACCTTCTAAGGTGGCCTGAGAATAGTACATCTCTGGGGTTGACCACATGATCACTTGCTGTACCATGAGCTGCTAGGACTTCCAGGTAGCCTTGGATAGTCACCTGCTAAGGTGCCCTCAGTGTAGTACAGCCCTAGGGTTGGCCACTTCCCTGCTGCTATGACTTCCGGGCAGCCTTGGGTAATTACTGTCTAAGGTGGCCTGGGTGTAGTAGAGCCCTGGGTTTAGCACTTTCCTGCTGCTAAGACTTCTAGGGAGCCTTCGGTTGTCACCTTCTAAGGTGTCCTCAGTGCAGTACAGCCCTGGGGTTGGCCTCTTCCCTGCTACTAAGACTTCCAGGCATCCTTGGGTAGTCATCTTCTAAAGTGGCTTCAGTGTAGTACTGCCCTGGGGTTGCCACTTACTCCCTTGCAGCACCTTTGGCTGCTAAGAGTTCCAAGCAGCCTTGGGTAGACACAATCTAAGGTGGCCTCAGTGTGGTACAGCCGTGGAGTTGACCACTACCCTGCTGCTAAGACTTCCAGGGAGCCTTGGGTAGTCATCTTCTAGGTTGGACTCACAGTAGTACAGCCCTAGGGTTGGCCTCTTCCTCCCTTGCAGCACCATTGGCTGCTAAGCATTCCAGGCAGCCTTGGGTAGTCACCTTCTAAGGTGGCCTGAGAGTAGTGCAGCCCTGGGTTGGCCACTTCACTGCTGCTAAGACTTCCAGGCAACCTTGGGTAGTCACCTTCTAAGATGGCCTCAGTGTAGTACGGCCCTAGGGTTGGCCACTTCCCTGCTGCTATGACTACCAGGTAGCCTTGGGTAGTCACCTTCTAAGGTGGCCTCAGTGTAGTACAGCCCTAGGGTTGGCCACTTCCCTGCTGCTATGACTTCCAGGTAGCCTTGGGTAGTCACCTTCTAAGGTGGCCTGAGAGTAGTGCAGCCCTGGGTTGGCCACTTCCCTGCTGCTAAGACCTCCAGTGAGCCTTGGGTAGTCACCTTCTAAGTTGGACTCACAGTAGTACAGCCCCAGGGTTGGCCACTTCCTCCCTTGCAGCACCATTGGCTGCTAAGCATTCCAGGCAGCCTTGGGTAGTCACCTTCTAAGGTGACCTCAATGCAGTACAGTCATGGGGTTGTCCTCCTCCCTGCTACTAAGACTTCCAGGCAGCCTTGGGTAGTCACCTTCTAAGTTGGACTCACAGTAGTACAGCCCTGGGTTGGCCACTTCCCTGCTGCTAAGACTTCCAGCGAGCCTTGGGTAGTCGACTTCTAAGTTGGACTCACAGTAGTACAGCCCTTGGGTTGGCCACTTCCTCCCTTGCAGCACCATTGGCTGCTAAGCATTCCAGGCAGCTTTGGGTAGTCACCTTCTAAGGTGACCTCAGTGCAGTACAGTCATGGGGTTGTCCTCCTCCCTGCTACTAAGACTTCCAGGCAGCCTTGGGTAGTCACCTTCTAAGTTGGACTAACAGTAGTACAGCCCTGGGTTGGCCACTTCCCTGCTGCTAAGACCTCCAGCGAGCCTTGGGTAGTCGACTTCTAACGCAGCCTCTCATTAGGTAGGGCAGGCAGGCTAATACGCAGTTTCTCCAGTGCCTGACTACAAGTTAGAAAGCTTATCCCGCTGTTTTCGATATCCTTCTGAACATATGTCACGCTGTGATATTAAGGTCCTGACTTTCAAAGTCTTTTCCCAGAAGCCATCACCATGTATAAGGGTTATGGAGGGAGTCAGTGGGGGGCTTCCCCCTGCATAGATATGCTGAAAAATGATGCTGTAAAAAACAAGACAGAAAAACAAAATAAATGGACCAATTCTCCCAGGACCAATTCGATTCGACCAAATCAACCCAAACCTTGATGCTTGGTCTCTTTGGAGGGTGCAATGACGAACCCAAACCTTGATGCCCGGTCTCTTTGGGGGGTGCAATGACGAACCCAAACCTTGATGCCCGGTCTCTTTGGGGGTGCAATGACGAACCCAAACCTTGATGCTTGGTCTCTTTGGGGGTGCAATGACGAACCCAAACCTTGATGCCCGGTCTCTTTGGGGGTGCAATGACAAACCCAAACCTTGATGCTCAGTCTCTTTGGGGGTGCAATGACGAACCCAAACCTTGATGCTCAGTCTCTTTGGGGGTGCAATGACGAGCCCAAACCTTGATGCACGGTCACTTTGGGGGTGCAATGATGACCCCAAACCTTGATGCTCGGTCACTTTGGGGGTGCAATGATGACCCCAAACCTTGATGCTCGGTCACTTTGGGGGTGCAATGATGACCCCAAACCTTGATGCTCGGTCACTTTGGGGGTGCAATAACGAACCCAAACCTTGATGCTCAGTGTCTTTGGGGGTGCAATGACGAACCCAACCCTTTATGCTCGGTCTCTCTTTGGGGGTGCAATGACGAAGTAGTTCTTATTTGTTTTGAGCATTCTTTAAAAGTGAACATGTTGTACCTAAAGGGCAGAGTGGAGGGGGCAAGATGTTGCTCCTTTTTTCAAGTTGAGCTGATCTTTTGACTTCTTGTATATTTTTGATCAAATATTCAGAATAGGTTGTTTGTGCAGAGGCCAAGTCTCCACTGCCCCCTTTTCCACTACAGTTTCTTGTGTGCCCAATGCAAGTCTTTCTCGAGACAGACACCACTATTGACCCTTTGTCTCAACTTTTTCGACCCAAGGGCACAAAAGTTTCTTTGGTTTCTCACAGCTGCTCACGCCACCGCATCTTGTGACAGTTCACGTGACGAATGCACTCCAAGAGCATCTTTTCATCAGTTTCAGCTGGGCTCCAAGGCTGAAGGCCCCCAGTCACCCGCCAAATGCACACACTAAAGGTGTTCTCCCAGCCACAGCACTGAATCAGCTTCGCAAAAAGACTCATTAACATACCAATTGACTGTGGTGTCACCGGAAATTGGCATATCAAGGTCCCCTCAGAAAAAAGTGGGGGGACTCCTAAAAAAAGTGGGGGTATTTCTAAAAAAAAGTTGGGGGACTCTTGAAAAAAGCAGTGGGATTTCTGAAGAAAGTAGGGGACTGCGTCCATCCGCGTGTAGCCTCGCTTCGAGCCCTGTTGCATGCCTGCAAATTAGTCAGCACTCCTTTTTCCGGTTAAACGCAGGGGTGGGAATCCCTGAGAATTGATGGTTGGCGCCAATCCTCGGCTGAGCGAAACGATCTGGTTTGGTTCTGGGGGCCAAACATGAGCCGAGGCGGCAGAAGTATGGCTTCAATGTACAGCTTGAATGTAAGATTTCAGCAATCACAGAAGTGGCATTAGTTACGTTGATGGACAGGGGCAGAGCCAGCCACCATCTTTTGGGGCTGTTAAAAGACGAATGAAATGCACATTACAAATGAATTTCTTTCACAGTGCCACAAAAAAAGTGAAAATGTTTTTTTCTGCATTTAACAAGCAAATATCATTGACTAGTCAGCATTCAAGTGTTGAAAAAAGCAGGGCTACTTTGCGATTCATTTTCCTCTGCAGGGAGCAGGCTGAAAAGTCATGGGCATCGTTGAAATGCATATGCCGCATTGCTAATTATCCATTATTACTAATAAACTGAAGCTACAACTGTTGCGAGAATAGGGGCTCCCCTTTCCCCCCACACTTCTTTCAACACAGGTGGAGGCGCCTGGTGCAGCCCCACAGGACACATGCATGTCTTCAAATGGAGTGTCCATGTCAATCAAAAATAGCCCGGAGGGCCATGGGCATGTGGCGCCATACAAAAATTAAAATAAATAAATAAAAAGACAGCCATTGGTGCCAGCATGAAGTATGAGAGACACCCTGTGAGTGCTCTGCCCAGGGATAGTTTACCAGGCTTCTGCCAGGCTTACACGCTCTGCCTCCCAAGGAAATTCTGAATATGTACTGGAATACTGATACTAAACCCTCGCCGCCAGCGTTGTCTGCTGCAGCTGGGACCTCCCATGCAGGGGTGCCTGCTGTTCCCCGGTACCACTTCCCTAGCCTTTCCCAGGTGGTGTCTAAGTATTTTCCTTGAATGCCCTAGAAAGCCCCAGGCCTGTGTTTGACACAATAGACCTTTCTGGAAATGGGGAGGAGTCCGCCCCCACGGGCGAGGTGGCAGCGTGCAACTCTCATGTAAGGATCACCGGAGAGCAGAGTGGGGCCCCCACTGTCCCCTAGAGTGTAATCTCACTGATACCCGCAGTCAGAATGCCTCAGGCTCCAGGGGATCACTGACCCCTGCAAACACCGCCCGCATTTACAGGTCGGGTCCACAGTGGCGTGTCCACACTCTTCGAACTGGGGTGGCCCAAGTGGGGCACTGGCATTTGTAGGAGTGGCATGAAGTACGAGCGTGCGCACGCACGCACTAACGCACGCACGCACCCCCCCCCAGTCTAGGATGATGGGGGTGGTCTCTGGTGTGGCCAATCAGATTCCAGGAGGAGCACGTGCCACCAAGCTACTCCCTGGACACGCCACTGTGGCTCCAGGATAGCTGTCGCTGACGTTCCATGCACAACTCGGATCAAAGGTCCATCTTTCAGGAGGGCACACAGACGTCATTAGCACCAACCACTTCACAAGTCTAGATTCTTTCCGGACTTACAAATAAAGTCTAAAAAACTATCTTCAGGCCGAAGTGCACTTCATTTTAAGTTCAACAGCTACAACAGGCGCAACAGAAAGCCTTAGAATGATTACGCAGTAGAATATGCCAAGCTACCTTGGAGCTTCCATCACACGTGTGATGAGTCTTATTGTGAGCCTGGGTAGCCTCTGGTTTACAAGAGAATAAGATTAATTCGTTGGCATGCTTCCCCGTCAAATGCCATGTTTTAAATGCTGATAACAACCCCGGGTAGGCAGGGAAGCAGGCAAACGCTGTGCAGGCTGGCTTTCTCAGCGAGGTACATGTGCCCATCGGGCAGCTTGGCTTTTTTAGGCTGGGCCAGCAGGAAGAAATCTGGGCTCAGCCAGGCACTAGGCATGCAATGGGCCTCATTACAAGTTTACCTGTCCAGTAGTAACTGCGCTGGTAAGCTACTGGCGCCGTTACTACCGGACCGGCAAACTATGAGTTCTGTTCGCGGGTGCCTTTCCGCTCGCCAGGTATGACCTGGCGGGCATACCCGCATCCATGAGCAGAGTATGTCGCATGCACCGGCACCATTCACGAACGGTGCCGGTGCATCCGGCCTCCCCATTCCCATTGAGCCCTATGGGGCTGAAATGGGAATGGGGAGTACTTATTACTGGCACCCGGCAATGGGGATGTACTTGGTCCGCCCGGGCTGTAATGCCCCGGTACATCCCCATTGCCGATAAAAAACAACTCTGGTGTCAGGCACGGCTACCGCCAACGTCATAATGGGCCTCATTATGAGTTTGGCGGTAGCCAAACCGGGCTCCTTTACCGGGTTCCCAGAATGGGGAATTACCGGGCCATTCTGAGTACGGAGGGCCCGGTAATTCCTCCCTCTGGGAACCCGGGCCCGGACCTTCCCCATTCCCATCTGAGCCCCCATAGGGCTCAATGGGAATGGGAGAGGGAGCAAACAATGGGCCGATTACGAGTGGCCCGTTGTTTGCTCCCTCTTCCCCTCCCGGGACCCGGTAACGACGCCTGGTTTGACCAGGCATCCTTACCGGGTCCCGCGAGGGGAGCTTGTAACCATGCAGAATGGTGTTAACGGGTCCGCACCCATTAGCGGGACCCGTTAACCCATTCCGCACAGGCCGTAATGAGGCCCAATGTCTTGAAATTCCAGTAAAGCTGGAGGGTATCCCCTCAAAATATCGCAGACAATGGGCCTCATTCCGAGAATGGAGGTAGTCATGGCGCTATTAGCGCCATGACTGCCTCCAATAACGGTACCGGCACCGGTCTCGTTCTATGGGGACTTACCGGTGTAGTCCGACCTTTGTGGAACCGGTAAGTCCCCATTGAAAAATCCATTCCCCATTCCCATTTGAGCCCCCATAGGGCTCAACGGGAATGGGGAAGTAGCTAATAACGGTACCGCAATTTGCGGTAACGTTATTGGCTCTGATTTCCCTTAACGGGTCCTGTCCATAACGCCCGGTCAGACCAGGCGTTAAAGGAGGGACCCGCTAAGGGACCTCGTAGTAGGGCGGTAAGGGATTACCGGCACCGGTCTCCTTACGGGTGCCCGCTATCCCTTACGTCCCTACTCGGTATGAGGCCCAATGGTGTGATGAACCATCTTATTAGGCCTTGTGTCATTCAGAAGGAGAAGTGCAATCACTGCGAATCCCCAAAAGCGGCCCCTTTCACTGCATAAATATGTGGGGGATGGGTAAAGGTAATAGAAAGTATGGAGGGGCATGGGGGAATACGGGGGTGAAAGGAAAAAGAATTCGGTATTTTGGGATTCGGGATTTTCTTTCCTGGAAATCACTGCATAGATCCAAGTTGGGGCCAGCCCGAGCCTTGCCTGGCTCCACTACAGCAAGTGGCAAGTAGCCAAACTGTTCCCATACAACACAATAGCGGCTCTCTGATAAGCCTACCATTTCATCACTATCGACTGGTCTCCGTGGCCCGGCTGCCCTGTGATCAGGCGATCCAAAGCGCAACATTCCAGAGGCAAACGTGCTGCCAAATACAGAGTGTGCAGACAAGCAATTCTCCCATCACAGCACGAGTGATAGCCTTGTGTGTCCACTTCCAGCTGCCACTAAACTCAAAGCCAATCGTTAAGCCACAAGCAGCAAAGGGCAAAGCACACAGCTCATAGCCAGAACTAAAGATGAGGCAGGCTGCGGAGTGGCCTTAGCCTCTCGTCACTCCAGCCACCCATGTCCACAGTCCCCGCTGCCGAAGACTTGAAACAACACACATTGACAGCAGGAAATGCACAGCTCTGGCAATTGTCCGAGTATAACATTCCGTCTGGCCCAACAAGGTACACTAGTAGCGCAAGGTTGTGCGAGTTGCTTCGAATTGTATTTCTTTATTTTATTTTATTGGACATTTCTAAGGCGCACTTAGCCCAGAGGCATCAAGGCGCACATGCTTAAGAGGGTGCCGTCAGTGTGCCACTAGTACAGCGTGCATGTTACATGATACATGTTACTTAAATACTGTTACATGGTTGCAATGTGTTACTGGTACAGCGTTCAAAGCTTTGCAGAAGGCTTTTGGGAGCGAGGACAGGACCCACACTAAAGTCTACTACCGCTTATGACATGGTGTGTAACTGCATGATAAGGGCAATAGCCCCTCGGTGCCCCCCGCTGCCCTCTCCCCACTCTCCTAGCCTCCCTCCCTCCCTCCACGCTTGCTTGTCCTATGCTCACTCACTCTTTGAGTGAACAGTGGCACACATCTTTTTGGTGTGTGTGTGTGTGTGTGTGTGTGTGTGTGTGTCTGCCTCCTTCCCACTGTGTACTTTACTGTAGCCTTCGGTAGCTCCAGTGCAGGGCCCAGGCCTTCTTTAAAGGTACAGCAAGCCCTATGGGTCCATCTTTCCACCTGGGCACAGTAATTACACAGAGCCTTCAATGTAAGACTCAGTCCACAACATATTAGATCATTTAGAATTAAAACATGTTACCACCTGCGTGGAGGGAAGATATGCCATCCTCAAAGATAACTCGCTCCAGAGTGATGCCCCGATACGTGATTTAGGACGCCTTGTAAGAAGGCGGTAATGTAGGCGTATTTGTGTATCAGAAACGGAATGTTTATCAGTCAGGCGGGAAAATGCAATTTTGTAATTGCTTTGTATGACAAATCCACTTTGGTCCACCCCACAAACCTGACTTGGGACCCTGCCCCTATGGCCAGGGAAAGGCAGACGCTTCCTGATCTGACCCGGGGGGGGGGCGGGGCGGTGTTCTGGGGGAGGATCACATGGGGGGGGGGGATCAGGTCAGGCAGGCCGGGATATTCCCCTATATAACTTTCCCCATAATCCCACCTTACTAATGGCGTATTGCCAAACAAAAAAGTACCACATCCTAAATGTGTTGCTTGGGACTTCAAGTCCCATAATCCCAGGAGTACTGGGATGACGAAGAGGGCTGAAGAGCAGTACAGGCCTGAAGGTCAGGCAATTAGGCTTAACAGCTCTTCCTGAGGGAGGCTGGGAGGCTTAAAAAGCTCCCGGAGCATTCATGGTGGAAGAAGACGTAGTAATAATTGTTGCAGCAGAAGTACTTCCTAGGGCAGAAGGAGGTGGCCAAGAAAGACACAATGCTGGCAAAATCCACAGAAGTGGGAGGAAAGAACGGACAACATAATTTACCATCCATTTATTCCAGTTCCCAATCCTGAGTTGATCCTTTTCCCCCAAACTCTGAAACCACGGGTTGCACAGTGGAAAGCGTGAAGTCGAAAAGAGTTCCTGCAGGTAAACCTAATTGCACAGTTTTCACAGTAGTAAGCATGCAGCAGACCGTGCCTGGAGGCTGGCGTGCTCTAGTGGGTCGCGGTGAGCCGAACTCTGTGCCTGTGGGGTGGAACCAAAGGCAGCTTGAAGAGAGAAGCGTGCCCGGTCAAGAAGACACCCCCGTAATAGAAGCCCTGCAGCTTGGGACAGAGGCCAAGGAGGTGGCGAGTGTTGCTGTGCTTTCTCAAAGCTTCAGGCAAGGCAGGTGGGCAACTGTAATGGCAAAGCTGACCGGCACTCGCGTATGGACGCAAACGCTGTAGGAGAAAGTTTAAACCTAATACGTGGCTGCATGCATATAAAAGTGACAGCAAATCAATTACCAAGCCTCGGTAAAGTCCTGACAACATTGTATCTTGTTACCCAAGCATTTAACCTCTATAAAGTAAGCAAGAAAGACAGAACAAGCATTACCTAAAGCCAAGAGGTGAACACGATTTGCCCTCAGAGAAAAGAGACTAAATAACTGTTACTTTGTGAATAACCATTACTACCAGAGGAAAGGGGGCTGATATCACATTGTTAAAGGTAACGTTGGTATATGAAAAACTGTGGTGTGGGAGATACAGCTATTGGTCAAGAACTTACATGGTGAAAGGTAACCGAGGTGGAGTGGAATGATACTTGGTTGGTGGCTGATCATAAGAGAAGATTGTTTAAAACAGCCCTAGAAGGAAGATGGCGTTTAAAAGGAGACAAAGACATCACTTGTGCAGCAGAGCTGAGAGGGCATTAGTGAAGTTATTGTCTTTATTATAGCATTGAACAGAATTGTGAAAAGCGGTTTAAAGTGGAAGAAGTTGAGTTAAAATGCAGAAGTGTGTGTGGTGCACACATGAAGCAGTTAGTTGGCCTAGTGGACCAGACAGAAGAAGAAGTAGAAGACTGGGAGTGAATCATCCGGGTAGAAGTTGAAGAGGTCTGGCAGGAGAGTGGACCAGACAGAAGATGAGTTAGAAGACTGGGAGTGAATCATATGGGTAGAAGTTGAAGAGGCCTGGCAGGCGAATGGACCAGACAGAAGAGGAGGTAGAAGACTGGGAGTGAATCAGCCAGTTAGAAGTTGAAGAGGCCTGGCAGGAGAGTGGACCAGACAGAAGAGGAGGTAGAAGACTGAGAGTGAATCATCCAGGTAGAAGTTGAAGAGGTCTGGCAGGAGAGTGGACCAGACAGAAGAGGAGGTAGAAGACTGGGAGTGAATCATCCGGGTAGAAGTTGAAGAGGTCTGGCAGTCGAATGGACCAGACAGAAGAGGAGGTAGAAGACTGGGAGTGAATCATCCGGGTAGAAGTTGAAGAGGCCTGGCAGTCGAATGGACCAGACAGAAGAAGAGGTAGAAGACTGGGAGTGAATCAGCCCGGTAGAAGTTGAAGAGGTCTGGCAGGAGAGTGGACCAGACAGAAGAGGAGGTAGAAGACTGGGAGTGAATCATCCGGGTAGAAGTTGAAGAGGCCTGGCAGTCGAATGGACCAGACAGAAGATGAGGTAGAAGACTGGGAGTGAATCAGCCCGGTAGAAGTTGAAGAGGTCTGACAGGAGAGTGGACCAGACAGGAGAGGAGGTAGAAGACTGGGAGTGAATCAGCCAGGTAGAAGTTGAAGAGATCTGGCAAGAGAGGCGACTAGACAGAAGAGGAGGTAGAAGACTGGGAGCGAATCAGCCCAGTAGAAGTTGAAGAGGCCTGGTAAGAGAATGTACCAGACAGATGAGGAGGTAGAAAACTGGGAATGAATCAGCCCGGTAGAAGTTGAACAGATCTGGCAAGAGAGGGCACCAGACAGAAGCGGAGATAGAAGACTGGGAATTAATCAACCAGTTAGAAGTTGAAGAGGCCTGGGAGGAGAGTGGACCAGACAGAAGAGGAGTTAGAAGACTGGGAGTGAATCGGCCCGGTAAAAATTGAAGAGGCCTGGCAGGGGAGCTGGCCAGACAGAAGAGGAGATAGAAGACTGGGAGTGAATCGGCCCGGTAGAGCTTGAAGAGGACTGGCAGGTGAGTGGACCAGACAGAACAGGAGGTAGGAGACTGGGAGTGAATTATCCCAGTAGAGGTTGAAGAGGACTGGCAGGAGAGTGGACCAGACAGAACAGGAGGTAGGAGACTGGGAGTGAATCATCCAGGTAGAGGTTGAAGAGATCTGGCAGGAGAGTGGACAAGACAGAAGAGGAGGAAGAAGACTGGGAATTAATCAGCCCAGTAGAAGTTGAAGAGCCCTGGCAGGGGAGTGGACCAGACAGAAGAGGAGATAGAAGACTGGGAGTGAATCGGCCCGGTAGACATTGAAGAGGACTGGCAGGTGAGTGGACCAGACAGAAGAGGAGGTATAAGACTGGGAATCACTCAGCCCAGTAGAAGCTGAAGAGCCCTGGCATGGGAGTGTACCAGACAGAAGAGGAGGTAGGAGACTACTAGTGAATCATCCAGGTAGACGTTGCAGAGGTCCGGCAGGAGACTGGACCAGACAGAAGAGAAAGCTGGAGTGTTTCATGGTGCCAAGGAGGGAGCACTGTGAAATTTTTCTGAGGAAGCTGAAATATTTCATGGTGCCAAGGAGGGAGCACTGTGACATTTTTCTGAGGAAGCTGAAATATTTCATGGTGCCAAGGAGAGAGCACTGTGACATTTTTTCCAAAGAAGCTGAAGTGCTTCATGGAGCCCAGGAGGAGGATCTGTTATACTTTTACTTGGCATTGCAAGGGAAACAGTATGGTTTTGTCTAATGAACTTCTTGAACTATCTCCTCGAGGAGAAGGATCTTCTCTGGGGTTGAACTGTGAAGTGCCAGATGTTTCCTTTGATCCAAATAACCGTTGCAGTAACTGCATTGGAAGTGTATTTCAATTTTGGATCTCCTCAATACTTTGTTTTGAACTTGACTTTGACTTAAAAGCCTGGGGAGGGGGAATTCGTCCAGGTTAAGAACATTATCTACTACGGTGTTACACATACAAGTCTTGTACATACAAGTTACCATTTATCTTTGTTTGTTAATCTTACTGTATAAGTGGGAGGGAGATAAATATTCTGTTCAAGTGTTTTTTCTTAGTTGGTGTAGGCAGGGAAACCCTGTTAGAGTTGGGCAAGATAGGGGTTGGATCCTTGAGCTTTGTTTACTAAAATGGCCATGTTGGAAAACCCCTAAAAAATGTGTCCGCCTTACATTTCTGGACCCCTCATATTTGACACAAGTGAATCTATTGTGCATGTAGCAAACACCTGGGTACAGTATGCATGTGCAGGTGAAAAGCACACCTGGTGCCGTGGGAGTGTGGAGGATGGTTTGAGGCGGGAGGGAGGGCACGGCCCTTTTGTTGCCATACCGTGTGATCCCATATAAAGACGATTTTAGAGAAATGGCAGGCAGGCGCTTGTTAAGGATTAATACATCTACCCATTTTTGCGCCACTGATCCGCTGACAAGTTTAATGTCATCTAACAGGTTAGGTTGGATAGCTTGCGTGTTAAGCGCTGGTCTCCAAAAAGAGGCCTGACTGTACTTCCCAATTTTTTAAACTGGCAGTGCCGACTGAGCAATCCATCTGACCATTGTCAATGCATACAGTACTATTAAATGGGGGTAGTAATAGAAAATACTATTACAATGCTTAGAAGTGGTACAGATCTGCCATGAAGCACTATGGGCCTCATTCGACCCTGGCGTTAACCAAGGCGCTATTAGCGCCTTGGTTGACGCCGTTATCTTTCCGACTCCGCCATGGTGAATGGCGGAATTACCGCCACATTCCAAGGTTGGCGCGGTCGGTAATTCCCCATTCACCAAGGGCCCTTCCCCATTCCCATTTTTGCCCCATAGGGCTCAATGGGAATGGGGAAGGCGCTAATTACGGCACCGTAAATTACGGTGCCGTAATTAGCTCCTGGGTCCCTTTGCGGGTTGTTTTTTTAACGCCTGCAAAAAGCAGGCATTAAGTATGAACCCGCAAAGGGAACTCGGAATAGGGCGGTAAGGGTTTAACGGCACCGGTCTCGTTACCGGTGACCGTTAACCCTTACCGCCCGACTCGGAATGACCCCCTATGTGTAGTTTTGGTGTATAGAGTCGTTCCTATGGATTTCATGGATAAAGGGCCTCATTACACGGAAGGCGGTGAGCCATGGCGCTATTAGCGCCATGGCTCATGCCGGTAAAATACCGGCACCGCCTTGGCGGAAAGGGGATTTACCGCCCCATTCCAAGGTTGGAGGGGCGGTAAATCCCCCTTCTGCCATTGCCCTTCCCCATTCCCATTTTTGCCCCATAGGGCTCTATGGGAATGGGGAAGGCGCTAATTACGGCACCGCAATTTTGCGGTGCCGTAATTAGCTCCAAGGTCCCTAAGCGGGTTGGTTTTTAACGCCTGCAAAAAGCAGGCGTTAAAGCACCAACCCACTAAGGGACCTCGTAGTAAGGCGGTAATGGTTAACGGTCACTGTTACCATTAACGGTGGCCGTTAACCATTACCACCTTCCGTGTAATGAGGCCCATAGTCTTTGTGAGCTTGTTTTAATGATGGATATAGTTGAAAGGCATTTGATTTGCAATCTATTATCAATCAATAAACGGGTGCCACTGGAGCACGTGGGTAGGGCTCTCTGAATCCTACATGGCAAGACTATTGGGAACCCCGGCAGAAGAAAGGCCTGCTGCCACCATGCCGTCAAAGGTCTTGGAGGACCGCAAATAAAAAAATCAGGACCATATCCCCATCAGGTAGAAAATAGGATAAACAGATGTTTCATTATGATCAATAGAAAACTCATATAATAAATATTGATTGATTGTGCCACATACATGCAAAGTGAATATTGCTGACAGTGTTAATGCTAGAGTGATGGACTATAGTTTCGGCAGACATGGGCTGCCTTCATCAGGACTGGAAATGATTATTAAGTATCTCATTCAATTCTTTGCTTTACATCTCGATTTGTCATTATATAAAAATGTACCGGTATCATTGGCTATTTCATCACCATCACCAAGACAGGTATATTTTGGCACATTGGCCATCCGACCATGAACAAATATCCATACACTGGAAAGCAATAGCATCATTAACCCCTTAGGTGCCAGGCTAGTAGGCAAGTGTAAAACAAGACTGAGTAAAAACAAAATACACTGATAATCCTACAGTATAAAGCACACCCCAAAATACATATATTCATTACCTCGTTTCATAGAAAGAAAGGAAAGGCTTCACTAACATCCATGGCTCCCGCAGTGTGATGATAAACACTGCCACATCAAAAAAGGATTAAATAATGGATGCATTATAATTAATAACGACAAAAAGTACAAATGAACAATTCACATCCCATTATTTTTGGCCGGGGGCGGGGCCATTGTTTTGCTTTATGCCTGTTTTGCCAAGATCTACCGTCCTCTAATTACAGAGAAATGCAGCACCTGCTGGCAGGTTGAGGGTTCCAAGCAACATAAACCCACACTGATCAATGAGCACAGTATCTAACAATTATAATAACTTTACCAAAAAAAGCTGTAAACCATCATCATACCCAAATTAGGATGCCAGGTCTAACTGTTTTGCCCCCTTGAGTCCAGCCTGTGTTATGCAGGTAACGGCAGGACATGCTACATGGTTTTGCACAGCTGGTTTTCACTGGGCTACAGGTTTGTTCACCGCCTTGACACAACAAGACCTTAAGCAAAGCCTTACTCACATCTTCCAGATGGATGCATGCCGCGGGCTAAGGGATAGAAAATGCACACCCTTCTCCCTCCACGCCATTCAGAGTGCACACTCGCCAGAGTTACCGGAGCCCCGATGATCATTAAACTATCTAAAGGAAAGATCTCCAGGCAAAACTTAACATAAAGTGTTTTCTTGAAAACATTCAATTTCCTTACAATGGCCCTCATTACGACCTTGGCGGAGGACCATGGTGCTATTAGCACCATGGTCCATGGCGCTAAGGGTGCAATTCCGCCATGGTGGTTGGCGGACTTACCGC
Source organism: Ambystoma mexicanum (assembly GCF_040938575.1). Taxonomy (NCBI): domain Eukaryota; kingdom Metazoa; phylum Chordata; class Amphibia; order Caudata; family Ambystomatidae; genus Ambystoma; species Ambystoma mexicanum. Next base: position 1,641,520,388 of record NC_090937.1, read on the forward strand.
CCCATTCCGACCTTGGCGGGGCAGTAAGTCCCCAATCCCCATTTTACCCTTCCCCATTCCCATTTTTGCCCCATAGGGCATAATGGGAGTGGGGAAGGCGTTAATTACGCCACCGTAAATTACGGTGGCGTAATTAACAACAAGGTCCCTTAGCGCCATGGATTTTAACACCTGCTAAAAGCAGGTGTAAAAACCGCCATGGCGGAAAGGGAACTCGTACTCAGGCGGTAAGGGTCGGCGATGTTTACGCCGGCGTAAACCCCTTACCGCCTGGGTCGTAATGAGGGCCAATGACCTGTATTAACACAGGTAATTCTGAGAAAGCGGGGAATGCTAACTCCAGTCTGGCGCTACGCCAAAAGATGAACGGACCTAGTCTACTCTAAGCTATTTCATTGAGGTTCTGCGACTAACCGATTATTCATGTCTATGCAATGAAGGTTTCCCAGACCACAGTAAGAAGATCCCATTCCTACATTGCAACGCCAGTCGTGGCGCAGCAGACAGAAGTGTGAATGAATACCTCGTCTGTATAAGTGCAACCATCATGTGGTTTATGAAGTGCTCCATTACTTCTCATTGGTCTGCACTCAATAAATACTCTAATAATACTAATAAAAATACAAATAACCGTCAAGCAAAGCTGCTACACTCCCTTCCTTATCCCGGGCACACATCTGTTTTACGCCCTCGCTGAGACGCATGTCGAGATTCCTACCCCTCTCAGTGTTACATGTCAATTGTCGCGTGTTCAGTCGAAAAGGCTATTTTATTGATTTTGCCTCCAGCCGGTCGGCAGCTTGGTGCGCACCACATTCCTTGCACGAGCAAGATTGCATAACATGCCTCACACAGCTGCTAGTGGCACCTCGTGTGTAACTTGATGAAGCAGGTGAGATTCCCAGGTGAGCACAGCTGTTATCTGCTGTCCAAACACAGGCCCGCCCTGGGTCAGGGCAGAAGAGGGGTCATTGACTACACGCCCCGGAGGGCATGACACGCAAGGTTACCCTTCCAGAGGCTCAACATGTAGAACAAGTAGCACGTGCTGACTTGCTGCACGTGCAATGCACCCTCCTCAGAGCGTCCATAGTTGGTGTTTCTTGATTAGATGCAATATACGCTGATATAAAGAACAGGCTACAATGTTAAAGTTTTGCTTATTTATGCTTACCAAGAACCTTAAGAATTTGAAGAACTTGGAACAAAGCATGTAGAGGCGGTTCATTATCATACTGTAATCCTTTAATAAAATAAACGATATTAGTGATAATTGTACTAATGATTAATAACAATAATGTGTGCCTCTGCTGCTTAGACCGTTGCCTATGTCCTGCAAACAGAAGGTAGTCCCTGGGTGTAGTGCTTCAAAGCATGGCCGGTGAACTAACCGCTATGAGACGGTGAAATACTAAGGAAGCCATGATGATATGGGAGGGGCACGAAAAAGAGGGACTGGGGGTTTAACTCGCCTCCCCGTTGCTGTCTCATTGTGGCGCCTAAAGGATGACCAAGTAACTATTGCGGAGCTGCATCCGTCCAGAACCCTCATGGAAGAGGCCCTGACGAAGTTCTTCAGATCCTGCTCTGTGGAGCCGCAACCCCACAGAAGATGGGTTTGGTCTTTAATCTAAACCCAACTTTTCCAAACTGCTTTACGTCCTGGGGCCAATCTATTGCCTGCCACATTGGGTTGCAAATTCAAATCCTGCTTGGGCAGCTCCACCTCCTTAGCCCTTCCAAGGTCAGGCATTTGAGTGCCATTAAATTGGTGCTCCAAGTTTTCCCACTTGGCCCTCCGCACACCTCCAGCATTAACAGCGGTTATTACAGTGCTCAGAAGGGAGCGCTATCTGGAATTGGCGCTATCAACAAATATTTTGACTGTTATCCGCTTTGGACACAGGGTAACATATTTGTAGCCTTCTTAAGAAATTTAAAGCTGGAGAGAGGGGGGAGATGGAAAATGGCGCGGAGAGATAGTGAGATGTCTGACGAGGCCACTCATAGCCATGTGGGTGGACACTGGTGTGTTCCGCCTTGTATGGGCCATAGCATGTCATTCCTTAGCTTAGCGTGCCTTGCTCTTTGTGTCTTCACTGTTTGTGCTGCTCACCAACCTTCTCCCCATTCTACTACACTGCTCCCCAGGGGTCCCGCTGTGATTCTGCCACCTGGGATTGGCTCCCATGTGTCACGATGTATATTTGTCCCACTTTCATTTTGGTTCGATGTGCCCGACTTTGATTGTGTCCCTTTGAGGTTTTGCTCCTTGGTGACCCACTCTGGTTTCACTCCCTGGAGCCCAATATAATCCATGCCACGTCCTGGTTCTGCTACCAGACGCCCAACGTAATTGGCAAGACTGGCTCCTAGCTAGGGGACCTTGACTGGGTAGCAAGCTGTGATGTTCCTAGGGATCCCAACAGGACTCTGTCCCCTCTGGAATCCCCACTCTTAACTTCCCCCAGGAACTAGTCCCACCCACTGCCTGCTCAGTGTCCACTGATTGCGGCATGCTACTCAGTTCTCCCATTCCTCCCTGTGCTCCTCCTATCACACCCAGGACTCAATCGATGCACACTGTCCACTGCCAGGCCACGGTGCTTCAGGACATCTACTTCATAAGACCTTCCCCAAAGAGCACCAGTACCAACGGCTCACCAAGCTCCTTGTGTTCCTCCACTCTGCCCGGGGACTCGATAACTACACACTGTACAGTGCCAGTGATACCAACCCACACCATAGTGCTTCAGGACATCTCCACACTGGTCTTACCCTAAGGGCGCCAGTACCGGGGCATCACCCAGATCCCTGTATTCCTCCACTCTCCCCCGGGACTTGATCACTGCACACTGTTCACTGCCAGGGGTACCAGCCCACAGTGCTTCAGGACATCTACTTCCAAGGACTGTTCCCAAAGGGCACCAGTACCAACGCCTCACCCAGCTCCCTGTGCTCCTCCTCTCTCAACCGGGACTCAATCAACGCAAACTGTACACAGCCAGCGGTACCAGCCCACAGTGCTTCAGGACATCTCCACACAGGTCTTACCCTAAGGGCCCCAGTACCGTGGCATCACCGAGATCCCAGTGTTTCTCCACTCTGCCCCGGGACTCGATAACTACACACTGTACAGTGTCATTGATACCAGCCCACACCACAGTGCTTCAGGACATCTCCACACAAGTCTTACCCAAAGGGCACCAGTACCGTGGCATCACCGAGATCCCTGTGTTCCTCCACTCTGCCCCGGGACTCCATAACTACACACTGTACAGTGCCAGTGATACCAGCCCACACCACCGTGCTTCAGGACATCTCCACACAGGTCTTACCCTAAGAGCACCAGTACCACCTCACCCAACTCCCTGTGTTCCTCCACTCTCCCTCGGGACGATCATTGCTGCTCACTGTCCACTACCAGAGAAACTAGCCCACAGTGCTTCAGGACATCTCCACACAGGTCTTACCCTAAGGGCACCAGTACCGGGGCATCACCGAGATCCCTGTGTTCCTCCACTCTCGCTGCACACTGTCCACTGCCAGAGATACCAGCCCACACCACAGTGCTTCAGGACATCTCCACACAAGTCTTACCCAAAGGGCACCAGTACCGTGGCATCACCGAGATCCCTGTGTTCCTCCACTCTGCCCCGGGACTCCACAACTACACACTGTACAGTGCCAGTGAGACCAGCCCACACCACCGTGCTTCAGGACATCTCCACACAAGTCTTACCCAAAGGGCACCAGTACTGGGGCATCACCAAGCTCCCTGTGTTCCTCCACTCTCCCTCGGGACGCTCATTGCTGCTCACTGCCTCAGGACATCTCCTTCTGAGGAGCTTCTTGCCCTAAGGCCAACAGTATCAACTGGGAAGGCGATGAAAAGAGGGGGATATTGCCTGGCTGCCTTCTTCCAGATGCAGGGGTACAGTACTCCCACACCCTCTTAGTTCCTCTGTTTCTGCCCACTGTTTACATTCCCCTGAACCTTCACAGGTCACATCTCTGGTTCCATTCAGCCCTCTTTTCTTTCTTGTTTTTTTATGTCTGACTGGGATCTTTCCAGGTCAGCTTCTCTGATCACAGCCTTTGCCCCAGCCACAGCTCTTAAAGTGTCCAGTAGCATTTTAATAGTAGGCGGAAGCCCCGCCCCTGTGCCGGCTTCCCCCTGCTATGGGTCGGTTCCATGCTACGGGTAACAGTGCCCACTTCAGGGGGGCCCCCTTGCCCTGATGCTGCGCTGACGGAGAGGATCTCAGGCCAGAGAACGCGGGTGCAGCCCTGCTTTCCGAGGCCTCATTAGTTAGAACAGGATACAGCCATGACCTTAGGGGGGGGGCCCTCAGCCCCCACTCAGTACCGCCTCCAGGTACCTCATGGCTCTGGACGGCCTGCTTGCCTGACCCGCAGCATCTCCACCGGGCATAGGGGCCGTGCCAGGAGCTCAATGAGGAGGCCCGGTTCAGTGCCTTGATCCAGACAGCTTCCATTCTCTCAAGTTGGCTCTGGGAATTGTGGGCGCTGCATCAGAGATTCAGAAGTCTAAATATTGTCTATGGGGCCACGAATCATTGCTCTCCAACGTGTATTCCACGTTTCCGGGGACACGGAAGCAGAGAGAAGCACTGCTAATATCGGGAAGAGAAGGAGCATTGACAAAGCCAATAGTTCTGACTTCATAAATGCAGATGAAGGTGATCCTGCGGGTCATGGCACACATCAGGAAAACATGTGCAAGCCTAGCAATAACAACATAGTACAGCACAACAGTGCGAAGTGCATTAATATTACCAGCGTAGTAGAAAGAGAACAGCAAGCCTAGCAATAACAACATAGTAACGCACAAAAGTGAAAAGTGCGTTAATACCAGCAGAGTAGAAAGAGAACAGAAAGCCTAGCAATAACAGTATAGTTCATTACAAAAGTGCAACGCGCATTAATATACTGGCGCATTAAAAAGAAAACAGCAAGCCTAGCAATAACAATATAGTACAGCACAAAAGTGCAAAGTGCATTAATAAAAACCTAGCAATAACAATATAGTACAGCACAAAAGTGCAAAGTGCATTAACTGCACAGCAGAAGGAGAACAGAAAGCCTAGCAATAACAATATAGTACAGCACAAAAGTGAAAAGTGCATTAATAATACCAGCACAGTAGAAAGAGAACAGAAAGCCTAGCAGTAACACTATAGTACAGCACAAAAGTGCAAAGTGCATTAATAATACCAGCACAGTAGAAAGAGAACAGAAAGCCTAGCAATAACAATATATTACAGCACAAAAGTGCAAAGCACATTAATATAATGGCGCATTAAAAAGAAAACAGCAAGCCTAGCAATAACAATATAGTACAGCACAAAAGTGCAAAGTGCATTAACAAAAACCTAGCAATAACAATATAGTACAGCACAAAAGTGCAAAGTGCATTAACTGCACAGCAGAAGGAGAACAGAAAGCCTAGCAATAACAATATAGTACAGCACAAAAGTGAAAAGTGCATTAATAATACCAGCACAGTAGATAGAGAACAGAAAGCCTAGCAGTAACACTATAGTACAGCACAAAAGTGCAAAGTGCATTAATAATACCAGCACAGTAGAAAGAGAACAGAAAGCCTAGCAATAACAATATATTACAGCACAAAAGTGCAAAGCACATTAATATAATGGCGCATTAAAAAGAAAACAGCAAGCCTAGCAATAACTATATAGTACAGCACAAAAGTGCAAAGCACATTAATAATACCAGCACAGTAGAAAGAGAGCAGAAAGCCTAGCAATAACAATATAGTACAGCATAAAAGTACAAAGTGCATTAATAAAAACCTAGCAATAACAATATAGTACAGCACAAAAGTGAAAAGTGCGTTAATACCAGCAGAGTAGAAAGAGAACACAAAGCCTAGCAATAACAATATAGTTCTTTACAAAAGTGCAACACGCATTAATATACTGGCGCATTAAAAAGAAAACAGCAAGCCTAGCAATAACAATATAGTACAGCACAAAAGTGCAAAGTGCATTAACTGCACAGCAGAAGGAAAACAGAAAGCCTAGCAATAACAATATAGTACAGCACAAAAGTGAAAAGTGCATTAATAATACCAGCACAGTAGAAAGAGAACAGAAAGCGTAGCAGTAACACTATAGTACAGCACAAAAGTGAAAAGTGCATTAATAATACCAGCACAGTAGAAAGAGAACAGAAATCCTAGCAGTAACACTATAGTACAGCACAAAAGTGCAAAGTGCATTAATAATACCAGCACAGTAGAAAGAGAACAGAAAGCCTAGCAATAACAATATATTACAGCACAAAAGTGCAAAGCACATTAATATACTGGCGCATTAAAAAGAAAACAGCAAGCCTAGCAATAACTATATAGTACAGCACACAAGTGCAAAGCACATTAATAATACCAGCACAGTAGAAAGAGAACAGAAAGCCTAGCAATAAGAATATAGTACAGCACAAAAGTGCAAAGTGCATTAATAATACCAGCACAGTAGAAAGGGAACAGAAAGCCTAGCAATAACAATATAGTACAGCACAAGAGTGCAAAGCGCATTAATATAAGGCAGATTAAAAAGAGAACAGCAATCCCAGCAATAACAATATAGTACCGCACAAGTGCAAAGTGCATTAATATTCCGATATATTTCAAAGAGAACAGCAAGCCTAGCAATAAAATATAGTACAACACACAAGTGCAAAGTGCATTAATAATTAATATATGGGTGCAGTAGAAAGAGAACAGAAAGCCTGGCAATAACAATATAGTACAGCACAAAAGTGCAAAGTGCATTAACTGCACAGTAGAAAGAAAACAGAAAGCCTAGCAATAAGAATATAGTACAGCACAAAAGTGCAAAGTGCATGAATAATACCAGCAAAGTAGAAAGAGAACAGAAAGCCTAGCAATAAGAATATAGTACATCGCAAAAGTGCAAAGTGCATTAATAATACCAGCACAGTAGAAAGAGAACAGAAAGCCTAACAATATAGTACAGCACAAGAGTGCAAAGCGCATTAATATAAGGCAGATTAAAAAGAGAACAGTAATCCCAGCAATAACAATATAGTACTGCACAAGTGCAAAGTGCATTCATATTCCGATGTATTTCAAAGAGAATAGCAAGCCTAACAATAAAATATAGCACAACACAAAAGTGCAAAGTGCATTAATAATTAATATACTGGTGCAGTAGAAAGAGAACAGAAAGCCTGGCAATAACAATATAGAAAAGTGCAAAATGCATTGATATACCAGCGCATTATAAAGAGAACAGATAGCCTAGCAATAACATTATAGTACAGCACAAAAGAGCGAAGTGCATTAATATACCGGTATAGTAGAAAGTGAACAAAAAGACTAGCAATAACATTATAGTATAGCACAAAAGTGTAAAGTGCATTAATATACCAGCATATTAGAAAGAGAACAGCAAGCCTAGCAATAACAATATAGTACAGCCCACAAGTGCAAAGTACATTAATATACTGGCAAATTAGAAAGAGAACAGCAAGCCTTGCCATAACAATATAGAACAGCACAAAAGTGCAAAGTGCATTGACATATCAAGCAGTATAGCAACAAAACATGCTTTTTAAAGCATCATTCACAATTTTCTCTACTAGTTAGCTCTGCTCGCGGCTACCAAATAGCCCCCACTATGACAGACCTTCTTTGCATGTTCTGCATATTGGAGCAGGTGACTTGCACAAGAACCCTCATCTAATATGTAGTTTCAGGAGCTCTGCAGACAGCTAATAATCTTTCTAGCCAGACCTAAATATGAGGTGATTGTTAGTTGATGCCTGCACCGACCCTGACTTTCCCATTCCCCAAAGAGGATATCAAGAGGCGTAAAAACAGATGTAACGGTATTAAACACCTGCTTCTACACCTCTATGTCCTCTCTGGCGGATTTCGTAGATAATGTCTGTTATGAACACCTTCAAAAGCAATCATATTCCATAGGGATCCATTGTGAATCGGTGTTTTAAGCAATCAGATTCCACAGGGATCCATAGTGAATCTGTTATTAACACTTGTTAAAAGCAATCGGATTCCATAGGGATCCATTGTGAATCTGTGTATTACGCAATCGGATTCCACAGGGATCCATTGTAAATCTGTTATTAACACCTGTTAAAAGCAATCAGATTCCATAGGAAATCATTGTGCAAAGCCTCTCGCAAGCACTTATTGCAGGTGACATTTGCACTTTCTTTAAGCGTAACACTTTGTTTACACTTTATACTGAAAACGACTACAGTTACATGAAGGGGGCTGTCTTGCAGGACAGTGCAAATGTAGGTAGCCTCCTCCGTGCAGTTTACTCCTTGTTTTTTTTTGTTATTTAACAGGTGAAGCGGGTCAGAGATACATGTGGTCAGGGCACTTATCTGTTGTCCAAACCCAAGCAGCCTTGGGATAAAGCAGGCAAAAGGTCATGAAACGCCCGTACGCGAGGACACGTCCTACAGTGTTATCCTTTCACAGACAGCAAAACAAATTCTGCTTGTTTATTGAAAAGGCAATGCACCCGTTTGGGACAATCTGAGACGAATTGAATTCTGCCTCGCAGGAGTACAAGGGTGAGAAGGGACAAAATGGCCGGGTCAGCCCTCACACTTTTACAAACCAAAACACAATGCAATCATAAAGGTAAAGCGGGGACATTTAAGAGATATACCTCCTTAGCCTTTTGTGGTAACATGAGCTGAACACAGCCTATGCTCCTAAGAGGGGTGTGAAGGTGAACCAAAAATGACCCAAACAACACAGTGTTACCGTCCAGAATAATGGGAATCTATAATCATGGTTCTATAAAAATATAAAATCTTTAATAAAATACACCATCTGCAAGAAGAACAACAATAGATTACTGTACAAAAACCCACCCCAGACCAAAGAACAGAGAAGATACAACAGATAGAGAAAGTAGCACTTTGAGCTTAGTTCCAGGGGTGGTAGGTAAGGGACCACCAAAAAGGATATCTTGGTGAAGACAGGGACAACCGTGACCTTACCATTCTGATTTTATCCTTCCGATCACCATAGCCAGTGAGCACGTGATATCTCAACTGTTTACCAGTATGTCAGTTTTAGGTCTCCCACAACAGGTTACTTACCCAACCCACCATCTTGGCAACCTTTAGCTCTTGTGTTTGCTGCTAAAAAGATTTGTAGTTTCTTTCCTGTGTTCCCATTAAATTGTTCCGATCATTTTGCAGTTCGATTCGCTATCCCTACTATGCCCTGCATTGATACTCGGCCAAAACAGTTTTTCTGGAAACATGCGTTGCGCTCTACCTCTCGTCGACAACTATGTACTAAAATTGAGTCACATTGTGCCAGGTCATCTCCCTGCATGCTAACCAACTTAGCCCAGGGCTTTGGCAATGGGGCTGTCTCCATTGCCCCATTGAAACGCTTTACAGCTATGGCTTGTCCGTCTGAACCCTGGTACACTGAAGACCTAAAGGCATTAGAGCTACTCCGTAGGCAGGCGGAAAGAATATGGAGATATCATTATAATATAGCCCAAAAAGACCTTCTCCGTCAAGCCTCCAGTAATTAGCAGGAAGCTATTTTCCTGGCCAAACAATCCTTCTTCAGCTAAAACGTCTTGCTGCTATAAACAAACCTAAATCTCTCTTTGAACTGGTAAAGCCGCTATCCTAACTGGTTAAAAACTCTTCCTAGATGTTATACTTGCAAGCCTTCTACGACTCTCTGTCCTCTTTTTTTGAGGAAAAGATTCTCTCTATTCGCAAGAATCTCGGCAGTGTAGGCTCTTCTGTTGAGCGGCCAAATGTGTCTCCTGTTGCCACGGGGTCTTTGGTAGGCTGGGCTTCATGTCCTGCTTTCTCTGTACAAGATGTACCATTTGCCATAAATAGGCTAAAATCCGCTTCCCTCTTGGACCCTATTTCCTTTTCAATTCTGAAGGATATCTCTGGCAACATTGGCCCCGGATCACATTGCCAATAAATGCCTCCCCTGCCTCGGGTCATATCCCTAATGATCTAAAACATGCTTCTTGGAGACTTTCTCAAATCATCTCAATTTCTGGATCCCTTTCAGTCTGGGTTTCTCGCTGGTAGAGGAACTGAGTCAGTGCTTCTGGCAGTGGTGGATTATCTTATGCGGCCGGTGGACCAGGGTGGGTTTGGGACATTGATTTCTATTAGATCTATGGGCTATCTTTGACACCGTTGACCACCCCACCCTGGTTGCCCACATCTCCTCTGCTGGCCTATCTGGCACAGTAATCAAGTGATTCACCTCCTTCCTCTGAGCATGATCACAATCGGTCTCCTTACCTCCTCTCACATCCAAACCTACCACTGTGTCATGTGGAGTACCTTAAAGCTCTGTAGTATCGCCTTTTCTTTTCAACATTTACATTCAGCCTTCTTGGTATCATCCAGTCTCATGGCTTCCTATGCTACTCCTACGCGACGACAAACAGATGCTCCTTTGGCTCGATCTCTCCTGCTCCGACACTGCCGCTTCGCTTAAGAGCTGCTTGTAGGATGTGGGGGAATGGATGTCCAGGAATTGGCTGAAGTTAAACTCTGATAACACTGAGGTACTGGCTGTGGGTACAACAGATCCCTCACGGTACTGGACCTCTGAGTTTTGGCCATCTAGTTTGGGTCCTTTTCCTTCTCCTGTCACCTCGGTGAAGGATCTAGGTGTTAAAATCTCTAACACTTTATCAATGTCTGACCAGATATCAGCCATTTGCAAATCCGGCCATTTAAAGCTGATGGTCCTCTGTAGGGTTCTTCCTTATATCCCTGCACATTTCCATGCTCCTGTAGTCTCTTCTTTAGTAATTAGCAGCATTGACTACTGCAATGCGCTCTATTTGGCACAACCTGCTTATCGATTACCTCGACTTTAGTTACAACAAAACATGTCTGCTAGAGCAGCTACCCACCCTCCCTATGGTGCGCACATGTCTCCTATTCTTCATCAATTGCGCAGGCTTCCGGTTAAGAAGAGGGTGTTGTTCAAGTCTTTCTTTATTGTGCCTAAAGCCTTCTGCAAACAGGGGCTGAATATCTTCAGGCTAAATTCCTCACTATACTCCATCTAGAGCACTCTGCTCTCAGACCTCTCTGACCATCCAAATTCCCCAGACCAAAATCTCCTCTGTTGGTGGACACGCCTTCTCTGTGGCTGCATGAAATAAGCTTGGAATGCCCTACCCTATGGTTTACGCAAAAGGGAGGATCATTTTTCTTTTCGTGTTGTGTTAAAAACCCACCTTTACTAATCTTTCTGCTCGCTTTCGGCTCTCGTTTCTGGTTCGAGCCAAGATGCCCTCGGGTGAACGCCACACTCTATAAATTCCTATAACATAACATACCATAACATAACAGTCTCTAGGGCCCAAGTGGACTGGGTGGGCAGTTCAGTGTCAAAGTACCTGAATTCAGTTCTTGGTGGGCTGACGCCTCAGACCCGTGTTGCACGTTGATGGAAGCTGATCAGGCTCAGTAGGGCATATAGGATCACAGAAGCCTTAGCAGCAAGCGGGCGTTGAGCAGGGTCGAATGTGGGTGCTTGGTGCAGCCGAACGATGGCGGTTCAAGTGCCTCAGGTCTGGGCGGTCCCAAGAACATTTCAACGTTGGCCAGGGCGATTTTGGCTTTAGTCGCTGGCACAGTTCGACGAGTGATGCTCCAGTGGGTCAAGTCTGTGCAGTAGGGAACCCAGCCAGCCCATGGGACTGGGGTTTACCAAACAGCACTTTAAGATTAGTAGCAGCACCCTTGAGATGGATGAGGGTGCAGATTTGTACTCCTGCACCAAATCAATAATGACAACTCAATTTGGCAAAGGGAGTGTGTTTAATGACTAGTACAAAAAACAGCGAGTTCAATGAATATCAGCAATTGCTCGATCTTCCTTCTCGCTTCAACTCCAATTAATTTCAGAAAAAACATAACATGTATACCAAAAACTAGTCATCACTGACGTGTAACTCTTAAAACTTAGCATGCAACTTGATTGGTTCTAGGAAGGTAACTTTAATATAGGTACTATATCTGCATATGGTAACAGGGGAAAGGGATTGGATAAACACTGTCGGGTGAGGCAACTAAACCCTCCCTTCAAAATAACTACTGTAAACGTCACTACAAGTACGACGTCTCACTATGATTGGGTTGCCATCGACCCCACTCATACTTTTCCACTTGCTCTTAGCAGCGTGCAGAATAGCCGGCCAGGTGCAGGGAGTTCGTCTACACCCCAGCTTCCCTCCAATTATTGTTACAATCAATCATCACCTCAGAGGTCATGTGTCAATTATTTCATTGTAGTGGCCTCGAGTCTGCTTCTTGGTCTGGAAAAGTTAAGGCATTTGGGCATAGCAAAGGTCCATGCATAGGTATGAAAGTCTCATCCCTTCTGCTTGCTCGGTCACATGATACTGACACTGTGAAATCGGCCTTTCCTTCATGCAATTTCGTACATTTGATTTAATTCTGCCAGTCGTCTGCCATCTATGGCCTATCTTGACCTTTCTGAACAGGATGCTCTGTTCTTCTTCTCATTAATTGTATCCACTGCTGGTCTATTTCTGACGATACGACCCTGGCGTCTTAGCATGGTTACCTTCGTCTGATTTTCTCTCTGGTTTTAATTCTCGATTTGCTTGTTGCGAAGCTCTCCTCTTGAGACCTTTAGTAACCGTTGGTTGATTCTGCTCTTGTGCATAGTGGAAATATACTTATATAAAGTGCTTTCTTGAGGTAGATATGTACATGTGGCGCTTGCCGCAAAGTATCTTTCTACTAAGCATAAGCAAGCCTCATGATTTCTGTGCTTCTTGCAGTTACTTTGCATATGTACACGTTTAAACTAACTAAATATCTTCATCGTGCTCATGGCATATGTTTCTGACAGCTTGACATCAACTGTTTCACTTTAGGCTTTAGGATTTTACTTGTCCATGGTGTTTCGTCTCGTTGGTCATCATTCTCAGGCCGTTATATCTTCTATATGTGAGTCAGTCCGGGTTCTTATGACGTCATCATTCGTCTTCCTTCAGTATCGTTTTAGCTTCTTCGGGTATTGCATTCTGACGATAGTCATTCTGTCTCACTTGTCAATATGGTTTTCTCAATGGGTACCTTACTGTCCCGGTTTTCTTAGGTGTTGGTACTTCAATATGTGCTGTTATTCTGATAGGTACTGGGCAGAGCCCACTGTGGCTCTCTGCTGGTTTATTTTCACATCATACATCACATATTTTGTCGTGAATATTCCTGGTACTTCAAAATGGCGGTAGAAGTGCAAATCATGCTTGGTACTTCCTCTTCAAGTCGGTGGGCAGTGGTTATGAAGTGGTGATCAAGGGGGCATTGAAGTGCAAGAAATGACGGCTTGCTGGACCAAGTGGTGTGGTCTATGGGTAGGATCAGCGAGTGACCCTTCAGGGATTCGGTTTGGTTTCTGGCATTGAACAGGTGCTTCAGGCTTGGCATTTCACAGGCTGTGCTGGGACGATTCTGTGTCAGGCTGATGGAGGTGCAGTGCAATCATTCAGCTGGTTGGAGGAATGCAGATTCCAGCAACAGCATCAGCACATTCCCTCTCATTCAGGATGCCGGGAACACAAAGAGAACGGTTTGGTGCGGGTGAACATGGAGCGTGAGCTGGTCTGGCCCTCCCAGTTGCTGTGAGGCCTTTGCAAGGGGCTTGAGGACATGACACTCCACTTCAGGCTCTGCCCTTCTGGCACATAAGATCTGTTGCAGATTGGTTGGTTCTGGTCCACAGCACTGGTAACTCCTGTTAGTCCCTGGGAGTGGTTAGGGAACAGATCTTCCTGCTGTCTTGGACGGCTCCTTCATCAAATCCGAAGGGTGTGCTCCTATGATGCTTGGGCCCAAGACAGCTGCCTGCTGTGTGGTCATCTCTGGAGTGAATCAAAGGGAGGCAGGGACACACCTGGGACACATTCCCTTCCACGGCAGGAGCTGACACATGTGCAATATTAATTGGGATGTGGTGGACATGACCATAAGTACCGCCATGCACGCTGCCTAAACTCAGGCATAGCTTATTCATAGAGATTACCCTGCCACCAGCATGGGGTACTCATGATCATCATAGTTTGGGTAATGGGGGCATCTCTTACATTTTGCCCCGGTGCTGCAGTGACTTTGCTGGCACTTCAGCAGTCAAGTGGGCATCGTGCGCCACGAGCATAACGGGTGCTGCAGATCAGGCTACTGTTGTAGCAGGGCACAAGCGCACTATGCTTTTGGCATGGAGTTGCAACAAAGGGTCATCTGGTTAGCAGAATACCCCTTTGTAGAAGGAATTACCCGCATTGTTTTCGATACTAAAAATATGAGTAGCCACAGAAAGAAGGGGATTGCTATCACGCTCTCCTCTTCCGTTGCCACAGTGAGGGCTTGCTCTCCTGCTTTGCCTCTTCCCTGAAATCGAGGTATTAGGTCTCACGATCAACAACCAACTTACTCGGCACAAACTCTTGGGCTCCACATGGCACGCTGATGCACAGTGTTAGGTCCTTGACACTTATTGGTCTATTTTTTTTGTAACCTGTAACCAGTCTTGTGACCTGGGAATCTGGGAAGTGAATAAGGCACCAGGACCAGAGCGGGATCGAGAGGCGTTGCTGTGCGGGAATTGTGGGGACAAAAAGAAATGGCAGTCAAAGGGGGCAATGGTTATGGCCACATGAGAGGATTGGGAAATACTCCCCTCTCGAGCAAAAAAGAAAGTGGGAGCAGTGTGGTGTCAAAAGGGGGCGACATTGAAAGCGGGCAGCTAGTGTGATAGAAGGCACAGCCGTTCAGCGGATGCCAGCACAAGGATGATTGGTTCTTCTGAAATTGATACATTTCTGTCAATTTCGGCATAATACGTTCATACATACATCGGTACTTAACATCGCTACTTAACGTCGCTACTTAACGTCGCTACTTAACGTCGCTACTTAACGTCGCTACTTAATGTCGCTACTTAACATACTTTTGACTCCTCACTTAATCTAACTGCATTTTTCTTCCACAGGGTAGGCCTGCCGGTCTGTGCCTCTCGCCTTTACGATTGGGATACCGGGTGGTTTAGTGGTAGAGTGGGGCTGACTAGGCGGCTTAGTACCTACTCCTTTCTGTAGATCTGCAGAACAGTTGTCATTGTGTACCGCCAGTGCTGCCCTAGTGTGCCGAAAATCGGGTAGGATGAGTACTTCACACCCTGCACATAACCACAGCAGCCATATGACACCCCCGTCCCACCTTTGTTGGAGTGCAGTTGGGGTGTGTTTGTGTTCAGGGAGTGGGACAAAGCCTATAACTAGCCTGTCTGCCATTTTGGATCTCAGATGAGTCTAAATTATCCTAAGGTGGCACCTGCTGGGCTGATAGCAGTGGGACATTCGGCAGGAACGGCATGGTTTGCAAAGACGCTGAGGACGCGCCCTATTGTTTCAGGTTGATTGCGTGTAGTGTAGGAGCAGGGAGTGTGGGTCTTGGTTTTGCTGGTGAGGGTCTTTGTTGACAGGCACTGTAATGTCTCAGAGTTGCAGACTGCCACAATGGAATGCCTGAGGCAGCAGGATTCAGTGAAGTCCAAGCAGATGACAGGGTACAGTCCCATTGCTATGTTGGGTAAACTAGGAGCAATAGCAGTGTCCATGCTACCTTTGTTAAATGAGCAGAAGGTCTTTCCTTTAGAGGGAAAGTCTGTGTTTATGCTCTGACATTGGGTATGGCCGGCACGAGCTTCTGGCTCTCTCAGGTGGGGAGGGGGCTCATCTCATTTGTCAGGCAGGTACTTAGCGGTGGTGAGTTAAGGTCAAAGCTTTTAAGGTTGGTTTGCCAATGTCAATGTGTTGGCATCAAAGGAAAGGTGGCCAAGGTGATCCACCCCATTCTTATCCTGTGTTCCAGACCCATTAGCTCTGGGTGGCACCCTGCCTAGAGAGCAGAGGTGTTGCTTTGGGGGGAGCTGAGGGGCATATGGCCCCCGGTCTTTTGGTTGTCACCCCGGATAGAAGCTCAGGGCTACAACCAAGAGACCAGCTAGCCCAGAGTCCCAAGAGTCCCGACATTAGCGTAGCCCCAGAACTTTTCCAGACCTACCGACACCCCTGCCTGAGAGTCACCTTCCAGTCAATCCCCAAACTGAAGCAAGTGACTTTGTCACACCCCTTGTCATTCTCATTGATGCACTAGAGGTAACAATTTGGACTCACACGTTGATAGCTGAAAACAGATCTTTCACCATCCTTGAGTGAGGCCTGGTAAACATGTCCCGTAATGCACATGAAGCATTGGATATGAGACCGTGTCAGTCATGTTTTCTGATGTCTTATATGTTGCAATTGAAAGAAGATTTGTTTTTGGTCATTGAAGCTACAGCACGCGACTCAGTCCCACGATGAATTACCCCCACCCTACAAGAACTACATCAGCTTCCACTCCAAGCCAGGATACTGTTCAAGACTGCATGTATCATCTGCAAAGCAGTCACGAGTAGCAGACCAGCGTGCCCGGCGGCTACGCTTCACATATCTGGTGGACACGCTGCTTTCGCAGCAATGTGACAAACCGGCTTGAATCACAACTCTCGTCCGCAAAGAGAGGTCCTGCAAACAATCCTTCTCATGTCATGCCCCCACCCTCTGGAACCCGATCCCGGTGTCGCCTCGGAATGCTCCCACAATTCACCATTTTTCACAAATCTCTCAAAACGTGGCTCGTTCTACAACACCTGACCAAGGACTAATTCCAATGGATGCGCAGAGTTCACAGTAGTGCGCTACTGTTAAAGGATGCAGGCCCAAATGCCGGCTCCCCACACGGTGTACAGCGCTCTGCTGCCCTTGAGCTGGGTCTGCACTTTAAACAATAAAATAATGAGCTGATAGAGCCTGGGTTCTTCACAATCTTCTTCTGCGCCTGTGGCAGGTGTTATCACATATCGAGGGTAGCATGACATGAGATCAGTGGGAAGGAATAAGAGAACATCACTGATGCATTTGGCAGCTGTTGTCCATGGACAGTTGTGAGGATCACATGTCTGCAGCAGTCATGGCTGTAGTCAGTTTTATTTCTTGCTGAGGCCGGTTCCAGACATTTGTCGCAGCCTGGACAAAACTGTATCATTGTTCGCTCTGGCCCACTGTGTTTCGTAATGTGCTTTTTGTGTATTGTTTGCACTTAATTTAGCACACCAAATATGAACAGGCACCCTCTTTTCTCTTATGTCAGCTCTGTGTTTAAGCATGTTCGATTCAGCATTACTCACAGTTGGGATGTGTGAAAGTATTGTGTTATAAAAGATTGTCATACACACAGATGTATACAGTGCTGTGACATACATGTGCAATTCCCAACCTAATAAGCAAATAGTATAGGCAACTTGTTACAGCATAGATGTAGAGGCCTGCCTTTCACCACAGTCCATTCGTTCCTCCGCACCCAACTCGCACGGTGAGACATTGTGCAGTCTAGTGCCCAATAAGCCAGCATGCCTGGGACAGAGCGCTGTACATTATGCAATCTCTCTGTGCTTCACCCCGCTCCCGCTATGCACAGGATCAACAAGGTCCACCAAACTAACATCAATGCAGGCAACACCCTGCTCATCCAACGATTCATTATAGCGACAGGGTTTAACTACAAAACCCGTCTCAATGCAACTCCTCACTTTGATACCACTTTGCCACCTTCCACCCTCAAGACAATCCCATTGAAATCCCTCTACCGCATCACAGCAACCATAACTGCTTCCCTGACGCTGGGCACCTTCCCTGACACCACGAAAACTGGACCCATCACCCCTCTTATAAAGAAACCAACGCGGAACCCTGATGAGGTCGCATCCACCTCCCCATAGCACCTTCCTTTCATTTATTCATTCATTCATTCATTTTGTCATTTGTTATAGCACCTTTGACTATAATTATGGTCGCAATGCGCTTTTGGTTGAACGCCATTCGAGGGCCCGGAGGCCAAACATTTAGGAGAGTTTGGGAGGTGCTATTATGCGTGTGAGCAATTTTCCTGAGCAATATCCTTGAAAGAGTTGTGGCCACCCAACTTCGAGCCCCCAACAATATCAACGGCCTCCTAGGGAGCGATCCATCAGGCTTCCGATCCAAATGCAGTACAGAGACACCCATCAGCCAACGCCACCCCTACCTCGTGGCAGTCCATCATATCTCCAAAGCCTTCGACAAAGTAGACCATCCACCTCTTCAGAAAATTGTACACTTTCATGGACATGAGTGTGAGCGTCCTCCATTGCATCTCCTGCCTAGAAGATTGCCATCAGTTTCCCAGGTGGATACGTCACAAGGTACACCACTATCCGTCACCTGTGCGGATCATCGCCCTCAAATAACGGGATCCACATCCCCCCAAATGCAAAAAATACACAACTACAGCTTAAAATATCATCCATCAAAGACCTGCACTAACACCAGGCATATCTCGCCCAGACCTGGAGATCCAGCGACCTGCCTCCAACAGAGTCCCCGCCAGACAGAATTCCTGATCTCCACAAACAACACTAAACACTCCATGGCCACATGATGCCCACACGCAATCAAATTCACCGACCACCCCGCTAAGCAAGCAACAAATTATCCAGAGCTGTCACTATGCACGCACGCTCCTACCTGCCAGCCAGTCAACATCTCTGGCACTCAGCGCTTCACCAGAAGTCAGGCCCTGGTGAGACTAGAGCAACAAAAATGCAAAGACCAAACCTGTCCTGGAGAAGTAGTAGTGGCAATCTGAATTCTTTACTTTACGCCCCCTTCTCCTACACCAGCTTCTCACCCTCCAGGCCACCTCTTTCCTCCTGCGGCTCTCCCCGTTTCCTCTGTTGCTCGCAATCCTGACATCACCTTTGATCCTTCACTATCCTTTTCCTCACACAGGACTGCTGGCACTTGCCGATTTCGCTCGTTGGGCATTCGTATCTTTAGTCCTTACTTATCCTTTCATGCGGCCAAACTTCTCATCACCTGTGCAATGCTTTCTCGTCTTGGCTACTGCGCCGTGCTTCTTATCAGACGCTCCTCTTCTCGTCCTACCACATTACATTCTGTATTCAACTCGGCTGTATGTCTTCTCTGCGTCCTCCTTCCTCGAGCCTCAATGTCTTCCTCGCTTCTTCCCATTTCTTTTCTCCCCTTCGACTCTCGTCTTCTTTTCCATGTCCTTTGTATAGTCTTCAAGTGCTACCATGGTCTTGCTCCTTCTTAGCTTCCTCTACTCTCCCTCACGTCCTCTCCGCACCCAGTATCTTCATCTACTTTCTACCCCTAAACCTCCCGTGCCCGCTCTTGATTTCGCTCTTTTTCTTTTCTTGCCCCTAAATTGTGGAATGCCCTTCCCCCGATATCCGTGCCTCCCCCTCGCTCCATATTCTCTGTTCCTGCCTTAAAGCCGTACACCTCTCTTGCTTCCTCTTAACTCTCTCTATCTATCTATCGCTTTTGTTATCCATCCCCATCATTTTAGATACTATTAGACCATTTTACATTTTCGTTGCTGTACAGCACTTTGACGAAAGCACTCTATAAATTACAACAAAATACAAAATAAACCAGAAATTATTAAAGAAATTATTAAGCATAAGGGGTATGGGCTGTGGATTTACCCACTCCTTGGGTTTGGAAATACGGGGTTAAATTAATGGCAAAAACAAGGAAAGGGTGCTTTAATAAATGGGACAAGCATGGGTACCCATATAGACTGAGAGTGCCACCACTGGGAACATGGTGGTAATCTCGAGAACATACCACTGATTCACATAATGGTAAAATATCGACATTTCACAGTTTGCATCACTAGAGAGTGAATACAAGCTTTGTCCTGCAGTAGCTTTGTGATACCATCAATGTGACAGCCTTTCCACCTTCCTCTTACAGGCCTGATGAGGCAGTGTTCTGACAGCTTCATTCTAAACATCTCATTAATGCACCTCACATCCACTGTCCTCTTACAGGCCTGATGACGCTGTGTTCTGACAGCTTCATTCTAAACATCTCCTCATTAATGCACCGCCTATCCACTGTCCTCTTACAGGCCTGATGACGCTGTGTTCTGACAGCTTCATTCTAAACATCTCCTCATTAATGCACCGCATATCCACTGTCCTCTTACAGGCCTGATGACGCAGTGGTCTGACATTTTCATTCTAAACATCTCCTCATTAATGCACCGCATATCCACTGTCCTCTTACAGGCCTGATGACGCACTGTTCTGACAGCTTCATTCTAAACATCTTACAGGCCTGATGACGCAGTGTTCTGACAGCTTCATTCTAAACATCTCCTCGTTAATGCACCGCATATCCACTGTCCTCTTACAGGCCTGATGACGCTGTGTTCTGACAGCTTCATTCTAAACATCTCCTCGTTAATGCACCGCATATCCACTGTCCTCTTACAGGCCTGATGACGCAGTGTTCTGACAGCTTCATTGTAAACATCTCCTCGTTAATGCACTGCATTTCCACTATCCTCTTACAGGCTTGATGACGCAGTGTTCTCACAGGTTCATTGTAAACATCTCCTCATTCATGCACCATCTCTCCACCTTCCTCTTACAGGCCTGATGACGCAGTATTCTGATGGCCGCATTGTAAAAATCTCCTCATTAATGCACCCTCTAGCCACCTTTCTCTTACAGGCTTGATGACGCAGTCCTCTGGTGACTGCATTGTAAAAATCTCCTCATTAAAGCATTGCCTATGTCAGGTTGTTAGTGAGGGCTATGCAGCCCGCGCACATCGTTGTGTGGGCAGACCGCCGTTGCGTTCTTAGTTCCCTGCACAAGGGAAGTGACGTTGGGCTAGGGAGGGGGCGGGACATGGGGAAGGCAGTTCCTGTAGGAGTGCCGAATAAAGAGGTTGCACTGTCCCCGGCTCCCGTGTGACTCTGTTCCTCGCGGTTAGGGGACCCGCGTAAAACCCTACATTTGGCGACGAGGGGTACATCGTACCCACTCGCAACCCCGGAGGCCCGCAGGCGAGCGGGTGCTGCGCGTCGGCGCACCTCCGCCCCGAAGGCCAGGGGTGCCACGGAGGTCCGCGGTCGAGCGGCGTGGCGCGTCGGCGCACCTCCCGAACACAGGGACCCGCCGGAGAGGCCGCAGGCCCCCCCCACAAGCACCGCGTGGGAGCGGCCGAAGCGGCCGAAGCCGCGCGGGAGCGGCCGCAGTTGCGCTCGAAGAGGCGAACGCGGGCCCGCGGGCAAATTGCTTTTGGTCCCGCCCCCCCCACCCCCGCACATCAACCCGCGATCGGCGGGAGGCCCCGAGACGGGCCGAAGATCCAGGGGACAGTGTCAAGAACACACACCAGCCCGTGAAGAGGCCAAGGACACGCCATAGCCTGTGAAGAGGCTGCTCACCGCCTACACGTGCTGCGGGCTGCCACACAGCACAACACAAGGCGGCACAGAGGTGCCTGGCGTCCACCACAGTCGCAGCAGACATGTCGGCCCCAGTGAGCCCCGTAGCCTCCTCGTCGGACAGATCTGGAGCCGTGGCTGATGGCCATCAACAGGCACCAACGTCAGGTACCGCCGCTCACAATTTACCGCTACCGGGCCCCTTTGATGTTAGAGACACATCCAACCTAGGACCCAGATGGGTCATATGGCTCAGGGATTTCAAATTCTACACGGGGGCAATCGGCTTGACCGACAACGCGATGCTGAAAAACACTCTATTCATGACAGTAGGCCCCGCTGTCAGGGACATCGCAGGCGAACTGATGAACGTAGACACGGTCACCTATGCGGAACTACATGGGAAGCTATCAGAATATTTCACGCCCCATACAAACATTGACTACGAGCGCCACGTCTTTCACACTACGAGACAGGAGAAAGGAGAGTCCCTTGACAACTTTGTGATGCGCCTACGCATCAAGCTAAAGTACTGTGAATTCCATAGGTACTCAAATGACGAGGCGCTAAGATCTCAAGTCATAGCAGGCTGCATCTCGCAGCCGTTCAGGAAGCAGCTCCTCCAAAAGCAAAGGTCCCTCGAGGAAATCCTTGCACTTGCCAGGATGGAAGCAGCAGTTGAGTCGCAGCTCGACAGCCTAGGCAAGGTTACCATTCAACACCCGCCGCTGACTGCTGAGACCATTAACAGACTGCATACCGCGCCCTCACCGGGTGGGAAAGGAACAGGCGCCACGTGCTACAGATGCGGATTCGAGTATCCGCACGTGGGTGACTGCCCTGCTGTAGGACAAAAGTGCGCCGCCTGTGGCGGAATGGACCACTACAGAGCCGTCTGCAAAAATCCGCCGGGACAGGGACCCAGCAGAACGAGACAACAAGAGAGAAGGAGAAGCTCGCGACATAGCCCACCAGCAGGCAGAGGAGAAGAAGACCAGCCGGGACTCCGGAGAGAAGAAAAACCTCGAAGGAGCTCCTACGCCAGAGACGACAGAAGGCCATCGGACAGATCGAGGCGATCGCAAAGAAGACGGTTCGTCCGGTACATTGAGATGAGATCCCCATCAGGCAGTGAATCCCAGTCATCAGAGGACGATCAACGGGAAAAAGGGTACGTGTGGGCGCTCAACAACGCCACAGCCACCCAACACAGTCCGACGCTCCTGCTACAAATCAACAACACACCGGTGGAATTCCTCATAGACACGGGGGCGACAGTTAATATAATAAGCGAACAGGCGTACAACTCACTCTCCAGCCCCCCAAAGATCCGAAAGGCGTCAGTGGACATATACCCCTATGGAGCCACAACCCCGCTGCCATGCAAAGGAACAATATCTGCATGGTGCGTGCATAAATCGCACGCTGCAAAGATCACGCTACACATCCTGAAGACGGAAGCCAACAGCGGGTGCATCCTCAGTTTTAAGACAGCCGTCGAGATGGGTCTGGTGCACATCCTGTACCAGCTTATGGCCCATAAATACTTCGCCAGACCGGACGCCATCGAGCAAACATTCCCCAACCTATTCAGAGGCCTAGGAAAACTAAAACACCGGAAGGTACAGTTGCACATAAACCCGAAGATACCACCCGTTGCCCAGCACTACAGGGGCATTCCGATAAATATACAACACCAGGTCGAAGAGGAGCTGGACAAGCTAATCAAGCTCAACGTTATTGAACCAGTCTCAGGGCCCACTCCATGGGTGTCCCCCATCGTTCCCGTCCCCAAGAAGTCACCGGACGGATCGATATGCCTGTGTGTCGACATGAGGAGAGCCAACGTGGCCATTGAGAGGGAAAGACACCAGGCGCCCAGGATCACCGACATGATACACCTGCTCCACCGGGCACAGGTCTTCTCGAAACTGGACCTCACCAAAGGCTATCAACAGATTGAGATTGCTCCCGAATCCAGGTACATCACGACATTTGTCACACACCTGGGTCTGCTCCAATATAAAAGGCTCAGTTTTGGGATATCCTCCGCAGCAGAAATTTTCCAGGAGGAAATACATAGAGTCATCAGGCACGTGCCCAACTGCCTGAATTACTCGGATGACATTCTCGTATTCGGAAAGACCAAAGAAGAGCACGACACTGCTCTCCACAGAGTGTGCGCTGCACTGCAAGAGGCCGGACTAACGCTCAACAAGGCCAAATGCGAGTTCGGGAAAGGCTCCCTACGATTCTTCGGCCTCATATTCTCTGACAAAGAGATGCGACCAGACCCGAAGAAGGTGGCGGCACTCAACTCAGCCGCACCCCCAACGAACACGACGGAGCTTCGCTCGTTCCTGGGACTGGCCAGCTATTGCTCCAGATACTTAAAGTACTATGCAACCATCAGTAACCCGTTGCGCCTCTTAACGTGCAAGGATCAACCCTACACATGGTCCACAGACTGTCAAAAGGCCTTTGAGGCGATACGAGATGCCATTTCCAAGGCAGAGGACATGGCGTACTATGACGCTAAAAGGCACACCGAGGTGATAGTGGACGCCAGCCCAGTAGGTCTGGGCGCCATACTAACGCAAATTGACCCACTGGAACCCGCAAAAATATACGTGGTCGCATACGCCAGCAGGAGCCTAACCCCGACAGAACAAGCCTATTCCCAGGCGGAAAAGGAGAGCCTAGCGGTGGTATGGGCATGCAAGTACTTTCACCTGTTCGTGTACGGCAAGGAGTTCACTATCATCACTGACCACCAGGCACTGATCACAATATATGGAGACCCCAAGTCAAGGATGCCGCCCAGAATAGCCAGATGGGGCCTACGATTGCAGGATTACAAATTCATCATCAAGCACCGGCCGGCGAAAGAAGATAATCCAGCGGACTATCTGTCACGCCACCCGACTGGCCCAGCCACACCACAACCATCCATCGCTGACGAATACCTCAATTATGTGGTGCATCACCTACAGCCGTCACCAGTGGGGTGGGCAGACATCATTGCACACTCAGAACAAGACCCGGCTCTACGCATCGTACGACACTGCATACAAGAAGACAGAAGGGCGCACATGCGTCAACAGGCGCTGCACGAATCGGAAGAGGTCCGAGAGGATGTCAAACTAATAGACCATGTCCGGGACGAGCTCTCCATCGTCGACGACCACGTAATACTAAAAGGGTGCAAAGTACTCCTCCCGAAGTCACTGCGCACCAGAACGATCCAGGTAGCACACGAAAGTCACAGAGGAGTGGTGGCCACCAAGAGACTACTAAGGGAAAAAGTGTGGTTCCCCAAACTGGACATGATGGTGGAGGAAATCATAGGACAATGCACGACGTGCGCACAGGTAGCACCGCCACCGCACCCAAACCCACTCCAAATGTCGCCACTACCAAAAAATGTATGGGAAGAACTGGCGGTGGACTTCTTTGGACCCTTAAGAAATGGTACATACGTGTTAGTGCTAATAGATGAACACTCCTGATTCCCTGACGCACAGATCGTGGACAGCACGGCAGCATCCAGCGTCATCCCGGTACTGGACCGCATGTTGTCCACATACGGAATACCCAGGATCATAAAATCCGACAATGGAGCACAATTCATGAGCACAGATTTCGAGAACTTCGCGAGGTATATGGGCTTCCACCATCGGAAGATAACTCCGAGATGGCCACAGGCCAACGGGATTGTCGAGAGGTTCATGGCCAACATCAAAAGAACCCTGCAAATAGCGACCATCCTCCACAAACCTTTCGAACAAGCATTATATCAGTTCCTCAGGGACTATCACCACACTCCCCACAGCACGACGGGCGTATGCCCCGCTGACTTGATGTTCCGCAGACCAGTACAGACACGACTGCCGGAAGACGCATGCGCAGCAGAGGCCACGCCTCTGGAACAAGAGGCCAGAGACAAGGACGACACCGCCAAAGCCAAAATGAAGGGCACGGCTGATCACAAAAGAAAGGCACAGGAGTCGAACGTGGAACGGGGAAACCAAGTGTGGTTGCGGCAACCCAAACAACGCAAGGAGGACGCCACGTTCGCACCGGAACCGCTGACGGTCACGCACAACAAAGGAACGATGATTACGGCCCAGAGAGCCGACCAGTCCTCCGTCACGAGAAATGTGTCGTACTTCAAACCCAAGAAGTGCTACATGGAGGATACACAGGATCAAGAAGCAGACAGCGAGGGTAACCACGCTCAGGACAGATATTACGGGGAGGAGAGCAAGACCTCAGAAGGTGAAACATTTCATCACCACAGGGCCTGGCCGAGCACACACCAGGTCACAGAGGTCGACCTCAGAGAAGTCGTTTCAAGCCTCACAGACTCATAGAAGAAATGGAGTAAGGAGGAGAGAGCCATGTGGTTGTTAAAAAGGGGGGAGATGTCAGGTTGTTAGTGAGGGCTATGCAGCCCGCCCACATCGTTGTGTGGGCAGACCGCCGTTGCGGTCTTAGTTCCCTGCACAAGGGGAGTGACGTTGGGCTAGGGAGGGGGCGGGACATGGGGAAGGCAGTTCCTGTAGGAGTGCCGAATAAAGAGGTTGCACTGTACCCCGGCTCCCGTGTGACTCTGTTCCTCGCGGTTAGGGGACCCGCGTAAAACCCTACAGCCTATACACCTCTATCTTACATGCTCGATGACGCAGTCCTCTGATGACTGCATTCTAAACATCTCCTCACTAAAGCACTGCCTCTTCACCTTTATCTTGCAGGCTTGATGACGCAGTCCTCTGATGACTGCATTGTAAACATCTCCTCAATAAAGCATTGCCTGTAGACCTTTATCTTGCAGGCTTGATGAAGCAGTCCACACATGGCCGCATTGTAAACATCTCCTCATTAACGTATTGCCTATCCACCTTTATCTTACAGGCTTGATGATGCAGTCCACACATGGCCGCATTGTAAACATCTCCTCATTAAAGTATTGCTTATCCACCTTTATCTTGCAGGCTTGATGAAGCAGTCCACACATGGCCGCATTGTAAACATCTCCTCATTAAAGTATTGCCTATCCACGTTTATCTTACAGGCTTGATGACGCAGTCCCCTGATGACTTCATATTAAACATGTTGTCATTCATGCATCATCTCTCCACCTCCCTCTTACAGGCCTGATGACGCGGTCAACACTGGCTGCATTGTGAACCTCTCCTCATTAATGCATCATCTATCCACCTCCCTCTTATAGGCCCGATGACGCAGTCCACACATGGCTGCATTGAGAACCTCTCCTCATTAATGCATCATCTATCCACCTCCCTCTTACAGGCCTGATGACGCGGTCAACACTGGCTGCATTGTGAACCTCTCCTCATTAATGCATCATCTATCCACCTCCCTCTAACAGGTCTGATGACGCGGTCAACACTGGCTGCATTGTTAACCTCTCCTCATTAATGCATCATCTATCCACCTCCCTCTAACAGGTCTGATGACGCGGTCAACACTGGCTGCATTGTTAACCTCTCCTCATTAATGCATCATCTATCCACCTCCCTCTTACAGGCCTGATGACACGGTCAACACTGGCTGCATTGTTAACCTCGACTCATTAATGCATCATCTATCCACCTCCTTCTTACAGGCCTGATGACGCAGTCCACACATGGCCACATTGTGAACCACTCCTCATTAATGTATCATCTATCCACCTCCTTCTTACAGGCCTGATGACGCACTCCTTCTTACAGGCCTTATGACGCAGTCCCCTGATGGCTTCATAGTAAACATGTTCTCATTAATGCATCATCTATCCACCTCCCTCTTACAGGCCTGATAACACAGTCCTCAGATGGCTGCATTGTGAACCTCGACTCATTAATGCATCATCTATCCACCTCCTTCTTACAGGCCTGATGACGCAGTCCACACATGGCCACATTGTGAACCTCTCCTCATTAATGCATCATCTATCCACCTCCTTCTTACAGGCCTGATGACGCACTCCTTCTTACAGGCCTTATGACGCAGTACCCTGATGGCTTCATAGTAAACATGTTCTCATTAATGCACCGCCTCTCCACCTCCCTCTTACAGGCCTGATGATACAGTCCACACATGGCCGCATTGTGAACCTCTCCTCATTAATGCATCATCTATCCACCTCCCTCTTACGGGCCTGATAACACATCAGTGTTATCATAGTAAACATGTTCTCATTAATGCATCATCTATCCACCTCCCTCTTACGGGCCTGATAACACATCAGTGTTAGTCATAGTAAACATGTTCTCATTAATGCATCATCTATCCACCTCCCTCTTAGAGGCCTGATAACACAGTCCTCAGATGGCCGCATTGTGAACCTCTCCTCATTAATGCATCATCTATCCATCTTTCTCTTACAGGCCTGATGACACACTCCTTCTTACAGGCCTGATGACGCACTCCTTCTTACAGGCCTGATGACGCAGTCCCCTGATGGCTTCATAGTAAACATGTTCTCATTAATGCATCATCTATCCACCTCCCTTTTACGGGCCTGATAACACAGTCCTCAGATGGCCGCATTGTGAACTTCTCCTCATTCATGCATCGTCTATCCACCTCCCTCTTACAGGCCTGATAACACAGTCCTCAGATGGCTGCATTGTGAACCTCTCCTCATTAATGCATCATCTATCCATCTTTCTCTTACAGGCCTGATGACACACTCCTTCTTACAGGCCTGATGATGCACTCCTTCTTACAGGCCAGATTACACACTCCTTCTTACAGGCCTGATGACGCAGTCCCCTGATGGCTTCATAGTAAACATGTTCTCATTAATGCATCATCTATCCACCTCCGGCTTACATGGCCTGATAACACAGTCCTCAGATGGCTGCATTGTGAACTTCTCCTCATTCATGCACCATCTCTCCACCTCCCTCTTACAGGCCTGATGACGCAGTCCCCTGATGGCTTCATAGTAAACATGTTCTCATTAATGCATCATCTATGCACCTCCCTCTTACAGGCCTGATAACACAGTCCTCAGATGTCCGCATTGTGAAGTTCTCCTCACTCATGCACCATCTCTCCACCTCCCTCTTACAGGCCTGATGACGCAGTCTCCTGATGGCTTCATAGAAAACATGTTCTCATTAATGCATCATCTATCCACCTCCCTCTTACAGGCCTGATGACGCAGTCCCCTGATGGCCGCATTGTGAACTTCTCCTCATTCATGCATCGTCTATCCACCTCCCTCTTACATGCCTGATTACGTAGTCCCCTGATGGCTTCATAGTAAACATGTTCTCATTAATGCATCATCTATCCACCTCCCTCTTACAGGCCTGATGACGCAGTCCCCTGATGGCTTCATAGTAAACATGTTCTCATTAATGCATCATCTCTCCACCTCCCTCTTACAGGCCTGATAACACAGTCCTCAGATGGCCGCATTGTGAACCTCTCCTCATTTATGCATCGTCTATCCACCTCCCTCTTACAGGCCTGATGACGCAGTCCACACATGGCTGCACTGTGAACCTCTCCTCATTTATACATCGTCTATCCACCTCCCTCTTACGCCTGATGACGCAGTGTTCTGACAGCTTCATTCTAAACATCTCCTCATTAATGCACTGCATTTCCACTATCCTCTTACAGGCCTGATGACGCAGGGTTCTCACAGGTTTATTGTAAACATCTCCTCATTCATGCACCATCTCTCCACCTTCCTCTTACAGGCCTGATGACGCAGTCCTCTGATGGCCGCATTGTAAAAATCTCCTCATTAATGCACCCTCTAGCCACCTTTCTCTTACAGGCTTGATGACGCAGTCCTCTGGTGACTGCATTGTAAAAATATCCTCATTAAAGCATTGCCTATACACCTCTATCTTACATGCTCGATGACGCAGTCCTCTGATGACTGCATTGTAAACATCTCCTCAATAAAGCATTGCCTGTAGACATTTATCTTGCTGGTTTGATGAAGCAGTCCACACATGGCCGCATTGTAAACATCTCCTCATTAAAGTATTGCCTATCCACCATTATCTTACAGGCTTGATGACGCAGTCCCCTGATGACTTCATATTAAACATGTTCTCATTCATGCATCATCTCTCCACCTCCCTCTTATAGGCCTGATGACGCAGTCCGCAGATGGCCGCATTGAGAACCTCTCCTCATTAATGCATCATCTATCCACCTCCCTCTTACAGGCCTGATGACGCGGTCAACACTGGCTGCATTGTGAACCTCTCCTCATTAATGCATCATCTATCCACCTCCCTCTAACAGGTCTGATGACGTGGTCAACACTGGCTGCATTGTTAACCTCTCCTCATTAATGCATCATCTATCCACCTCCCTCTTACAGGCCTGATGACGCGGTCAACACTGGCTGCATTGTGAACCTCGACTCATTAATGCATCATCTATCCACCTCCTTCTTACAGGCCTGATGACGCAGTCCACACATGGCCACATTGTGAACCTCTACTCATTAATGCATCATCTATCCACCTCCTTCTTAAAGGCCTGATGACGCACTCCTTCTTACAGGCCTTATGACGCAGTCCGCTGATGGCTTCATAGTAAACATGTTCTCATTAATGCATCATCTATCCACCTCCCTCTTACAGGCCTGATAACACAGTCCTCAGATGGCCGCATTGTGAACCTCGACTCATTAATGCATCATCTATCCACCTCCTTCTTACAGGCCTGATGACGCAGTCCACACATGGCCACATTGTGAACCTCTCCTCATTAATGCATCATCTATCCACCTCTTTCTTACAGGCCTGATGACGCAATCCTTCTTACAGGCCTGATGACGCAGTCCCCTGATGGCTTAATAGTAAACATGTTCTCATTAATGCACCGCCTCTCCACCTCCCTCTTACAGGCCTGATGCCGCAGTCCACACATGGCCACATTGTGAACCTCTCCTCATTAATGCATCATCTATCCACCTCCCTCTTACAGGCCCGATGACACAGTCCACACATGGCCACATTGTGAACCTCGACTCATTAATGCATCCTCTATCCACCTCCTTCTTACAGGCCTGATGACGCACTCCTTCTTACAGGCCTTATGACGCAGTCCCCTGATGGCTTCATAGTAAACATGTTCTCATTAATGCATCATCTATCCACCTCCCTCTTACAGGCCTAATGACGCAGTCCCCTGATGGCTTCATAGTAAACATGTTCTCATTAATGCATCATCTATCCACCTCCCTCTTACAGGCCTGATAACACATTCCTCAGATGGCCGCATTGTGAACTTCTCCTCATTCATGCATCGTCTATACACCACCCTCTTACAGGCCTGATAACATAGTCCTCAGCTGGCGGCATTGTGAACCTCTCCTCATTAATGCATCATCTATCCATCTTTCTCTTACAGGCCTGATGACGCACTCCTTCTTACAGGCCTGATGACGCACTCCTTCTTACAGGCCTGATGACGCAGTCCCCTGATGGCCGCATTGTGAACTTCTCCTCATTCATGCATCGTCTATCCACCTCCCTCTTACATGCCTGATTACGTAATCCCCTGATGGCTTCATAGTAAACATGTTCTCATTAATGCATCATCTATCCACCTCCCTCTTACAGGCCTGATGACGCAGTCCCCTGATGGCTTCATAGTAAACATGTTCTCATTAATGCATCATCTCTCCACCTCCCTCTTACAGGCCTGATAACACAGTCCTCAGATGGCCGCATTGTGAACCTCTCCTCATTTATGCATCGTCTATCCACCTCCCTCTTACAGGCCTGATGACGCAGTCCACACATGGCTGCACTGTGAACCTCTCCTCATTTATACATCGTCTATCCACCTCCCTCTTACGCCTGATGACGCAGGGTTCTCACAGGTTTATTGTAAACATCTCCTCATTCATGCACCATCTCTCCACCTTCCTCTTACAGGCCTGATGACGCAGTCCTCTGATGGCCGCATTGTAAAAATCTCCTCATTAATGCACCCTCTAGCCACTTTTCTCTTACAGGCTTGATGACGCAGTCCTCTGGTGACTGCATTGTAAAAATATCCTCATTAAAGCATTGCCTATACACCTCTATCTTACATGCTCGATGACGCAGTCCTCTGATGACTGCATTGTAAACATCTCCTCAATAAAGCATTGCCTGTAGACATTTATCTTGCTGGTTTGATGAAGCAGTCCACACATGGCCGCATTGTAAACATCTCCTCATTAAAGTATTGCCTATCCACCATTATCTTACAGGCTTGATGACGCAGTCCCCTGATGACTTCATATTAAACATGTTCTCATTCATGCATCATCTCTCCACCTCCCTCTTATAGGCCTGATGACGCAGTCCACAGATGGCCGCATTGAGAACCTCTCCTCATTAATGCATCATCTATCCACCTCCCTCTTACAGGCCTGATGACGCGGTCAACACTGGCTGCATTGTGAACCTCTCCTCATTAATGCATCATCTATCCACCTCCCTCTAACAGGTCTGATGACGTGGTCAACACTGGCTGCATTGTTAACCTCTCCTCATTAATGCATCATCTATCCACCTCCCTCTTACAGGCCTGATGACGCGGTCAACACTGGCTGCATTGTGAACCTCGACTCATTAATGCATCATCTATCCACCTCCTTCTTACTGGCCTGATGACGCAGTCCACACATGGCCACATTGTGAACCTCTACTCATTAATGCATCATCTATCCACCTCCTTCTTAAAGGCCTGATGACGCACTCCTTCTTACAGGCCTTATGACGCAGTCCGCTGATGGCTTCATAGTAAACATGTTCTCATTAATGCATCATCTATCCACCTCCCTCTTACAGGCCTGATAACACAGTCCTCAGATGGCCGCATTGTGAACCTCGACTCATTAATGCATCATCTATCCACCTCCTTCTTACAGGCCTGATGACGCAGTCCACACATGGCCACATTGTGAACCTCTCCTCATTAATGCATCATCTATCCACCTCCTTCTTACAGGCCTGATGACGCAATCCTTCTTACAGGCCTGATGACGCAGTCCCCTGATGGCTTAATAGTAAACATGTTCTCATTAATGCACCGCCTCTCCACCTCCCTCTTACAGGCCTGATGCCGCAGTCCACACATGGCCACATTGTGAACCTCTCCTCATTAATGCATCATCTATCCACCTCCCTCTTACAGGCCCGATGACACAGTCCACACATGGCCACATTGTGAACCTCGACTCATTAATGCATCCTCTATCCACCTCCTTCTTACAGGCCTGATGACGCACTCCTTCTTACAGGCCTTATGACGCAGTCCCCTGATGGCTTCATAGTAAACATGTTCTCATTAATGCATCATCTATCCACCTCCCTCTTACAGGCCTAATGACGCAGTCCCCTGATGGCTTCATAGTAAACATGTTCTCATTAATGCATCATCTATCCACCTCCCTCTTACAGGCCTGATAACACAGTCCTCAGATGGCCGCATTGTGAACTTCTCCTCATTCATGCATCGTCTATACACCACCCTCTTACAGGCCTGATAACATAGTCCTCAGCTGGCGGCATTGTGAACCTCTCCTCATTAATGCATCATCTATCCATCTTTCTCTTACAGGCCTGATGACGCACTCCTTCTTACAGGCCTGATGACGCACTCCTTCTTA
The DNA here is from genome assembly GCF_040938575.1 of Ambystoma mexicanum. Lineage (NCBI taxonomy): Eukaryota > Metazoa > Chordata > Amphibia > Caudata > Ambystomatidae > Ambystoma > Ambystoma mexicanum. Next base: position 1,641,553,485 of record NC_090937.1, read on the forward strand.
CAGGCCTGATGACGCACTCCTTCTTACAGGCCTGATGACGCAGTCCCCTGATGGCTTCATAGTAAACATGTTCTCATTAATGCATCATCTATCCACCTCCTTCTTACATGGCCTGATAACACAGTCCTCAGATGACCGCATTGTGAACTTGTCCTCATTCATGCACCATCTCTCCACCTCCCGCTTACAGGCCTGATAATGCAGTCCCCTGATGGCTTCATAGTAAACATGTTCTCATTAATGCATCATCTATCCACCTCCCTCTTACAGGCCTGATAACACAGTCCTCAGATGGCTGCATTGTGAACTTCTCCTCATTCATGCATCATCTCTCCACCTCCCGCTTACAGGCCTGATAATGCAGTCCCCTGATGGCTTCATAGTAAACATGTTCTCATTCATGCACCATCTCTCCACCTCCCTCTTACAGGCCTGATGACGCAGACCCTGATGGCTTCATAGTAAACATGTTCTCATTAATGCATCATCTATCCACCTCCCTCCTACAGGCCTGATAAGACAGTCCTCAGATGGCCGCATTGTGAACATCTCCTCATTCATGCATCGTCTATCCACCTCCCTCTTACAGGCCTGATGACGCAGTCCCCTGATGGCTTCATAGTAAACATGTTCTCGTTAATGCATCATCTATCCACCTCCCTCTTACAGGCCTGATAACACAGTCCTCAGATGGCCGCATTGTGAACCTCTCCTCATTTATGCATCGTCTATCCACCTCCCTCTTACAGGCCTGATGACGCAGTCCACACATGGCTGCACTGTGAACCTCTCCTCATTTATGCATCGTCTATCCACCTCCCTCTTACAGGCCTGATGACGCAGTCCACCGATGGCCGCATTGTGAACCTCTCCTCATTTATGCATCGTCTATCCACCGCCCTCTTACAGGCCTGATGACGCTGCCCAGACATGGCTGCACTATGATCCTCTCCTCATTTATGCATCGTCTATCCACCTCCCTCTTACAGGCCTGATGACGCAGTCCACAGATGGCCGCATTGTGAACCTCTGCTCATTAATGCATCATCTATCCATCTTTCTCTTACAGGCCTGATGACACACTCCTTCTTACAGGCCTGATGACGCGCCACTTCTTACAGCCTGATGACGCACTCCTTCTTACAGGCCTGATGACGCAGTCCCCTGATGGCTTCAAAATAAACATGTTCTCATTAATGCATCATCTATCCACCTCCCTCTTAAAGGCCTGATAACACAGTCCTCAGATGGCCGCATTGTGAATTCATGCACCATCTCAACACCTCCCTCTTACAGGCCTGATGACGCAGTCCCCTGATGGCTTCATAGTAAACATGTTCTCATTAATGCATCATCTATCCACCTCCCTCTTACAGGCCTGATGACGCAGTCCCCTGATGGCTTCATAGTAAACATGTTGTCATTAATGCATCATCTATCCACCTCCCTCTTACAGGCCTGATAACACAGTCCTCAGATGGCCGCATTGTGAACTTCTCCTCATTCATGCACCATCTCTCCACCTCCCTCTTACAGGCCTGATGACGCAGTCCCTTGATGGCTTCATAGTAAACATGTTCTCATTAATGCATCATCTATCCACCTCCCTCTTACAGGCCTGATAACACAGTCCTCAGATGGCCGCATTGTGAACTTCTCCTCATTCATGCATCGTCTATCCACCTCCCTCTTACAGGCCTGATGACGCAGTCCCCTGATGGCTTCATAGTAAACACGTTCTCATTAATGCATCATCTATCCACCTCCCTCTTACAGGCCTGATAACACAGTCATCAGATGGCCGCATTGTGAACCTCTCCTCATTTATGCATCGTCTATCCACCTCCCTCTTACAGGCCTGATGACGCAGTCCACACATGGCTGCACTGTGAATCTCTCCTCATTTATGCATCGTCTATCCACCTCCCTCTTACAGGCCTGATGACGCAGTCCACAGATGGCCGCATTGTGAACCTCTCCTCATTTATGCATTGTCTATCCACCTCCCTCTTACAGGCCTGATGAAGCAGTCCACACATGGCTGCACTGTGAACCTCACCTCATTTATGCATCATCTATCCACCTCCCTCTTATAGGCCTGGTGACGCAGTCCCCTGATGGCTTCATAGTAAACATGTTCTCATTAATGCACCGCCTCTCCACCTCCCTCTTACAGGCCTGATAACACAGTCCTCAGATGACCGCATTGTGAACTTCTCCTCATTCATGCACCATCTCTCCATCTCCCTCTTACAGGCCTGATTACGCAGTCCCCTGATGGCTTCATAGTAAACATGTTCTCATTAATGCATCATTTATCCACCTCCCTCTTACAGGCCTGATGACGCAGTCCCCTGATGGCTTCATAGTAAACATGTTCTCATTAATGCATCATCTATCCACCACCCTCTTACAGGCCTGATAACACAGTCCTCAGATGGCCGCATTGTGAACTTCTCCTCATTCATGCATCGTCTATCCTCCTCCCACTTACAGGCCTGATGACGCAGTCCCCTGATGGCTTCATAGTAAACATGTTCTCATTAATGCACCGCCTCTCCACCTCCCTCTTACAGGCCTGATGACGCAGTCCACACATGGCCGCATTGTAAACCTCTCCTCATTTATGCATCGGCGTGGGAGAGTGAACCTCAAGAACATGAAGGGAGAAGAACTTGAACGTGTCGCCAAGGACCAGACATACAACAATACCAAGCTCATGAACATCCTCTTCAGCAACGAGCTGGCGAGGCGGCTGCAGGGCACAGGTAAGTGCTAGGAAATAGGCCCAGGTGGCAGTATGGGTGCTCATCAATGAGCCAAGGGCATCCTTTCAGATGGCAGGCGGGAGGGCCGCAAGTGCGAGTCACATGCTGGTCCGTTTAGGTGTTGCCCGGCTATCCTGGTGCTCCTGAAGTGGTACGACTGACTGGGTGGGTGGGGAGTACTCTGAGTAGTCATGTCATTACTAATAGTTTACTAGCTGCCCCAGCCCTGCTACTCATTCGCTAGGGGCACTGTGTGGGTTCTAGGTCAAATTTCGAATGCCTTTTTTTCGACAGTAAAATTACCGAAAAAGGATCGATTTTTTTTTTATGGGGGTTTCCCCCCCATTTTTTATGGGGGTTCCTACCAGCCCCCCTTTTCTTTTTATAAAAAAGAATGTTATACATGCCAAACTAAATAAATATATAAATCATTAAATAAAAAAAATGTCGATGTTTTTTTTGGTCCTTTTGTTTTCGATCAAAAGGTCATTCGATCCTTTTGATTCGAACAATTGACCGGACACCCACTGTGTGTGCTGGCCATGAACAGTGTGTCTCTGCCACTGTGCACCAGGGGTGTGCAAACGGCTGATGCTCTTGGATAACTGTGAACCAGGAGGCTCCATCTGAGCCAAGTGTGAGTAGGAACTCAGTGCCCTTCGGGTATATTCCAGACACGGCTCCGTGTAGGCCGAGCTAATGGCTCTGCCTCTCTTCCGGGTTTTCTTCCTCTCTGTTTTCCTTTACGTGTATTTAAAGGAACCCGAGTAGTTGCGGGCAAGTATGTCAGCAAGTGGACTGTCACTCTTGCTTTAAGGGCTGGGCAAACATGGGGACTTCCTAATGTATGTCACACATGCATCTCACCACCCAACAGCCATTAATAGAAGTTCATCTCCAGTTTAGTGCCACATGAGCAATGCATTGTGGGTATGCAAATTAGCTCACTGCTTGCTTTTCCTCCAGAATATTGTCTTTTTTATAGTGCTAGTTCATATTTTATATGTAACTTTTTCAACCCATGACAGGCAGCTCAGACAGCTCTCACGAATGCAGACAATGGCATACATATTTCACCATAATTTGGGATCATCAGTGCAGTATGGTCTGAAATGCATATGTTTGGAGCATTGGGGTATGTTAAACAAAAACCAGCCAAGTTATGCTGACTTTATAAAGGCTTGGATAATCAGCCTGCTGCCTGAAATGTGAAAATAGAATAAGTCATTTCAACTAAGTCGCGCACCAAATATCACCATCCAGCAGCCATCACTGTAAGTTCATCTCCAGTTTAGCACTACATGAGCAATGTATTGTGGGTATGCAAATTAGCTCGAATGCAAGCAAATCTTTGTCTTATAGAGCCATGTTACTTTAAGCATAGCTTCTTTTTCAACCCAAGACAGACAGCTGTGAGGAATGCAACAAGAATGCACGGTTCACTTTTATTAGGGATTATCACTGTGGTTGGAGCTTTGGGGTATGTTGCGCAGACACCAGCAAAGTTATGGTGGGTTTGTAAATGCTTGAAAAATGGTGCGTACTTCTACCAGAAGCAGTGCAGCAGGAATGTGCCGGCCCCTTATACGATGCGCCTTGACAACAATTGAGGGAGAGGATGTGAGCCAGGCTCTAGAGGGGGCAGCTAAAAGGGGGAAACAAGGACTAGGAGCACCAGGGTCAAGACCAGGGGCGTTGCTAGGGGGGGCTAAGGGGGTTATAGCCCCTGATCTTTTGGTTGTAGCCCCAGATAGAATCTCAGGAGCTACAGCCAAATGACTAGCTAGCCCCCATTCCCAACAGTTCCGACATCAGCTTAGCCCCGGGTTTTTTCCAGACCTAGCAACTCCCCTGGTCAAGGGTCTACCCATGACTTACAGGGCCGGAGACCTGCACGAGCTGAAGACTCTACTCAGGTAAGCAGGGCTCATGGGGTAATGCCCTCGCCCAGCTACTGACCCATTACATGCACTCCTGTGGAGAGCGGGGAGTGCCAGTTTCCGTGAATACCTGCAGATGGTACACCTTCAAACCAATATTACTGGTAGATTTGGAACAAAGGGTGAAAGAATCGTTAATACTCCCCCCAAAGAAAAGAACGCAGGCGGGGCCAAGATGCAGCGGTGATTCAATGAAGCCGTCAAGAGAGTGGCAAACAGTCACAGGATGAAAAATGGTGTGAGGCAAATGCTTAGAATGGTTGAAGAGATCCTCACGAATGTCACAGGACTGACGGTGGCATGTGAATGTGACAAGAGTGCGGACACTGCACCCATGAATGTAATGTGCGTTGGGTGTAATAGAAGGGTCCTCTGCAGGACACCTAGCCAGTAGCCCCACCTGCCCAGACGAGAAGAGATGCTCAAAGTGCAGCAATGAAGTGCACCTGGTGAAAGTGTATAGGGTGAGAGCAGGCAAGTGCAAGGCAAGTGCAAGGAAGAGAGTGAAGAGAGCTCAGGCATGGGAAGCCAGCAATGCACACTACACAGTGATTCTAGGTGCACATAAGATCAGGTGGCCGGGGGAGATCAGCAAGAGCTATGTCCGCACAACCAGTATAAACTGCATACAACTGAATTCATCCCAGACAATTTGGAAGGTAACACAAATAAATTGAAGGGATATATCAGGTGCAAAATACAGTTCAATTGCTGGAAGATAAAAGGAACATTTTACATTGCAAAGAAAAGGGGTCCTGTGGTGGGTATGGCCAGCCCAGGGAGACTCGAGATGAAGCTTGAAATAGGGCAGCCGAGGGCTGTGAGGTTGCAAAACCACCCAGAAATCCTCGACCATCAAACAGAAGCATGTAAGCCATCTACTCGTGCCCGGAAGGGCTACGTTCTTCTCATACGCCACGGAGCACACGCAAATCCTGTTAAACACTAGTTGCATTTAATACTGCTCACTGCAAAGGCAGCACTTGCGGAAGTACTGAACAAAAGGATCAAAGACTAAGTAATCGAAGCCAGTGGAGGCTATTGGCCCCGGCTACTGCATCCAGCCAAGAGTGGCAATCATCCACAGGAGCGACTGGCCATGCACCATCTTCTCCGCTCTCAGAACAGTCGTGATCGAATCACTCACCTACCGGTTCCTTTTATCACACAAGGAATCCATCACCTTCCCCGTTATCTACAGACCACCTCACAAGAGTGGCTCTTTCACCTTTCCCGTTATCTACAGACCACCTCACAAGAGTGGCTCTTTCACCTTCCCCGTTATCTACAGACCACCTCCTTCCCCGTTATCTACAGACCACCTCACAAGAGTGGCTCTTTCACCTTTCCTGTTATCTACAGACCACCTCACAAGAGTGGCTCTTTCACCTTCCCCGTTATCTACAGACCACCTCACAAGAGTGGCTCTTTCATTGATGAAATCGCCAACATACTCTCCTCTGGCAAATTTGCGCACAGCAATAATGCCTTTCCGTCCCGAAGTCTCCCACTAGCAACCACAGTCAAAACATCCAATTTGCACTGGCAGGATCCATTGCATTTAATAAAATCCACAATGCTCAACAAAGGTGACAACTTAGAGCTAGTCTTTGTGTCCTCATCACCTGCCCAGACCACACCACACTCCACTGCTCTAAACCACGCCGCCATCCCACTGTGCATGACGCACTCGCCAACAGCCCACAAAGAACAGGCTAAACGCCTCCACATTTAAACACTTTCCGGTGAATGAGCTATAAGAAAACTTTGCCAGGTCCTGACCGCAGGGAATGCCTTATTCCACCTGGAATTATTGAAGAACTCTGCTGTGTATCTGGTGGAAACTCATGCCCCACCGAAAAATCATCCACGCCAACGCCAACCTTCAGCCCTTGGTATACTCCCAAGCTTGCCTCAAAGAAAACGCCCAATCAGAGGCCTAGAAAAACGGTAGCGCAAAAACCTTAAGCCTGGAAATCTCATCAACCTCAAATCTCTCAACGCCAACCGTAGGATGCTGATCAGCGAGGCTAAAGCTGTTTATATCGCGTCTTTCTCTAACAATAACAAAGCCTTATTCAAAGGTAGTGACGCATTGTAACAAGCACTCACGTGACACCGAGATGCCGCGCAACTCACTAAAAATGCAACGGAATCAAGTACATTTTCATTGGGATAAAGGAAGAAAGTAGATTAATCATGAAATTAAACCCCCCCGGTGTTAGCCCCGTCTGCAGGCCCCTATGCACATTGGTCCCCTTGACCAAATTCTCCCAGCCTCCATCATTGAACAATTGAGGGCCCATTGCACACACTTCAGAATCATGAATGGCTCCCTCAGTAAAGGGTCATTACCTGACAGCCCCCACACTGGTCTCATACGACCACCATTTAATAAGGAATACTAAACCCAGACGAACTGGGCAACGACCGGCCCAGTATGAGCCTTTAGTCTGTTGGAAAAATCTTAAGAAAAGTAGTTTCTACATATCTTCTCACCAGAATCAAACAACTACACCTCCCACATGACTATCAATTGGGGTTCTGCCCCAAGCATACCATTCAGACAGCTAGTTGGTGTATAATGGTCACCAAATCATGGATAAGGGTGACTCATGCCTGCTCGCCCTTATTGACGTCTATGTTGCATTCAACACTGTTGAGCACTGCATCCTCCTCTCCCTCATCGCCAACAGGATGGAATTCACTGACGCTGTCCTCAATAGGTTTAACTCTGACCTTTTGAGGCAAACACTGGGCCATTCAAATGGACATGTTGTGTTCTAACCAACTCCCAGTCAACCTATGGAGTAACGAAAGGCTAGATCCTCACACTGATCGTTTTCGACCTTTGAATGGAGCCACTGGGAGCCCTTGTCAAAGGCCCCGATACAGCTATCCACCAATACATGGATGATACTGAGTTATAAGTGAGAGTAATAAGCCCACAGGACATTAGTCTTCTCCACTATTGCCTAACCACCATCTAGTCTTGGATGTCGACTGCCTACCTTAAACTTACCCCCTTTGAAACGGAATTCTTCCTCACCAAATTCATCCAAGCCAGCACCTAGTGATGCCACCATCTTGACCTGCAGTTTGTGGACCCTCACAAATGAGGGGCCCCCCTTTTCAACAAACTACTCCCCCTACGTCCAACACTGCCACCCTAGTAGAGCACTACAATGCCCTGTTACACTTAGAAGTCAACCAACTAGCTCCCCTCAAATCCAAAAAAGTTTTTAAAAAACTTTGCACACCTCAACTCGTGGTTCACCCCTTACATCCATGCTGTTAGAACCACCAAAAGAGCAGCGGAAGCCGCATGGTGGATAGAACCCACCACCATTAAGGAAGCCCTCCTCACAAAGATTTACCTTCACTACAAAAAAGCCATCCTAACTGCCAAAGTGACAACCTACAACCTTCAAGCTCCTGTGAGCTCTTCTCCATTCTCAAGGAATTAGAGACCCCCATATTCCCTCCCCTTGCCTTCCTCAAAGACGATATATGGTGAAACAGCATCCAAGACACTCCTATGAGTAAAATAACCCAACTACAAAAAAAATAAAAATCAAACAAAACACCCTCCTCACCCCTGCATCTTCCCCTCTTCCCCCTTCCTGCCGGCCATCCCAACTTTCAAGTTCCAACCCATCAACACCACCTGCCTAGCCAATATCATCAAAGGCCTCAAGTCATCATGCTGCAAGGGAAACTCCTGTTCTGCCTCGCTAGACAAAGACTGCACAGAACCCCTACTACCTCTCATTGCTGCCATCATCAACACCTCCTTCACTTCTGGCCTAGTTCCTGTCACGCTTAAAGAATCCTGGTTAGCCCCGCTACTAAATAAACCTACACTTGACTCCGCCATCCCCAACAACTACCACCCAATTACAACGTTCCCTTTCCTCCTCAAAATCATGGACAGAGTTGCCTGTCTGCAAATCCAGGTATTCCTACAATGCCACCACATCTTAGGATCCCATCCATCTGGCTTCTGCCCTAAACATGGCACAGAAACAGCCCTCCTTGACCTCAAAAACCATCTATCACTCCTCCTGCTGCTTAACCTCTCTGCCGCTTTCGACCTCGTTGATCACAAGCACCTTTGCCCAGCACTAACCATGTCAACCCAATTCTCCCTGAACGCAACTAAATGGATAACCTCCTTCCTTTCCAACAGACCTTGCAGGGTCCTCATGGGAGAAGCCTCAGCTACCCCTATACCTGCTTCTTGTTGTGTTCCTCAAGGATCTTGTGTTTCCCCTGCACTATACAATGTGTACACCAAACCCCTCTTTGACCACTTAGACGTCTGTGGCATCTCAAACACCAACTATGCCGACGGCACACAAATTATCATACCCCTTTCTGGTGACTACCTTTCCGACTCATGTCGCATCAACACTATCTACGAAACCATCCAATCCTGGATGGCTGCACATAGCCTCTGCCTTAACGATTAGAAAACAGAGCTCCTAATTACTGGCCTACCGCCCCGCTTGACCAGATTGGATATCTCATACAAATCCTAAACCATTGACGGTCACAAAATACCAGTATCTCCCTCTGTCAAAACTCAAGGTGTCTACTAAGACTCCACCCTCACCATGACCGGCCAAGTCAATCACATTGCCTCCTCATTGGGGCATGCCATCAAACCCATCAATGCGAGCAAACCCTTCCTCTCCTCCCAGACCCATCTGGAAATTACCAGGGCCCTAATAGGCTCTGAATTGGGCTACTGCAACTCCCTACTTTGTGGCCTTCTGAAAAAAACCTGCACAAACTACAAAAATTCAAAACAATGCTCTCCAAGCAGCTTTCGACATTGGCAGACACAACCACATCTCAGAGGCTAGGAAAACCGTCCACTGGCCCCAATAAAAGACACTCTCAATCACATACAAATGTATCACCAACGAGGCACCACAATACCTCACTGAGACAATTAAAAAACATTCCTCTACTAGGCCTATCGGATCAGCCGATGAACATCGCCTTACTACACCAAGATTCAACAGTAAAAGAGCTTCACAGCCTGTGTGCCGGTACTGTGGAATGAGCTCCCTCCACACCTGCGAAATGAACCTTCATGCTACGCCTTCAGGAAACATTTATAGACTTTTCTCTTCAACTCATCCCATCATCCCCCTTCCCCCCCTTCTTTGTTCTTTTTCTGTAACCAGCACCTGGATGCTTCCGGGTTATGTGCGCTTCTTAGAAATCTACAAATAAATAAATCGATCCCCCACTAAAGAACAACTTATCCAACAATGGCTCAATTATATGCACCTAGAAGGACTTGATCTGCAACCCTTGGATTCAGCCAAATCTTTAGGCTTCATCACTGACAGCAGCCTGTCCTCCCAGAAATGCATAGCCAAGCAGGCCCACGCGGCGTGGCTCCAAATCTCCACCCTTCGCAAAATCAAACCCTTCAACCTATTGCAGGGCTTCCGTAACACCAGTGCAGTCCCTTGCAGTGTTGCACATCGACGACGGAATCACCCTCCTTACAGGCCTTACAGCGACTCACCCATCTCTTCTAAATGCAGTCCAGTAAGCCGCAGCGCGCCTCATCATGGGTGCGCGGGAATTTAACCGAATCACCCATGTCCTGTGCTCACTACGCTGGTTTCCCACACGGCAAGGATAATGTTCATGATTTCATGTGTCATCTAGAAAGCAGACACGAGAGGCCCATCTGCATACCCGGCGGCTAAGCTCCACATATCTGGTGGCACATGAGCTTCGTGCAGAAAACTGACTAACTGGTTTGAATCACAGCTTTCCCGCAAAGGGAGGATCCACTCTCTGGAACTCGGTCTCTGTATCGGCTTGTAGTATTCCCACAATTCTCCGGTTCTGCAAAGCTCTCAAAATGTGGCTTTTTCAAAAATACCTGGCCAAGGAGTAATTGATATTGATATTGATATTGATATTTTATTTCTATCGCGCTCATACACAAGTGTTTCAGAGCGCGGCAAGGGAAGGGGAACAGGGGAGAACAAAAACAACGATCTTACTAGGCCCAGTGACATTGAGAACGCGCAAGTGCATGGTAGAGGGGGAGAGGGAGAAGTGCATGGAAGGGGAAATCCTGGTGGATGCACATACTGACGCAGAGAGTGCAACTCACAGTACTACAATAGTGTGAAAAGACACAAACCCAATCGCTGGCTACCAACAGTCTGTACAACGCTTCACTGCTCTCAAGCTAGAATGGAGGAGACCAACCATGGCTGTGTGTGGGCATTGGAAGCTGTGGCAATACCCTGCCGCCATCACTACTGATAAACGGAGCAAAGGTCTTCTCAAAGCTAGGAAGGCATACCACCAGGTGAAACTGCACCCAGACTTCCAACACTTAACAGCATTTGTACATTAATTTGGGGTATTCAAGTACACATATTTGGTAGTCTCGTGTCCCACAGACTAATGTCCCAAACCGAAGCGGTAAGAAATACTTCCAGGAAGTCAAACCTGCTGCATGTGAAACATGAAGAATAACAGCACTCTGAATGCTGCAAGAGTGCAGCCTCCAGCTGAGAAAAGCCAAGTGCCATGTTCTCAAGTGCTAGTTTTACTACCTGGGATCTGGTACGAAGCTCCTCACGTCATTTATGGGGGCGCCGGAATTCCAAGCAATATGTGGCAAGGATTTCTTGGCAACAGCGCAATGTATCTGATCCCTGTTATGGAAAAGGACATCATTTATTTATTTATTTACAATAAAAGATACATTTCCGGCCGCAAATAGACTACTAGAGAAATAGAGAACAGTACCATGTCGGAGTTTTTCTCCTGGTGGGGCAGAGCAGAAAATTGAGGCATATATATATGCCTCATTTCTTCACCTCCATTTTCCTTTCTGGCACAAGGAGTGATCGCAGCGCTGTGTGGGCATTTCTAGACGTTAGCTTCAGACCCAGGGTGCACCAGCGTGTCCAAGCTGGTGCTGCGGGCATAGGCAGGGTGAACCAGCATGCCCAGACGGCTGCCACGGGCATAGGCAGGGTGCACCAGCGTGCCCAGGTGACTGTCGCGGGCACATGGAGTGCGCACCAGTATGCTGCTGCGGGCATGGGCAGGGCGCACCAGCGTGCTGCCGCGGGCATAGGCAGGGTGTACCAGCGTGCCCAGGTGACTGTCGCGGGCACATGCAGTGCGCACCAGTATGCTGCTGCGGGCATGGGCAGGGCGCACCAGCGTGCTGCCGCGGGGATAGGCAGGGCGCACCAGCGTGCTGCCACGGGCATAGGCAGGGTGTACCAGCGTGCCCAGGTGACTGTCGCGGGCACATGCAGTGCGCACCAGTATGCTGCTGCGGGCATGGGCAGGGCGCACCAGCGTGCTGCCGCGGGGATAGGCAGGGCGCAGCAGGGTGCTGCCGCGGGCATAGGCAGGGTGTACCAGCATGCCCAGGCTGCTGCCACGGGCATAAGCAGGACAAACCAGCGTGCCCAGGCTACTGCCACGGGCATAGGCAGGGCGCACCAGTGTGCTGCTGCGGGCATAGGCTGGGCACACCAGCATTCCCAGGAAGCTTCAGGATTGGCTGCTAGAAATCTTAACTAGCCAAAACATCTCACCGGCAGGCGAGCGCCGGCCTACGAAAGAAGGCACAGGAAAAAAGGCACCTGACTGAGCTGACCGAGCGTGCCGTGCTGCGGGCTGCTCTAGGTCTAAGATCTGCTGTCGAGCTTCATCCAAGCCTCTTCTCTCAAGGACCCCTGCCTTCACGGTGAGACACTCACTCGCATACACGACCTGCCCACTCTTGATCGCCATAGTAGAACTTGTTACCTTCTGAACTGTATTATGCACTGAAGTTAGGCTTCAGCCTACAATTCGTATCCTGTTTGTGCCTGTGCCACTGCCTTATATTGCATCACGACCGACAGCTTTAGCACCACTGCCCTCTGCCCTCATTTGTACCACGTATGCCAGCAATAGTACAGTCTATACCCGGCATCTTGCCAATGTCTGCTCTACTGCATGTTCGGGAGCAGCTCCACTGCCTATTATCCTGCTTCCTGCCTGTGCTCCGCGCCTTGCCTTGAATTGATTTGTAGCTCGCTTTACAGTTGCTCCACAGCTTATAGCTTGCCTCAGTACCTTCACGCACCACAGAGTACCACCGCTGTGTCAGGATTAGTTTGTCACAAACCTTAGTCTGATTCGTGCATTGGTATTGACTGCCTGATTATCTCTGCCTTGGTATGCACGTTGAGAACTATTGTGACCTACTCTGTATAATCTGTACTCTACTACTACTACTACACTCCCATTAAATAAGTTCCATTGCGCTGCCACAGTGTTCACATTCTAGCTATCCTAATCCTTAGGCCACTTGTGTCACGATATGCCATTGTGGGCCCCCGCCACCAGCCTCCTTACACACCTTGTCACCATCTCGCTACTAGTCAGTGTATACCGTGCACCACCTATCGGTACCACCGGTACCTCTGAGTTTCTCTCTCACCACCCCGGCACATACTCCCACACAATGATCCACAGTACATTACCGCTGACTCACCACATCTCCCCCCCACTCACACCCTCGCATAATATTACAACTAACTCCCCTATTGACTACTCCACCAACCCGTATCTCAATACACATGCCTTGTGGCTACAACATTTCACCACGAAACCCACACCCAATCAACCATGCTCTCTACAATTTAGGAATGCCAGACTCATATCCAGAATGCCTCACATACCATGTGCCCAGCACAACACACACCATCACCACACCTCTAGTCCACATCCAACCATGCAGACCCCACCCGACTACCCTGTGACCACCCCCTAACAAAGAAGTAAAGGGAGCCCTTATCAATGCTAGATCCCTTACGGCCCACGCCCTTGACATCGCAGACCTAATCACCGCCCAAAACCTCGACTTCATTGCCATCACAAAACCTGGCTACATGCCGCCTCAGACCCGCTCCTAGCCCTCGCCATTCCAGAGGGATATTCCATCCTTAGAAATGACCGCCAATCCAACCTCTCCAAAGGCGGCGTCGTCGTATTTATTCATAGGGATAACATCAACATGAGACTCATTCCCAACACTCAATTTAGCTCTGCCGAATCTCTATCAGTTAAACTCTCCCTATCACCGGCCAACACTGCATCACTACACCTTATTTACAGACCACCAGGACCACTCACCACCTTCGCAGAGGATATCACAACCATCCTTACTGACAACACCAAGCCCAACTCCCAAGTTCTGCTACTGGGTGACATCAACCTTGGCTTATCATACCCCAAGGATCTCATGGCCACTGAGGTCGCCAGTATCACCTCCATCTTGGGTTTTCAGCAACGCATGCTCAAACCCACCCACAATAAGGGCAGAACGCTCGATTGGATTGCAGATTTAAACTGCAACACATCGCTAAGTTCCAATTCCGCCTGTGCCTGGTCCGACCACCACATCATCATCTTTCATATACCAGCCTACTACCCTTGTCCCAAACCTAACATAGCTCCCCCTATTCATACAAGGAACAAAAAAGACATCACTAGGGACAAACTACTCCCCCTCATCTTACCCATTCTTAACAATTGTGCTTCACAGCACAATGACCCCACAGTCCTAGTAGACACCTTCAATCAAACACTGCTCAAAGCCATTAGCACCATAGCACCCCTCAAACTACAGAAAGCTAAACAACAAGCTCACTTGAACTCATGGTTTATGCCACAATTTAGAGCACTACGCAAAGACAAACGTAAGGCTGAAGCACTTTGGAAAAGTCTTCCATGTGTGACTAACAAAGACAACCTTTTCATCGCATCCCTTAACTACAAGGAAGCGATCATACAAGCAAAAAAAGAGACATACAACCAGCGTATCTCGCAAGCAAAATCCAACACGAAGGAGTTATTCAAAATTGTCAAAGAATTAGAATCTCCTTCTCCCATCTTAGACACATGTAGCAAAGACATTACATGGTGCAATAATATCCAAAATGCTCTCCTCACTAAAATAACCACCCTACAAGCCAAAATCAATGCCAAACAGAATTGCCTTCTTACCTCCTCTCAAACTAAACTCCTGGCACGTAAGACAGCCACCCCCTCCTTCACCCACACCCCATTCAGCTTTGTACCTCTCACCTTCCCAGAGGTCGAAAAAATCATCAGCAATCTAAAACCTTCCAACTCCCAAGGCGACTCTTGCCCTGCCCCCATCATCAAGGAATCTGCACACAACCTCGCCCCCACCATCACCTCCTTCATCAACTCCTCATTTCTTTCTGGAATTGTACCCAACAATCTGAAGGACTCATGGGTCATCTCCTTGCTGAAAAAACCCACTCCGGACCCCTCAATACCATCTAACTACAGACCCATCACCACGGTCCCGTTCCTATTAAAAATACTGGACAGAGCAGCCTACCCACAGATCCAGAAGAACCTGGAAACTAACAATTTACTTGACACAAGACAATCTGGCTTTAGACCTAGGCATTGGACAGAAACAGCCCTATTAGACCTCAAAACTCAAATTGAGGATTTAAAAGACAATGGCAAACTGGCCCTCCTTCTACTCCCCGACCTCTCAGCAGCTTTCGATTTGGTCAATCACCAAATCCTCTGCCATCATTTTAAATCAGCTGCCCACTTCTCTGAAAAAGCCACTATCTGGATTAGCTCCTTCCTGGACAACAGACACATGAGAGTATTTTCACCTACCTCATCTGCAGATCCAACGCCGGTCCCCTGCGGAGTGCCACACGGGTCTTGTGTATCCCCACACTCTACAATGTATTCACCAAACCTCTGTTTGATGTGCTTTACTATCTGGGTGTTACCTACACCAACTACGCTGATGACACCCAGATACTCATCCCCATTACGGGTGATTACATTGCTGACTCCAAAGCTCTGAATGACATGTACCAAGTTATCCAAGCTTGGATGGCCCAACACGAGCTCTGTCTCAACGATGACAAGACATAGCTCCTCATTTTGGGCACCCAAGAAAGATTTAACAAGCTTGACCCCTCGTTTAACACTTTCAATATCGATGGCAATTCCATCAAAGTCTCCAAAGACACCAAAACCTTGGGAATCTATCTCGATGCTACCCTCTCTCTCAACAGACAAACTATTGCGGTCGTCTCTGCCTCTGCTTACACGTGTAAGCTTATTACAGCCTGCCGTCCGTTCCTCTCCACACAGAATTGAATTATTCTAGCTAGGACATTGGTTATGTCCAAACTTGATTACTGTAATGCACTCTATCATGGCACCAACCAACGCAACCTCAACAAACTTCAGATCACTCAAAATAATGCTATTAGAGCGGCCCTCAGCATTCCCAGATCTGCACACATCTCTGAAACCAGGAAGAGTCTTCACTGGCTCTCATTTGCCCAAAGGATATCACTGAAATCCTTGACCCTCACACACAAATGTGTAAACAACCAGGCTCCTATTTACTTAGCCTCTCGGTTCTCGCAATATATACCCTCGCGGTCACTCAGATCCACCCAAGCACACTGCCTCACGATTCCCAGATACAAACTACAAACAGCCGGAGGTGCAAGCTTCCCAATCCTAGCTGCCAAACTCTGGAACACACTGCCACTCACCATTCGATCCTTGCCATCTCCCACCCTATTCAAACACAAAGCCAAGCTTTGGCTATCCGCCTTTTCTGACCTACCGCCTTCACAGGCCATCTGATTCTCCCCGCCTTTCTCTATTTTGACAACTATCACCTTGACTATCTGTACTGCTCTGTACCTTACTGCTCCTTACTGTAACTGATTGATTGTAAATGTAATCCTTGCCATGTATGTACCTGCTGCTCTAAGATATGCGCCCGGTTGCCTTCCGGCCTGGTGTGCTATACAAATAAAATAAATACAAATAAATACAAAATGCCCAGACTGCTGCCAAGGGCATAGGCAGGGTGCACCAGCGTGCCCAGGCTGCTGCCGCGGGCATAGTCAGGGCACACCAGTGTGCTGCTGCGGGCATAGGCAGGGTGCATCAGCATGCCTAGACTGCTGCCGCGGGCATGGGCAGCGCAAACCAGCATGCCCAGGCTACTGCCGCGGTCATAGGCAAGGTGAAGCAGGTGCTGCTGCGGGCATAGAGAGAGTGCATGAGCATGCCCAGGTTTCTGCAGCGGGCATAGGCAGGGCAAACCAGCGTGCCCAGGCTACTTCTGGGGGCATAGGCAGGGCGCACCAGTGTGCTGCCGTGGGCATAGGCAGGGTGCACCAGCATGACCAGACTGCTGCCACGGGCTTAGGCAGGGCGCAGCAGCGTGCCCTGGCTACTGCGGCGGGCATAGGCAGGGTGCACCAGTGTGCTGCCACGGGCATAGGCAGGGCTCACCAGTGTGCCCAGGCTACTACCGCGGGCATAGGCAGCACGCACCAGTGTGCTGCCGCAGGTATAGGCAGGGCACACCAGCATGCTCAGACTGCTGGCGTGGGCATAGGCAGGGCACACCAGCATGCCCAGGCTAGAGCGCGGGCATAGGCAGGGCAAACCAGTGTGCCCAGGCTACTGCTGCAGGCATAGGCAGGGCTCACCAGTGTGCTGCCACGGGCATAGGCAGGGCGCCCCAGCATGGCCAGACTGCTGCTGCGGGCATATGCAGGGCGCACCAGCATGCCCAGGCTGCAGCGTGGGCATAGGCATGGCGAACCAGTGTGCCCAGGCTACTACTGCGGGCATAGGCAGGGCGCACCAGTGTGCTGCCATGGGCATAGGCAGGGCGAACCAGCGTGCCCAGGCTACTGCTGCGGGAATAGGCAGGGCACACCTGTGTGCTGCTGCGGGCATAGGCAGGGTGCACCAGCATGCCCAGGCTACTGCTGTGGGCATAGGCAGGGCGCACTAGGTGCTGTCGCGGGCATAGGCAGGGCCGAACCAGTATGCCCAGTTTGCTTTTGCGGGCATAGGCATGGCAAACCAGCGTGCCCATGCTACTACCAGGGGCATAGGCATGGTGCACCAGTGTGCTGCCACGGGCATAGGCAGGGTGCACCAGCATGCCCAGGCTACTGCGGCGGGCATAGTCAGGGAGCACCAGCATGCCCAGGCTGCTGCCACAGGCATAGGCAGGGCAAACCAGCGTGCCCAGGCTACTGCCGCGGGTTTCGGTATGGCACACCAGTGTGCTGCCATGGGCATAGGCAGGGCGAACCAGTGTGCCCAGACTGCTGCCACGGGCATAGGCAGGGCGCACCAGCATGCACAGGCTGCTGCCGCAGGCATAGGCAGGGCAAACCAGCGTACCCAGGCTACTGCCGCGGGCGTAGGTAGGGCGCATCAGTGTGCTGCTGCTGGCATAGGCAGGGCACACCAGCATGCCCAGACAGCTGCAGCGGGCATAGGCAGGGCGCACCAGTGTGCCCCAGCTGCACCACGGGCATAGGCAGGGTGAACCAGCATGCCCAGGCTACTGCTGCGTGCATAGGCAGGCTGCACCATCATACCCAGACAGCTGCCGCAGGCATAAGCAGGGCACACAGCATGCCCGGGTTACTCCTGTGGGCATAGGCAGGGTGCCCCAGTGTACTGATGCGGGCATAGGCAGGGTGCAGCGAGGGTCCGGGTTACTGCTGTGGACATAGGCAGGGCACACCAGTGTGCCCAGGCTGCACTGCGGGCATAAGCAGGGCGCACCAGCATGCCCATGTTACAGCCGCGGGCATAGGCAGGGTTCACCAGCTCTGCCTGGATGCACCAGGGTGCTGCCGCGGGCATAGGCAGGGTGTGCCAGTGTGCTAATGCGGGCATAGGCTGGGTGCACCAGCATGCCCAGGCTCCTGCTGTGTCATAGGCAGGGCGCACCAGCATGCCCAGGCTACTGCTGTGGGC
The DNA here is from genome assembly GCF_040938575.1 of Ambystoma mexicanum. Taxonomy (NCBI): domain Eukaryota; kingdom Metazoa; phylum Chordata; class Amphibia; order Caudata; family Ambystomatidae; genus Ambystoma; species Ambystoma mexicanum. Next base: position 1,641,572,065 of record NC_090937.1, read on the forward strand.
ATAGGCAGGGCTCACCAGCATGCCCAGGCTGCTGTCGCAGGCATAGGCAGGGCGCACCAGTATGCTGCTGCGGGCATAGGCAGGGAGAACCAGCATTCCCAGGCTGCTGCCGCGGGCATAGTCAGGGCGCACCAGCATGCCCTGGCTACTGCTGTGGGCATAGGCAGGGCACATCAGTGTGCCCAGGCTGCTGTCGTGGGCATAGGCAGGGCGTACCAGTTTGCTGCTGCGGGCATAGGCAGGGTGCACCAGTGTGCTGATGCGGGCATAGGCAGGGTGCACCAGCATGCCCAGGCTGCTGTCGTGGGCATAAGCAGGGCGAACCAGTGTGCCCAGACTGCTGCCACGGGCATAGGCAGAGCGCACCAGCCTGCCCAGGCTGCTGCCATGGGCATAGGCAGGGCAAATCAGCATACCCAGGCTACTGCCGTGGGCTTAGGTAGGGCGCATCAGTGTGCTGCCACTGGCATAGGCAGGGCACACCAGCATGCCCAGACTGCTGCCGCGGGCATTGGCAGGGTGAACCAGTGTGCCCCAGCTGCACTGCGGGCATAGGCAGGGCGAACCAGCATGCCCGGACTGCTGCCGCAGGCATAAGCAGGGCACACAGCATGCCCGGGTTACTCCTGCGGGCATAGGCAGGGTGCCCCAGTGTGCTGATGCAGGCATAGGCAGGGTGCACCTGAGTGTCCGGGTTACTGCTGTGGGCATAGGCAGGGCGCACCAGTGTGCCCAGGCTGCACTGCGGGCTTAAGCAGGGCGCACCAGCGTGCCCATGTTACTGCTGCGGGCATAGGCAGGGTGCACCAGCTCTGCCCGGGTGCCCCAGGGTGCTGCCGCGGGCATAGACAGGGTGTGCCAGTGTGCTGATGCGGGCATAGACTGGGTGCACCAGCATGCCCAGGCTCCTGCTGTGGGCATAGGCAGGGCACACCAGCGTGCCCAGGCTGCTGTCGCGGGCATAGGCAGGGTGCACCAGTGTGCTGCTGCGGGCATAGGCAGGGAAAACCAGAGTGCCCAGGCTGCTGCCGCGGCATAGGCAGGGTGCACCAGCATGCCCAGGCTACTGCTGTGGGCATAGGCAGGGCACCACAGCATGCCCAGACTGCTGTCGCGGGCATAGGCAGGGCGCAGCAGTGTGCTGCTGCGGGCATATGCAGGGTGCGCCAGTGTGCTGATGCGGGCATGGGCAGGGTGCACCAGCATGCCCAGGCTCCTGCTGTGGGCATAGGCAGGGCACACCAGCGTGCCCAGGCTGCTGTCGCAGGCATAGGCAGGGCGCACCAGTGTGCTGCTGCGGGCATAGGCAGGGCGCTCCAGCGTGCCCATGCTGCACTGCGGGCATAGGCAGGGAGAACCAGCGTACCCAGGCTGCACCACGGGCATAGGCAGGGCGCACCAGTGTTCCCAGGCTGCACTGCGGGCATAGGCAGGGCGCCTCAGCGTGCCCGGGTTAATCCTGCGGGCATAGGCAGGGTGCCCCAGTGTGCTGATGCGGGCATAGGCAGGGAGCACCAGCATGCCCAGGTTGCTGTCGCGGGCATAGGCAGGGCGCACCAGTGTGCTGCTGTGGGCATAGGCAGGGAGAACCAGCGTGCCCAGGCTGCTGCCGTGGGCATAGGCAGGGTGCACCAGCGTGCCTACGCTGCTGTCGTGGGCATAGGCAGGGCACACCAGCGTGCCCAGGCTACTGTTGCGGGCATAGCGCACCAGTGTGATTATGCGGGCATAGGCAGGGAGAACCTGCGTGCCCAGGCTACTGCTGCGTGCATAGGCAGGGTGCACCATAATGCCCAGACAGCTGCCGCAGGCATAAGCATGGCACACAGCATGCCCGGGTTACTCCTGTGGGCATAGGCAGGGTGCCCCAGTGTACTGATGCGGGCAATGGCAGGGTGCAGCCGAGTGTCCGGGTTACTGCTGTGGACATAGGCAGGGTGCGCCAGCTCTGCCTGGATGCACCAGGGTGCTGCCGTGGGCATAGGCAGGGTGTGCCAGTGTGCTGATGCGGGCATAGGCTGGGTGCACCAGCGTGCCCAGGCTCCTGCTGTGGGCATAGGCAGAGCACACCAGCATGCCCAGGCTGCTGTCGCAGGCATAGGCAGGGCGCATCAGTGTGCTGCTGCGGGCATAGGCAGGGAGAACCAGCGTTCCCAGGCTGCTGCCGCGGGCATAGGCAGGGCGCACCAGCATGCCCAGGCTTCTGCTGCGGGCATAGCCAGGGTGCCCCAGCTCTGCCTGGATGCACCAGGGTGCTGCCGCGGGGAAAGGCAGGGTGTGCCAGTGTGCTGATGCGGGCATAGGCTGGGTACACCAGCGTGCCCAGGCTCCTGCTGTGGGCATAGGCAGGGAGAACCAGCGTTCCCAGGCTGCTGTCGCAGGCATAGGCAGGGCGCACCAGCATACCCAGGCTACTGCTGTGGGCATAGGCAGGGCACACCAGCGTGCCCAGGCTGCTGTCGCGGGCATAGGCAGGGCGCACCAGGTTGCTGCTGCGGGCATAGGCAGGGTGTGCCAGTGTGCTGATGCGGGCATAGGCTGGGTGCACCAGCTGCCCAGGCTCCTGCTGTGGGCAAAGGCAGGGCACACCAGCATGCCCAGGCTGCTGTCGCAGGCATAGGCAGGGCGCACCAGTGTGCTGCTGCGGGCATAGGCAGGGAGAACCAGCGTTCCCAGGCTGCTGCCGCGGGCATAGGCAGGGCGCACCAGCATGCCCTGGCTACTGCTGTGGGCATAGGCAGGGCACATCAATGTGCCCAGGCTGCTGTCGCGGGCATAGGCAGGGCGTACCAGTGTGCTGCTGTGGGCATAGGCAGGGTGCGCCAGTGTGCTGATGCAGGCATAGGCAGGGTGCACCAGCGTGCCCAGGCTCCTGCTGTGGGCATAGGCAGGGCACACTAGCGTGCCCAGACTGCTGCCACGGGCGTAGACAGGGCGCACCAGCATGCCCAGGCTGCTGCCGTGGGCATAGGCAGGGCAAATCAGCGTACCCAGGCTACTGCCGCGGGCTTAGGTAGGGCGCATCAGTGTGCTGCCACTGACATAGGCAGGGCACACCAGCATGCCTAGACTGCTGCCGCGGGCATTGGCAGGGCGAACCAGTGTGCCCCAGCTGCACTGCGGGCATAGGCAGGGTGCACCAGCGTGCCCAGGCTCCTGCTGTGGGCATAGGCAGGGCACACCAGCGTGCCCAGGCTGCTGTCGCAGGCATAGGCAGGGCGCACCAGTGTGCTGCTGCGGGCATAGGCAGGGCGCACCAGCGTGCCCAGGCTGCACTGCGGGCATAGGCAGGGAGAACCAGCGTACCCAGGCTGCACCACGGGCATAGGCAGGTCGCACCAGTGTTCCCAGGCTGCACTGCGGGCATAGGCAGGGCGCCTCAGCGTGCCCTGGGTTAATCCTGCGGGCATAGGCAGGGTGCCCCAGTGTGCTGATGCGGGCATAGGCAGGGAGCACCAGCATGCCCAGGCTGCTGTCGCGGGCATAGGCAGGGCGCACCAGTGTGCTGCTGTGGGCATAGGCAGGGAGAACCAGCGTGCCCAGGCTGCTGCCGTGGGCATAGGCAGGGTGCACCAGCGTGACCAGGCTGCTGTCGCGGGCATAGGCAGGGCACACCAGCGTGCCCAGGCTACTGTTGCGGGCATAGCGCACCAGTGTGCTTATACGGGCATAGGCAGGGAGAACCTGCGTGCCCAGGCTGATATCGCGGGCATAGGCAGGGAGCACCAGTGTGCTGCTGCGGGCATAGGCAGGGGGAACCAGCGAGCCCAGGCTGCTGTCGCGGGCACAGGCAGGGCACACCAGAGTGCCCAGGCTGCTGCCGCGGGCATAGGCAAGGCACACCAGTGTGCTGCTGCGGCCATAGGCAGGGAGAACCAGCGTGCCCAGGCTGCTGTAGCGGGCATAGGCAGGGCGAACCAGTGTGCTGCTGCGGGCATAGGCAGGGAGAACCAGCGTGCCCAGGCTGCTGCCGCGGGCATAGGCAGGGCGCACCAGCGTGCCCAGGCTGCTACCGCGGGTTTCTCTGCCCAGGGCCGCAGATTCCATTTCATGATATGAGACGCTTTCGAAGAGTGCTCTGTCCTACACATGCCCGAGGGGTCAAAGGGAGCAATGGCTGTGGTTGGTGTTGCGATGCCAACGTGCAAGGCCGGAGCTCAAGGCCATTGCTGATAAGAGCGAGGTTTGCCTGACTCGACCCTTCTGTGGATAGGTGGAGTGAAGTCCCTTGTGACCGAGAGAAAGGCGTACACTCTCGGGGGCAGGCCAGAGGCCCTGGGTACCTGCCTACTGTGTCCACACAGTAGAAATAAGCCTGTTGTTGCCAACAGGTCACCAAGCCCCATGCTCTCCTGCGGGTCTAGTCCCAGTGTTTACGTTATGCCAAAACAACATGTAGTCATAATTTCACTCTCAAATAATGTTTAAACTCATGCAAACACGTGAAGACTTGTTTTCATACGTGAAAGAAAATAACATGTGTGCTTTGCATATCAATTGAAGTCACATATATTATGTTAAACAAAAATGGTTCCCATAACATAAAACAGCTTTACAATAAGAGTGAATCCCAGGTGTACTAATGGCTCACTCTCGGCATTTCGGATAATTAATCCATTTTCAAGGCTTTTCTGTGCTACATTCAAATGTCTCCTACTGGTCTCTTGGAGTCACCTATGCACCCGACACCAAAGTAACAAAGCAGAGACTCAGTCCTGGGTGAAATGACAAGTCTCACGTGCGCAGGGTGACTAGTAATGAAGGGGTGACACCCCTGACCCGCATGCATTGCTCCGACGGCACCGAGTCACGCTGCAGATTCCAGCTTCAAGGTAATTGAAGTGTTTATGTTCTATTTAAGAAGCAAAACAAGAAAGTCACATCCACTACATGTGTGGCAGCTGAGATGCCTAACAAACCTCCCGCCCTTACAGTCTTACAGGCTAGGCCGAGCTCGGATGTCGGGAGCTACATAAAGACACGACCACTTGTGTTTGCTAAACTACTGGCACTGCTGTACAGGTGCGTGCCTTCTGTATTGCGCATCTCCCCTCCTCTTCCTCCCATCACGTGCGGCGGGCACCGCCTCTCTCAGGTGAGGAGAGGTGGGTGCAAATAACAAGGGAGTCCTGGGAGACTCTCTGCCAGACATTTGTCCTGGTTACAAGAGCCTTAGCCAAAGTCTTTAGCTCACTATCTTTCACAGAGAAGAAATATCCCAAACATATCAGTCTTTTTCCTGCCCAGGGGCAGTCCAGCACCGAAATGCTAAGCAATTCTCCTCTGAACAAGAGTACCAACAGCAACCCCAGACACGTGTTTCGGTCTGGTTGGACCTCATCAGTAGGGAGGAGCTGTGCCTCTCTAAGAATAGTGAGCAAGGGGTCCACGTCTGGTTTCCCACATTCCTCCAAAACTTGCATTTGTTAAACAACGATATAAACTCTCGATGGTGGGGTATGGGGGTATTTCTGATGTCTCGGGTCGGGTCCCCGCTTGGGTGCCTTTCTCAGCGGTATATTGCCTGTTGTACATACCCTCGTAGTAGGGGTGACGGTTGGAGTTTTCCTCTTAGATCGTAGCGTGATGTGGTTCTTCTTTCAGTGGGATCGCCCTCTCCCGCTCCTAGGGTGTTGAGCCCAGCAGTGGTGTGGGCTGTCGCTTCTTCAGTGTTCTCTTCCCTTCGGCGATTCTCCTCATGTTGAGTCGATGCTTCTTGACCCTCTGGCGTAGCTGGTGCATGTTCTTTCCATAGCGTCACGGGCTCCTTGCGGAAGTGGGCTACGTTTCGAGTGACCACTTCCTGTCCTCTGGCTGCGTCACCATTCTGTGATCGTATTCCACCACTGTCCAGGGGCGTGATTCGTATGACACCCTCATCTTCTTCGGTGGGGTTTGATTCTTTACTAGTACCGTGTCTCCAGGGCTCAAGTCGAGGGTACACGCAGGTGGACGGAGTCCACCCACTTTTTACAGAGGGTGGGCTCAGTCCCCCCAGCTAAAATGAGGAACTTTGAATGTCCTCTTTAAATTTATCAATTAAAGCCGAACTCCGGGATCGAACCGTATTCATCAGGTTTGCAGGCTGCACACTTCACTGCACTATAGAACCTGATGGAAAACAACAAACAACTAAAGGCAAAAAACATTTGTATTGGTTCTTGGAGTTTAAAACATACACACTTTTTAAATTTTTCAAAAACCCTATCAGAAGAAAATATCCTCTCTTGGTTTTGTGTGTGTGTGTTGATTTTATGAAAAGCAAATGCCATTCGTCCTGTGCAATGTGGGTGGTTATGCAAAGCCAATTTAATGAAATGTGCATATTTCACCTTGATATGGTAATTTCTGGTGAAGTCACATCCCATTGCATTTGTTGATTAGTCCCCCCACTATTATTTTTAGGACTTGACAGCTGCTTGTCTCCTGTCTGAAGTTCTCAGTGTTGTGCTTGACAAGCCAAGCTTTCTTTCTCGTTGTGTCTTTTTCATGTTCTCTCTACATGTAAAGCATCTATCTCTGGTATTACCTAGTTCGGGTGTAATAGCAGTTCAGCTTGAATGTTACCCCAACCGGATGTATGTGATTTCTCGAATACATTTCTCATACTGGAGATTTCACCGAATGCATTTCACTGAAAAACCAAATCTTCTTTTTACTTTATTTATTTTTAATGCAGGGGTGACCCCCCGCAGCCCCTCACCCCTCCCTACCCTAACTTATACCCTAACCCCTCACCCCACCTATTATGCATTACACATATACCATTTCCCCTACCTTTTTGGTGAAATATATTCAGTGAAATCTCATTAGGGCAAATGGTATTCGAAGAAATCTACGGTAACGACCCCAAACATCAGCGCTGCCTGGTTGATTCTGGTGGCTGTATGCAGGGTTTGTTGCTGGAACCGTAGGAATTGATAAACTGCGGGTAGCCACAGCTGTTGTTAGTCTTTGGCAATATGTATAACCTTGACCCCCCCATGAATCGTTTTGACATCGTCATTTGCTTGTGGCCAGCACAGGGTAACTTTCTGGTGGTGAATATTGAGGTTTGTCAGGAAGCGCCACTGTTCATGACTGGTGAACGGGGGTCCATTGCCGCTTTTCGTTTTGCCCTGTAATCCGTGAATTGTGATCTTTTTCTCCACAGCGGTTATAACTGCAGGGCATTGGTGGACTTTGCGGGTTAGACTTCAGGGTAGCGACTGAATTTGATTTACGGGTACTGGTAGGTAGCTTTCATTTTCCACTGTGCCAAAGTCCACACTTAATGATTCCCATTGGGTGTTGCTTCTGGGCGCACTGGCAATTGGTTCCGGTGCCATATGTCGTCGGGATGACAAGCTACACAAGATTCCCCCAAGTCCACAACTCTCTTTTTGATTTTTGGCATCCAGATGCAGGACTTTAGGTATGATTGAGTCTTCACTATGCCTTGGTGGTCTTCCTTTGCCAGTTGTAGGGCCCGTTCCTCTAGTGCTTCGGCATCACAATGCAGTGTGCTTTTAAGGTGACTCCTTCTGCTGAGATGGTCAGTTCATTCCTGATTGCAAAAAAGGCTTGTAATTTTTCCTGCGCTTCGGTGGTGCAGTGCGTCATGGCTGTCAGTCAATGTTTCTAGTCTATTGTTTGCTTTGCTCATTGTAAACACAAGTCTTTCTCTGTTTCATCCACTATTTCAGGCAGCATCATGGATATCGGGCGAGCACACACCACTACATGGCACCCATGTTGTTCTGTTTCTCGTGCATGCTCTCTCTCCTGTTGAGTTGCTAGTCGTGGTTGTCAGGATAAGTAGTCTGCAGGGCTGTCGGCTCCCGCTCGCTAGGCCACTTCTATGTCAAAAGGTTGCAGCTGCAGCATCCACTTCTCCAGTCTGGCTGGTGGGTGGGGAGTGGATCCTTTGAATATTAGGATCAGGGGTTTGTGGTCTATGAAGATTTTTCCTGGTTGATATAGGAGGTACACTTGGAAGTGGTGGCACCCCCATAGTATCGCTTGTGCCTCTTTCCCCATGTGTGCATAGCTCTTTTCAATTTTGAGTGACTGGCAAATGCGATGGGGAATATGGTGCCTTCCTGGTCTACTTGGGTCTGGACTGCCCCTAGACCCACCGTGCTGGTGTCTACTAGTAGTTCCGTGCTGCGGTCTGTGATAAAGAAGATCATCCTCGCCTCTCCTGTTAGTGAGTCTTTGATTTGTTGGAAAGCATTTTGTTTCTCTTCTTTCCATTCCCTGGGTACATCTTTCTGGGTTAGTTCTCTCCGTGGTGCTGCAAATGTGGCCAGATCCGGGATGAACCTGGCAGAGTAGGTGGCCGTGCCATGAAGCTTCTGATTTCATGGGCTGTTGTTGGGGCTTTTGCACCTTTTATGTCCGCTACGTTGGCTGGGTGTGGTGATACTCCTTCATAAAAGACATATGCGAAGAAACTGAGTTCGCTCCTGACGAATTTACATTTTCGGAATGTAGCGTGTGGCTGGACTCTTCTAAATGTTGTAACATAGCTTTCATGGTGTTCACTGGCTGTGGTGTTCTTTTGATGTCTTGCCGTAGACTAAGATGTCGTCGCTGACATTCATGGTGCCCACAAGGTTGTGTAGCATCCTTCGGATCACATTTTGGAAGACCTTGGAAGCTGAAGAGATTCCGAAGTTGAGCCTGCAGTAGCTCCTCCTGAGACCAAGGTGGAATGAGAACGTTGTGATGTACATTGATTCTCGTGCTAGGTGTATCTGGTGATAGCCAAAGCGTAGGTCGAGATGCCTGAATACTTTTGCTCCTGTCAAGTCCACAATCAGCTTGTCAATGGTTGGTGTTATGTGGCACTCACGTCCTATCGTCACGTTGGGAAGTCGCATGGGTATACATATTCGGACCGTCTAAGGTTGTTTAGGCTTTGGTGTCACCACCATGGGAGATACCAAGGGGGTGGGCCCTGATGTTTTTTGCAATGAATCCCAAGTTCTCTAGTTGTTCAAGTTCAACTTCTACCGCATCCCACAGATGGAATGGGACGCGCCTGTGCCTTACTGCTCTGGATTCGATGGTCGGGTCGATGTGTAATTTGACTGTCTGCCCTTTCAGGCACCATATTCCTTGGAATCAATTTGTGTTCTTCACCAGTAACCTGTCAATGTCTGGCGGGTTGATGCTAAATGCAAAGTGGATTAGTTTGGCTTTTCAGCTGTTCGACAGCTCAGGAGAGTTTCCAATCCTGCATCGACCACACATATACGGGTCCTGCAAGTTGTTCCATTGTACATTAGGGTTGTCCAGAACAACCCTGCTCCAGTGATTTGTCATCCAGGTGGCCAGGACTCAGCCATCGCTCTTGGCTCCAGTTCCTGTGGGTGGACCAGTGCGGCAGGATCACCTGGATGAGGGGTCTTCGGGGAGTGGAAGTGGGACACCAGAGAATGAGACTTGGTATCCCCTTCTCTATAACACCTTTTCCCCATCCTCCCAAGTAGGATGCTAGGAACTCAACCCTCCACCCTTTCCCGACATGAACACTTTCTCGCAGATAGCCCACCATGAGCAACAATGGCCTAACACCAGAGCCGTATACCTGACATGTCCCAACACCCTGTTCAGGCAAGGTCAGACAATTATGGATCATTACACAAACCTGACTTCCATCACACTTCCACATAGAGATAAAAGGCGGAGCACGATAGCACACTCTGAGCGAGCTAAAACACACGAGGAGACAGCAGTTCCAAGATGGCAGTTTAATACAAGGAGAAAGACTGCAAGACCAGAGAGGGTCGCAAGGAGGGAAGTACCCTTGACCTCTAAAGACTGTTACTTTCTTGAGCCTGGGAAAGTAAGAAACCGAAGACCAGGAACTAAGGCTGATCAAACCTGCACAATGTGTCGGAGGTACTCGCGTCTCTCCCGCGTCAATAACCCAGGTGTGGAGGAGCGATTGCTGCAGTGGTACTGTCCTTGGCTCCTACAACAGAGCGGCATCAGAAAAGACAGCACAGCCGGTTAATCGGAGAGACTGATACCAAACCAGCTTGTGTTTTGAATCAAGGTTGCAAGTGGCAACTTTGTATAAAGAGAACAGTGTGCGAGGCATTTGTGAGAAGTGACGCAAATAAAATTGGAAACCTAAAGGAGCGGTTGAACTTTTATAATTGAACTTTGGGAGGTCTAGAAAAGATACCATACACAGAGTGGTCTGGCCCCACGTGGGCGCTCATTCGAAAGTCTCCGTTAGGTATCCAACTGATGCGGAGTGCACGAAAAATTAATATTGAGATCGAAGTGGCCATGCAACTGGTCAAGCTAAACCCTGTGCACATTCGAAAGTCTTTGATAATATAAGGTGCATAACAATTGGTCTGAGCCTGGCTGAGGGAGAAAGGAAGGGATCTGAGCCCAGCTGAGGGAGATCTCGGGGGGGAACCATGAGTCACCTGAGAAAGAATTCTCTGACATTGGCGTAAAAGGGATCTGAGCTGTAAGAGGGGGATCCAATTTGGAACCTTTAATTTGAAAAGGATCTGAGCCTGGCTGAGGGGGATCCAGGGTGAATACCCAACTTGAATACAAGTGAAAGGAAAAAAACATGTACATATTGTTTTTGTATACCAGGCCCTCTGAGTCAAAAGATTTGCAACAAGTAAAGAGGCTTGGACACAGAATGTCCTGAACTGTGGAAAGTGAACTGTATCCTCGTGCCGCAGATGCCAGAGTGTGTGCTTTGCTCGAGTGTCCGACCTGGCCTGACAGAGCCTGGGCATCCAACTCTTTCAGACTTGTTGAAATCTGAAGTTAACCAGCTGCCCATTCTTCTCATCCCTCATTAGCCCCCAAAAGGTCCCACCACCAAGTCAGGACCTCTGGCGCCTTGGGACGTCATGACAGAGGCTGGGCATCCAACACTTTCAGTCCTGTTGGACCCTGAAGTTAACAAGCTGCCCCCAAAAGTTACCAACCACCAAGTCCGGATTGTTGTCAGAGCTCCAGGTCTTGTGCTGGTTTTACAGCCCCCGCTACTGGAATTCACCTTCCCATCCTTCTACTGTCCCCCCTTTCTCTCCTCTTTCTGTACCTCCGCACTGTTCTGCCAGGTGATACACTTTGTCTCTTCCCGCCTCCTCTCTTTTCCTACTTTACTCTTCACTTTCTCACTTCCACCTACTCTGCGCATTTCTCATTTCCACTTCTGAGGGCACCATTGCACTAAACCACACAGTAGATACTACTGAGGGCATCATTGCTACTACATCACATGACACATTAGTCCTACTCAGGGCAACATTGCCACTACATAACATTACATAGTAGATAATACTGAGGGCCCTATTGCGACTACATCACATTACAAAGTAGACCCTACTGAGGGCATAATTGCTACTAAATCAAACAGTAGATACTACTGAGGGCAACATTGCTACTACATTATATTACACAGTGGATACTACTGAGGGCACCAATGCTACTACATCACATTACATAGTATATAATACTGAGGGCCCCTTTGCTACTACATCACATTACACAGTAGACACTACTGAGGGCAACATTGCTACTAAATCAGACAGTAGATACTACTGAGCACATCATTGCTACTACATCACATTACACCTATCCACTATCTCTGCTCTGATCTCCCTCTCTCTGCCTTTCCTTATTCATCTCTCTCCTCCGCCTCCCTCACCTGTCTGCTCTCTCTCTCTGCTTTATCACTTTGGTTCTACACCTCATTCTGACTCATCTTCCACCACCGCCCCCATTTGATTGCATTCACCTTATATAGGCCAGGGGATTGTGATTGACTCTGCTCATTTGGGTGAGTGATGTAACTTGTTATTGGGACTGGCCTGCACAGACTACAGGTTTTCCAGTTGCTCAGTGTCTACAGGCAGACTGTCCCATGGCTCCACTAGCAAGAGCTACTGGAGACATATCCGGCATCTTGGAATCACTCGTTAGGCCAGCTCCACCATGTATCCTCTACTAAAATGATGCTTCCTGGGACAGTTAAGGGTCATATGGAGTATGGTCCTTCATTATACAAAACTTGGGATGTGCTGGTGAGATTGGGGAGGGGATGAGGGGTCTGTGATATACCTGAATTCGGGACCTGAATCAGAGTAGATTTCGGTTCTCAGAACTCAGAGTCACGCCTTCTCAGGTGACAACCTATCCATTCACCCCGCTAAATGACTATCCTCATACCAAGCGGAAATACTGCCCTCCTACCCAGGTGATGGCCTATCCATGCACCCCACTAAATGACCAACCTCATACCAAGCAGAAACACTGCCCTCCTACCCAGGTGACGACCTAGCCATGCACCCTCTAAATAATCATCCTCAAACCACTGGGAAGCACAACCTCTCCTACCCAGGTGTCGACCTATCCATGCACCCCTCTAAATGACTATCCTCCTATCAAGCGGTAACACTGCCCTCCTACCCAGATGACAACCTATCCATGCACCACGCTAAATGACTATCCTCATACCAAGCGGTAACACTGCCCTCCTACCCAGCTGACAACCTATCCATGCACCCTACTAAATGACTATCCTCATACCAAGCGGAAACACTGCCCTCCTAACCAGTTGAAGACCTATCCATGCACCCCGCTAAATGACTATCCTCATACCAGGCGGAAACACTGCTCTCCTACCCAGATGGCCATCTATCTATGCACCCTGCTAAATGACTATCCTCGTACCAAGGGGAAGCACAACCTCTCCTACCCAGGAGATGACCTATCCATGCACCCTGCTAAATGACTATCCTTATACCAAGCGGTAACACTGCCCTCCTACCCAGGTGGCGACCTATCCATGCACCCCGCTAAATGACTATCTCCATACCAAGCGGACATATTGCCCTCCTACCCAGGTGATGACCTATCCATGCTCCCCGCTAAATGACTATTCTCATACCAAGTGGAAACACTGCCTTCCCATCCAGGTGAAGACCTATTCATGCACCCACTAAATGACAATCCTCATATCAAGTGGGGGAATTGCTGCCCTCCCACCCAGGTGACGACCTATCCATGCACACCACTAAATGGCCATTCTCATACAAAGGGGAAGAACTGCCCTCCCACCCAGGTGAAGACCTATCCATGCACCCGCTAAATGACTATCCTCACACCAAGAGAACACACACCCTCTCCTACCCAAGTGACGACCTATCCATGATATCTGCTAAATGACTGTCCTTATACCAAGGGGGAGCACTGCCCTCCCACCCAGGTGAAGACCTATCCATGCACCCGCTAAATGTCTATCCTCACACCAAGAGAACACACACCCTCTCCTACCCAAGTGACGACCTATCCATGATATCTGCTAAATGACTGTCCTTATACCAAGGGGAAGCACTGTCCTCCTACCCAGCTGATGACCTATCCATGCACCCGCTAAATTACTGTCCTTATACCAAGGGAAGCGCGCCCTCCTACCCAGCTGATGACCCATCCATGGACCCTGCTGAATGACAATACTCATACCAAGGGAAATCACTGCCCTCCTACCCAGGTGATGACCTATCCATGCACCCGCTAAATGACTATCCTCATACCAAGGGGAAGCACTGTCCTCCTACCCAGATGACGACCTATCCATGCACACCACTAAATGACTATCTTCATGCCAAGGGGAACGCATGCCCTCCTACCCATGTGATGACCTATCCATGCACCCTGCTAAATGACTATCCTCATACCAAGGGGAAGCACTGCCCTCCTACCCAGGTGATGACCTATCCATGCACCCTGCTAAATGACTATCCTCATACCAAGTGGTAACACTGCCTTCCCACCCAGGTGATGGCCTATCCATAGTTTCTTTTTTATTTTATTTTTATTTTTTAGTTAAGTTTATTTATTTGTAACGTGCACCATCGGGCCCGGGGGCATCAAGGCGCAAATTTGGAAATGTTTACATACAGTAGTTACATAGAGAAGTTACATAGGATTGTTGCAACGGACAATGACTACAATAATTTACAAAGGATCATTGGAACAGACAGTGAAATCAATGTTTACATACAATAGTTGCATAGAGAAGTTACATAGGATCGTTGCAACAGACGGGACAAAGACTTCAATAATTTACAGACAGGATACTTGCAGGTATACACAGCAAATCACGGTAAGGCAGGCGATTACGAGGTAGGACCATAATAGGAAGTCTTAGTTAGGAGCAAGGAGCCACAATTTCGATTTCAATTTGAAGGTATTGAGTGAAACCTCAGATCTGACGGTAACCGGGAGTGTGTTCCAGAGCTTGGACGCAAGGACAGGGAAGCTGAAGCCCCCCGCTTTTTGAAGGTTAAACCTTGGAACCGATAGGCAGTGGGTCTGGGCTAATCTTTGAGGCCGAGTGGATGAGTGGCAGGAGAGTCTGCTGCACAGATAAGAGGGAGCCTTATTTGCCAGACATTTGTGGGTTAGAGCAAGTGTTTTTAGTGAAATTCTCTGTTTGACAGGTAGCCAGTGTAAGTTGGTTCTAGCTTCTGAGATATGGTGGTTTCTAGGGAGGTTTAGCGCGGCCCTAATGGCATTATTCTGGGTGATTTGTAGTTTGTTTAGGTTTGTTTGGCTGGTTCCTAGGTAAAGGGCGCTGCAATAGTCAACTTTAGGCATGACGAGCGTTCTCGCTAAGGTGATGCTGTTGGGGGTGGTTAGAAAAGGTCTAGAGGTGTAAGCAGCTGATGATCTGACTGCATTGGTTTGTCATGTCAGTGACAAGGTGGCGTCAAGATAGAATACTAGAGTTTTTGTGTCTTTGGAGACCTTAATGGTGTTACCATCTATGATGAATGATTGGTAGGAGTGGTCTAATTTATTGAGACGTTGCGAAGAGCCTAGGATGAGGAGCTCCGTCTTGTCGTCGTTAAGACATAGTTCATGTTGTGCCATCCAGGCTTGGATGACCAAGTAGACATCGTTCAAGGCCTTCGTGTCAGCCATGTAGTCACCAGTGATGGGATTGAGTATCTGGGTGTCGTCAGCGTAGTTGGTGTAGGACACACCCAGATAGTCAAGTACATCAAAGAGGGGTTTCGTGAAGACATTGTATAAAGTGGGCGACACGCAGGACCCTTGAGGGAAACCGCAGTGAATTGGCGCGGGGTTGGTGGCTGCCGAGGGAGAAAAGACCCTCATAGATCTGTTACTCAGAAAGGATTTAATCCAAGTTGTGGCTGAATCAGAGAAGTGGGCAGCAGAGAGGAGGTGTTGGCAGAGGATTTGATGATTAACCAGATCAAAGGCCGCTGAGAGGTCTAATAGGAGTAGCATGGCTAGTTTCCCATTATCTTTCAGGTGTTCAATTTGGGTTTTTTCGGTCCCGTGTCTAGGACGGAAACCAGATTGCCTCAAACCTAAGAGGTTATTAGATTCCAAGTAGTCTTGGATCTGCAGGTATGCGGCGTGATCTAAAATCTTCAGCAAGAAGGGGACCGTGGTTATGGGTCTGAAATTGGTGGGAATGCTAAGGTCTAAGGATGTTTTTTTTAGCAATGGGATCACCCATGCGCCCTTAAGTTTGTCCGGGACAGTGTTTGTACTAAAAGATGCGTTAATGAAGGCCGTGATGAAGGGGGCCAAATCGTGGGCAGAATCCTCAATAATAGGAGCCGGACAGGGGTCACCTTGGCAGTTTGACGGTTTCATTCTCTGAAGGTAAAAGGTATAGTATTAAGGGGAGTTGGGGGAGCGTGCCCTAGCGGTATTGGAGGATGATTATCTTGGTTCAGGCTGTGTTGTTTGACTTTGATTTTAGATTGTAACGTAGATATTTTATTCAGTAGGGCGGACTGGATGTTGGCTCACCATTTACTGTCTTTGGTACAGGTATCAGGAGGGGTGGCTGGCGATTCGAGTTCTTTAAGGATGTTAAAGAGCTCTTCTGTATTGGAGTCTGCTTGCATGATACGGTTGTTTAGCGACTCTTTTTTAGCAGTGATAATAGCGTCTTTGTAGAAGAGGGAGGCAAGGATGAAGGTGTCTTTATGCACATCTGATGGGTGACATTTCCAGCGATTTTCCGCGCAGCGCTTAGCTTTGCGGAGCACTTTTAACTGAGGTGTAAACCAGGAGTTAAGATGTGTGTGCGGTTTGGACTTCCTGAGTTTGATGGGGGCGACAGAATTTATAGCTGTGAGCATAGTGAGATTGTAGGTGTCTGCTAAGGCTGTTGGATCGATGCTGGAATGAGTGATTGCAGTGAGAGCAGGGAGTAGCAAAGGGAGGAGTTTCTCTTTAGTAATATCCCTTTTGCTTCTTGTGGGGAGGGCTGGGGCATTCAGCATAGGCGGGCGCTGTGCTGCTTCAATATTGAAGGTGATGATGTGGTGATCAGACCAAATGCACGGGGTGTTGGAGAGTGTTTGCACCCCACTAAATGACTATCCTCATACCAAAGGGAACGCACGCCCTCCTACCCATGTGATGACCTAACCATGCACCCTACTAAATGACTATCCTCATACCAAGTGGTAATACTGCCCTCCTACCCAGGTGAAAACCTATCCATCAACACCAGTAAATGACCATCCTCATACCATGGAAGAACTCTGCCCTCCCAACCAGGTAAAGTATTGTTCTCCCCCGGAACCAGGTCTAGACGCATACTACCAAGACGTAGTATTGCTCACCCAACTAGGTGAAGAACAGACCTCCCAACCACATGAGGGCCCCTCTTCCCACTCAGGTGAAACATTTTTCTCGCTTACACGCGAGGAGAGTCCTACTACCCAAAGAAGTGCTATCCCCCAGCCAGGGTGCAGGACTATCTTTCTACCCCGGGCAGTAGAGAACCCCCACATGTTTGGGGAGCAGGAAGAGTTGAAGTCAGGACAGGAATGATGTCATGAAAGCTGTCTGGTCATTGCTCGCTTCTTCTCCTTTCTTGCAGGTGTGACAGCGAATTCAGTCAACCCTGGGGTCGTGAGGACAGAGGTGATGCGGCACTACCCGTGGATCCTCCGCGTGCTCTTCCATGCGCTGGGCTTCCTTCTTTTCAAGGTGAGCAGTTCTCTTGCAGAGGACATGATGGTGTGGTGACTAGCACGCTGCAGTAATAGCCTGGTGTGCTGCGCTGAGTGGTGATAGTTGTCTTCTGCAAAATGGCTGCCTTCGCCATAGTTATGAAGACTCAAAAATATAGCAATGAGCCAATCTTCTAACAGTTTGTTTAATCTTTGAAAGATGGCACGCAATGGCCCTTATTTAATAAAAATAAGAACTGCAGCACTGTTCATTCAATCATTCAATCAGAAACCTTCATTTCAGGAAGGATCCCCAAAAAAGAGATTAAAAATCATGAAATATATGCCATAAAACACATTTGCTAGGGGGATTGTTTTAAGAATCGTAGCCTCTCTGCCCCGAGCCTCCCAGCCCCACTGCTGGACTCACTTTGAAGGAGAGCGAAACGTTCTCACTCGCCTCTTGCATTCACTCTTTTTTCCTGGGGACGCTCGACCCTTTTCCGAAGGTGCCAGTGTGGGGAAACCTCTCCACGCTGTGTTGGCTTCAATGCTTTCCCATGGCAGCACCCTGCACCTTATGCGATATGCTGCCAGGGACCCGCAGCGGCCTTTTGGTCCCACTAGTGGTCTTTGGTGTTGTACAGTTGGCATCATACGCCATCTTCCATGGAGTGCTCTGGGGCACTTTGTGTCTCTTCTCTTTGTTCAGTGCAACATTTCTGCTACTTTCCAGGCATCCTCTGAACAGGATGGTGGCAGTCCTTACTCTCTGACCACATTTGTGCAATGCATTGTCCCGGGCTGCTCTCTCAGCGGCGATAATACCATAAAGGGAACATATACTCAATATGGCTCCCCTTCATGTTTCAAGTCCTGTTCGAGAAAGCCTGTCCTTCGTTAGCCGTTCCCCTGCCTTGCCAGGTGAGGCAGGTCTTCCTCTCCTCACACACCTTGGCGGGCTTCCTGAAAGTCTGCCCCCATCCTCATCTCATCCCCGCCGAGGACTTGGATGTTGCTGGGCAGATTCCTGGAGACTTGCTGTCACCTATTGGAGAGCCACCTGCGTTTCAATGTTGCAGAGTGTTCTTAAGGAGTTGATCTGGACCCAGAAATCAAGTTGACCACTGGAGCTGAGGAGATCCAAAGAAGAAGACGACGACTGAGGGACGCCGGAGGGCTTCTGCAGGGAACGCATTGGCTCAGCCAATACCACTGCATCGTGAACCTCGACCGACATTCACATCGACAGGGAATACCTCTGCGAGGTACCTCCCTCCCTAAGACTGGTGGGATCCACCAGCCATCTGTCCTTCTCGAGGTATATTGCCAGTTTTCAGTTGCAGGAGCTTACACTTTGCATTTGCTATGCAAGGATGATAACCAGATATTTGTCATTTCAAAGGTTTTCAGCAAGCAAAATGGCTGGATGTCTTTGTGAGCCTCCTCTGGACGTTGCTTGGACTCTGGAAATCCACTCTGCTTCTGACCGAGGTTCTACCGCTGAGTTGTCCGAGTGCCTCCTGACCCTGCCTGCGGTCAATGTAAAAGGCATCAGTGAAGACCTCCACAAGGGTCATTTCTTCATCACAGTACGGAATCTTGGAGGTCTCCAGAGGAACCTAAAGACGACGGGAGGTGCTCGCCCTTCAACCCGTGACCTGACGACACTGCACAGCAACTACAGTAGTGAACCTTGCTTTCCCAAGTGATTTACTGTTGCCTGGGACTATTTCTAACTTTCTAGGGGCTCTGGGGCCCGGTATCCCTTATACCTTGGACCGCACTCCTACGCATTGGGTGGGCATTGGGCTGCTTACCTTAGAGTTATCCGTGGCTGTCCCAGGACAGTGGTGTCCGTAATTCTGTGGCAACCCCTGAGGTGGTAGTTGCTCCTCCTATTATTGGAACTTGATTTAAGACTCTTAAATCCCTATTTTACATTGTTGCATGTGTCCTGCACCCCCTGAACTTCAGTACTTTAGACGCAGTAGCTGAGTGCGCCTTCCTTGCAACTTCCCTTCTCCCTCCATTCGGGACACCTGAAAGACTGCCAGAGACTTGGCACGGGATAAAGCTGGACTTCTGAAGCTTAGTATCGGGTGCTGGGAGCATTATAAGCATATGGCCTATGTATAAAGTGTGTGTAACATCTGTTTCCCCCTACTTTAATGTATGCATTCATTGCGTACCTAACTGCCTGTGATCTTGAAGACGTGGGTTACCTAACTATGGGTTGTATATATGTACTAAACTATTTTAATTACTGTGAAATATTTCAAGTGTGCCTTACAGTAGTATTGTAATACATGATTTAATTTTAAATAGTCTACCTGTGTGGTTCGTTTATTTATCAAGTCTGCTAAGTGTTACCTCTACTACACAACAGTGGCCCCTCCCTCCTTAGTTCAGCCTAGCTGCTTGGACAACACTTGGTCAACACTGCTTAAGAGAGTGACTTTGCTCGACTGGGGTTTTGAAGCACCTTGCTAACCCCAGCTCTGCTTGTCCAAGTCCTTCTGCAGGTAGTAACTTTGAAAAACCCTCCTGACAACACTCACAGACAAAGAGAAAATAAAATCAAATTCTCAGTTTTCATTTGGAAAATTGTTCCCTTCTTTAAAAAAGAACTCAGATCAAAAATGTGCAAATTTATTCTCAAACTTGATGGCAAAATGCTGAACCAATTAAATGATTGGATAACTGGCCAAAACGTGCAGCTGGAAATTAATCTGGTTTTTGAAGGGTCTGTGTGATCACATTGAAAATAAAATAGCAATTACCAAAATGCTGATTTTTAGTTTTCTCTAAACCCATCCCGCTGCATATATAAATCTGTGGGGGGGGGAGGGGGCGATAATCTGCTCATATTTATTGTAATCGTAACCCACCCCCACATATATGTGAGGCGGAATGCGGCATTCTAAATTCGGTATTTCGGGCGTCGCTATTGCCGGCCGTGCAGTAATGGGGTGATACCGTGTTTGAGTAGGTTGCGGCACGGAAGCGACCACACTACACATTCTTGATGGCATAGTTAACGTGCAGGGTGATGGTGGCTGGTGCTTATTCGTGGTGTGTAACTTGTCGGCAGCTTTCGGCACTATCGACCATGGGATTCTCTTAGCGATACGGTCCCTCCAAAGGGGGACTACGGGTCTAGTCCTTCAGTGGTTTGGTTCATTTTAGAATTCAAGATAACAAACCATAGTCACGGCTCAAGCTCGTTCGGACTCATTTCCAATAACTTATGGAGGTGCTCTGGGGTCATTTTGTCGCCCCCCTTTTTAAGTTGTAGGTGGAACCTTTGCGTAAATTAGTTAAAGAAACATGGAGTAGAAGTTCCTCAATATGAGGACGATACTCAGCTCCGTCCCGGAATGCCGCCTGATCGTCATGTCCACTAGACACTGTTGGGGTGTTTAGTGGACACTGAGTCATGGATGACTACACATTTTATAAAACTGAACCCTAATAAAAGTGAGCTTCTTTTAGTTCCGTGTGCCTTTTGCTTATCGCCATTGTCCACCCGGTTTGGCTATTGATATTCCTGGAGCTCCTGCTTCTTTTTCTCCTGTTGTGAAATCTTTGGGGTTATCATTAATCTCACATATAAAAGCGGTGGGTAAGTCCTCAGACTTCCATTGTTACTTGAAATCTGTGAAACCGCGTCTTTCCGTCGCGCACTCGCGGGGTTTGATGAAATCTTAGGTGCTATCTCGGGCTGACTCAGATAAGCCGCATTCTTATTGGCCTTCCTCAAACTTCCTTGGCTCCTGTTAAGGTGGTCTTGCACGCCGCTGCCCGCTCAGTCTATGGGGCCAAGAAGCTGGATCACATCACTCCGACCTTAAGAAAAGGTACACTGATTACCATGGCATCCAAGGATTGTCTTTACAGTAGTGTACAGTGTGTAGAAAGTCTTCTATTTTTAGACATCCTTCTATTTGGCTAAAATGCTGGAGATCTCTGGAGGGTCAATAGGTCTAGGAACTTGTGGTGCCCTCTGTCTAGAAGTCCCTACATTCATAAGGGTATGCTTTTCTGGGCAATGCCTTAATGCTAATATCTGCTGCTAATGTGGCAACAACTGGATAATGGTATGTGTGCCTGGACATTTTATGGAAGTACTTGGCAAATACCTATCTAATACCTCAGTCTCGGGAAGATAGCTCAGGGGCAACGTGCTCACCTTGGAAGCAAGATCATGCAGAGCACCACAGGTTCGATCCCCAGGTCTGTGCTTAGAAACTTCTGGGTATTAAGTGCATTATAAATAACCAATTCCAATTACCTATGCAAGTTCAAAAACCGTTGGCTTTGAACATTCTTGTTTTAACAGGAATTCAGTTCAAGAAAACATGCATAATTGTTATACAAGGAACTGGTTTATATGCAATGAAGCCATTGTTTTATGGAAGGCAGCTCGGAAAGCACAGAGCCAGCTCGATGAGACCCCAGTGGGATGTGTTTGATCGGGGAGAGAAGGAAGTGGATGGAAATGGTCAGAGAGTCTAGCATTACTATCGGCACTCAATGGGTGGGTAAAACACCAAACATCACCAATTGGCAGTGTGTCCCTCCTCCCATGATATGATAGGTTATTTATAACACACTCAATACCCAGAGCTTTCTAAGCGCAGACCAAGGGATCGAACCTGTGCTGCTCCGTGTCGTCTTGCTTCCAAGGCGAGCACGTTGCCGCTGAGCTATCCTCTCCCGAGACAATCACATTTCTCTCCTATCTGCACTTCACGTGACAATAATTTTGGCTCTTAGGCAGCGCTTAAAGTGCCACCAAATAGCTACAAATAAAAATAAATGGTGAATTTAGGCATGGCGTCCCATATTATGGAATACCAGTGAGGGTAAAAGGAGTCTGAACCAGCCTTCCGAGATTTAAAAAGGAATGAGCTACCCAGATTTCCAGGTTGCTTTCACTGAGGTGGGACCAGCCTCCAAGTTGAAGGCTGCTGTAGAAATAGCTACCCAGATTGCTGTCACTGAGGTGGGACCCGCCTCCAAGTTAAAGGCTGCTGTAGAAATAGCTACCCAGATTGCTGTCACTGAGGTGGGACCCGCCTCCAAGTTAAAGGCTGCTGTGGAATTAGCTACCCAGATTGCTGTCACTGAGGTGGGACCAGCCTCCAAGTTGAAGGCTGCTGTAGAAATAGCTACCCAGATTGCTGTCACTGAGGTGGGACCCGCCTCCAAGTTAAAGGCTGCTGTGGAATGAGCTTTCCAGATTGCTGTCACTGAGGTGGGACCAGCCTCCAAGTTAAAGGCTGCTGTGGAATGAGCTTCCCAGATTGCTGTCCCTGAGGTGGGATCCGCCTCCAAGTTAAAGGCTGCCGTGGAATGAGCTTCCCAGATTGCTGCCCCTGAGGTGGGATCCGCCTCCAAGTTAAAGGCTGCTGTGGAATGAGCTTCCCAGATTGCTGTCCCTGAGGTGGGATCCGCCTCCAAGTTAAAGGCTGCTGTGGAATGAGCTTCCCAGATTGCTGTCACTGAGGAGGAACCCGCCTCCAAGTTAAAGGCTGCTGTGGAATGAGCTTCCCAGATTGCTGTCACTGAGGAGGAACCCGCCTCCAAGTTAAAGGCTGCTGTGGAATTAGCTACCCAGGTTGCTGTCCCTGAGGTGGAACTCGCCTCCAAGTTAAAGGCTGGTGTGGAATTAGCTACCCAGATTTCTGTCACTGAGGTGGGATCTGCCTCCAAGTTAAAGGACCCGCCTCCAAGTTAAAGGCTGGTGTGGAATTAGCTACCCAGATTGCTGTCACTGAGGAAGAACCCGCCTCCAAGTTAAAGGCTGCTGTGGAATGAGCTAAATGAGCTACCTAGATTGCTGTCACTGAGGTGGGACCCGCCTCCAAGTTAAAGGCTGCTGTGGATTGAGCTAAATGAGCTACCCAGATTGCTGTCACTGAGGTGGGACCCGCCTCCAAATTAAAGGCTACTGTGGAATTAGCTGCCCAGATTGGTGTCATTGAGGAGGGACCGGCCTCAATGTTAAAGGCTGTTGTGGAATTAGCTACCCAGATTGCTGTCACTGAGGTGGGACCCGCCTCCAAGTTAAAGGCTGCTGTGGAATTAGCTACCCAGATTGCTGTCACTGAGGTGGGACCCGCCTCCAAGTTAAAGGCTGCTGTGGAATGAGCTTCCCAGATTGCTGTCACTGAGGTGGGACCAGCCTCCAAGTTAAAGGCTGCTGTGGAATGAGCTTCCCAGATTGCTGTCCCTGAGGTGGGATCAGCCTCCAAGTTAAAGGCTGCTGTGGAATGAGCTTCCCAGATTGCTGTCACTGAGGTGGGACCAGCCTCCAAGTTAAAGGCTGCTGTGGAATGAGCTTCCCAGATTGCTGTCCCTGAGGTGGGATCCGCCTCCAAGTTAAAGGCTGCTGTGGAATGAGCTTCCCAGATTGCTGTCCCTGAGGTGGGATCCGCCTCCAAGTTAAAGGCTGCTGTGGAATGAGCTTCCCAGATTGCTGTCACTGAGGAGGAACCTGCCTCCAAGTTAAAGGCTGCTGTGGAATGAGCTTCCCAGATTGATGTCACTGAGGAGGAACCCGCCTCCAAGTTAAAGGCTGCTGTGGAATGAGCTTCCCAGATTGCTGTCACTGAGGAGGAACCCGCCTCCAAGTTAAAGGCTGCTGTGGAATTAGCTACCCAGGTTGCTGTCCCTAAGGTGGAACTCGCCTCCAAGTTAAAGGCTGGTGTGGAATTAGCTACCCAGATTGCTGTCACTGAGGAGGAACTCGCCTCCAAGTTAAAGGCTGCTGTGGAATGAGCTAAATGAGCTACCCAGATTGCTGTCACTGAGGTGGGACCCGCCTCCAAGTTAAAGGCTGCTGTGGAATGAGCTAAATGAGCTACCAAGATTGCTGTCACTGAGGTGGGACCCGCCTCCAAATTAAAGGCTACTGTGGAATTAGCTGCCCAGATTGGTGTCATTGAGGAGGGACCGGCCTCAATGTTAAAGGCTGCTGTGGAATTAGCTACCCAGATTGCTGTCACTGAGGTGGGACCCGCCTCCAAGTTAAAGGCTGCTGTGGAATTAGCTACCCAGATTGCTGTCACTGAGGTGGGACCCGCCTCCAGGTTAAAGGCTGCTGTGGAATTAGCTACCCAGATTGCTGTCCCTGAGGTGGGATCCGCCTCCAAGTTAAAGGCTGCTGTGGAATGAGCTTCCTAGATTGCTGTCACTGAGGAGGAACCCTCCTCCAAGTTAAAGGCTGCTGTGGAATTAGCTACCCAGATTGCTGTCACTGAGGAGGAACCCACCTCCAAGTTAAAGGCTGCTGCGGAATTAGCTACCCAGATTTCTGTCACTGAGGTGGGATCCACCTCCAAGTTAAAGGACCCGCCTCTAAGTTAAAGGCTGGTGTGGAATTAGCTACCCAGATTGCTGTCACTGAGGAGGAGCCCGCCTCCAAGTTAAAGGCTGCTGTGGAATGAGCTAAATGAGCTACCCAGATTGCTGTCACTGAAGTGGGACCCGCCTCCAAGTTAAAGACTGCTGTGGAATGAGCTAAATGAGCTACCCAGATTGCTGTCACTGAGGTGGGACGCGCCTTCAAGTTAAAGGCTGCTGTGGCATTAGCGGCCCAGATTGCTGTCCCTGAGGTGGGACCCGCCTCCAAATTAAAGGCTACTGTGGAATTAGCTGCCCAGATTGCTGTCACTGAGGTGGGACCGTGGAATTAGCTTCCCAGATTGGTGTCATTGAGGAGGGATCGGCCTCAATGTTAAAGGGTGCTGTGGAATTAGCTACCCAGATTGCTGTCAATGAGGTAGGACCCGCCTCCAAGTTAAAGGCTGCTGTGGAATTAGCTACCCAGATTGCTGTCACTGAGGTAGGACCCGCCTCCAAGTTAAAGGCTGCCGTGGAATTAGCTACCGAGGTTGCTGCCACTGAGGTGGGACCCGCCTCCAAGTTAAAGGCTGCTGTGGAATTAGCTTCCCAGATTACTGTCACTGAGGTTGGACTCGCCTCCAAGTTAAAGACTGCTGTGGAATTAGCTGCCCAGATTGCTGAGGTGGGACCCGCCTCCAAGTTAAAGGCTACTGTGGAAATAGCTGCCCAAATTGCTGTCACTGAGGTGGGACCGTGGAATTAGCTGCCCAGATTGCTGTCATTGAGGAGGGACCGGCATTAAAGTTAAAGGCTGCTGTGGAATTAGCTGCGCTTTAAACGCCCAAGAGCTGAGGATCTGGTTATCTGCTTATGTGGGAGAGTGTGATAGGACTAAAGAGGAGAGCTTTGTCGAGGCTTGGTTAGTGCTCATGTGCTAATGGCTAAGCATATGGCAGCCCTCAATGGGGTAAGGAGTAAGATGGTAGGAGATCTTGACAGGCAGTGTGTTAATCAGGGGACGGTCGAGTAGGCCTTGCAAGACAAATTAAGCAGCAACCCTGCACTCCTACCCCAGGCTTCTTACAGACAGGTCCCATTTCACCCACCTATCATTGCCACTGTCTGTCAATCTCTCTCACACCCGCTCATACACTCTTTCCCAAACGCATTCTATCATACACTACGCACTGTCTCATACACTCTTTCCCAAACGCACTCCCTCATACACTACGCACTCGCTCATACACTCTTTCCCAAAGCATTCTCTCATACACTTGCACACTCACATGCTCACATACACTCGCTCATACACTCATTCCCAAACGCACTCTCTCATACACTCTTTCATACACTCTCACACTCTCACATGCTCACACACTCTCTCATACACCCAAACGCACTCTCTCATACATGCTTTCATACACTCACACACTCATATGCTCTCACACACTCTCATACACCCAAATACGCTGTCTCATACACTCTTACCCAAACGCACTCTCACATACACTACGCACTCACTCATACACTCTTTCCCAAAGCACTCTCTCATACACTCTTTCATACACTAGCACACTCACATGCTCACACACACTCGCTCATACACTCTTTCCCAAACGCACTCTCTCATACACTCATCCATACACTCACACACTCTCACATGCTCACACACTCTCTCATGCACCCAAACGCACTCTCTCATACATGCTTTCACACACTCACATGCTCACACACTCTCATACATCCAAACACGCTGTCTCATACACTCTTTCCAAAACGCACTCTCTCATACACTACGCACTCACTCATACACTCTTTCCCAAAGCACTCTTTCATACACTCACATGCTCACACACTCTCTCATACACTCCTGCCCAAACGCTCTCTCTCATACACTCTTTCATACACTCACACACTCTCACGTGCTCACACACTCTCTCATACACCCAAACGCATTCTCTCATACACTACACACTCTCTCATACACTCTTTCCCAAACACACTCTCTCATACATGCTTTCATACACTCACACACTCACATGCTCACACACTCTCTCATACACTCACATTCTCACACACACTCTTTCATACATTATCTCACACTCTCAAACACTCCCTCTCATGCCTTTGTACTCCATCTCGCCCACTCTCATCCAGTTTTTTCTTTCTCTTTCTCTCTTTCTGTGTCTCATGGACCCTAAAAACGCGCCTCTTCCAGTCGGCAGATGTGGGAGGGGCAGTATGGAAACTCCACCAAACTGCTTCTTGCTAAGGATTATGGGAGGCAAGAGCAAGGGGTTCAGAGAAAGGGATGCTTCTAATTTGATGACAAAGTCGCCATCTCATGGATTGGTACGTTGCTTAGCAGAGAGGCCTCAAGTTACGCTCCTGCATGCCCAGGTGCTGTGCTCGTTGGCTGGGTCTTTTGCCCTTTCCGGGCAATGCCAGGGCTGAAGCCAGAATCCCTGCTCCTTCCTTCCAGAGGTCTACCCTGCTGGCATTGGCAGTGGCAGAGGTCAGGGGCCTATCATACGGTCTCCCTCAAGTCCCAAACTTCTCCTAACTTCATCTCGACCTCAGTGCCCATAATTCACCAGGGTCAGCACCAGGACTTAAGTATCACAGTGGTGCTACAACCCTGCATGGGGTTCTTCGCAATGAAACGAAGAGTAGAAAAGATAGGAGTCCCCAAAAGGGCAGCACCTCCGCTTAAAAGGGGTGCAGCAACTAACTGCAGGATGGTGGCGAGCAGCAGTGTTAGAAAGGGGGTTATGGGAGAGGGATAGTGGGGACAGTGCAATCTCCAGTTCACAGTCTCTCTGGCCCATTGCTAAGTAAGGGTCCTCGGAGGATTTGTTTACAAAGCTGAGGTTTTATCACCCACCCTTGGTGTATTAATTAACACTCCCCCTCCTGCATGGGTGTTTTTTTGGCTCTTCAGACATCAGTACTTTGACTTCGGGGACTTGTAGTTTTCGTGTTCATGCTTGCTACTGTGAGCCTACAAGTTCCGCCATGCCAGTCGCTATTGGCTAAAAGGCTGGGACTGCATGGAAGGGTCCGGTGCTGACTCTGTGTGCGGCGTGGCCCTGCAGTGGTGGGTATTGCAGCCGATGCATGATAGCAAGCCTCTTGCCAGCTGCAGTGGATGTGTACTGCAGCCGATGCATGCTAGCAAGCCTCTTGCCAGCTGCAGTGGTGTGTACTGCAGCCGATGTATGCTAGCAAGCCTCTTTCCAGCTGCAGTTGGTGTCTACTGCAGCGGATGCATGCTAGCAAGCCTCTTGCCAGCTGCAGTGGTATGTACTGCCAGCTGCAGTTGGTGTATACTGCAGCCGATGCATGCTAGCAAGCCTCCTGCCAGCTGCAGTGCTGTGTACTGCAGTCAATGCATGCTAGTAAGCCTCTTGCCAGCTGCAGTTGGTGTGTACTGCAGCCGATGCATGCTAGCAAGCCTCTTGCCAGCTGCAGTGGTATGTACTGCCAGCTGCAGTTGGTGTGTACTGCAGCCGATGCATGCTAGCAAGCCTCTTGCCAGCTGCAGTGCTGTGTACTGCAGCCGATGCATGCTAGCAAGCCTCTTGCCAGCTGCAGTGCTGTGTACTGCAGCCGATGCATGCTAGCAAGCCTCCGATGCATGCTAGCAAGGCTCTTGCCAGCTGCAACGTCTAGCAAGTACCTTTGAGCTTTCCAGCAGATAGAGTGCAGACTCGATCGCGCTCCATCTGCTTATCTACACACTGGCCTCTGGGCTTCGCCCAATCACAGATAAAGGCCCAGCTCTGTCAAGGCCACAGAGCTGGAACCGATGGGCCGGGCAGCGAAGGGTTAAAGCAATGCCACGTGGCTGCCCCCGGGAAGGAGGGCAGGCGAAAGAGCCTCATCTTGAAAACTCCCGCAGGCGGTGGCGGTCTGGCTCCAGTCTCAGCAAATGATAGGGGAGGGGCACCCTCACTGCTCGCTGCGTCTAGGGACAATGGACCTGATTCTCAAATGTTGTGCACTTACTGCTGTATGTAATAACATGGTGCACGATTCTCAAAGACAGTGGGCCTGATTCTGAAAGATAATGTACTTATTGTAACACATGGGAACATGGGGCCTGGCCCTCAAAGGTTGTTTACATATCATGTAGGAACACAGGGCCTGCTTCTCAAAGACAGTGGGCCTGATCCTCAAAGGTAGTTTACATATTGTTACATGTAGGAACGTGGGGACTGATCCCCCAAGATAGTTTACTCACTGATGCATGTAGCAACAATGCGCCTGAGTCTCAAAGACAGTGGGCCTGATCCTCTAAGGTAGTTTACATATTGTTACATGTAGGAACGTGGGGACTGATCCCCCAAGATAGTTTACTCACTGATGCATGTAGCAATAATGCGCCTGAGTCTCAAAGGTAGTTTGTTTATTGTTACATGGAACGTCCTTACTGGGGCCTGCCTGGGCAGTCCCATCAGAAGTATATCGTTTCTCTGAAGCCCAAGAAAACATTCCGAATATTTATTTAAATAATGATAAAGGGCAGATCCATTCCGGTCATTAAGTAATTGCACGGTAATGACAGGTGCAGAGCGCCCCGAGTCCTGCGGGCGAGTCGGCGCTTTATAAAAACCTATTAGAATAGAATAGAATAGAATAGAATAGAGCTTCAAGGTGCTCCCCATCCGGCGAGGGAAGCCCATCAGTTTACGTATCTCTATCCTTATCCTGTGGCAATTCTACATAAAGTACTACTAGTCCCAGAATACAAAACAGGAACCAGGAAATAAGGAGCCAATCCACCTGACAGGGGACACGTGACAATACTCTCTGAAAGGGAGTGTATAAGACTACAAGGTAAGGACGCAAAGTAAGGATCTCTGAACCAGCACGAGACCCGCCCTGGAAAATGTGATGCTGCAGAGCCGCCTCTCCCTCGTGGCCAATCTGCTGCCCCCACCCCCACCCACTGAACCTCTCCAAACCCTTCACCTCTACTGCCTGCCTTTCCCATTCAAGACTAAATGGGGGTTGTTGTTTACGCCTTACGTCACTGCGTTGCAGGACGTAATGCGTGTTGAATAAAAGCCCCTCCCCCACCACGAGGAGGGCAGTTTCGGGCAAACCACGAGCCACTGTGTGCGTCGCCTTCATTTATGCTCTGCAGCCAGGCATCGGCCCGCGGAGCCCCACATGCTCTCTCCCTCACCGCGGGAGACGCCAATACAATGACGACGAGGAAATGAACCATGACACACCACGTGCGTGTGCTTCAACGATAAGCCCTCGACACCGGCGACATTTTTGGAAACACAGTGGGGGGCCACCCCCCCACTGAAAAAAAAAAGAAAAATAAAAAATGATTCAAAAACAAAATAAAGGAAGACAACTTTCTTCTTCTCTCACAAGAACAACACCATTGACACATGCCTGAGGCCACTGCATGTTTGGAGCCCATGCTTGGAGCCAGCCAACAGACCTCCAGGCAGTCCAGGCAACACAGCACCGCCAGCTACAATCCCCTCCACCCCCGAGGTGAGGAAATTTCGGTGCACGCTCTCCACAACAGCTCTCACTTCAGCACACCATGGCGACAGGCCTATCTACACCCAGGCCTGGCACGCCATTGAGGATTGCGGCCAACCTAATGCCCACAGCACCGTCCCCGCGACCGCAAGGAGGTGCCACAATGGCATGTGGACCTTTTGACCCATACACAGACCCTTCATCTGTGGGCCCCCGATGGTTGCTGTGGGTCCAGAAGTTTGAAATGGCCATGGACTTCAACGAAGTCACAACACCCAGGAAACTGAGGTCACACCTCCTACTCAATGTGGGTGACGAAGTCCTACGAATCTTAAACTCGCTCGTCATCGGAGATGGTTTAGACGTCTACCTGCTAACAAAGGATGCTCTCACAGCCCATTTCATGCCACAACTAAACCCAGACTGCTGTTCATTTTCTGCACCACCATCCAGCTAGAAGAGGAAACGCTCAACGCATATCACACGAGACTCATGAAACTTGCGCTCTCATGTGAGTTTGACAACGTCGAAAAAGAGATCAGACGCCAAGTCATCAACGCCATGCACCTGGAAAAACTACGCAGGATGGTGTTGAGTGAAAAGGGCATCTCACTGGCCAGAATCCTTGAATACGGACGTCAGAGGGAAGTATCACACGGGAGGGCGGCACACATGAGTACCACCCTGCAGAAGCTCTGGCTAACACCAACGACAACGACGATAGCGTAAATTGCCAGCCACCAACAGTCAAGGGAAGACTCCAGCGATGCAAACAATTAATCTCTGTGACAATCAAGGACCCCAGGGCCCGCCGAATGTGGATGGTGTGGAGGCGTAAGTCATGGAAGGCGAAACTGTCCAGCACAGGGAACCACGTGCAGAGCATGTGGCCGGAAGGATCACTACGCAAGAGTCTGCAGATCATCAGGACCCGCATAACGCTCCCCACCGCAACAAGAAAAAAGGGCCCAGAGAAAAAAACAACAGGCCAATGCCCGCTGTGTCCAGACTGCCAACTCATCCACCGACGAAGAAGGTGATGGCGACGGCGTCACAACAAAAGAGACAGATAGTGGACAACTGAGAAGAGGGAGGAAAGTCTACCTAGTCTCAGCACTTGACCACAGAGGCACAAAGTCGACAAAAAGGCAAAGAAGACGGAAATTCCTAGTGGCCATTCAAGGCCAAGAGACTCAAATGACAATCGACACTGGGGCATCAGTGAACGTCATGCCGGCTACCATGTTCCAAAAGCTACGCCCGCCCCCCCAGTCCTAAAGAAAACAGACACGCTTCTATTCACCTACGGGTGCGAAACTCCATTACCAGTGGTAGGACGTTTTCGGACAACTCTCAGCAGAGGCGACCAAACACTACAATCCAAGGTGTATGTCGTCGACGTGGGCATCGAGTGCCTGCTGAGTGGGGATGCAGCGGAATACCTAGAGTTGATACGCTTTGTCTGCAACATCACAGACCAAATTGACATTGCCAGCCTCCTTGACAAGCACCCAGGCCTCCTCAAAGGTATCGGATGCCTGAAAGGCAAACTCATCAAACTCCATATCGACGAATCAGTGCAGCCCCGAGCGATGCGCCACAGACGGACACCTTTTCACATGAGAGACCTAATCGAAAAGGAGCTGCATGAACTCGAGAAATCCGGTATCATAGAGGAGGTCATTGGGCCGACACCATTGGTTTCACCCATGGTGGTGACTAAGAAGCCAAAACAACCGGGGAAGGTGAGGATCTACATCGACATGCGCCTCCCCAATGCAGCCATCAAGCGGCAATGGCACATCACCCCCACACTGGACGAAATCATCACAGACCACACTGGATCAAAGGTGTTCTCCAAGATTGACCTCAATGCTGGGTACCATCAGTTAAAACTGCATCAGGACTCGAGGTACATTATGACGTTCTCCACGCACCTGGGTCTGCGCCGATACAAAAGACTGAGCTTCAGCATATCATCAGCGGCCGAAGTCTTTCAGCAAGCCATCCAGGAAGTGATACAGGGCATCCCGGGAGTACTCAATGTCAGTGATGACATTTTCATCCACGCCAGCAACAAGCAAGAACACATGAGTCGCCCCGAGATGGTACTTAGCAGGCTGGAGGCCGCAGGGTTAACCATTCACCGAGAAAAGTGTGAGTTCATGGAGGATGAAATCATCTTCTTCGGATATGTGTTTAACGGCGCAGGAGTCTCAGCTGACCCACAAAAAGTTGCAGACATCAAGGAAGCCTCACCCCCAACAACACTTACTGAAGTACGCAGCTTCTTGGGGATGGCAACGTACTGCAGGAGATTTATCCCAAACCTGGCAACAACGGCCAACACCACAATGGCGTACTACGACCCCACATTGTCAACGGAACTATATGTTGATGCCAGCCCCGTCGGCCTCGGGGTGATCCTGGTCCAAATGGCCCCGACTGGTGAGACCAAGCCGTTTGCCTACGCATCCCGTGCTTTAACTCCCACTGAATAAAGGTACTCCCACATTGAGAAAGAGGCCATTGCGGTACTGTGGGTATGCCGCCACTTTCACATATACCTGTATGGACGAAAAATTCAAAGCATACACGGACCACAAGCCTCTCATCCCCATATTTACAGGATCCTTCTCACACCCCCATCAGGGATAGGGAAATTGTTGCTACACCTGCAACAGTACGAATTTGAACTGACATACCAACCTGGCACTAGCAACCCCACAGACTTCCTATCCAGACACCCGAGAGTGGCCACGCCAAGGGAAGTGAATGTGGCAGAAGAAACTGAGGAACACATCTGACAGGTCGTCCACATGATGAAACCCAAGCGATCAGCATCGAGGACATCATACAAGCTACCCAAGCTGACCCCTGCTGCGACCTCGTCAAAGACTCCGTCATCTCCGGTGAATGGAAATCATTTCTGCGAAGCGTACACAATCGCACGCCCGAAGTCAGAGATTTCCTCACAGTCATATTCCCGGTACGATAAGACCTGTCTGTCACCAATGAAGGCCTCATACTAAGAGGAGCTCGAATCATCATAACCGCAGGGCTCCAAGACAGAATTATTGCGCTGGCTCACGAAGGGCACCAAGGCATGGCCAGGACCAAAGCCAGGATCAGACACCGAGTATGGTTCCCGCACATCGACACCAAGGGGGAACAACTTATAACAGCGCGCCTACCGTGTCAGATCACAAGCGCACCACCGAACCCTGAACCCATACAAGCAGCAGAACGGGGGTCATCAAGATGGGACACGATCAGCGTTGACTTCTGCCCGGTCCAGGAAGGCACATACCTGTTGGTAGCAATCGACGACTACTCAAGAAATTCCGAGGTGGAAATCGTGTCAACCACCTCTGCAGACATGGTGATGCCGGCTCTGGAGAAGATTTTCGCCACCCACGGCCTACCTCGCAGCATCCCGAGCGACAACGGACCACCCTTCAAGGGGCGGAAATCAAGAAATATCTGGATGATCTGAACATTCAATATCACCACATCACGACGAGATGGCCCAAGCCAATGGAGACGTGGAGAGGTTCATGCGTACCCTCAAAAAGGTGCTACGCCTATCCCTGGCACACTCCAGACCCTGGAGGGTGGACCTGTATCAATTCCTAAGGAACTACAGAGTGACACCCCACAGCACCACGGGGTTACCACCGGCAGATGTCATGTATGAGACAGTGATAAATTCATCCATTCCACACCACCCAAGCCGGGCACAGATGCCTACGATAGTGAGCGCACTCACCAAAGAAGGATCACAGCGAATGAGCGCATGAGCACCAAGAGACATGCAAAGGAATCCAGACACCAAGTCGGTGATCAAGTGTTGGTGAAGAGGAACCCCTCGAAAACGAAACTGGACACCCAATATGACGTGGCCCCCTGGACCATAACTCAATGGCGAGGAACCATGATAAAGGCCACACGAGGGCAACGACAGAACACCAGGAACGCATCATGGTTCAACAGAGTGCCGTGACAAATGTGGACTGAGGAAGCAGGGTCACCGCCGGAAGATGAGTAACAACAACCCGAGGAGGAGTCGACCGAGGAGCATGAGACAGACGGACTGCTAGAGGAACCGAGGGAGGAGTCTCCAAGTAAGGCAGGTGAGACGCAACAGAACACGATCAGGGGGACAGCCCCTAGATGTGGGCGCTATACTCTAAGAACTGCACCGAGAGCCCCAGAAAAGTTAAGAGACTATGAGTGGTAGGACTATAACGTGTGTTGGACTAGAATGCACAGTAGAGTTAAGTTGAATCAGTTGGACTTGATTGTATTTAGTGTGTTGTGTTTTAAGTTGTTGGGAAAAAGGAGGAATGTTGTGTACGCCTTACGTCACCACGTTGCGGGACGTAAGGCTTGTTGAATAAAAGCCCCGACCCTGCCAGGAGGAGGGCAGTTCTGGGCAAACCATGAGCCACTGTGTGCGTCTCCTTCATTTATGCTCCGCAGCCAGGCATCGGCCCGCGGAGCCCCACATACTCTCTCCCTCGCCGGGGCACCGGCGGGAGAAGCCATTACAGGGGTGATTGCTCTACAAATGGGCGTAAGGCAAAACGCAGCCCAAAAGTAGTCCAACTCTGTGCACCCTAAACAGGCCATATTAGTGGGAGTGGCCTCTTGACGGGGTCGGGCTCTGATGGGGAGTTACAGAATAAAAGACTTTGAGTGAACTAGTGGTTCAAGGCATGGCGTCGAGAATAACTCCCAAAGGGTATAAGGCGACGAGGAAGAGGAACAAGAAGTGAATTGGAAGGAGTCGTAGCACGAAAGAGATGGGCGGCAGCTGTCACTCTGTGGAAGAGCGTGTGGCAGCAAGCCCCACCCCTAGTAAATGCATCCCAATGTGGCAGCCAAGGTAACCCTGCTCTTGCAGCGACACTAACAGTAATACACAGTGCTTGCTGCCGCAGTTTCTGCCGTTCCAAATGGCGTTGTTTACAATGATTACTTCTGCTCCATGTATTTCTACTGAACGGATCAGTCTCTGAAAGGTAAAAGGTTGAGATGCCCTGTGACCCGGAAGTGCTATGCCATACACTGCTTCTCCTTCCTGGACGGTTTACATCTGCCCGAGCAGGCGTTTGCGACCGCCTGCCCTCCCATACAGCATACCTGCCAACTCTTAATGGCCCAGTTTTGAAATCGACTGAAGACTCATCAGTTTCATCAAGGATTTCACTCCATCTAGGTCTACCATAGTGGGAATTCCTACTGACCAGAAGGTCGTATCAGCGGGTTAAACTAGCTATTAAGCACCCTGCAGGCAGTTCATATAGTGGTCAGAGGCTTGTCTGCATGTTTCGAGATGTCTTCATCCACCCTCAAAGGGCAACCATGGCCTTGCTGCCATCCTGGAGAAGGGAACTTTTGGCCTTGAGGAGGCAGCTCACAGAATGGATCCCCTACAGAGCACGCACACCTCATGCCATTCCCATGATCCCAGGCGCTTGCGGTGGGATCGGTTCCTGGGTTAAGAGCTACCAGGCTGTCAACTGGCTGTAACTGAGAACCAGTGAACGATGCAATAAAAATTGGGTCTTTGGCCGTCTGGGTGAAGATCTCACACCTTAGCTTATGCGGCCACGTGCTTTTATATAGTCATGGAACTCTTCAGGCATTTGCAATATCTTAATACGGACATGTATCATTGGATGTAGGTTCCAGATCATACACAGAACAGACAAGTGGTCTGGGGTGTTCCTAGGTCTGTAAAGCATCCGAGGCTACCCTAATGTCAGGACTGTTGGGACTCGGGCTAGCTAGGCTTTTGGTTGTAGCCCCTGAGCTTCTATCTGGGGTGACAACCAAAAGACTTGAGGCTATAAGCCCCCCCGTTCCTCCAAGCAACACCTCTGCAAGTGATATGTCTACATTGATCAGGAGTGCCTCTGCAAGAGACATGTCTACATTGATCAGGAGTGCCTCTGCAAGGGATATGTCAAGGCTGATCAGGAGTGCCTCTGCAAGTGATATGTCTACATTGATCAGGAGTGCCTCTGCAAGTGATATGTCTAGGTTGATCAGGAGTGCCTCTGCAACTGATATGTCTAGGTTGATCAGGAGTGCCTCTGCAAGTGATATGTCTACGTTGATCAGGAGTGCTTCTGCAAGTGATATGTCTAGGTTGATCAGGAGTGCCTCTGCAAGGCTTCTGCAAGTGACATGTCTAGATTGATCAGGAGTGCCTCTGCAAGTGATATGTCTACGTTGATCAGGAGTGCTTCTGCAAGTGATATGTCTAGATTTATCAGGAGTGCCTCTGCAAGTGATATGTCTACGTTGATCAGGAGTGCATATGTCTACTTTGATCAGGTCACCCCTGTTTTTTGCATGCCTATAATTCATTGCTGTAAACCCAATCCAGACGTTCTGAAGTTTCTCCATGCATTTAGTCTCTCTCTCTCTCTCTCTCTCTCTCTCTCTCTCTCTCTCTCTCTCTCCCCCTCTTCTCGCTCTGTCTCTGTCTCACATGTTTCCCTCCAGTATTAAATGTGAACTGTCTCATCTCTTGCAGTCTCCCGAGGAAGGAGCGGCAAGCACCATCTACTGTGCTGTCTCCGAAGACGTGTCAGGCATCTCGGGGAAATATTTCGAGAGTGACTGCTCCCTCGTGCTGCCCTCCAAAGACACTCAGGACCGGGCCCTGGCAGCCAAGCTCTGGGAAGCCTGTGAGCTGGCAACTGGACTCAGTGATGCAAAGCGTGCCACATGAACTATTCCCTCAGCATGTGGGACTGCCACCGCACATTCCTACACCTGGCAGGGAAGGAGATAGCATGCACTAGATGTGCATGCGGGGTGGTGTGAGTGCTTGTCAGAGAGTGTGTGTTTCTGGGTGCTTGTTTGGGTGAGTATGACACTCAAGTAAGTGAGTGTAAAGTGTGTGACAGCATGTGTTAGTGTTAGTAGGTGACTGTGAGGCCAACATGTTTTTTTTTTATTTAGGGTTCTTGAAGCCATAACAGTGTTACCAGCAATCAAGTGTCAGCGAGTGAGTTTTATGGGTGAATGCCCCAATTACTTACTGGTGATCCTCATTACACCTAATCCTGCTCTTTCTCACAAAGGCAGGCCACCTTCTCTAATCTCTTCTCGTTGCACCTTGCTTTAAGATGGCCTGAGCCCCCTGTCTTTACCCACCAATCCACATAAACAAACCTCCTGTTCTAGACCCAAGAGTCAGGAGTATTAGGCGCCCAGGGAGGCAGAGGAGGGGCATCAGAACTGGGACGAGGAAGAACAGGAGTAGTTGTAATAAAGAGTGCTGGTTAGTAATTGTGCACTTGCTTCCTTGTTCCAGCCGTAACTCTTGAAGTATGTCAAAGATAGACAGACTCATATACAAAGCAAAGCCCAGAGCGCCTTTAATAGCAAGTAAAGCAAAGAGGGCGATCATGGAAGAGCAGACTGACGGGCTGCCACAGAGAACCCATGACCAGTACACACAGGAACACATAGCAAATCATGAACACACGTGCTTGTGGTAGCCCACCTTGCCGCCCTACAGGATCTGACAGTCACCAGCAGAGGAGTACTTGTGTGGGAATAAGCCAGCGACATTGTATCCCTTAGCTAACGACTAACAGAGAGGAGACCTTGTGATCCTTCTTGACAGCTCCACAAGACACAAACACATCACAATGCACCAATAAGCAGGTGAATTACAGTTTTACCTAAAGATCAATTGCATCAACTACATCCATCAACCCAAGCACAATCCTCCCCTCACCGAAGCACAATCCTTCCCTCACTGAAGCACAATCCTTCCTGACCCAAGCACAATCCTTCCCAACCCAATCACAATCCTTCCCTCACGAAAGCACAATCCTTCCCAACCCAAGCACAAGCCTTCCCAATGGAAGCACAATCCTTTCCTCACCGAAGCATAATCTTTCCCGACGCAAGCACAATCCTTCCCTCTACGAAGCACAATTCTTCCCAACCCAAGCACAATCCTTCCCTCAACTAAGCACAATCCTTTCCGACCCAAGCACAATCCTTCCCTCACCGAAGCACAATCCTTCCTGATCCAAGCACAATCCTTCCCTCACCGAAGCAGAATCCTTGCCGACCCAAGCACAATTCTTCCCTCACCGAAGCACAATCCTTCCCGACAGAAGCACCATCCTTCCCTCACCGAAACATGGTTGTCAAGCACCAAACTGAAGCTCAACCCCACAAAGACTGAATTAGTTCACCTTAGAAACCCTACAAAGCGTGCCCAAGTCCAGAATTGGCACACTGGCGTGAAGCTTGCTGGATTCACAGCTCAACTCTTGCCCATTTCCCTCGGTTTATTCTCGACTGCAATGTCTCATTCAAAACACACATCACCAAGAAGACACAAGCAGCATAGCACTAGCTTGCGATCTTCTGCAAAGTCAAGTCTTGCTTTCCTGCCCCGAGTATCAGAGCAGTTATCCATGTCCTTGCCAGCTCCCGCCTGGAGGGTGGCAATGCCTTACTCGCTGGATTTGCTGAGGCCATCTTGACCCCTCTGAAAACCATCCAGAGGTCTAAGACCATTCAACTACATTACCCCTATCCCTACGGAGATGCACTGGGTATCCCACCAAGCATGCACTATGTTAAAGACAGCCCTTGCCATCTACAAAGCCGTCTCTACTTGACCAAGAAACTCATCATCTCTACAGGCCAGAACACCACCAAACACCAGAACATTACCACGCCGTTAAGAAAGAACTACAAGAGGGAAAATTAGCCAATATGCTTTTATGTGCACCTTGCCAATGGATCGCAGATGAGACTGACCCCCTTCATCGTCAACTTCAGGAAAGTCCTGGAGACCCTACTCTTGAAAGCCCAAGTTCAAGTCCTCCTGAAGAAACCAGCCAATACCAGAGGAATTGTGGGAAAGGAAGTGATTCCTGCAGCTCTAGTGACAGGCGTGGGAGGAGAGAGTGGAGGGCTCCTGGAGCCCTGATCTGCCAATGAGATATTGACACAACGTTACCCCGCCTTCCGAGGCCCTTCCTCTCAATACGCGGGCCACCCATCGCTAGCTGATGATCGACCTCAAGTACTCTAACAGCGCTGGGAGAGGAGTAGGGTCTGAGGGTGGCTACAGGAGGAGGGGGGAGGAGCACAATTTCTAGATGAGGAGTAATGTAAATGACCATAGCCTGCGACGTAGCAAAGTTAATTCTGAGGGCAACTTCTGCTTGCATCTGTGGGTGCCCCACTGCTCGGCCTTCTTTTGGAAATGATGCAATATATAACAGGGATACCTTTGGAGAGAAGAGGAATGAAATCCCAGAGGTCCCCCCCCCCAGAGGGAAACAAAGCAAGCAGGGGGCTCTGGGTAATGTGTGACGTACGTACCCTGGTGGTTAAAGGTTGGCATGAGAGGGTTTTTGAGAGTAGTGACTGTGGGAAGGTGGATTGTCTTGATGAGTTAGGACTGGGGACGGGGAGGAGAGGGTGGGGTGCAATGTCAGTGGACCAGGGGCCGGGTTCTTTTAAACCTCAGTGTTATGTGTTTATTGATGTGTCTTCACATTGCGATCAGTACCTCCAAGTTGGGCATTATTTTTCGATAATTCCTCTTCTCACAAACATGCAATCTACCCGTATCCGCTCCTGCCCAACTTTGGCTCGTTGTGACGCCCAGGAAGTGCCAGCGCCTGGAACCGGCTGATGTGTGATTATGTTGGGTAATTATAAGGTGAGAAGGTTTTGGGAAGTGTTGATGATGCTTGAGGGGTTTCCTGTGAAGATGAACCAGCCTGGCCACCATAGCATGATGGTCATTACGTGAGCCGTGGTAAGGGTCTTGGGCAGCGGGAAAGGGTGTCAGACTGAAGCGCGTTTGCGCAGTGTAAAGATGGCATCACAACTGAATAAATCATGCAGGTTGGAGAACGTTGTGCCACCTTTGTGTATTCTTTGGGAACAAAGGTTCAAGGAGACCCGCAGAAAGAGGCTCATGAAGCAGCCCCTTGAATTATAAGCAAACACTAGTGAGCACCAGGGTGGCAGGGTTATAGCTGCCATTGTGCCCACCCTCTCCTCGTTCCATGATTAATGCCCAGGCAGGCTGTGGATGGCTGCGCTTGGATCATGGTGCCTCAAGACGACTTGACTTTATTTAATGTGTATATTGTTGATTTATACAGCGCCGACTGCAGTACAGAATTACTTTGCGGCGCTCCCAGGGGGGAAGAGTTGCTGGTGGAAGCCAGTCCAGGAGGGAGACAGTCAACATATCCTTCACAGGACTTGGTGCATTCATGTCAGAGTAAGAGCTAGCGGTGGCCGGTGCGGTGGGGGGAAATGCGGAAGCTTATGCAGTAGAGTAGACACGTGGTGGGAGAAGAGGGGGCTAAATAGATGAGTGGGGTAGGAGAGAGAAGAAGCAAAGTGTAGGCCTGGTGACCAGAAGAACCGCTGGAGGTGACGGCTTGTCAAGGAAGGATGGTCATTCGAGGATGGTAAGGTGCTTCAGGGGTGGTATCAGAATTCGAGAAGCTAAGGAGCTGTCTTGCCATGGTGTTATTTATCAATAACGCACAGGGATTTGAAGGTTGTTCTCCTTTCAAGAGGGAGCCAGTGCAGGACCTTAAGGCTGCTGTCATCTGCTTACGCGTTTTGAGGGTTTCTTTCTGGATCAGTTGAAGGGTGTCCGTAAGATGTTTTGGAAGATTGTGATAGCCTAGCCAAGACGATAACCTTGCTAACCTCGACTTTGTTGTGCACGTTCAAGCCATGCAAGGTCCACTTGTGCACATTCTGGTGAAAATGGCACGTTTTGTATTGTATCCTGATCTGCCCCTGAAGGAGAGTTTGCCATCAAAGTAGATGCTGAGGATGTTTGCTTCAGGGACCGGCGTGGGGATGAGGAGTATTCGGGGAGGTCAGGCATAGAGCAGATACAGGGTTTGAGACATCACCATACCTAATCCTGATTACGTGTTTCATGTTTCACTCTACCCCCGCCGGGATTTAAGATGTCTCCTAACTCCCTTGAGTTAGGTTTTCTAGGTGCTACCTCTTCTCTTCACAATATTTCCCTTTACTCAAAAATGATTACAATCCCGTCCCCTTATTTGCCATACCCCTTAGCCTACTCACCATTCAGTAATCGATTTGAGGCCTTCGGTATCGACTCCTCCTCCGATCTGACCACTTCGCCTTCCGTCCGGAGAGCGCCCGTGGAAATCGGGCAGGGATTTCGTCAAAGGGGGACCTGCCCACTGTCTCGGCTCTTCTTGCAAGTTTATTTCTATCGGACGCTCTCCACAGGAAGCTCCACGATCTCCGAAAGTCATTTATTTTCTTTTATCTCTATCCGCAAAACCGTAAAATTTTATCGTGAGTCACGCGCTGTTCCTTTATGGTACACAGGGTGTTGGTTTTCGTTCAAAGAAGCACTTTTGTCGCACGTTGAACCACAAGGCTGATCCATCAAGTAGGCACTAGGCCAGCGTAAAGGTTGATATGTTGCTTCTAGCCGCTAGTACCGCGTAAGGGCATATGGGCCCTTGGCGATCGTCCCATAAGATCATCAGAATGGTGCAGTTGTTTACATTAAGCTGCAGCTGGCGGCTGAAGAAACCGTCTGCCGGTGTCTGAAACTGGTGGCAGTGGCAAAAGGGAAGTATATACCTGTTTTGAAAACATACAATTTATTATTAGTCCCGCCAGCCGATCTTTATTAATATTATTCATTTTATTTATTATGGCCGAGCTGAAACTATTTGCTTTCAAGGATAGTGCAATGGAGTATGTTCGGCTCTAAAATCAATGCGAAAACTAACAAAATAAATCGAGGTTAGTACACAATGAGAAACGACTTTTTGTCTACATGCGTGTGGAATGTGGACCTGCATGCCCATGTGCCCGCTACAAGGATGATCCCACAAACGTTTTCAAAGCTCTTCATTCATTCATTCATTTATTCATGTATCCATTCATTAATTCTTCATTCCGGTATAAAAGCGTCTAAAGACTTACTTACATTCTATTTGCAATTTCCATTGAGTCTCTGCGTAATGCAGCCCGTAAATCCCACTGTGCTCTTGACAACGATTTTTCGTATAATGAACTAACATGAAACTCGGTCTAGTTTAAGAATTTTCTGCCTTATCGTCTCTTACGTTATTGCGCCCCCCAACCCCCACTTCAAATGAAGTTCTTTCGGCATGGTCCCTGTCTCTAAAGGTCAATAAACAATAGAACCTTTTACTGCCAGTGCGAGTTGTGGGCCTCTTCAGGACGCGAGCTGAAAATCAAAGCCGCTGACCTTCAATAGAAATGAGCATACATTCTTTCTTTGCAACATCCCGTAGTAAAGCCATCTGTGAGAACTTGAAGTTTCAAATCCATCTATGTAGTGCGCCTCAATGTGCAAATGGGAACTGGCTTCTCTCCCATCTGCAACGGCTCGCTTGGCGCGTTCTAAGGCCCCCAATATTGTCCTCGTTGTCTGCAAGCTTTGAAGCCCCAAAGAACCATAACTATTGAGACTTTTAATTTTTTGGGGAAGGTCAGGGAGAGTATAAAGTACCCGAGGAGTTGAATTGAAAGTGAGATTTATTGTTTGTTTGTTTTATTATTTGCAATACGCAAGCCTCCCCTCGGTTAACAGTGCCCAGCATTTAGAAGAGATTGCGAAAAGTAGTTACATCAACAAAAATATATACATACACATATAGACAAGGTCAGCAATATGAGGTGAATAGAGAGAGAATTCAAAGATGACACCCAGGTAGTTCGGCACCCAGGATGGTGAAGGTAGGGGTTAGGGTTAGCGTACTTTGTATGCACACTGTACAATAAAATTTATTTACAAAAAGACAATCGTATTACAATTATTTAAACCGGGATTTGTACTTCACAACCAGCTCTCCTTTGGGTGGACATGGCACAGTGGCAATGTTGGGTGGCAATGGATCAGTGCTCTGCACAGAAACGTTCAAAATTCCATATCTGTGCTTCTCTAATACAGCAACAATAAGGCTTTTGACAAAGTTGAACTCCATTTCCTCATAGACTGGTTTGATCACCCATTGCTTACTTCTTTTTGAAAAGGCCTTAGTGTAGCGAGGCATCCTTACATTACCCGTAGTCCTAGATTGTTCACGGATGAGATTCTCGTTATGGGCCAAGACGGCAAGTAGAGTCCTATGTCTCATGCCCTGTATGCTGAAATGCAAGCGCTTTGGCCTGTACTTTAGGCACATATTGTGGAACACCTCCAAACCTCCTGTGTGACAGAATTCTGTCAGTCCCCTCAAATCTCTTGATAGAGTTTTATCGAAAACACTCTTCTCAATGGCTTTGTGTGTCGGTGAAGATGGATTCAACCATTTCTTCTTCCGTGCCTCCACTGGGGATAAAGGGCCATGTTCACATTGGTGGAAATGTAGGTTTTCTGTCCAGCGGAGCACGTTGGTACAGTGGTGCATCAGTGACTGCCATTTTTCAAGTAGTATTTCCACTGACCCTTCAAAAGTTTTGGAGCTCCACCAAAGATGGTTGCTGATATACTGGGACCACTCTGAAATACTTTCCAAACCTTTTTTTTTCCCTGCAGCCGAGATTTTCTTATTGATTGATTTAGCAAGATGCCATACGTCAAATTGATGTTTAATATGTGGGAACTTCTCTCTCATTGTCTTGGCAATTGTAACGTGTCTGTCCGTGGCTATGAGGTCGATGCGCATTCCCCTCGATTGTAGATATTCCACAGATTTTATAAATCCTAGTTTCTCCATGGCCACTGAGGATGTACATTGTGTTACCTGCACGACCACCAAACTCACAATCTTCTTACTATCCATGTCCTGTAAGTGGTAGGTGCAGTACTTGGCAGAAAATCCAGGGCTGTCGCGCTGTCCATCGCCAGCTAGCCTGAATCGTTTGCCTTCGAATGTACTTGCT
Source organism: Ambystoma mexicanum (assembly GCF_040938575.1). NCBI lineage: Eukaryota > Metazoa > Chordata > Amphibia > Caudata > Ambystomatidae > Ambystoma > Ambystoma mexicanum. The sequence continues at coordinate 1,641,615,840 of NC_090937.1, forward strand.
AGAGACAATTGTTCAATTTTCCAGGCATCACTAATGGCCGGAAACAGATAATCATGTTGGTATTTGTAGTACTGCGTTTTTGAAATGAAATGGAGTCCCACAAACTGAAAGAAAGACTAACTTTCTAAAACTGGAGCCACTAAAAAGTGATGCAGCTGCACAGAGTAGATTGCCTGCTGGCAGTTTCCCTAGCATCGGTTGTGCAGACCATGAGAACGTATGATGTAATCTACAGGCGGCATGTATTGTGACGTTACTGCCTTGTTTTTGACCAGTCACATGAATCAATGGCTTCCCACATACTTTCCCTCTGACGGAATGCCCACATTTCAGCATACTTATAATATCCATCAAACAACTGTCGAACACGATGTATTTGTCCTCTTTCATTAGACTGTCATCCTGCATCAAACTTGTTTCGGTCTGTGACGTTGAGGACATATCACCACATTTGAAAGAAATATCGCTGCTATCAAGTTCTGATGCGTCAGTGAATGCTGCTGCTGGTTCATTCTCTGTCATTTCAACATCTGCTACTTCAACATTGATAGGAGAACACTACAATGTCGACAGCTTTTTTGGTGGCAATTTTTTGGCGGGTGTAGATTGTGTAAATTGATCTGCGACAACTTCAGAGCTATCTTCAATACATCCAGTATCATGTTGTTGCGCTGGTGCGGTCGTACTGTAGCAATGGTCCAATACAACTTTGTCGGATTCTCCGGACACATTCATTTCATTTTCTGAACATTGGACATGAGCATCCCGAGTCTCAACACGCTGCGTCTGAATTAATAGTTCCTCCATAGCCTCCATAGTGTAAATGGTCTGGCAAGCAACATCTCTCATTCGCTTCACTGTCTGTGTATGTATATTTCGTAGACCCACGGGTAACTAGAGGACAGATTGGAAAAGGGATGTTCAGTTTAAACACAAGATAAAGTATAGTACAATTGACTTTAAAAAAACATAAAATAGTCCCCAGCACAAAAACATTTCTAAAGTTATGAACTGTTTGTAACTAACCTTATTTTTGTTTCTTTTCTTTGCAGCTTTTTTGACTTGACCTTCAACATCTGCACGCTGTTGCTCCAATACGTATCTGCATGTCTCCCCTTCCTCTTGTGCTGCAACGACTATATTTTCTGTATCCGCATAGACAGCACGGAATGAGGCTCCACCGACTCCCTGAAACATAGTATTACTGTGTATCAAAATATTGTTAGCATAAAACGCACGTGAGGATGAACACACATGTACATCTTAATAGCCAAACACAATTTAAACATTGTGTGGAACAATCAAACAACAAGTATTCGAGCTCTGATGACCTAATTCGATGGAGCTGTCAGTATCCATACCTCTGGCTCTGCATGGACTGCCACGAATGATTGTATTGAAGAGGAGGCATCAGCAACTCCCTGAAACACAGTACTTGCGTTAGTATGGTTTTCAATATCGTAAACATAACACACACTTGGGGTCGACGGCACTGGTACATATAAAAAGATAACCACAAATGTTGCATTGTCTAAAAGAATCAAGGAATATTTAAAAATGATCAGATTTAATCGACTTATTTCTCCGATTTCTTTACATCTGCATCATCTAAATGGGATCTTGTGATTGTAGTGGAAGCTCCATCATCTCTTGCGTTAATAGGGAAGAAAGTATAGCAAATGGAATCACGTTATATGATCACGCTCGATGGAGCTGTCAGTATCCATACCTCATGCTGCTGAAGAATATCTAGGGCTGTTGTCAATGTGGTGCGCACTTCCGAAAGCTGTTGCGCCGATTCGGATCCGCATGGTCCCGCTTCCACCGGAATTACTTAAATGTCAGGCTCCGCATCAAGTGCGTGGGTTGACGATTCAACAACTGCCTGAAACATAGTATTTGCATTAGTAAGAATTACAATATTGAAAACACAACACACGCTTGGGGTCGACCGCACAGGTACATATCAACGGCTTACCACAAATGAAACATGGTGTAGAACAATCAAATGACAAGTGTTCCAGTCCTGATGATCACGTTCAGTTGAACTATCAGTATCCATACCTCGTGCTGCTGAAGAACATCTAGGGCTGTTGTCAATGTGGTGGACGCTTCAGCATCTCCCTGAAAGACAATACTTGCATTAGTATGGATAACACTAATTATAACTGAAAACAAACACCAGGGGACGACAACTAAGGTGTATATCAATTGGAAAGCACCAACCAAACAATTGGTAAAATAATCACACGATACATACAAACTCTTACTGACATGCATAAAACAAGTCTGTAGCGGAATAGCCAAGTATGATTACCTGATACGCGCTAGAAGTGGTTGATAACTGCGAGCATGTGACGGAAGTAGAATGTTCTTGCTTCAGATTCAAGGAATAGTTAAGAAGTTGTAAAGGTAAATTATTGTTTGATAATGAAATGCCAATATTTAAAATTGCCCTGTAAGGAGATAGAATACTTGAGTAATGCGCAATATAGCAGAGTTCCCCGTGCCCATATATAGATTTCGTTTGTGGGTTATGAAATCTAAATCTAAAATATTGATAAATGTCATTATTCAAAAAGCTATACACTCATATCAATGTCGAAAGTATTACAAATTGGAAACAACACCTAAAATATCAATGAATCCATTTGGCTACCTACACACTACCGCAAGGCCTAAAGCTAAAAACGGACACTTGACTCACCAGTGGCGGATTGTGGACGAATAGAGTGGGAATAGTGTTTGCGAGCAATTTTCGTGTCGATCGCCGTTTATTCTTCTTTGTTACCCAAGATGTGGTGTACATGTTCGAGGGAAAGTGCCGGCTGCAGATGCGGTATCGATCACCCCTCTTGTCCTCCAAGACTTGTTGGACTCTACTTCCCAGCTCATCCAGTGGATATCCGCAATGTCTGACCCATTCTCTTATTCGATCAACTGTTTACGGGAACACATGCATTGTAGTGCCTTCAGATTTAGAATGGGTCTTCGAAGGGCAACCGCTAATCGAACAGGCAGGCATTGTTGAAAATTCTGAAAAGTAAATATCAAGATTATTATAAAACCTTGTTGAATAAAAATGTCATAAAAAAGTAAATGAACCATACCATGCTCAATGCAAGGTTTGTTTTGGTCGCCAGAACTATACCAGTTCATCATGTGTGGCTTAGTATTTGCATAAGTTACAGAAATCTTTTAAATTATGTGACTAAACTCTGAACATGTGACTCGTCCCTTGGATGTTCGGTCTTGCACGAAAAGGAACCATGCTTACATTATAGACTGGACCCCAAAGGATGCAATTCGATGACAGTTGACACAGATGAAAATAAATAGATCTATTGATAGCATAACAATTGAAACTCAAGTCAATAGCAATGAGACCAATGACCATTGCTCTATTGGGTCCTGTAATAGCAAATAGATTGAAATGTAAAAATGACCGAAATATGACTAGGATACATGGCCTTACCTTGACCAACAAACAGTTGGATTCAGCAAGCCGAGCAGTATGTTGCAGGAGAACAGGTAGATGGCCACAGGTAGCACACTGATGAGTTTGCTCGAAGCGGTCACAGATAGCACGGCGATGAGCAGATTAGCATAGATCTCAGTGCTTCTCAGGTAGAAGGTTCAGGAGGTGACTTGCAAAGCACAAAGATGTTCTCATGAGACATATCAAGTGGTTTATAAAGTATTAGAAACAGGGGTGTGTTTGTGAATGAATGACGTGTGTATGTCGTGGTATTATGTTTATTGCAGGGGGCGGCCTGGCTCACGGGAGGCCTGCCTGGAGACACGGGGTCTGAGGAGGCCATGTGAGCGATGGCCCCTGCTCGTGGGATACCTTTTGAAGTGTATATGCTGTTTGGCACCTTGGCCGTTTGCGCCCGTCACATCCCCCCATGCCAGCGCGCATCCCCGGGTGCGAACCGCCTTTGATAGAGGGGGTGGGATGGATGGGCCTGGGGTGTGCAGATAAGGCACAGGAAGACTGCTGAATGGAGCACACTTATGTGGATTGCAGGGGGGTGGCCTGCCTCAGGGGAGGCCTGCATGGAGACACGGGGTCTGAGGAGGCCATGTGAGCAATGGCCCCTGGGCGTGGGATACCTTTTGAAGTGTACATGCTGTTTGGCACCTTGGCCGTTTGCGCCCGTCACAGCCCCCCATGCCAGTGCTCATCCCCAGGTGCGAACCGCCTTTGATAGAGGGGGTGGGATGGATGGGCCCGGGGGGTGCAGATAAGGCACAGGAAGACTGCTGAATGGAGGCACACTTATGTGGATTGCAGGGGGGCGGCCTGCCTCAGGGGAGGCCTGCATGGAGACACGGGGTCTGAGGAGACCATGTGAGCGATGGCCCCTGGGCGTGGGATACCTTTTGAAGTGTAGATGCTGTTTGGCACCTTGGCCGTTTGCGCCCGTCACAGCCCCCCATGCCAGCGCTCATCCCTGGGTGCGAACCGCCTTTTGGCGTGCAGGCAAGTGTGTGGGAGCAAGGGGCCATCAGGCCCCTCTCATCCTTTACTTCTCAGTAGAAACTCGTACCAAGTGCCTCCAGTAGTGGGTTCGCCCCTTGCCCTTATGTGATGTTAACTTTGCATGACATTCGCGTAGATGGGAAGACTGAGCAGGACACGGGGCATCCATTTTTGTACCCCCTTTCCACTCCATTTTGGTGACCATGCCTCACTGCGATAGTACAGCGCGCAGAGCACATGGCCCACAGCCTCGTTCCCACTCTGACTGGAAAACTCCAGAGGTATTTGCAACAGCTAATAAATGTGACACATCACTCTCTGAGATCACGGTCCTGCATGTGAAGCGGCCCGAACCAAGCACATGGCTCGGCCAGTGAAAAGTTACTGCCATTCAGAACCCTGTGTCCCTGCAAGGTATTCTCTTCATGTGCAAGACCACTGACCACGCCATGATGCCCACCTAGCAGATCCCCAACTAACATTAGACCCCTATTGCAGTATATCATTGCCTATCAATAACAAATGCCACATATCGGAGATTCTTGTGAGCACAGACCCACACTTCAGGCAGTGTATTATAGTGGTCAAGACCCTTGACCTAAGGCCTGTATAATCCAATGTTAATTGATAGTATAGATATATGTGTGACTTTTATAGAGAAATAACCGACTGAAAGACTTTGAACAAGTGTTATTTAGTGCATGCATTATTGATAATATATTATGTTAGCTTAGATAGTGAACACCCCGCTTCACAGCGACCTGAACTTCACCCATTCCGAGCACAGGTGTCTGATGTCCATCCTTGAATGGAGACACACGTGATTGATTTAAAAAATCGAAACAACCGTTGTTAAAATATATGTGGTGTTTATTTTGTAGCTCATTTTGATGACACAAAAATACAAAACTTTACACATTGTACAGTTCAGGTTGCAGCACAGTGAGAGAAAATCCCCTGTACTTACCACTGTCACTCGGGAACGTTTCCCTTATGGCACGAACGGCACAGGCGGGTATCACTCTTCGAACGCGGTGTCCAAGCTTCCCGTGAAGCCACCATGTAAAGGAATGATAGGCCACCAGCCTGTACCACCTGTGAAAAGGAATGAAAAAAACTGTTTTTAAATGACCAAGATAAGTTTAATAAACGTTTGTTGTCAATGACAATTCTTGTAACTAATGGCATTCTGCTCGGACAAATGCTATCTAGACACTGCACACTATTGAAAGACTTTCGTGCGTTACAATGATATGTATATGTAATTTTGGATATAGTAGAAGACCATGAAATAGGAGTGGCATGACAAGCAGAGTATACTTACTCGTTACTCGGATTACGAGGACGAACAGTTGCGCGAAGTTCGTGCATAAGCACCCTCATTATCCTCAACACGGACCGTGTGAGGCAGGCTGCCCTGAAGTCTGGCAGATCGGTGATGCATTGCGGTGGTGGCTCGCCTTCTGAAATGTAGGCCACGCATCCCGAGTTTTCACAGCAGCAGCAGTTCTCGTCCTCGGTTGGCATTAGCTTGCACCGATTGCATGTGAACCAGGTGGAAACACTGTCCATGCGACTAGGTCCAGGCTCTTCAGCTGTTGAATCGTCCTCCCAACTGCCGTCCGAAGACCCATCGTTTTCGCGTGTTTCCCTTTCCAGTAGTTCCTCCTCGGTATACTCGGGCTCGTACATGTAGAGCATTATTGTATCCATTGTGTGTTACACAAACTAAAATAATTGGTAGCGGTGGTACTGGTATCTGTTCACACGGGCTACAAGCAACGAAGGTAGCTGACCAGAGCACAGAAAAGAGTCACAGAATACTCAAAGTAGCACAGACAGAGGAATGGAATCGGAAATCTGCTACTGTGTGTTGTGAAACGGTCTGTTTATACTTATTGAGGAAAGAGGCGTCCTGCCATTTCCATGGCGACACGTCATTTGCTGAAGCGCAGCGAATGTTGACACGAGACATGCTTTGGCGTTGTGAAATGGGCGGTACGCGTCTGCTGATGACAGGCTCAGGGGCGGGGGATATGATTTAGTGCCGCAAAAGCAGGTCAGCCAGGGCGATGGGGGAAATGATAGGATTATCACAAAATGGCAGCTCCCTGGTGCCTGTTTTCGCGTGCGTTTAAAGGAATGATTCGGTCAAAAAATGTTATTACTCCGTGTCGGCCATGTGTTTTTAAGCCTAAGTCGCTCGATTTTAGAAAAATTTCCTATGGACCTTACCCGAGTTTTCGTCCATTAAACGCACGTGGATTTGCCGATAGAGATAATACAAAATAAATGACTTCATATTGCAATTGCTGAATATTCTATAAACATTTAATGTAAAATAAATGTACTTTACCAAATTTACCGTGTTGCTGTTTGATTTTAAAGTACAGTTTCATATTCCGAATTGTGGCGCGCTGTGTTGTGAGCTGATCTGTGTTGGTTTCCGGGTTCTGTGTGGAGTCGCGTAGAAGACGACTGGGCACGTTTGCCTATGCAGCACAGTGACGTCACGGAGAGAGGCGGGGAATATGAATTTTTTGATAATGTCAGGCTCAGGGGCGGGGGAAATGATTTAGTGCCGCAAAAGCAGGTCAGCCAGGGCGATGCGGCAAGTGATAGGATTATCACAAAATGGCGGCTCCCTGGTGCCTGTTTTCGCCTTCGTATAATGGACGAAAACTCGGGTAAGGTCCATAGGAAATTTTTCTAAAATCGAGCGACTTAGGCTTAAAAACACATGGCCGACCCGTAGGGGCAATAAAAGATTTTGACCGAACCATTCCTTTAATCAATTTTGAATGCTGATGTCGGAGCATTCATGTTGTCAGAAACCTCTTATTGTAAAAAATGAGTCGTGTCATTTCCATATTTCAAAAATTAATTACTAGATGAATAAGGCAGCCACCAAACTCGTGGCTGCGGAGAGTATTGAACAGCTCTGAGTACCGGTTTCAGAGTACCTCTATAGTGTCCCCGATAGTGATGATGGCACGCATTTGATTAGGTGACAGGACAACACAGCCCGATAACAGACCCTGTGTTCCTGTGTTCCTCAATTGGGATTTCGGTTGCCGTATAAATCCCTTACTGCTAGCAATTGTGGCGTCTCATTGAAGGCGTTTGTGAGCGAGTGGCCATACCTGACCATTCTTGGAAGGCCCCTTTCTCACAATGCACCTTATTAGACTTCCTCCAATAGTTGATCTAGAACACGACTAATGATCACTGTAGAGGGGGAACATCTAGTACCCACCGAAGAATTTCATTCGCTGAATGTTTCGATTCCATATAATGATTGGCAAGCGGGGCTGTAATTTTTTTACATCTAATCCGAGATCAATGTTCAGATATTCGGATGTGTCCTGCTCGAATCGTTTGCCCAACATATTGTAGTCCACACAGACTTTCTATACAATAGACAAATTGTTTTGTTTTACAATTCGTTAACGTTGGTAAAACAATGTGCGGTCACCAATTCTGAATTATTTCATTTTTTTGGTAAAAGTACACACAGTGCAGGCACCACACGGCTAGTGTCCTTTCACAGATCTCAAGTCCCATAGTCCTGTTTTCGGAGACTGCTATTGAAAGCTAGAGTGCACTAATTTGTCTCGGATGTTTTGTGCTCTTTTCAAAGCAAATCTGGGCAAGGGTTTGTCAAATACATTTAATTTGACAATTCCGCAATGTTTACAAATGATTTTCTTTATTTGAAATGTCTGTGATCCGTGAGTTAGGATACAGGTCATTTTAGTATTTTCAGATGCCTGGGTTCGGGGTGTTAACAAGGACTTACGGTCAGTAAACCGAGCCCGCTTACGTGATAGGCAGATTAATTTTTAACAGAGCCTTCGGGGTCACCAGATGTAGTGGTGAAAGGTTTGGACAGAGCCTCAGGAGACATGAAAGGTAGTGGTGAAAGGTTTGGCACAGAAGGAGCTTATCTACACTCTGTCATGAGTTCTGTTGAGTTATGAAAGACTCAACAGAAGTTGCAAAAGAAAGGATGATGTTGCAATTCAGATGCACAAGTATAACCACACCTCACCAAAACTGCAGATAAAGGCCGATGTTTGTGCCGAAACCACCACTGGGTACCTTAACATGGATATTGTGTACTTCTCAATGGTGAGGATGGGGGGAAGTTATGCAGATTCCCCTAATGAGTGGTGGGCTGGGGAAACAAGGGACGTCAGGTAAGTACCTGGCCCAGGCTGCATGTAATCTCTAACTTCCTACATCTGCCTCGCAGGCACTCAGGCGGGGCGGATCAGATGGGCAACACCACTACTGGCCGCAGGACTGGGTCAGCAATTATAACGTTGTCTCAGGACTTGGAACAGCGTGATCTGGGTCCTGGACAGAGCTGTAGATGCAGGAAGAGGGAAGCGGAGCAAAGACCCCAAAGATCCCTCCCTTCGTAGACAGGATGCATAGTTCCTCTTGAGGGAATTCCTCGGTAAGCAAAGATCGGGTAGGCTCCTTTCAGGTTCTCACTCACAGGGCAAGCTCGATGGACCAAAGAAGAGAATATGCACTTCTTCCAAAGACGCCTACATGGCTCGATGGACCAAAGAAGAGAATATGCACTTCTTCCAAAGACGCCTACATGGCTCGATGGACCAAAGAATAGACTATGCACTTCTTCCAAAGACGCCTAAATGGCTCAATGGATCAAAGAAGAGAATATGCACTTCTTCCAAGACGCCTACATGGCTCAATGGACCAAAGAAGAGAATATGCACTTCTTCCAAAGACGCCTACATGGCTCAATGGACCAAAGAAGAGACTATGCACTTCTTCCAAAGACGCCTACATGGCTCAATGGACCAAAGAAGAGAATATGCACTTCTTCCAAAGACGCCTACATGGCTCAATGGACCAAAGAAGAGAATATGTACTTCTTCCAAAGATGCCTACATGGCTCAATGGACCAAAGAAGAGACTATGCACTTCTTCCAAAGACGCCTACATGGCTCAATGGACCAAAGAAGAGAATATGCACTTCTTCCAAAGACGCCTACATGGCTCAATGGACCAAAGAAGAGAATATGCACTTCTTCCAAAGACGCCTACATGGCTCAATGGACCAAAGAAGAGAATATGCACTTCTTCCAAAGACGCCAACATGGCTCAATGGACCAAAGAAGAGAATATGCACTTCTTCCAAAGACGCCAACATGGCTCAATGGACCAAAGAAAAGAATATGCACTTCTTCCAAAGACGCCCACATGGCTCAATGGACCAAAGAAGAGAATATGCACTTCTTCCAAAGACGCCTACATGGCTCAATAGACCAAAGAAGAGACTATGCACTTCCTCCAGACGCCTACATGGCTCGATGGACCAAAGAAGAGAATATGCACTTCTTCCAAAGACGCCTACATGGCTCGATGGACCAAAGAATAGACTATGCACTTCTTCCAAAGACGCCTACATGGCTCGATGGACCAAAGAAGAGAATATGCACTTCTTCCAAAGACGCCTACATGGCTCGATGGACCAAAGAATAGACTATGCACTTCTTCCAAAGACGCCTACATGGCTCGATGGACCAAAGAATAGACTATGCACTTCTTCCAAAGACGCCTACATGGAGATTTCCTCTATAGAGAAAGCCTGGCCCGCCTCAACATGCATTCATGACTGACCTATAACCAGCGTTGGAGAAAGGGCGAGAGAGGCAGGTGAAACAGCTGGTAGTAGTCTAGTCCATACACTGTAGCGCCCACACCTGCATTCCCAGGGCTTGCTGGAGCTCTTGGGGCAGGGTAGTGTGATTGACAGTATCAAAAGCCGCAGACAGGTTGAAAGAAAAGAGGACAGCGGAGGAGTTTTCTTCTAGAAGCTCCTCCTTCATGCGTCTGTGCACATTCCATTGTGTGCTCGGTGGAGGCGTGATTGGTAGCTGTGCAAGAGAGTTTCTTTTTTGCGGTAGTTGTATGTTGTTTTGTGGCCATCTTATCCAAGATCTTGCCACTGGACGGATTATCGTGTGATATTTTGATGACACTTTTCAGGAGGAATTAACGTGTTCAGTTTTTGTTCTGCACAGGGGCTGTTTAGCCCCTGTGCATCTGAGATCGTGCCCTTTGCAATTATTGAAAAGTTTTCAGCATTTTAAAAGAAAATACAGACAACACGTGTTTCGACCAAAGGAAGGGTCTTTGTCAAGGCTGTGATCATGAAGAGAGGCCAGTGTCAATCAATTGCATGTCGGCAAGTTGCAAATCCCAGGTGCACAGGCTAGTGTAGCCCCTTTGCAGAACAAAAATCGAACATGTTAACAACTCCAACATTATCTGGCCAACAAATCACTGTTACTTTCTACCAAGATTGCCACCGGCGCACAGTTGCCCCAGGTCCTTTCTTTTACCTAGTTTAACAATTTGGGGTCCTTTTGGTGTGGGCCCCCACCTGGGCATCACCATTGAAATACTAGCCTTCCAACGCAAGCCCTGCGCAGGTGGTTACTTGGTTCATCACCCTTCCGCTTTGTTCTTCACTTGGGGCCCAATGATGGCTTCCTTCAGGTCAATGGGCACTTTGCTGCAGCTGAAGGAGCCAGACCATCTAGTGTCACAATTAAAAGAGCAGCAGTCAGAGACAGTAAACGTGGCTGTCAGGTCCTTGCGACCTGGGGCGCGCTGGCTTTAGGTGCGCAGTGAAGAAAAGAAACAGCCACGAGGTTTCATTGCCGCGGGTGCTGTACTCAGCCTCGTTATCTCGGGTCACATTACCCATGGAGCGCGTAGGATGCTTCAGTGACCTGGGTGATATAGCTCTGTGTGTTGTGGTGATGTGAGAACAGCAGGCTAGCTGTGATCCTTCCAGGGGCAGAACCTTCAGATCGGGTGCGCAATTGGTAGATCAGGATTACATTTTATAATAAGATTTTTGGCCAAACCAGCGCCTGCCTGGCCCAAGGATGGAGGAAGGTTGGACAGGATCAGGCAGGTGGAGCTGGCATCTCCCGAGGAGGGCTCAAGCTCCGCAGGGAGCGAGCAGCCCTCAGGCCGGGATCAGTCCCTCAGTCAAGTTCAGATTAACTTCAGAGACCTTGAGGCCCGGAGTGGTGTCTGGGAGACTGCAGAGGTGCAAATCTCACAGAAATCTGGAACTGTGACCCCAGCACAGACAAGGCAAGAGCACATGTGTTAGAGAGTTAAGGCTGGAGGTAGCCTGTCAAATGGTTAGGGCGAGAAACAAAAGGGGGTTCTCCTGGGGGGATTTTCATATTCTACTCTAAACCTTATTTTATATGTTTGTTTTTTTGTTTGTTTGTTTATTGCATTTATAAGGCGCACCAGACCCAGGAGTAGCAGGGCGCAGACGGATATGCAAAGCTTACAAAGGTTACAAATATACAGGCAAAATACAAAATGTCGACTTTACATCTGAAATAATACAATATAATACAATATACAGAACTTAAATTATACAGAGAGGCTGAGTAATTTACAACTAGGTAGTTGGAACTATACACAATTGACAGTCTGACGGTAGGTCGAGCTGACATACCATGGTTTCAAGGCGAGCTAAATTTCAGTCAGGTTGAGGTGTATAATGAGGTTCTTTCTGAAGTAAGAATAGGGGAGGTCGGCTCTCAGCTGGTGTGGCAGGGAGTTCCACAGTTTGGCGGCCTTCACGGGGAAGCTAACGTCGTCAATCTTGGACAATTTGAACCTGGGTACTACCAGACAATTAGTGTTAATGGTTCTGGACGGTCTACTAGAGGTTCGTCTGGATATTGAGTTAGTGAGGTAGCTGGGTGCCACGTTGTGTAGCACTTTGTGTGTCAAAGAGGCGATTTTTTGTTGTATTTTATTGTGGGTAGATAACCAGTTGTGGTAGCGTCTAATGGTAGAGATATGCACTCTTTTATTGATGCCTAGTGCAGCTCTAATGGCATTGTTTTGTAATATTTGGAGTTTTTGGATGGTGGTTTTGTTTGCACTACTGTAGAGGGTGTTGCAGTAATCTAATCTTGATAGAATTAATGCTCTGGCCAGTATAAGGCAGCTGTCGTTGGAAAGGAAGGGCCTGCCTGCTCTGATCTTACAGGTGTAGGCTGTGGTGGAGGCCAGAGAATTTAATTGTTTGGTAAAGGACATTGTGCATGAGTGCTTTGTGACACTTGCCTCCTGCAAATTCTAGAACAATTGGGGCAAAAGTTTAGATTTTTCTTGTGTTGTGAGGCATTCTAAGACAATTAATAATATATATATTATATTAAAGTTAAGGTGAGTCGGAGACACATAAGGAACCTCTCAAAATTCTATTGTTAATAACTTTTGATTTGAGTAACGGATTTGGCCTAAATTTCGAAAATGATTAAACGTCTGCGGGCCTCCTCTCACCTCCTGCCCCTGAATGCAAATTTTCTTAAAGATTAATTAAACAATAAAAACGTTATTAAGCATCCCCCCAAAAACAAATTCGCCAAAATTGCAGCCTACTTCCCATTCATTTTCCCATAGACAAAAAGGTCAATTTTTGCCAAAGCGCACAGCCTAATTCGCTGGACGGATTTGTACCAAGTCTGAAACAACTTGGGCACGAAGCGTTGACTCGCGATCCATGCCTGGTTTGGTTCTGTGCCGTAGTTGTTTTAAAATTTGACAGAGAAGGGGGTGCCCCCTTCCCCAAAAATGATATCTCCCATTGTGTATTGCAGGATCATGATTTTCAGGAATGAAAAGACCGCCAACTTGTTTTTCTCCCGATGCGAGAGATATTCGCCGATATAGCCGAGGTTATTTGAAAATAAAACGCAGTCAAAATCTATTTGTAGGTCAAAAACATGCAAATACCATCAGCGTAGAGGTGGTGGGATAGCTAGAAAGCACTAAGGGAAATTTGTGAGTTGGAGGGGGTCCAGGGACCGAGTTTGCAACACCAAGCTTTCTGTAGCCTTAGCTATAACCATCATCTAAAAGCAAACTCTGTCACAGAAGCAGCTTGTGCTCTGGGGTGAAAGGGAGAGGACAGGGGAGGTGAGGCGGTGAGGGTGTGGGGGGAGCTGGCACAGATGAGGGGAGCACTTGGTGATGGCCCGGGGTGGGGGCGCAGGGAATCATTTTTTGTGTGTGTCTGTTTTGTCGATATTTGTGGCTATATCCGAGGTTACAAAGGACTACAGTTAAAGGCGGGTATGTGTAGTTCGGTACCTGCAATTACATTTTTGTAAAAACATTTTTATAACTATAGTGATGTCGGGTGAAAAATAAACTGGCTATGACCGAAGGACAGTGATTCAATTGCCATCCAGGTCTCCCATTCATGCAATAACCAGGACAAATTATGCTTAACTTCAAAGTGAGGAAGGGGCTAGCCTCCTCAGGCCATGTTGCCTAATAAATGAGCCAATCTTACAAGAGCACTTAGAGGAATGGGCCATCCCTTTTCTTGCTTTGAAGCTAAGCAGGGTCCGCCCTGCTTCGAAGCTAAGCAGGTTCAGTCCCGGCTACTGCATGGATGGGCGAATGTGAATTATTGACTTTTTTAAACCATGCTACTGTCAGTCATTGACGTTTTTGCACTCAGAGACAATTTTTTGCCTTTTGCTGAATTATCTTTAGTTGAATTGCATTCTGGTATTTGTAGTTCCCAGTCATTAATAAAAGAAATAGGTATTATAACAGCAACCGTGTATCCCTGCCTTCCCTGCAGTAACTGGGACAAACCCTCCTTAGTTTCCAAGTGAAGGTGGAGTCAGCCCACTAAGGCCATGTTGCCTTATATATGGGTGTCCCCTTAGAAGAACACTTAGAGGAAAAAAGGCCTAAGGGGGCTGGTCCCTTCCTCGCTTTGAAACTAAGCATGGATCCGTCCCGGTTACTGTATGGATGGCAGACAGTCTACGGTCCTGAATGCTGTGTGTTCTCTTATTTTTAAATATCTCAGAACACACGGCATCCTCATTTTTATAAAGCAAACAAAATGAAATAAAAACAAAATCACATTTATGCTGAACACTATAATCAGAAAACCCTGGCCTTAAGGAGTTCCAGACTCAGCACATAACCATTATGCTACAATGATGTTATTGTTTGGATTTTCACAAGTTTCATACCTAGCCTTTTATCATTGAACATATTAATGCATATGCGAAGTATGAAATGTATGCCCTGTGAATCGGTGAATCATTGTGGCCTAGTGCTCAAATGCTGTGCCTCGAACTCTGGCAGACCAGGGTTCAAGGCTGTATCTTTAAAAATTGTTTATTTAATTTTATGAAAAGAAAAGCAATGCAAGTGGCAGGTGGCGAGGTTTGTTGCAATGCAGTCCTGTGATCTTATTTAGCATGAGGGCATTTAGACGTGACTGCAATGTCAGCCATGTCCAAACATCCCTCATGCCAAAATAACAGTGCTGGAATGGCTTTTCACGCCAAAATCTGCATTGCGGCAGAATGACCATACCAAATCAACTTGCGCCAAAATGAAGGTGCCAAAAAGGCCATGCTAGTGGTCTGGAAGCGTTCTAAAAATCTATGGAATAACAAAAACCTTGAAATTCAAGGAAAAACCTTTAGTTGCAGCACTAGCTATGCCCTTAAGGTGAGCAATACTTTGGAACAAAAACCTTGAAATTCAAGGAAAAACCTTTAGTTGCAGCACTAGCTATGGCCTTAAGGTGAGCAATACTTTGTAACAAAAACCTTGAAATTCAAGGAAAAACCTTTAGTTGCAGCACTAGCTATGGCCTTAAGGTGAGCAATACTTTGTAACAAAACCTTTGAAATATCATGGAAAACCTTTAGTTGCAGCACTAGCTATGGACTTTAGCCATGGCCACTGACTACAGCTTTCAACATTGCCCACAGTATATTTTAAAACAGTGACAGGCTACCAGGCACGGATTTTAACCATGCACATTGGTATTTTTTAACACAAACCAACCACTAGCTATGGCCTTTGATGCTGCCCAGTGACCCCAGCCTTTGTCATGGCCAGGTCCACAACCTAAATTGTTATTAAGGTAATCAAAGTTTTCATGAGCTAACTTATACATGATGTTATGTCTAATTCCATTATTGATGTAATCAGTTCTATACAATGCAATCAGTATTGTCACCAGTGATGGCATCAGTGATGTGATCTGTGATGTCATCTGTGATGTCATCATTGTGGTCATAGTGTGCGCAACAGGGGGCGCGAAGTTAAGGTGGCCTTAGCTGAATTTGGAGGGTTTTGTTGCATTATGTTCTCACCTTAACGTCTCTACAACTAAAAAAAGTCCTTAAATATATATGTAGGAAAGTCCATTTGAGCCAAGTCACACATTCAACAACGCCACCTAGGAGCCATCGATGGACGTTCACCTCCAGTTCTCAGCCACAACCGCAAGGCATTGTGGGTATGCAAATGAGCTCAGATGCAAACCTTTTTCTCCCGGAAATTGTCTTTCTCTAATAGGGGAGTGCTACTTTATACGTAGCTTAATCAACTAAGACAGACAAGGCTGCCAGGACAACTACATACCTGGTTTCTCCCTTCCCAAAACAGACATTCCTTTTCCGTCCACGTAACTCTTAGCTAGCTGACAGGTCCGAGGGGGCCTGCTCTCACCCCCCGGGCAAGAAAAGATTTCTTAGTTGTGTTGAGCTTCCTCCTCTTCGTGTCCGTGCAAGGTCAGGAAAGAGGTGAACCCCACACATTGCCGATATGTTAAATCTTCCTTAACTGCTTCGGCTTTCCTTGTCCCGAACATCTAACAACTTAATGATTAACATTTAGCCCCATCGATTCTGAAGTTTTGTTGGGGATCATAATCTTGATGCTATGGAAATTGTCCACAAAAATGGGGTCTTCCCCCACCTCCAGGTCAAACAATTCCGGGATCCAGTTGGTGACAAATGTAATGGGGTCATCTCCCTCCACACCTGAGGGAAGTCCTATCACCCTAATTTTCTTAACCCTCACTACATTTTCCAGATACAAGACGGTAGTCGTCTACTTGCGTGTGGAGGTTCTTGTGTCCAGCTGTGCTACTTTTTCTTTCAATTTGTCATATCCAAGCACAATTTTGGATTTTCCAATAGGCCCCAACACCGTCAGCACAGGATCCCAAGACCATGAGGCGGTGCAAAATGTAGGCCAGTGAGGAGACCTTTAAGGTCCAGGAGGAGGATGAGGCTGAAATCCACAGTTGCCTGCGCTCAAGCACCCGAGGAAGACTAGTGGCTCGGGAGCATACCTCCAGGCACAGACAGACCACATACCATTCTGCTCAAACCTGTCTGCTTCTTGAAACACAGCAATGACACCTTCTGCCTCCAGATGGTGGAGGCCATCCCGCGCCATGCTCCGTCACAAATCTCCTTGCATTGGCGGCTGATATGCAGGAGTATATGGTGCTGTAAATCAGAATCAGGAGACGGAAGACTCATTGTGGTTTACCAGGTGATTGTGTCAAAACCCTATTCTAACCTTACAAATCTGGTCCCCATGCTAAGAGAATCAAAAGAGTTCAAAAGCACTCATGTCAGAATGTCATACAACATAAAATCTGCCCGCTATCCAGAAACCTAAGCTAACCTGATGCTGCTCCCTTACCACTAAAAAGGAAGAAGTCGAAAATGAACACAAAAGACTTCCCAAGGACCTTATGCGCACAGGAAACGCTCCTGCTGGTTTCTGACTCACGTAGAACTTGTCTCTCGATTAGACAGGGCTTCTTGTCCTCAATAGTGGTATCTTTAAGAACCAGCAAATGTCTCTCGGGTTTGTTAACTCTTTTTCTTTTTAAATTATTAATTTCAAACCTTTAACAAGTATGTTTCCATATATTTCATTTAAAAGATAATGAGCCTCATTACAACAGTGGCGGCAAGGCAGCAACAGCGCCGGTAGTGCTATCAGCGCCGTTGTTGCCATGCCGCCACATTACGAGTTCTGCTCGCGGGGGCCGCTCTGCACACCTGATCAGACCATGCGTGCAGAGCGGCACCCGCGAGCAGAACAGGATGGTAGCAACGGTACTGTTATGAACTGTACCGCTGCTACCATCTACTCCATTCCCATTGAGCCCTATGGGGGCTCAAATGGGAATGTGGACGTACCGGGTCTGGGTCCCGCGAATGGGAATTACTGGGCCCTCCAGTGTTGGAATGGCCCGGTAATTCCCCTTTCGCGGGACCCGGAGCCAGACCCGAGTTTGCGGGTATGGCTAACTCCAAACTTGTAATGAGGCCCAATGAGTCAAAACAGAAGAAGGCAAATCAGGGCAAGCATGTAACTCTTTTTAACCAAATTACCAATCTAATGAAGTTAACAGTCAGCTGGTCCCATATAGTCCTCGCACTCCTTTTAGCAATCAAATGAAACAGCCCGAGGGGCATACCCTTTCTGTAAACTGAAGCCCCCCTTGTTACATGCATACATGTATTCATTACCCTCTCTCCTCTAACATTCCATCCAGAAATTTAACTAGGGCGAAAACCAGTGGTGAATGCTCACCCATCACAAATATTAGCCAACATTCATCCAGGGATAATGTTGGAGCCATTGCAATGCTGGAACCCAAAAACAGAGAACGATGTTCCGTTAGGCCTACGCAAGGAGGTTAGCAGATGTTTCATCGATTCCGTTTCACTCGGTATCATACAGAATCTACATACCATTTCAGAGTCAATCAGCTGTTTCCTAGTAGCTAGAACCTCTTGGGTTGGTTAGAGATTTAGACGCACTCTCAAAAGGTTCCCTCTGATCACTGGGCAGGGAAACCTTTCCAAATATTTGGGTACCCGCATCAGGGGCCTACGCTCAAGAGCAGAATTGTTATGAGGCGCTTGGAAGTGAATGGAGAGGCATGTGATGCAAGGCAGAATGTGTGAATGAGGGAATGCTTGTGGTGAGGCTTCTAAGCGCAGACA
Source organism: Ambystoma mexicanum (assembly GCF_040938575.1). NCBI lineage: Eukaryota > Metazoa > Chordata > Amphibia > Caudata > Ambystomatidae > Ambystoma > Ambystoma mexicanum. Next base: position 1,641,634,209 of record NC_090937.1, read on the forward strand.
TTTGGAGAGCCCCTGCCTGGGTGATGGGAGCCAGTGTCTGTTCCATGTAACTGTTCCTGATAAGCTTACCTGGTGTAACTATAAGAAGATGTGATGAAGCTATTGGAACCCACCTGCAGCCTAAGGAAGTCACTTTGTTTCAGTCATCTTTCATCAAAACCAGCTTGTTCCGCTTAGCTCGGGTAAGTATCCAGTCCTGCTGAGTCATTTTATTCTTTACCAATGCAGGATTGGATATTAGAGGTAGCACTGTTGAGTCCAGGTCCCTTAGAATGTTTACACATTTTGCCTTCCATAGACTAAGATGGTCAGAATTTGAGGTCAATACATCATCACCCAAGATGGTCAATTGAGGGGCCGTGTGAGTCAGCAAGTTTTTACGGAAAAGAGACAGGGTTTTCCACAAGGATACAGAATACAAGGAGGGCAGGCCTAGTTTGAATCTAATACAGGCCATGGCCAAACCTCTAGGAAGCCGTAGGATTCGCTTCCAGAAGGCTCTCTCCAAGCTCTCCCATACTTGCCTTGCCAGATGTAAATTTGATTCAGGTCCACAGGACAAAATGGGAATATCCTTTTGATTATAGAAGGTAATCAGCGGAATCGTAGAACATTTTCCGAATCTTTGATGCAGGATCATGCCTTGGGAGCTCAGGTTTTTAATTCTGGGTCTTAACAAGTTTGCCCAAGGGGTTTCTGCCACACTTTGATTGACGCACACTCCCAAGTAGATAATAGAGTCAATGCATTCAAGTGGCTCATGGTTCAATTGCCATTGTAGACTTCTTGTTTGTTTCCCTCCTATCTTTCCATTGAACACCAGGATTTTTGTTTTATTTACATTGACTTTTAACTCATTTAGAGTCATGTAGGAGTGCAGGACGTATAGGTGTCTCTGCAGCCCTATTGGTGTTCTGTCAATCAAAAGCAGATCATCCGTGTATACTATCCACGGCACCGGCATCCCATTGATTTTTGGTGCAAAGTTGCGAACCCCATTTTGTATAGTTTAAAAATCTGAGATATAAAGTTTAAAGGGGATGGGTGCTAAGGCACATCCCTGCTTTAAGCCCTTGCTAACCTTTATTACCTCTGACAGGAGTCGCTGTTGGTTAAGACGGACCTGAATCGTTGTGTCTGAATACAATGCCTCCATTGGTTCCACTAGATTCTCCGGCCAATTCCATTCCCTTAACTTTGTCCATAATCTACCTTGATTCACACTGTCAAAGGCCTGCTCCAGGTCAACAGAGGCAATACAGAGTTTAGTCTTTAGCTTGATGGCCTGGAGCTTTAGTAACTGGTTCAGCAGAAATAGATTCAGTTTGCCTCTGATCTTGGTGGCCTGAATCCCTAACCCATTTAGTCAAATGGCTTAATATCATGGTGGCAAATATTGTCCCCAAGTAGGACCATATGCCGAGAGTTCGAATCTAGGGTCTGTTCGTAGCCCCTTTTTAATGATTGGTATAATCACTGTCTGTTACAAGTAGGTGGAATCTTCTTTTGTCTCGAGATTTGGCAAAAAAGAGCATAAGCAAATTCCGACCATTCCTCTGGTGCTAGAATCCAGGACCACTGGGAGGATTTTCTAGGCATCTGAGCAGCTGGGTTAATCAGTTTAGATGAAAAGAGTAATCCAAAATGGTCAACCTATTTCTGCGCATCCACCATTTGTGTTTGTACAGCATTCTGGGAAGTTCCAGTTTTATTAATCCATTCCAATGTGAGTCTTGTTTTCTTTTGTTCAATACACTGAGCACATTTTCTCCCTCCACTTGCAAACGATCTGCTCTGAAGCCACACAGTAAGTTTTATATCGCTGCTTCCTTTTGGTTTTTGTTCTGTGCTCGGTTGAGGGCATAGGTTTTAAGATGTTCATGCCTGCCCTGAACGGTTTACGCTCCGCCACCAACCTACTGTTAAATCTGTGTTTATGCTGAAGTCTGATCTACCACCTTTGTGGGCCACCTGCTCAAATGTTGCCAACAAAGATACATAATTGAATGCATTGTTGCCCAGTTCAAATCTAGAACCTATGATGGCAGTTATGTCTAAGACGTCTTGCAGGACCAAACGGAGTCTATTGTGCCCTTGAGAAACATTTACAGGTAAAGCCTTGGAGACCTTCTTTGCTACAGGCGGAGCGGACCAGCATATTTTCAGGAGAGAGTGATCACTGGAGTCTATCTCCATGATTACCAATTAATCAATTCCCTCCTGAACATTGCGCGAGACAAAGCAGTAATCTAAAACCGCTGCCCCATGTATGTTTTGCAGGAATGTCACCAGCCGTATTGTTATTAAACATCAGTAGATCCCTGCCACTCATTTCCTGAAGTCACACTTTCTTTCTTGCTCTACTAGCCTTGTTTGAGCCATCACCCCAGGGTGAGGGCATTTCACCATTCACACACATGATGTTTAAATCGCCCACCAGTATAATAAAAGGATCTACTGTAGCCAACCTGGTCGCGTGTTAGGACACTACCACCACCTACCTGCTGGCAGTCCTCGAGGGGTTCCCCTGGTCTTGCTCGACCATGGAGACTCTACCCCCGTTACCGCTGGTGGGGTCCACGGGTGCATCACGCGGGCGCATTTCGCAGAGTCCTGAGCTCTGCGCATGCGCAGTTGGGCGGCGCCGCAGAGCTCGCGCGAGGATGCGTTGCGTGCCTGGCCTCGTCCTCGCGGGGACTTCCTTATTGTGCGGTCGGGTCGGGAGCTAGTCGCGTCTCAGCGCGGCTTGGTTCCCGACACTCCGCATGGCTATTGTGAGAGTTCTGACCTGCTCAGCTGCTCTGCCTTCCCCTGCCCTGCTGGGTAGTGCTCCCTTCCTGCTTGCCCTCCTGTCTAGCTTAGGGGGTTGTTCCCTGCTCCTGTCTGCTCCTGCCTTGATTCTGCCCTCTCCTGATTACTTCCTTCCCAGGTCCTGCCCTGCTCCCCCTTTCCAAGCGTTCTGCTCCCAGTCCACTCCTTCCGCTTGGTGGTTACTTGCCATGGGGTTCTCACTTAGTTTTCCTCTGCCTGATCCTGTCTGCTGTTCTCTTCTGGCTTGGTCTCTTGGTCAAGCCTTGTTACCAGCATCCTTCATCACCTGGCTACTACTTCTGGACCTGACACCTACCAGCCCAGTACCTCGCTGGAACGGCCTTCCCTGTCAGTGCTTGCACTGTTCTGGCACCACATTAAGATCCAGGGAAGCACCTCATTTGTGGCGTCAGGAGTTGGTTCCCCTTCAGCCCTGTGCCATTAGGGCGGGAGTGGGGCTGACTTCTGGCGTCATCTTTCTTCGGACTACCAATCGATCGGCAGCCTGGCATCTCCTCAACGTGCATCTCCTGGAAACTCAGGTACGCAACGTCCCAGGGACGTACATCTTGACAGATTGAGACGCCTTACTACTTGTTCCGATTCCGAGATGGACGACACTCAGGAGCTTCGAAAAGAAATGAGGGCCTTGAGACTGGAGATGACTGCTCTACGCCAAGAAAACGTGTCCTTGTGACAGATGGTTGTTCACGGAGCCGGTACTACTCCCCAGGCAGAGGTGGCCATGGCCCATACAGTACCACTGAAGTTCGATGGTGATCCCAGACGTGTGGCTGAATTCTGCAATCACTGTAAGATCCATTTCATGTACCGATCCTCACAATTCAGTACAGACAAGGCTAATATTGGTTACATTCTGGGAAACCTGACCGGAAATGCCCTGGCATGGGTAACACCTTTGGTTGCGGCTAACACTCCTATTCTTAGTGATTTTGGTGTATTTGAGAAGACCTTCTTGGAGGTTTTCCAGTCTCCTAACCTAGCGGCCACAGCACAGAACCAGTTGGTGGACCTGAGACAAGGATCAAGCAATATAATTTCCTATATCAGCCGTTTTCACCAGATAGCCACTGATTCACTATGGCCGGAAATAACCCAGAAGAGTCTGTTTCGGCAAGGACTGAGGGAAGAGTATAAAGACGAGCTACTACATATATCGGAACCTGACACCTTACAGGCCCTCCAAGACCGGTGCTTCGGATTGACCATCGATTGGCGGAACGTAAGGGTGAAAGACGAGGGTATGAAAGAACCTTCCCAAGACCTCTGCCGATACCTGTGGGAGTTCCAGGTACCACTGAAACCGGTCCAGAACCTATGCAGTTAGGTGCAGTAAGAGGGCCATTGACTGAAGCTGAGAAGAAACGCCGGAGGGATCTACAGTTGTGTTTATATTGTGGAGCTGCAGGTCACTTCTTAGGAACCTGTCCCCTGTGATCCTTGAGAAAGTCGGAAAACTGAAACCAATGGAGCCCGTGGTCTTGATGGTATTGAAACTCGAAGTATCCTGGCAGAACAAGTCAGTGGGTACATTCGGTCTCTTGGATTGTGGAGCTTCTGGTAATTATTTGGATCTTGATTTTGCTATCAGGAACAGCATACCTCTTCTTACCAAGGAATACGCCTCATTGGTGGAAGTATCGACGGAACTCCGTTGGCTTCTGGACCCATTCAACAACACTCTGGGCCTTTGCAGCTCCAAATCAATGGACATCAGGAAATTGTATCATTGGATGTGATCAAGTCCCCTGTGTATTCCATTGTTCTTGGGCTACCTAGGTTACTGCAGCATAATCCCAAGATTGATTGGGGGACACGAACCCTGACTTTCAACTCCACTCATTGTATTCAAAATTGCTATACAGCCAGGGCTGTTCCAAAGCCCCTGACAGCTACAATGAGCGTTGAAGGAGACAGAACACCTAGGGTCTGCTTGCTGGAATCGGTTCCGTCGGAATATGCTGCATTTCAAGACGTGTTCTCAGAACCCAGGGACATACCGTTACCTCCCCATAGGTCCTGTGATTGTTCCATCGAGTTGTTACCTGACATGGTCATTCCGCTCGGAAAAGTTTATTCTTTGACTCCCAAAGAGAGAGTGACACTTCATGAATACCTGGAGGAATGTCTACGTAACGGATACATCACTACCTCCAAGTCCCCGGCAGGATTCCCACTGTTTGTTTTTTGTTAAAAAGAAAGAGGATTCTTTGCATCCCTGTGTGGACTACAGACAGCTGAACGACATCACGCGGAAGGACAGGTACCCCCTTCCTTTGATCCGAGACATCATAGAATCCCTGCGCACAGCTCGTGTCTTCTCCAAGTTGGATCTTCGTGGGGCCTACCATTTGGTACGGATAAAACCTGGGGACGAATGGAAGACGGCTTTTAAGACTCCATCTGGGCATTACGAATATCGGGTAATGCCTTTTGGCCTGTGTAATGCCCCAGCCGTCTTCCAGCGGTTCATGGATGGAATATTTTCGGACTTGATCGGAGTTACCGTCTGGGTTTAGCTCAATTACATTTTGGTGTTTTCTTCTTGTCAGGAGGACCATGTCTCCCATGTGAAAGAAGTTCTCAGTCGACTGTCCTCAAACCATCTTTATGCCAAAGCCGAGAAATGTCTTATTCACCAGCACAGTATTGAGTTCCTTGGTTACGTAATCAGTAGTTCCGGCATTCAGATGGATCCCGCTAAAGTACGAGCCGTTCTGAGTGGGTGGCTGCCTCACGACGTGAAATCCTTGCAACGTTTCTTGGGATTCGTCAATTTTTATCGACGATTCATTCCTCGCTTTTCCCAGTTGTCCGCCCCCTTGACACACTTAACAAGCAGCAAGGTACCATTCGTATGGGAGTCAGAGGCCACGGCAGCATTCAGGAGTCTTAAGGAAGCATTCAGCACTTCTCCTATTTTGCATCACCCAGATGAACAGAAACCATTCATTGTGAAGGCTGATGCGTCCAACTTCGCTGTGGGATCCGTTCTGTTACAAAAGGACCAAGAATAAGGAATGGAATTCCCTGTGGCGTACTACTCCCGCAAATTGAATTCCAGTGAGCGCAACTATGCAGTCGTCGAGAAGGAGCTCCTGGCGATAAAGACAGCATTTGAAGAATGGCGACACCATTTATTGGGAGGAAAGTATCCAGTAGAGGTCCGTACTGATCACCGCAACCTGCAGTATCTCCGTTCCTTGCAGTGTCGAACTTCCCGCCAGGCAAGATGGGCCTTCTTCTTTTCCCACTACGATTTCACCATTACTTACATTCCCAGCTCTCAGAATCTGAAAGCGGATGCGCTTTCCCGCTCTGTTGAAGACGACATCGAACAAGACCATCTGAACCGGTTTGTTCTCGCCTAGAAGCATTTTCTGTTGTATGTCTCACCTTATCTGCGTTCTGTTGCTCGAGACACCTTGGCCAGCCCTGAACGGTGTACAGTGTTGGAACTACCTCTTATCAACAAAAAGGATGGGATGCTCTATTATAATAACAGATTATACATTCCCACTGCTCCACTTCGGTCTGCTATCTTGCAGGGATTCCATGATTCCAAGATCGGAGGCCATCGAGGCATTCGATCTACCCAAGAATTGATAGCAAGACAATTCTGGTGGCCAGGATGGGCTAACCAGACCAGGCATTAGGTGGAGAGCTGTCCTGTTTGTGCTCAGACAAAGACACCATGAAGGAGACCTTTGGGATTTTTGAAACCCTTAGAAACACCACCCTATCCTTGGCATACCATTGCTACAGACTTCACTGTAGATCTCCCTCTGTCTGAAGGCAACACTTGTATCATGGTTGTCATTGACTGTTTCACCAAAATGGCCCATTTCATCCCTTTTTCCAGGATTCCTACTGCAGTTCAGATGGCACAGGCATTCTTTCACGAAATCTACCGTTTTCATGGGCTTCCATAGAAAATACTTACCGATCGTGGATCTCAGTACATTTCGTCCTTCTGGAGTCAACTATGCCGCCACCTTGATGTCCAGCGGGCCCTTTGTTCCGGATACCACCCACAGACTAACGGCCAGACTGAGCGTACGAACCAAACGTTGGAGCAGTACCTGCGCTGTTACACCAACGCCACCCAGACCAATTGGTCAACTCATCTGGATCTAGCCGAGGTGTCTTATAACAACGCGGCACATTCAGCTACTGGAATGAATCCCTATCAATGTACTTTTGGATTACATCCCAAGCTTTTGCCATTGTGTCCAGTCCAGCCCAGTGCCATACCTTCAGCTGATGTATTTGTGACCAGGATCCAGGAATTCCATGCCTTGGCTACGAATGTTCTTGCTGAGGCTCGCGAACGCATGAAGGATCAGGCAGACAGACGGCGGAGCCTTGAACCTGCTTTTCTGGTGGGGGATCAGGTATGGCTTTCCTCCAGAAACTTGCAGGTCCGTAACTTGCCCACTAAACTTGCTCCCCGCTACTTTGGGCCTTTTCAGATCGTGAAACGGATATCATCTTTGGCATTTCGGTTACAGTTGCCGTCCTCCTGGCGGGGCCATCCCGTTTTTCATGTTTCTTTGTTGAAGCCTTACCTACCTGATCCCTATGGTTGTTCTGGCTCTCGTCCCTCCACTATTGATGTGGAAGGCACACCGGAGTTTGAGGTGCAGGAAATTTGTGATTCACGTGTCCAACGGGGAGTACTCCAGTTTTTGGTGGATTGAAAGGGCTATCCTGCCTGTGATCGGACCTGGGAGCCTCGGAGTCATGTGAATGCCCCCCGTCTGGTTCGCGAATTCTTTCTTCGTCATCCCTGGAAGCCTGGGGCCCCTGGTCTTTCTGGAAGGGGGCATAGTGTTAGAACACCACAACCACCTACCTGCTGGCAGTCCTCGAGGGGTTCCCCTGGTCTTGATCGACCCTGGAGACTCTACCCCCGTTACCGCTGGTGGGTTCCACGGGGGCATCGAGCGGGCGCATTTCGCCGAGTCCTGAGCTCTGCGGATGCGCAGTTGGGTGGCACCGCAGAGCTCGCGCGAAGAGGCGCTGCGTGCCTGGCCTCGTTCTTGCGGGGACTTCCTTATTATGCGGTCGGGTCGGGAGCTAGTCGCGTCTCGACGCGGCTTGGTCCCGACCCTCCGCATCGCTCTTGTGAGAGTTCTGACCTGCTCAGCTGCTCTGCCTTCCCCTGCCCTGCTGGGTAGTGCTCCCTTCCTGCTTCCCCTCCTGTCTAGCTTAGGGGGTTGTTCCCTGCTCCTGTTTGCTCCTGCCTTGGTTCTGCCCTCTCCTGATTCCTTCCTTCCCAGGTCCTGCCCTGCTCCCTGCTCCCCCTTGCCTAGCGTTCTGCTCCCAGTCCGCTCCTTCCGCTTGGTGGTTACTTGCCTTGGGGTTCCCACTTAGTTTTCCTCTGCCGGATCCTGTCTGCTGTTCTCCTCTGGCTTGGGCTCTTGGTCAAGCCTTGTTACCAGCATCCTTCATCACCTGGGTACTACTTCTGGACCTGACACCTACCAGCCCAGTTCCTCGCTGGAACGGCCTTCCCTGTCAGTGCTTGCACTGTTCTGGCGCCACATTAAGATCCAGGGAAGCGCCTCATTTGTGGCGTCAGGAGTTGGTTCCCCTTCAGCCCTGTGCCATTAGGGCGGGAGTGGGGCTGACTTCTGGCGTCATCTTTCTTCGGACTACCAATCGATCGGCAGCCTGGCATCTTCTCAATGTGCATCTCCTGGAAACTCAGGTACGCAGCGTCCCAGGGACGTACATCTTGACACCTCGTCAATGGCTCCATCACTGTGTCTACGAATAGGTCACAGTCCACTTTTGCGGGATTCCAATACAGATTAAGGCAAACGGATACTACTGGCTCAAAGGAGTTCTCGTGGGTCAATTGAGCTGTTACTATTTGAACCTCTGGATTAGGAGTGCCGTGTTTTAAGATTTCTATTGAAATGTCCTTTTTAATGAGCATCAGCAATCCTGAGTAGGGTCTTCCCTCTCACCCTTTAAGGCTGTATTTAGGAGGGAAATATATCCATCACAAATAGGAGGTTCTTGTAGCCATGTCTCCTGAAAGAGTAAAATATCATACTGTGACCAGTCTGTGGGGTTTTAATTCATTAAATGTGAGAAACCCCAGGTGTTCCTGGATCCAATTTGTAGCGCGACTCTTCCATCTTTCCTTAGGCGATAATGCTCCTTAGACGGCACCAGGGTAGCGTGAATCCAGGACCAGTCTTCATCCTTCGGAAGAGGCAAGATCCTGGACTTTCCATATTCGACTGATCTTACGGCCTGAGACTTCCTGGAAAAGGTGATTTTTAACAAATGGTTTCGCCCAGTCGGTGGCACAGCTAATTTAGACTCCGATCGGTCCGTGAAGATACCAGCTACTTTCACTTGTTTTTGTTCCATTGCATGCGACCCGTTTCCCTTCTGGGCCCTTATGGAACGTGCCTCAGACTTGAGTATTGATTCTGAGCGGGAGGCTTCACAGGTTACCACTTGAGCTAAATCGAATCCCAGGGTCCGAAAGGTGGAAGCAGAGCCCCAAAGGGCTTTCTTGATCTGCTCTGAACTAACATTTAATGTGACCCAATCGGTTCTGTCTTCTTGTACGAACTCAACCACAAGGATATCTTTAGTGGATAAAAAGCAAAGAGCCGGTATATGGTTTAGTAGAATAATTACATTAGATCTATTTAATATGAGGCCATGACGTGCTTGGATTCGAACGTTCTAAGGATATAGTTATGGCTTCTGCTCTCCTTATTTCCACATCCATCGCCACAGACCTCATTTTCCATTTATTAGTATTAACATTAATAAGCAGAGGTGATTCAGGAGTCTCCAGTTTTTTCCCCACTATTGCCCTTCGCTTTGTCAACGTCATAAAGATCTCGTCACCGTCTCAAAGAGTATTAAGCCGATACAGATTCCTAGCCGGTAGAGCAGGATGACTAGACTTCCCTGAGACCCCCTTCTGGGCTAGGACCTCAATCGTTGTTTGGTTTCCTCTGATGGCTCAATCGAGTATGTGGAGAATTCCAATGGGGCTATAGATTCATTCATACCACTCTCTGGACATTCACTTCCCAAATCTTTCCGATGATGTGCACTGAGTAGAACAATAGGCCCTGTGTTCAAAATAAGGGGTTTGTCAGGAGAAATTTCCTCCATGTGCCTCGTGTTTGAGATCTTATGAGCGCGATCCTGTAAGGGTTTCAAGTTCCGTACGAAGACTCTTAAGGAATTCGATTACATTTTTTTCCTCAAGGCCATGTTTTTCATGTTTTTCCTTTGCATTAACAACCTTCCATGTTTGGATTTTCGTTTCTTACTAAAGATGGAATAAGTCATCTCAGTGACATCTACGTTTTTTGGCTGTGCTCTAGATTCTTTTAACGCCTTTGCTGCTGGATGCTCCTGCAGGCCCTCCATTAAGTCATTCTCCTTGATGACACCAGTAGTAGTCCCGGGACCTCAGTATTAGGTGTTATAGACTCTGGCACCTGTTCTCGCACTTCAATCAAAGAGGGCCGTGCGCCCATGAAGTTTGAAGCCTCTAAATTGTTTCTGGCAGTGATTTCCTTGGTCTGACTTTGGAATCCCTCCTTTCCCAATGGATGAGTGCCATATTTCTAATGAGAATTATTTTTACCCACAGCCTTTTTGCTCAGAGGGGCAATCACTCTCCTGTCATCTCTGCCTTGGTCACACTTATCTCTTAGGTCTACTGACCTTCTAATCCATTTTTGAGAGTCTAACATTGCTTCCATTAATGCCATTTTATCAATCTGCTCTACACAGGCCATTTCACATAGCCTGGTTTGCCATTTGCTAGATTCAACAGCCTCATGGTCCAGCCTGGCTTGCAGTTTGTTTGAAAAAGCTTCTAAGTAGATCAATTTAGATTGGACTATTGCCAAGAGAGTGGCTTGGTCCTTGAAACCCTCCTTGATTGCTCCCTATAGCTTGATGAAAGGGGTCAAAGAGATTGATAGTGCTGATAGAATTAATGATGGCATTTTCTGCATTGATGGGCCACCAACTTGGGGGTTTTGATTGTGAATATTCGGAGAGAAGACTGAGTCACTCAGGGTGGATGCTTCCAAATCCAACAAGGTTTCTGGCAAGATTGAAGACAGCAATGTGGGACGCCTCGCACTGGTAACGAGTCACCGCCTCCACTAGCGATTAATCCACAATTGGGGTCTCCTCACGGTGCCTTGGATTCAAACTACCCGTAGCAGACAAGATGTTTTTCTGAGTAGAGGAGGTCTTTGAGTTTGAGACAAATGACTCTGTGAATTAGTTCTCCCCAGAGTGATAGAAGCAAGATCCTTTCATAAGTCAGTCACCTGCTTTGTTGTTTAGTGAAGCTTGGATACGAGCTATGTCCTGTGACAGGCCTAAAGCTAACAAGGGGACAATAAAGCCATAGGGCACTCTTCCTGGAAATTGTCCCCAATTTTACCCTTCAAGGAACTCTTCAGGGTTAAAACTGCTTTGTCCATCAGCAGAGGGAAGTTGTTTGATGATGCCAAGGACCCACTAATCTTGTCCCCCTTACTCAACTGGGGGGGGGGGGGGTTCAAGATATCTGTTGTCCTCAATTGGGGCTGTGGTTCAATGTTAAACTAATTAGGCTCATTCGTTGTAGGTGGGTTAGTTGTAATTAAATCAGGATCAAGATTGCCTGCACCAGCCTGTCCTCTAGATTTAGTACATAATTCACGCGAGGGCTACCACCCTCCATTCCCAACATCTCATCATCAGTAATGTCCAGTCTATGGGCTAAAGCCCTTCTACCAACTTCCACCATGGCACAGCTTTCCGGGGTTCCCATGGCCTGGGGAGCGATGAGGGAGAGCGAGCGGGAGAAAAGGTTTCCCCGGTGGTCCGGGACAGCTGGGGAAGAAGAGGCGAGATCCCCGCTTCCAGTGAGGGAAGGTGGGGGGGCAAGCTCACTTTGAATACTTTGAATACTTTGCAGACGATGCAGATCTCTTGGGGTCAACCCCGGTGGGACATAGGAAAGCTCTTGATAGGTTGATTGGCAAATGTAAAACTATGGCGCTAGAGATCAACGGGAACAGCGGGCCATGAGGAAATGTGCACAAGGCCATGGCGTGGGGCTGTAATGCCAGCCACAGGGAAATAGAAAATACAGGCTAAATCTTCTGCTTTTTATGGGTCTGATATTTGGGGTATTCTAAAGCTCAGGATCTATATACAATTGAAGATATCTTTTTTTAAGTGGCTTTTGTGCCCCGTAAGCTCCCCTAACGCACTAGTACGCATGGAGACAGCCATAGGACGCATTACAGCAGAGGTATGTGATGTACTTGGTCGGTTTTGGGGCTCACTGGATCTAAATAAGCATAAGGAATCTTTAACATGTGTTACATCTTTGCAGGCGGGAGTTGGGGAGGGGAGACGATCATCCCGCACCCCCTGATGTTTCTGGATGCAACAGAGGCCTAGAAGTGTGCAGTAGGGACTCTGGAGGGTGTTGGACATCAGGGGGGACAGTGACAGTGGTTATGGTATGAAGAGGGCTCAGATTTCTTGCATTGGCACACACGAGAAGCCAAAACGCCATTATAGATAATTGCAGCCATATTAAAATTGAGGCCTAACGTTGCACCGCAACTAGGGCTGCTGCCCAAGCCACACTCACATGGAAATATGCGTATTGTGAGAAACTGAAGGTGTCTCACCCGCTAGTCCCCGCTGATCTGTCCTTCAGATGGCCAGGACATGGCCATTGCTTTTGGATCCAGTTCCTAAGGGTGGACCAGTGTGGGAGGATCACCTGGGTGAGGGATCATCAGGGAGGGGGAGTGGACCATCAGATGGTGAGACACGGTATCCCCTTCCCTGTAACACCATTACCCCATCCTAACAGGTAGGATATTTAGAAACTCAACCCCCACCCGCCTTTTCCAAAACAAACACTTTCTCACAGACAGCTCACTGTGAGAGAAAACAGACTAACACGTGAGCCGTAAACCTGACATGTCCCAATACAATGGTCAGGCAGGGTCATGCAATTACTGATCATTACACACACACTTGACTTCCATCACACCTCCCCACATCGATAAAAGGCAGAGCACGAAAGCACACTGTGAGCAAGGCAAAGCACACGAGGAAGCAGCAGTTCCAACATGGCAGTTTAATACAAGAAAAATGACGGCAAGACCGAAGAGGGTTACAAGAAGGGAAATGCCCTTGACCTTTTATGAGAAAGACTGTTACTTTCATGAGCCCTGGCGAACAAGAAACGTAAGACCCGAAATCAAAGCTTAAGAAACCTGCATTGTGTGTTAGAGGTACTCGAGGCTCTCCTGTGTCGATAGTCAAGGTGGATAGGATTGTTTGCTGCAGTGATGCTGTCCTTGGCTCCGACAACAAAGCAGCGTCATTAAAGTCAGCACAGCTGGTGAGTTGGGGAGACTGATATCAGACCGGTCTGTGTTGAAGCCAAGGTTGCAAGCAGAAACATTGTATAGTGAAAACTGAAGACAACAGTGTTTGAAGCATATGTGGCAAGCGACGCGAACATGGTTAAACAGCAGATGAGTGATTGAACTTTGAAGCCAAGATACAATACCGTAGACAGAGTGGTGCGGCACCACGTGGGTGATCTTTCAAAAGCCTCTGTTAGGTATCCGACTGAGAGGTAACAAATGTTACAAGAAAAGGAATTATGAAATCAAAGTGGTCCTGCAACAGGTCAAGCAAAATCCTGGCACATTTGAAAGTCTTTGCTAGTAAGAATATAAAGAAAGTGAATTAAGTTTGTCCGAGCACGGTGGAGGGAGATCAGCTAAGAGCTTTTTGTTAACGCAAGTTTGTGTTAAGGTTTTACATGTGAAATTGAAATTGGTCCGAACACGGCTGAGGGAGACTAATTGTGTGAAAAAGGATCTGAGCCCTGCTGAGGGGGATCCGGGGTGAACTGTGAGTCAACCGAGAAAGAATATCGTATGAACATTGTAGAAAGAGGATGTGAGCCCGGATGAGGGGGATCCAAGGTGAAGAACTTTGTGTTAAAGGGATCTGAGCCCGGGTGAGGGGGATCCGTGGTGAATGGTGAATCGCCTAAGAAATTGAGTAATTGTGAAATCTAAAAGAGGAAAAGAGCTTTTTGTTTATTTGTCGCATCAGGCCCTCTGAACAAAGAGACTTTGAAAGACAAAGAGATTTGGGCACAGAAGGCCCTGATGCTAATGATTGAACTGTATCCTTGTGCTAGAGATGCCAGAGACTGTGCTGCGCTCGAGTCAACTGCCTTACCCGTGCTGAAAACGTACAGCAGGGAGGCTAACGGCCTGAACATCCTGATTTATCATTTTGTGAACACTGCTTTCTTTTTGTAACATTATTTTCCACCCTATTTGTATTTAGAGGTATGGAAATGCAATAGGTGTATTAGTATAGGACCTTTAATTTTCACAAGACACCACTAGGACTGAGTTATTATTATTTGATGGTCATAGCTTGCTCCCATCTACAGATTAATGATTAGTTTAGGCATTTTTCAACCCTTGTTTTGCAAGTTCAATAAACATCCTTGAACTGTGATCACTTGTGTCTGCCTTACTGTTGATATCATGCCTTCCTTACAGTATGCATGAGAAATGAGAAATAGATTGTAAAATGGGACCCTGTGAGATAAACCAGGGCTACAGAGAATCATACAGCCATCATTGTCTTATGTTGCGAGCATCCGTATCCCAGAAAGAATGTGCCCTGCAAATCCACGAGGAGGTTGAGAGCTCTCTGTGAACAGCAATCCCACAAGAAGGAGGGCACAAGCCTCTGACCCTCCATGTCCCAGCTCTAAGTGATAGCCCTTTGAGGCCCCAACCCAAGACCCCCAGCATTCCAAGGCACCGCTCAATCCCAGACCGCGGACCATAAAGCTGTTAAAACCCCAATAGATCAGGACAGAACTAAAACCAGGGATAAGTTGCCTTCACCATAGTTCACGTGATTTGTGTGGCGAGGCGCCAGGAGGGATAAAACCACATAGCAAAAGCAAGGGTGGGAAACCTTGGTGGGGTGCCACCTTGTCTGAAATCGAACCATAATTCGTCAGAAGCGATCCCCTCAGGCCTTGTCTGCAGTACCAGGTGCACGCCAGGATAGAGATAGAGCCAATTAGACGCTGCCTTGTACCGTGTGACGTGTGAAGAAAAGCCCACGTGGAAGAAGGTGGACAGAAGAGGCTGGGACCAATGGCCTGGCGTCCCCTGTGGAGCAGGCATCTATGTACAGGGTCTCGACCAACCAGCCATGTGGATTTGTACATTATGTTATAATGCCTTTCTAATGTCTTGTTTGTGCCAATTTTGCCAGAACGTTCCGTGGCATCAGAGTGCTTTGCTGGAGCGTCTTCTATTTTTGTGGAAATAAAACTTTGTTCTCATTGCAAGAGGTGTGCAGGCCCTTTTTCCCCAGTGGGTTCTATTTTTTCTGGTGTGAGCGTTGAGGGGTTTCTCTTCAGGGGGATAACTTCCATGGCTCCTGCACATTAGAGCTGGTTGGTGGCCGTAGACCTCAGCTCATATTGGAACAATCCTTCATCTATTAATGGTAAACCACAGTCCGTAGTGAAGCACGCGTCTGTTATTCATTCACTCGCCCGGACGGCGGCTTCCTGACTAAAATTATCAACGGGACCATCGTGTCTATTATGTAAGCTGGACTTTGGAATGGAAGAGTTGCTGGACAATGTGTTGCCTCTGTGTGCACGTGCAGTGTATCTGAAGTTCAGAATAAATACTCTGAGTGAGGCTAAATTCACATGTGCCTCTGGGAAGGATCAAGTAGTAGCCTCTGTCCTGTGTGCGGTGGGGGGGAGAGGGACAGTCATTCATTTTTTTTTGAGGATCCGGTATTTAAAGCCGTGCCTCAACACCCCCAATGTCCGCAGGCTTGATCATGCTATGAGTATGTGTAAATCAACTCAGAACCTTAACAAAGTGTATCTTGTGGTAACATGCATCCATCGTGCATGGCGAAGTAGATGTTTTCTGATGAAGCATTTAGCAGCGATCAATGTGCCCAGCTGTTTTATTCATTTAATTGTTGTTAACACAGACGTGTTGTGATATCAAGGATGTTGTAGTATAGTGCTGTGCATTTTAATGTCCTAATATTTTCTTTTATTTCATGAATTGTGTTTTACTGTGCCTGATGCCTTATGTGGAATTGACTGCAAAAGGCAGGAATTGGAATCATACTGAGCAAGGGTGGAAAGCTGACGAGTTAAGCTCTCCCCTCTGACATTTGACTCGCCTGCACTTTGCAATCTGAAATCCTATGTCATTATATCGAAATATTTTATATTGAATAAACGTATCTCGAATATTTTATATTGAAAACCTTTAAGGTGATTGCACTTTTCTTTTTTAGGCCTCCCCCCACCAAAACCCCCTATTTCCAACCCCTAAAAACCCACCTGACAGATTCCCAAAAATATTTAACCCTTTACCTCAACCCTAAATGCATTCAATATAAAGGTTTTCAATGTAAAAAATTAAATATATGGGCATTCTATATAAAAAAAAATCGATATATACACTGTATACCTACTAACTTTGCCCTTTCTCACTCCAAGGTCAGTCGATTAACTACATTTACATTTGGCGATAATTTGGCTTGTTACTTCAGTGCTTACTAGCAGGAGTGGACTGGCACGAGTTACTAGCAGGAGGGGACTGGCCTAAGCTACTTCAGTGCTTACTAGCAGGAGGGGACTGGCACGAGTTACTAGCAGGAGGGGACTGGCCTAAGTTACTTCAGTGCTTACTAGCAGGAGTGGACTGGCACGAGTTACTAGCAGGAGGGGACTGGCACGAGTTACTAGCAGGAGGGGACTGGCCTAAGCTACTTCAGTGCTTACTAGCAGGAGGGGACTGGCACGAGTTACTAGCAGGAGGGGACTGGCCTAAGCTACTTCAGTGCTTACTAGCAGGAGGGGACTGGCACGAGTTACTAGCAGGAGGGGACTGGCCTAAGTTACTTCAGTGCTTACTAGCAGGAGTGGACTGGCACGAGTTACTAGCAGGAGGGGACTGGCACGAGTTACTAGCAGGAGGGGACTGACCTAAGTTACTTCAGTGCTTACTAGCAGGAGTGGACTGGCACGAGTTACTAGCAGGAGGGGACTGGCACGAGTTACTAGCAGGAGGGGACTGGCCTAAGCTACTTCAGTGCTTACTAGCAGGAGGGGACTGGCACGAGTTACTAGCAGGAGGGGACTGGCCTAAGTTACTTCAGTGCTTACTAGCAGGAGTGGACTGGCACGAGTTACTAGCAGGAGGGGACTGGCACGAGTTACTAGCAGGAGGGGACTGACCTAAGTTACTTCAGTGCTTACTAGCAGGAGTGGACTGGCACGAGTTACTAGCAGGAGGGGACTGGCCTAAGTTACTTCAGTGCTTACTAGCAGGAGTGGACTGGCACTAGTTACTAGCAGGAGGGGACTGGCCTAAATTACTTCAGTGCTTACTAGCAGGAGTGGACTGGCACTAGTCTGCAGCTACAGTAGGTGAGTGAAAATGAGTAGGCGCTTTTCTGGAAAACTCAACACCTCTCTTGATCAAAGCACACTTATTGTTGACCTGTTTCATGCTTGCATTTATCTCTAGCCTGCCCAAAGTAAGCCTGCCTGCTTCCTCCCGGGCATAGTACAGGCAAATGAAAGGCCAGGGTCAGGAATCATGCTATGCAAGGCAACCTCAAGAAATAAGGGGTCTCCTTGGATATTAGACCAGTGCGCGCTTAACAACCTCAAATGACGCAGCAGGACCGCAAGCACACTTCACTATTCTGAGATGAATACATTGACTGTTAAATTAAAGGTTGCTTGTTATCAGAGCATTTTGTTGAATTCAAAGTTCGCTGTTATCAGAGCATTTAAAAGCAGCAGGAATGCTTCCTGGCTGTGCAGTTAGGGCTGCAGGAAAAGTAGGTGGGACAAGCGCAGTACGTGAGAAAGTCAGCAGTAATTTGGACTTACGCGCAGAACACCCTGTTCTTTGCCTGAGGCACACTTGCATATGTCTCCAGCGGGGTCCCACTGGGATCGCCTGCTCTCTGGCAGGCATAGAAATTCACTATAGTCATTACACACCATGACACAAGTCCACTATGTGAGGGCAGCGCAGCATGCTAACATGTTCATGACAGACCTTGAAGAACTCACCCACGAACTACAGGCCCATTACGACTGTCCCCTTCCTCCTAAAAATAATAGAGTAGTATACCTCCAAATCCAACAACATTTGGAAGACAATAACCTTCTAGGTCTGCGACAATATGGCTTTAGACCCAGGCATGGGACGGAAACAGCCTTCCTGGATCTAAAAATCCAAATGGACTAAGCCAAAGACAAGGGCAATCTGGCCATTCTGCTCCTGTTAGATCTGTTCGCAGCCTTCGACCACCAAATACTCACCAAACACCTCTCATCGGCTGCTGCATTCTCCCAGGATGCCACCAATGGATCCGGCCCTTCCTATAGGACAGAACAACCAGGGTCCTTGCCCTTTCAGGCGGCGCTGCGGCGGACCCGGTACCGATTCAATGTGGAGTCCCCTAAGGTTCATGCATCTCTCCCACACTTTACAACATCTTCACCAAGCTCCTATTCGACCGCCTAGATGACCTGGGTGTTACATATACTAACTATGCCGACGACACCCAGGTCCTCATTGCGCTCACAGGGAGCTATGAGGAGGATGCTGCTAAATTAAATGAGATTTACCTTGAAATCCAAGCATGGATGGCCACTCATAGCCTCTGCTTAAACGACAACAAGACAGAACTGCTGATAGTTGGCTCAAAGGCCCGTCTCAATAAACTTTACCCTAGATACCAATCCTTCGTCATCGATGGCAACATCATAAAAGTATCTAAAGAAGTCAAAACACTAGGTGTAGATCTTGACTCCACTCTCTCCCTCAAAAAACGTATTAACGCCACCATCTCCTCCACTGCCTACACTAAAAAACGTATCAACGCCTGCAAACCCTTCTTATCCACCAACAGCCGCCTCACACTAGCCAGAGCCCTCATACTGTCCAAACTGGACTATTGTAACACTCTCTTCCTAGGTTCCACGAACTACAACCTAAACAGACTACAGATACTCCAAAACAAAGCCCTTAGATGCGCCCTCAACCTCCCAAGCAAGGCCCACATCTCAGCTGCCAGGAAGGAAGTCCATTGGCTCCCTATCCGAGTGAGAATTAAAGTATGTGCATTGGTAATCACTCACAAATGCCTCTACCTGACAGCCCCTCGCTACTTGTCGGACACATTTACAAGACAGAACTCTTCTAGACCAACCAGATCCCCATAACTACATCAACTCAATGTCCAAAGGTTCAACTTGAAAACAGCTGGGGGAGCTAGCTTTCCCGTACTAGCAGCCAAATCCTGAAATGCACTACCTATGACAGTTAGAGCTGACCCATCATTCTGGTCGTTCGAACCAAGATAAAGGACCTTCTCGCATCTCAACAATAGCCTGTTAATTGCACTTAGCCTAATCCGGCGCCTTACGCTTTTTTACATTAAGCTCCCATGTTCCCATGATTAATGATTTGAGATGTATACCACGGTAGCTAGGTTTTGTTTCTTCACAGGCCACTTTTGTAACCTGGTCCCTTATACTAACTTTTACTATGTAGCATCCTTTGTTATATCCTTTATGTGCAACTTATGTAACTCTGCCATTCCTAAGACAACGTGCCCAGTTACCTTAAGGTTTGGCGCGCTTTACAAATAAACAAACAAAAAAAAACGAAACTAAGAGTTCTTACAACAATCACAAAAACTAACTACCTACCGGGGATACAATGATCACATTATCTTCATTCGGACAGTAGCCAAAATTCTCCTAAAGAAAGCCGTCAATGGCTGAATGGCGCCCACCACTGCAACAAAGTCACCAAGGTACCCTATAAAAGAGCTCTCTAGATGTACACAAGAACCCCAGCGAGGGACCATAGACCTGCACAAGACAAGTTTCCCTACATATGTTCCAGCAGGGAGAGAAGAGACAACCCGCCAAACCCTGGGCAACTTTCTGGGAAAAAGGGCGACTCAGTCAAACACATGGACATATCATTTGATGGTGGGTTTTCAACACCAGAGACGACCTGCTACGCAACAGAGGCAGTACAGGACCTCCCCCTGGCTGGTCACTTGTGGTCCAGCACTAACACCCTTGAATAGAACTGTTGAGGACAATACTCATGCACACAAGAAACTAACCAATCAGCACAGTCCCTGAGCACTGGTGCATTGCCACTAGATAACGAACAAGTAAGACTGGGGAAATACGTATGTCCCAGATCTACCATAACTACGATGCAGAACAGAAGAACACCAATGCCAGGGACAAACGCCTGCATGGGACTCACCGAATGTATGCACCGCCCACAGGGAAACTATGCAGGTGGGACGTGCCACGAGGTGTGTAAAAGCGTGACCCTACCTAGATACTCCATCTCCAACAAGGAAACACCAGCGCGCCACCACCTCAGACAGTGTGAGCACACACAGCAGGACCACCTCCAGTGCTTTCAGTTGGCCAGGGCCTGCCCGGCAGTCTCCAAAAAGTGAGGCTGAGTCGGGGCTCTCCGGTCCCACCACTTGACAGCCGGTCATTGTCCCGCCACGGCTGCAGTTGCGACGGGAGACAAGCCAGCCATCAACAAGGCAGGCAGCTGTGACTGACAGAAGTGCAGGGCAGTCACGGCTTCGCTCAAAAGTGTTTGCATGCATCTGGGGCTGGCTGGCATAGGCTGAGTAGTGGGGGCCCCCCGTCGCTCTTATTCCTATTACCCTATTCCCCCGAAAGAATAGTACAGACAGGTTTTTGTTTGTGGAAAAATTATAGGCCGTAGGCTTGTTTATTTTCTACAGAAAATAACACCAAATAATAATCATAACAAACACAGAATAACACCAACTCGCTTTTTGGGCACTTCGTGTCCAGGGGTTGTAGATGCCCAGCCTTCTCCTCGGCTCGTCTTAGTTACCCTGGGGCATCCGTTCCTGGACACGTGCCGCCGCCTACGACTTTCTTCTACCGTGTACCGAAGAAAGTACTCGGCGTTCCTGTTCCTTGTTCTGTCTCCTTTCCTTGCCTTTTTTCTGCTGGGTGGGTTGGGTGGCAAAACGTTTCCTTCTCCCCCTTTTTCCAGGCCTTAGGAGCTTACCCGAGTGAGGTGAGCTCCTTGCCTGGTTGTGCCCATCCTGCATTTCCTTGGGGTACTTATACCCCCCTGGCCCTTTGTTGTCCCTCTGGGGGGGGCTGGACTTCCTCCTGCCCCCCTGTTGCTTTCCTCACACCTTTCCCCCATCCGTGTGGGGTTTCCCTAGCAACGCTGAGGGTGGGGGCGCCGCTTGGCTGACCCTCCCCTTGTATTTCGCGCCGTTCTGTTTCCCCCACCCTGCGCCTAACCCCCCAGGCCCTCCATCGTGCCGTACTTTGTACTGCATGGGGCCTGGGGCATAGGCTGAGTAGTGGGGGCCCCCCGTCGCTCTTATTCCTATTACCCTATTCCCCCGAAAGAATAGTACAGACAGGTTTTTGTTTGTGGAAAAAATTATAGGCCGTAGGCTTGTTTATTTTCTACAGAAAATAACACCAAATAATAATCATAACAAACACAGAATAACACCAACTCGCTTTTTGGGCACTTCGTGTCCAGGGGTTGTAGATGCCCAGCCTTCTCCTCGGCTCGTCTTAGTTACCCTGGGGCATCCGTTCCTGGACACGTGCCGCCACACCTGAGTGGGTGCCGCCTCGGCCGCGATCAGGTCCCCCCAAAAACGCGCTCCTAACTGCATCCTCGTGCTGCTAAGGCTCTGAGAATATTATCTGAAAATTGTCCCATCCCTTAGCTGGATAGTTGTATGCCGTCTTGGTGGCGCCTCTCCGGAATGTTCTGTGATAAGCCATGCTTTATAAACTGGGGCCCTGTACTCCTACGATAACTTTCCACTGCCTTGTTTAGCTTTTTCCTTGTAGTTTCAATGGCCTGCATCCTGCGCGCCCCGTACCAGACCCTGCGTGTAAATATCTCCGAAAATTTGGTTTCCCACCAGCAATGAGCTATAGCCCTTGATGACTCGCACATGTTGCGCATCCATCCGCCCCTATCTGTTTTGGCCAGGTCACTACCCCCAAGGTGGATTACCTCAACCCCCCCAACTTTCTTTGCGCCTTTCGCTCCCAGGCCTCTTGCCCATGCTGAAGTGGCTTGCCCCTGTTCAGAACGGGTGGGTCCCAAATTCCGCTGCATCCCACCCTGCTCTTGCAATCTTGCCCAACCCTTCATTGCATTCCTTATCCGTGTGCTATTTGTTGGGTCCGTCACCCCGGCCACCTTTGTGGTATATGCGACCGCAGACAAATGTGCTGCTGCCCATCTTTTCCTTATACCCTGGGCAAATGCTTTTTTAACATCAATCGCCCCTGTTGGCAATTGACATTTTACCTACGTCCTGTCCTGTTTCCGCTATCACCTATTTACCTGCTTTTTGTACTGCCTACCCATTTTGTACGTTCCTGTCCTGATTCTCTTTGACTCGCCCTGGTTCCTTTGGTTTTACCTATTTCTCGGACCTCTTTGTTGCTATTTCCGCTTCTCCTCCCGTGGCACCCATGCCTTTTCGGGTGTGGGCGTTAATTTCCTGCCATACATGTGGCCATCTTTTTCCTTTTCCAGTCAGCCTTATGGCTAACCTCTTAATTATTTCCGGAGCTTTATTCGTGGAACCCATGCCTTTTCCCGGTGTGGGTGTTATTTTCCTGCCATCTACGCGGCCATATTCTCCTTTTCCCGATGCTTTATTCGTGTAAGCTTAATGGACACTTTGGCATTTCCCCTTTCCTGCCCTTCCTCTTGTGCTCCATGCTCCCAGCTATGCTTTTCCCGCTATCTCCCCTGCCACCCCTTTTGCACCGTTGGTGGTCTGTTACTTTGCTACTCTGCCGTCCTCTTTGTGTCCCCTATTGACTGCCCCACAGGTTCTGTTCCCCTGACCTCAAATGATTCCTTGTCGTTATTATCGTATCCTGATGTTTGTACCTGTCTTTGCTTTTATCATTATTTTCCCATCATGCCCAAATGTTTTGTAGACCTTTAAGACTCTCTGTTGGTATGTTACAAGTGACACCCCGTCTTCTGGGTATTTCTGCAATATAACAATGTACAATCTTTGGAAAGCCACCATCCCCTTATAAAAGGGGTCCTTGCTACTGGTGCCCTTTTAATAATCCCTTCTCATCCTCCTTCATGTCCTCTACTGATACGTTTTGACCTCTCTTTTGACAACTCATTAATGAAAAAATATCAATGCATTTTTTTTACACCATGTTTTCTCCTTCACTTTCTCATCCATATACCATGATTGCGCCTTCATGGACCGGCCTTGGGCGTCCTTAACGACTGAGGGCCTGCCATATTTCGCCATTACTGCTTCTGCCCCTTGTATTGCTACAGTGGTGACCCCTCCCGGTGTCACCGGTAAGCTGGTGGTCGTTCCCTGGTGAATAGACCCTGGCGTACTTCCTTGTGCCACCCTCTGTCGTATGGGAACCCCGTTGCGCACTGGTCCAGGCCCCCCTGCCCATCGCCTGCACTTCCTACCCTTGCCCTTTTCTGTTCGTTATTGCTCACTACTCCCTTCCTATTCACTCATGCCTTTAAATGGCCCCCCTCTTTACCTTCGCTACTTTTCGTCTCTGAAGACGTTACCCCTTGCTTTTCCCTGTGCCTCTTGTGCTTCTTAACCTTCCCTCCATGGGTTCTGGGCGACTTACCCTGAGCCGTGCTGCATGCTTTTAACCTTTTTACCAATTTTCCCCCCAACTCTGTTAACTCTTTTCACCGTACCTTTCCTTTGCCTCCTCAACGGCGCCTCCGGCTGCTCCTGTGCCCCTCTTGGGTCTTCACTCGGCCTCCTTTGGCCTTGTGGTATTCCTCTTTGCTGCTGCTGGACTCGTTTAGCAGCAAAGGCGACCTTGCCCTTGCCCTTGCCTTTTCATCCTTATTCATTACATCCAGCACCCATTGTGCTCCATGCTCCAAGGTTCTGGGCGACTTACCCTGAGCCGTGCTGCATGCCTTTCACCTTTTTACCATTTTTCCCCCAACTCTGTTATCCCTTTTCACCGTATCTTTCCTTTGCCTCCTCTACGGCGCCTCCGGCTGCTCCTGTGCCCCTCTTGGGTCTTCTCTCGACCTCCTTTGGCCTTGTGGTATTCCTCTTCGCTGCAGCTGGACTCCTCTAGCAGCAAAGGCGACCTTGCCCTTGCCTTTTCATCCTTATTCATTACATCAAGCACCCATTGTGCTCCATGCTCCAAGGTTCTGGGCGACTTACCCTGAGCCGTGCTGCATGCCTTTAACCTTTTCACCATTTTTTCCCCAACTCTGTTATCCCTTTTAACAATACCTTTCCTTTGACTCCTCAACGGCGCCTCCGGCTGCTCCTGTGCCCCTCTTGGGTCTAGCATGTTCTTCTCTGGCTTCTGCGACTCTTCCGCCACTTCTCTTGCCCTCTTCTGTCCTTGGGGTACCGCGGCTTCCTCGTTGCTGTCCGTGGAATCCTCTAGCAGCAGGGGCGACATTGCCCTAGCCCTTTCTTCCTTTTGCATCACATCCAGCACCCATTTGGCCCCATGGTCTTTTTCTGCCTTTTTGGCCCATGGGCTGAATTCTTGCGCTCTTCTTGTTCTTTCTTCCGTCATTCCCGACTTTTGCCTCTTCTGGCTTTCCTGTAGACTTGCCTTCGCTCGCCTTGTTCCTCCTGTATTGCTTCACCGGGCCCCTGTGTCGCCCCGAAGTCTGGAAGCGGAATAGCCGATTAATTATACCAAATCCTTGAATGCCATATGGGCACGTGTGCTGCCTTCCATTCCCCAATCGCACCCTTTCCGTTGCTTACTAGACGGCATCCGCCTTGCTGACTGTTCCTCATGCCCTCCACCAGGTTCACAAACCTGCTGCTCGAGCTAACGGCCATAACCACTACAAACGCCCCCCAAAGTATTCCCAGCGCATGCTCCAACTGCTGAACCGGCTCCTTACCGACCGCCCTTTCATGGCTGCTGCGAAGTTCCCATGCGCTGAATTCCTGCGCTCTTCTTATTTTTTCTTCCATCCTTCTCAACTTTTTGCCTCTTCGGGTTTATTTGCGCCTAGTTTCCTGTGCTGCCTGCTCTGCCCGATCGTTCCAGTTAATCCGCTTCTTATTGCCCCACCAGCCTGTTCTCCCTGCTGTTGTCCCAGCACGTGCTGTTTGTTGCAAAATAAATGTTACTTGTGTAACTGAGATTTCGCCGAAAACTGTTTTTTTTTTTTTTTTTTTAAACAAAACACTTTTCGATGTCAGCAGTTGGAGGGTTGGCGCGAACCCCCCACCTTCGAGCTGTGAGCCTCAAACCCTTCTTGACTGTTCCACCGCGACTGGCAGTATGTACTGCCGCTTTAAGGCCTCTGATGCGTGTCCTTCGCCCCGCCCCCTAGGCGCGGTGTTTCTCCTGTAACTTCCGCGGCTGTCTCGGGCGCCTGCTTCAGCTCTCCGGCTCTCGGTGACGTGTTGTCCGGCTTCTC
This sequence comes from Ambystoma mexicanum, assembly GCF_040938575.1. Taxonomy (NCBI): domain Eukaryota; kingdom Metazoa; phylum Chordata; class Amphibia; order Caudata; family Ambystomatidae; genus Ambystoma; species Ambystoma mexicanum. The sequence goes on from NC_090937.1 coordinate 1,641,659,669, forward strand.
CCGCTCCGTCCACCGCCTTCGCTGCCTGGTCTTCCCTGATGGCTGGGATCTTCGCTGCCTGGTCTTCCCTGATGGCCGCGGTCTTCTTTCTTCTCCCGTACCTACGCCTGGATGCAGCTCCGGCTTCCCAGGTACGAAGCCGTTGGTGCAGCTTCTCGCCTTCCGGGGTCTCGATCTTCGCCGATGGATGCGCCGCCAAGTCGAGGTGGGTCCTCCTTCTTCCGCTCCTCCTACGTTCTTCTGTCCTTCCCGCCACTTAAGCCCGCAGAGGCGAAATTGACTAGGGAACCGACGACCACGATCCGGAACAACTAACGCCTAAGCCCGCAGAGGCAAAACGTTTCCTTCTCCCCCTTTTCCAGGCCCTTGGAGCTTACCCGAGTGAGGTGAGCTCCTTGCCTGGTTGTGCCCATCCTGCATTTCCTTGGGGTACTTATACCCCCCTGGCCCTTTGTTGTCCCTCTGGGGGGGCTGGACTTCCTCCTGCCCCCCTGTTGCTTTCCTCACACCTTTCCCCCATCCGTGTGGGGTTTCCCTAGCAACGCTGAGGGTGGGGGCGCCGCTTGGCTGCCCCTCCCCTTGTATTTCGCACCTTTCTGTTTCCCCCACCCTGCGCCTAACCCCCCAGGCCCTCCATCGTGCTGTACTTTGTACTGCACGGGGCCTGGGGCACTTTTGTTAGTCACAGCTCAGCGTCCTCACCACCATTAACACACCTTTGTCTCCACTCGTTAACAGTAAGAGGCACAACCTGAGTGGAGACAAAAGGGTGTTAATGTGTGACCCATTAACCGCATGACGGGACTCCAGGGGAAGGCAGCACTCGGCAGGAGAGGGACACAATGCGGGGACAGGGGAGGCAGTGACAGAGACAGAAGTCAGAATAAGTACAGTCACGAGGGACAGGTGAGGGAATGCGGGGAGGCGGGAGGCCTTTGAGGGGACAGAGAAGAAGGAAGGAAGGAAGGAAGGAAGGAAGGAAGGAAGGAAGGAAGGAAGGAAGGAAGGAAGGAAGGAAGGAAGGAAGGAAGGAAGGAAGGAAGGAAGGAAGGAAGGAAGGAAGGAAGGAAGGAAGGAAGGAAGGAAGGAAGGAAGGAAGGAAGGAAGGAAGGAAGGAAGGAAGGAAGGAAGGAAGGAAGGAAGGAAGGAAGGAAGGAAGGAAGGAAGGAAGGAAGGAAGGAAGGAAGGAAGGAAGGAAGGAAGGAAGGAAGGAAGGACTATATTAGGGGCCGTTATAGAATTTGCATAAACAGAACAGAGCTGAGAACGGACGCAGAGAACAACTTTGGCCTATCAGTGGAACCCAAACACACACACCTCCCCTGCTCCCACCCTCTCTTCCTCAAACGCTCATAACCGTCTCTTATTTCTTACACAATACACCTCCCCAGTGCATTTAAAGACAGAACCATTTGTAAACTTTTCTGTTTGCTTGTTGGTTGTGGGGGGATATGAGAGACCCCGATAGTGAGCTTTCGTAGCCAACATCTTCCACCTGTCACCTTAGCCTGTCGGCAGCACACCCATGTTCAGGCGCTGGGCTCTGCAACCATGCTATGGCCGCATTGTGAAATGGTAGTGGTATACCATTTTTTTTATGTTGAGCCCACTGAGAAAATGGTTGTTGGTAGGTCCCCCTCCCCGAATGCAAGGACTGCTTGTATTTTATATTAAAAGCAGTCAACTTTCTCTCTTTTTAAAAAGCCTCTCCCTCAACAATGCAATTAAATGATTTGCCCAGGACCACACGTTTGGGTTGTACCAGCAGTGTTGCAGTATGCGCTTAGTTATGTAGACGAGACTACCCCTATTCATTTATACATGCTCTTATTTAGGCCACGCCTTCAGATTCTAGGCCACGCCCACCAGGCAAGCCACGCCCCCAAATGAGTCCCCCCCCCCCTCAATTTCTTACCCCACTTAAAGCACTGACCAGCTCTCAGCCACAGCTGGAGGGCACTACTGTTCAGATCGCCCAATGGCTGAGCACACAAGACGTCAGCAAAGGCAATCGAGGGAGTCTAAGCTCAGACAGTGTTCAGCCTGAGATAGGCCTGATCACTTCAACACTCAGGCGCAGATCAGGTGTTGTGTGTGTGGCAGATTGGACAGGCCTCAGGGAGCCTTCATTTAGCAGCTGGAACACTCGGGTAAGTAACATTGTGCAGTCACCATTTAACCTCCAGGAACGCATTCTCTAGTGTTGGAAAAGGAGCTTACAATGCACAGGCCAACGCTGCCCAGAGCTTGAAAAACAAGTGTTTACCTCTGACTTAACGCATTGCATGCAGAGTGGGGGCAGCCGGGCATTCTTAAACTTCATTGGACTATGAATCACTGCATTCCATTATATGGGTGAGGCTGCTAACATTTTCCTCTGGCTGAGGATGGGTGCATTTCTAAGCACCCTTATGTTTATGTTTATTAGGTTTATATAGCGCTTTAATACAAAGCGCTTACCTTATCAACCTATATAGACTCTGAAGCGAACATAAAGGAGCAGAGCCTGCTTCTAGATTGTGTGTTTTCAATTGTTTCATTTCAAGATGGTTTTATAATAACATGAATTCTGGGCATGCCCGACCATACTGAGTCCCACACTGGGGTTGCCCGGGCATGCCATCTGCGCATGCCCGACCATACTGAGTCCCACTCTGGGGTTGCCCGGGCATGCCATCTGCGCATGCCCGACCATACTGAGTCCCACTCTGGGGTTTCCCGGGCATGCCATCTGCGCATGCCCGACCATACTGAGTCCCACTCTGGGGTTGCCCGGGCATGCCATGCCCACTAGACACCTTTATGAATGCTGGTTATTTCAAGACAACTCATTGGCTGAATAGGCATCTTGCCCGAGAGACAGCCCTGGGTCATGTCCTAGACAACTCCAAGACAGCCATTGTTTTGAGCGGGCAAGGCCTACAGCCATGAAAAGCGGACAATTAGCCTGTGCACCCCTCCGGCAGTCACCTCTGTATGGCCATGCCAACCAACCTCCGAACACAGCAGGTGTGTCCACGAGGTGTGGCCTGCAAACGTGCCCAGTGGACTCAGTGCCCATGTACCCTGGCTGATCCGGGACTAGAATGTTCCTAATGGCCTCGGACCACTCCAAGTATCCACTTTATACCAGACCTAGTATTCGCCATGCTCCTTGCACCTCCAAGCCACACGCTTTGCACACTGTGCATTCATGAGGTTCATGCACAGTTTACACTGTTGGCACAAGGCTGAAGGCCATCTCACAGGCCCTCCAATTTGGGCTGGTGTGCCCCACAGAGACACAGCTCAGGGCCAGCGGGCAGCTCCATACCGGGCTCAGACCCGTTCTGGGGCGCATAGGCCGCAAGGCAGGTCAAGACAGAACTGTCTCTACTCTAGCTCATGCCCCACAGGCACCGGGCTCAGACTGAGGGCCTAGTGAGAATGACATGAGACATGCAAGTCCCAATGCAGGTACACGGCACACAGGTGCCACCGATCACTGTGACCCAGCCTGGGATCCTGACCAAGCACACAAGCCGAGCTCAGAGCCAGGAACTAGACCCATAGGCCGCTTGGCCAAAACAGTACTTTTTTTTCTTTTTGGGGACATGTCCCAGCCCTCTGGCGACCCTCACCTCCTGGCGATGGGACCCAGACAGGGCAACAACACGTAAGTCTTTGGTATCTTCATGGTTGGTTCCACAGATCCACCACGAAACACTTCATGCCACAATGAAAGGCCTTTTTCATGCGGCTCCGACCAATCAGAATGACTCTCTTTCAAGTAGGCAATCGTGTTGCTGCTTACTGAAATATGTGGAGCCTGCTGCGTCCATGGATCCCAGTGGGCCAATCAAGACTCGCCAACTTGTCTTTGAGGGTCAGCGTCCATGTCAGTGAGCTCAAAATATACATAATTGGGTTTTGGCCACTTTGGGGGTTTTATTTTTGAAAAACATTGCATGGGTTTTAATAAAAACCAATCAAAGGATATAAATGGGCCGGGGACCAGCTTGTCGCATAAGTTTGGTGCAGATCTGTGCAGTGATTTTTGCTGAAGAAGGTGGCCTGTGGGAACTGGCCTGGGAAAAACAAGCATTGGGACCCCCAGCGCCTTTCACATCCTACCCCTGAAAAAAAACACAAAACCTTCCAGAACAATGCCTGAGTTGCATTTTTATTGGGAGTTAGGGGGTTTTGCGCAGTCTTTTGAAAAGGCGTTAAAGTTATAAGCAACTGACTTCTTCTTATGGGGAGTACAACCTAACTGTTGTGGTGCGCCCCCTGCACACACAGGTGTCCGTGAGCCCCCTCCCTCTACAGACCTCACTCAGACATGTCCGTGTGGTTCGGGCTCCCCGGTCGCTCGTAGCGGCCGGGATCGCCCCCTTTATTTATACTACACGCGGCGGAGTTCAGCGTCACTCTGCCACGTGAGTTCACCCCTTAAAGGGGCAACATCACACTAACCAGAAGTATCACTGACTCTAATGCGCCATCCCAGTAATGCGGAGCAGGACATTTCGGCGCGGGCCGATTTGGCACAGCCGGTTCGGCACAGGAGACGGATCGGCGCGGCCGGTTCGGCGCAGGAGCGGGTTTGGCGCGGCAGCCCGCGCCGAACTGGCCGCACATAAATGTCCTGCAAGTTCTTAATGGAGGCACCACAGCCACGCAGACTACACAGCCGGGCCTGCGAAGGTGTGGGCTGTGCTGCTCGGAGCAGACTGCTCCGAGCAGCACCGACCCCACCCTCGTGAGAAGGGCAGATCTAATCTGCCCTGTGCGCCGCACACCTGTGCACATCGCCTGCTGTTTAGGGAAACGTTCAGTGCAGTGCACTGAAAGTGCGAGTTTCAACTTCATCCCACACTATTTAAAAATGAAACCACTCTAGATCAGTTTTATTTTACAATAGTGTGGGATGAAGTTGAAACTCGCACGTTCAGTGCACTGCACTGAACGTTTCCCTAAACAGCAGGCGATGTGCACTAGTGTGCGGCGCGCCAAAACATCCCAGCGCCGAAACATCCCGTCGCCGAACTGGCCGCGCCGAACCGGCGGCGCCGAAACAGGGTGTACCGCAGTAATGATGAGCTCCACTACAAAATGAGGAAATGCTGCCATCTGCTGCCTGAAAAGAATATAGTCTAAGCCGTGCTTTCATTTTAGCAACACTAAAGTTATCCTGCCAAAAATGTGCACACAGTCACAACACAAACAGTTAGTGACGCCACGCTCGAAAGCACACATGCAGGTCGTGATGGGCATGCAAAGGAGGGGACATTAAAGGAAGCACACAAACTCCTGGCTCCCTCCTCGGACTATCCTAAGTCTTAATTGTGTTTCATTAATACTGACAGGTGCAAACACAACATGCGAGTCAGAGTTTTCAATGAGCCAGTTGACCCCATTTCACCAGACAAGCGCACACACACACACACGCAATCACACTATAACATATGTAAAACGTTTGCAAACACTACAGAGACACACAGCAAAATACAGGCACAGTAGCATGAAAAGAATAGCCTACACAAACACACACGCACGCGCAAACAAGTCTGGGTTGAAGCCCTATATGTTGACTGCAGGAACCAGGAAGCAAGAGAACGACACAAGAACCTGGCTGTGGTGTGTGGCTTTAAGGAGCACGTGACGGAGTGACGTAACTCCATTGCGTGGAATAAACGGGGCATTCCTGATACGGCACGCCAGTGCACAAGCGGAGCCCGGACAGCAAGCAACATCTCTTGTGTCCTCTGTGGGTCCGGGGCTGCCGTCGTACTAGGCCCACTAGGGGACCATGAAACAATGGTGACAAAGTGGTCATGGTTTTCTGAGGAGCACAGGGCCTGTAAGCTTCTTTGTAGACAAGCGGAGAGGAAGTGCGTGCCACTTACTCCTCTGATGATAAAATCTCCTTCTGCCGCACTATGACAGCCAATCATAAATCTGCAAAAAAAATCCTTTTTTAGTCAGAGTGTGGAGACAGCGGTAAGTCGACCCAAGCCCTTGTTTGACTTGGTTCACTCCTTCTCGTCTCCTTCTCGTCTCGCATGATTCCTTTACTTAAGAAGCCTTCTTTAGATCCCACTGTGCTTAGTAACCTCCGTCCTCTCTCTCTCCTTCCCTTTCTCATGAAGTTGTTTCACCCTTGCTTTCTTCTTTTCTGGAGTCTACTGGCTATTTTGATCCTGCTCAGTCTGGATTTCCACCGGGGATGGGCACTGAGTCAGTCCTGACATCTGTGCTGGACGATCTTGCTCGCCTGGTGGATCAGGGTGGTGTCGGTGCAGTGATACTGTTCGATCTTTCCGCTATGTTTGACACGGTTGACCATCCCACCCTGATCTCCTGGTTATCGGCGGCTGGCCTGTCTAGCCAAGTTCTGTCATGGTTCTCTGCTTTTTTGGCCGATCGCTCTCAGTCTGTGTCTCTCCCTCCTTTCCGCTCTAAACTGGTTCTACTATCCTGTAGCGTACCTCTGGGCTCTGCATTATCGCTGACGTTATTTAACATATACATCAGGCCACTTCTCCATCTAATTCCGTCACATGGGTTACATTCTACTCCTGTGCCGATGGCAAGCAGATCTTGGTTCGTCTTGATCTTACTCGACCTGATACTGCGGCTCGGCTTAGGTGTTGTCTTCAGGACCTCAGTGCCTGGATGGCGACTAATTGGCTTAAACTCACGGGTGACAAAACGGAGGTGCTGGTTGTTGGCACCTCCAACTCCTTTCCTTCTGGATGCCTGGGTTTTGGCCTAGTTCTCTGTACCCCTTTCCTATGCCCGCCCCACTGGTAAATAATCTGTGTGTAAAAATTGTTCCGTTGCTCTTTATGGAGGATCAGATTGCGTCAATTTGTAGGGCGGGCCACTTTAAATTAAAAATTCTGTGGAAAGTACTCCCTTTCATTCCAGCTCAGCTCCAAGCTTTGGTTGTAGCGGCTCTTGTGCTTAGTACAATGGATTACTGTAACCCGCTCTATCTCGGCCAACCTTGCTATCTCATACACCGGCTCCAGCTTCTTCAGAATGCCGCAGCCAGGTCGATTCTTCATCCTCCGATGAGGGCTTGCATGTCTCCTCTACTTCGACAGCTCCACTGGCTTCCCGTCGAGAAGAGTGTCCTTTTCAAATCCTTGTGTATTGTTCACCATGCTTTTTATGAAGTGTGGCCGAAGTATCTTCAGGTGAAGTTTGCTATGGATGTTCCTTCCTGTCTCCTCTGCTCTCAGTCTGCTCTTTTGGTTCATGCCCCTCGGTTTAGGCTTTCTCGTGTGGGCGGACGTGCGTTCTCCGTTGTGGCAGCTAAAGTCTGGAATGCCCTCCCTCATTTCTTGCAAGCCATCTCTCATCATTGAGCTTTTCGTCGGTCTCTTAAAACCATCAGTTGCTATTTGTTACTGTGCCGGTCTAGCGCCGTGATGCCTTATGGCGTACGTGTGCTTTATAAATGGTTTTAACATAACATAACAACGGCCCCTAGTGTTGGGCTATGAGGCGGTGATACTGGTAGTTGTTTACCAGCTGAAGAGCTGACTGGGGAGTCCATGTGCGCCTCCAAAACAAGTTTTTGGAGCATCCAGGGATACGTTGCACTTCCTGTGTTTTTCATTTCTTCTTCAGTGAAAAACACCCCCCAAAAAATGTTGGGCAAGTTCATTTCTACCTTCATCATATATTATCACGTTTGCCCTGTTGCTGTTGGGATTCACTACACTAGTGGCGGGACGTCCATAGGTAGCAATTCTGATGACTTATGGTCACAGGGCTGTCTGTGGCCCTCAGAGCAATACTGAAAGGCAACCAGGACAGCAGAGCCAACCACTAACGCCCATCGGTCATCAACTTTTAGTCCCGTCCCGTTGCACTCATTAACAAGTGATGTGGCCCCTGGACAGAAGTGGGGTGCCTGTGCGCCCAGTGGGAGTTGCCTGTAGTGTGAAGGGTGATGTCATGGATGGGGGTCAAGGAAATGTGGCTGTGGCCCCCGTGGCGGCTCCTCCAGGTGCACTAATGCCCCAGCAACAAGGGTTCCTCGCCCCAATACCGGAGTTTGATCTCTCTGGGGTCCCGTCCAGCCTGGGGACGAGGTGGATCCTGTGGATCGAACGCCTCAGGTTGTATTTCAAGGCCACAGGGGAGACGAATGATGAGGCCATGGTATCGACCCTCATTTATGTGGCAGGGCCGGCACTACACCAGATCTTCAAGACATTGTAGCTGGTTGATGATTCCTATGCTGCAGTGAAAAATTTGAACATTTCATGCCCCTCACTAATATGGACTATGAACGGTTCGGAATGTGCAATGCAAAACAGAAAGAAGATGAGCCACTAGACACCTTCTATGGCAGATTGAGATGCCTTTCATCCACCTGTGCATTGGATAATGAGGAAGAAATGATACACAATCAGTTGATTCAGGGCTGTGCGTCAGGAAAGATGCGCCTCCAGGAGCTGAGGGAGCATGGTTTGACCCGGGCGCGGATTCTCGTTCTAGGGAGGTCGCATGACTGGCTGACACACGTGCCTCCAAAATGGACGCTGCTATATGCACGTCAAAGATTGATGATGTCTGTGCGGTAGGACGCCCTGAAGAGCCACGAGGGATGCAGAGGAATATGCCACCTGTGAGAGAGAGAGGTGTGAATCCACTGACAACTACCGCATGCATTCAGTGTGGATGTGACCTCCCTCGTGTGACTGAGCGCGCTGCAAAGGGTCGTGCTTGCGGAAGATGTGGGAATCCTGGCCACTATGCACGTATGTGTCGGGCACCGGTCCCAGTTGTAGTGCAGAGAGGACTGGCTAGGATGGGGTCATTTGGACAGAGACTCCCAGAGAATGTGGCCCTGATGAACCAAGAGGAAGAGGTAGGAGGACAAGACATCGAGGAGGAAGATGAGGAGAACATTTTGCAAATTGACTGTGAGAGCTAGATGATAACTAAAATGCATGGTCAGGGTCAACGGGTCCGAAGTCCCAATGTTGGTGAAAACCGTAGCCTCTGTGAACGTTATGGCACTGAGACACTGAGTCATTGGCAGACACTCTAGCGCTGAATCACCCCAGAGTGTGCATCTTCACGTTCGGAGTGGACAAACTGCATTTGTGTCTCATGTTGAGCATGGTTTCAAGTCGAGTAAGGCCCGATTCATCATCATGGATGTCAGTGGCAATACCTTGCTGAGGTGTGCGGTGGCGGAAGTCCTAAAAATCGTGAGCTTTGTGTATGGGGTGTATGTGGAAGATGTTCAGGAGATATTGGCAAGATTAGCAGAGGTGTTTGTCAGCTTTGGAAAGCTGGTAGGTGACCCCGACAGACTTCACAATGACCATTCCATTCGGCCTGTCACCCTGAAGCACAGAAGAATCCATTTTCACCTAAGGCAACTGGTGGACAAGGAGTTAGATAATCGTTTGCAACTAGATGTCATTGAGAAGGTGGAAGATCCAACTCTGTGGGTGTCCCCCATAGTCGTGGCAAGAAACCCCAAACAACTGGACTCCGTAAGGATCTGCGTGGACATGTGGTTACCCAACAAGGCCATAAAAAGGGAACAACATTTGACCCCTACATGGCTGAAGTATTTTGAATATAATCCGGGGCACCCTTGCTGACTTGGATGGAGTGCTAAACATAGGCAATGACATCTTGGTGTTTTCCAGCTCTGAGGTTTACCACATGGAGAGACTAGTTAAAACACTTGAACAGATTAAATCCCTGGGTCTCACCTTGAATAAGGAACAATTGCTAGTTTCTTAAAACCAGCATTGAATTGTTCGGGTTCATGTTTCAGGAGGGAGATGTGTCACCAGACCCAGGGAAGGATAAGAGATATTAAAGAGGCCAAGCCCCCAGAGAATGTGACGGAGGTGCGCAGCTTACAGTGAACAGTGATTTACTGCAGTCATTTTATCAGGAACCTAGCCACCTTGTCCGAGCCATTGAGAAACCTAATCAAGAAGGTCTGTCGCAGTGGAGCCCACTGGAACAGACTGCATTTGACAACGTCAAGGAGGCTCTCACAGCAAACACCACCATTACTCTCTTTGACTCATCCTTGGTATCAGAAATCGTGGTGATGCAAGCCCATTTGGTCTGGACGTGGGGCTAACCCAGCTCAACTCGAGCGGAACAGTGAGGCCTGCAGCATTCGTCAGCTGTGCCCTTTTGGAGACAGAACAGAGGTACCCCCAGATTGAGCGGGAGGCTCTAGCAGTATTGTGGGGGTGCTGCCATTTCTGGCTGTACAGTGTGGGGAGACCCATGGCAATGGTCAATGACCACAAGCCTATTATTCCAATCATGGCAGGGTAGTCTTCCAAACCAGTGTCCAGGATGGAGAGGTGGATGCTGGCACTGTTGGAGTATGAAGTGTGCCTGGTGTACAGAGCTAGGGCAAATTAAGCAGCAGACTATCTCAAGACATCCACAGAAGGGACGTGCAGGCAGAGAAGACAGTGCAGATGAAACAGAAGAATATGTTCAAGTCCTCAATGAGTCATCCACTCCCATCTCGATGCACCTCCAAGAAATATCAGTAGTATCGGAACAGGATGAGAGCCTTCTTTGAGGAGCAGTGCAGAAGAGAGAGAGTAAAGGTGTTTTGGAAGGGCTCAACAAAAAGACTCAGGATTCCCTTCAACAACTGTGGCAGGTCATAGAATAACTGGCTTTTACAGACTCAGGACTTCGCCTTAGAGGACAGAATATGGTCATTACGGCAAGTAAAATCCATCAGGAGATAGCACTGGTCCATCAAGGGACTGCAAAAAGGAAGGCACACCTAATATTGAAGGTGTGGTTTCCAAACCTCGAGAAATGAGTTGATGACTTTGTGGTCGAATGTGTGTGGTGTCAGGCAGCAGCCCCGGTGTAACGTGAACTATTCATTGAATGCATACCCCTGAGCTGGCAGCCCTTGGCGCAAATTCGTTTTCTTATACTGGAAGTGGTTCGCAAAAATGAGCCACATGAAAACATCCAAAACAAACTCGAAAGAAGGGAATGTTTCTGGATGGAACATTTGGGTACTTTGACTCCCCGATGATTGAATAAAGAGATCAATTGGGCATGCTATTTGTAATATAATCATGAATGTTCAACATAGACATGCTTTTGTATAATTACTATGTGCACTAAGATTGCACTGCCTTTACATCAGGTTCCCCATTCACTGGGTGCTATATCATCTCATACACATTATTAGGTACTATACACATCGTTCTATTTGTGTAAGCAATTGAACGTATTTATCCATTACTTCTATTTTTTTAGACATTGCCTACAAGTGGTTTGCAAAACGTTTTTCACTTTACACACAGTGAGATTTTCATACTTCATATCAACACATGACTAACGATGCATGACCGTGTGAAGTATGCATATGTGTCCCACATACACACACTTTGTAATATCCAATTTATAGCACAATGCACTGAATAAGATGTGAAGATCAATGCCCCACTCAATGTACATAGTTGCTATTAGCTACCCCCATTATGTTTATAACTGCTAATATTGTAGGTATTCTCCTGTACATTATATAGTTTCTGCTGGTAATCTCTCTAAATAGATTGTAAGTATGCAATTGTACATTCATGTAATATTGTAATATTGTAAATGTATGCATGTAACTTTGTAAGTCTCGCATATACTTTCTCCTGCGCCCGGTAACCTTTGGGTCTGGAGCATATTATAAATAAATAAACAAACAAACAAACAAACAAGATTGCTCGTCAGGTTCTTGAGACGCAACATTTGCATGGGAATACTACTATCGCACTTTGCGGTTTGACTCAGTTACCCCTGCTCTTTTCCTCTATTTCTATCTTTTCATTTCATTATATCCTTTTACTTTCATTACACGTATTAGGAGTCCTAGTACCTGATTGCACTTTCTAGGCATTGCGTCTGTTGCAAGGCAACTCAGGTGCCCCGCCCTTCCCGTTCCCCTGTCTCCATGGGGATACGGGAGGCAAGGCGTCGTAACGTCTACTGCCGCCCCGTAACCCCACGCAGGGTTGCTATGAGAACCACACAAAACAATGTATCTCACACAAACGCGGCACGTGCACACACGAAAAAGCTTTCTTCTCGTAACACGATTTCAAGTGCGCATAGGTAAGCGATACTTCTAATTCTATTACTGATTGTATTACATTGATTCGCTATCTGCAGCAACTTTGATTACCACAACTAAACGAAGTTCAAAATATTTGATTTCTCGCAGCATGAACACTTGAGAAAGACATTTTCATACAGAAACAATTTGAAACCAAGCGAAGATATATAAAGGTACTTTGGATAAATGTACACATTTTATACTTAATATAGGAAGTACTACTATTAACATTGGTCTACATTTCTCTATACCGATTCTAGTTTTTCTTCTCTCTTTTTTTCTTTTTCTTGTTTTTTTATAACTCTACGTACTTGGATACACGCTCATATTCGGTACGTATGAATGTATTCATCTTACATAATTGGCTTATGCATCTTACATGATGGTTCATTGTGCATACGTCAAATCTCCTACAATTATTGTTCAAATGCACTGTGTGTAATTTACTTAATTCCTGGCATGTTCTTTTACATACATTTTGAATACTTAGGTGTAGTTGACTCCCTGAAGATTGAGTTGTACTCCGAAATGCATTGGAACTCAAATTAACTACGCACTAATCCTATTTTTTTCTTTAAATAATAAACCCTCATGGTTTTTGAATAAACTTTGTAAAGACTACATATTTCCATTGATTGATAACCAAACCTCAGCTCACATTTTGCTTGAGTATAACTAAAGAAGCTATTAGAAAATAATTACTTTAGGCAGAATTGTTAAAGCTCATTACGAGCCTCAATGAGAGCGCCAGACTTAGCTGGATAGAACTATCCAACTTCATTTTGTATACTGTGTAGACACTGGGTCCAGGTGTTATAGGACCATACATCAGTCCGGATACTCCTGAAAAGTGATTACCTAACCAACTAAAGAAATTTGTGAAGAATTAAAGGTGGTGCTCACCTCTTCTCGCTCACTCAGCCCTGGGAGAATAGACACATGGACTTTGGTTCAGTCGGAAGAGACACACTTTTAATTGTGGTGATAGACCAGTGGACAAGATATCCCAAAGTATAGTTCCTCGAGTCTGTGACCACATTGCAGCAGCGCTAGAAAACGTGTTTGCTATACATGGCTTCCCATAAGGGGTGTGTTCGGATAACGGGCCACCTTCCTTTTCAAGGGGAACGTTTTGGGCAATTCATGCAGGAGTGTAGAATTCAACACCGAAAGATATCACCAGTGTGGCCCCGGGTGAACAACGAAGCTGAACACTTTCTGCAGCCTCTCAACAAGGTATTCTGTATTGTGCATGGACAGAGCCAATGCCTGAAGAGGGCCCTATACCAGTTCATGAGGGAGTACGAAGCGACTCCCCACTGCTCTACGGGGGTTGCGCCCGCAGAGGAGCTACTCTAGAGATGTCCCAGAGGCCTGCTACCGGACACAGGGGCGAGGGAGCTGTTAGGAAAGATTTCGTAATTGTAGGGAATTTTCCTTCCATGTGGCAACCCCTAAACTTTTTGCTATTGTTTTTAACCTTGTTCTTGACTTTGCCAGAGAAGTACAGCCTTCTGCCGCACTTCTCTGGGCTTTCGCTCCTTTTCTTATGGGGAAACTGACATGCCCTTAAGACAGTCAGTACCGGGGAACGCTGTTTCCCGTAGTTTCTTTTTATCATGTTGCGGCTTTAGTGCAACATGACACAAGAGGGCACTGTAAGCTAAGTTACAGCTCTCTTGGGTCTCTAGCCTTCTACAGGCCCTAGATACTCTTTTAGGATGGTATTTGATCGGTGCAAGTCATTCAGGGACTGGAATGGTGGCAGCGATCGTTTTGTTTATTTTGAGCTCCTTTTGGCGTTCTGAGCACGTTTTTGCACTGAACCCAAAATGGTGGCCTGGCTCTCCAAAATGGCCAGACCACGAGGCTCCTTTGTCCTGTCCACTGACCGTCTTGCTCCCTTCACCTTTCCCAGGTCGGGCGACCCGGGGCCTTCCTTATTTGGGCATGTACTTTCCCGCGAAACGTGGTTGCTTTCGCGGGCTTCTACATGTCGTTTGTGTGCCTCCAGGGTGTGGGCTGGGATGTCTGGTCCCAATACACATCCTGGGTGCCAGAGAGTCTGGGGTGGTGTGAATGCCTGGGACCACCGTGGTCCGTGATTGGTCCACGTATGGTATGTGTGTTGATGAGTGGATCTCCCATTGGCTCCCCTCCGTTTTGGCGCGAAGGGAACCGTGGATAAGAGGGAGCTGGAAACACCACTACCATGTCGATCTCCTGAGTTCTCACGAACGAAGGAATACAGGAGCCAAGTATCCTGCAACCAAGAGGCTGGACCGAGGAATCGCTGGTGACCCGCTGAAGGAATCCTCCTTTGCACTGCTGTCGTCCTGTGAAACCCTTTCCTCCTTGGATCGAACCAGAAGGCCTGTACTGGTGCTTCGACCTTTGGAATAGCAGGAACAGCTATTCCCGGCGACTTCATCATCTCCTGCCAAGTAAGCCTTCGGAAGTGTCTCTGGGCCATCCAGTTGACTGACCAGCTTACAAGGGAGTCCTGCTCTGTAACTACCGCCAGGTTGTGTTGTATTTCGAGTCCTTGTCACTCTCCCACGCTTCGTACGCTTGGCGTCCCCAGGTCTGAAGGGAGGAGTGTACATTTGGCTTGAATACACACAGCCGCTCCGTTGTCCTGCTGCGGCAACAAAACTGTGCTGGTTTCGTCGATTGGGACGTCTTTTTGCTGTACACGACTACGAGGCGTTCCCTGCTCTTCTGAACCTGCCAGCTGCTGAAACTAACGTGGAGAAGCCTGGGTCTGCTTGCTTCGGGGACCGGTGAGTAGTTTAGCTAGGATCTGGTCGCCCTCCTGCAGTATCCCATTGCTTTTCCCTGCTGTGTAAAAACAGCACCCTTTTGACCGTACTCGCGCTCTGCTTCTGCCCGCTGTGGAGGCTGCGCTTGAGTTGCGGAACCTGTTCTCCTTCTGCTGTACACTAACCCGAACTGCCTGACTTCCTCCGAAGAGCTTCCCCTTTTGCCCGTTGGCACCGGCGTGGCAGGTACTTTGAGCACAAGGCTCCACTCTTCGCAGGGCTCGGACTTCCAACTAGTTAGGTGCCTCTGAAGGCGAACTGAGTCTAAAGCGTTATCGCTCTGCCTGTTTTCCTTTCCTTTCAGGTGGACTACATATTTCGTGCTTTAAACGCTTGCGACTGTGTATTTGTATATATATTGTGTTGATATGGTATGTGTTGGTTTAAGATTGTGATATTGTGATTTTCTCGCTACGGTCATTGTTTTAAAGGCCTTAAAATAAATGTGTATCTATTTTTGATATAACAACTGTTTGGAGTAGTTTGTCAGCACTCTTGCTTGGTGTGCTCACTGCGGGCTTTCAGTCACCCTCACCCCTCTTGAGACCTAGTCTTGACCGCCGCGATCGCTACCTTGATTGGTCTGGCTTGTCCAGAGGTTACCCTGTTCCAAGTAATTAGGTTGGCCTTCTGAACTTCTGCGCCACCAGGACAGAGTTCAGAAATCCGTCTTAACAGGAGCCTGCTGACATCGATGATGGGAGAGTGGCAGAAGAGAGGAAGAACAGGAAAGAGGCAGAGACCCTTCGCAGTAGTCTCCGGATGTATCATTTGGCTCCAGGAGATCAAGTGCTTGTGAGGAACCGTCACCCACAAGGGGAGCTGTCACTGCTGTATGAGCCCAGACACATGGATGTGCTAGAGGTGAAAGGCTCCATGGTAACGGCCTCTGATGGAAAAGGTACTATCATGAGGAATGCTAGCTTCTTTAAGAAAATAGGGTAGGCCGGTTAGACATGCATCACACCATGGAGTGGGTGTGAGAAGGAACCCTATGTGATGCACGCATAACGGTGATGGGACTCCGCCCAGTTGGCACTACAAATGTTATAACTGTTATTAGTACCCGGCGAGGGCGCATTCAGAATGAAAGAGCCATTCTGATTGGCCCTCGCCGAGTCATTACCAGGCAGGGAATCCCTCTGTCGGGATTCCACGGTCTTTGTCCCTGGCGGGGGCGTGGCAACCCCTCAGCCAATGAGGATGCTCGAAGCGGGGCCCTCCCCGCTCCGAGCCTCCCCACGGCTGAGAGGCTGCCTTCGCCCCCCTCTGGGGACTCAGGTAAGGCTTTGGCTTTTTTTTTTCCTCCCTCCCTCCTCCCAGCTCCCTTCCTTCCCCACCCCACTTACCTTCTATCCCTTGTCCCCGGTGGGCGACGATGGCAGCCTCCTGCCGAATGGAGACTCGGAGCAGGGCCATCCCCGCTCTGAGCCTCCACACGGCTGGAGGCTTCTATCGTCCCCCACCAGGGACCCAGGTACATTTATTATTTATATATTTTTTTTTTTGGTCCCCGACCTCGCTTCCCCTCCCTTCCGCCCTCCCAACCGCCCTTACCTTCTTTTTTTCAAGAGCGGACGCACTGGAAACGCTTCTGTTTGCAGCGTGTCTGCTCCCGATGGCCGCCATGGAAAGGAAAAACGGACTCTGTTTTCCCTTTCCATGGCGGCAGGCATTTTCTTTGTCGTCTTTTTTTTTTCTGAAAGCTGCAGCGTTTCGGAAGAAAAAAAAAGCTTTTAGTGCCGGGTCACGCAGTTTTTGCGGGCTAGGGTACTAATAGCTATATGCCCCTCGCGGCGGGGGCATTACCGACTCTGGTCTATAACTATGGGCCCTGAGCCATTAGCTGAGTCAGTTATGCCCCCGCGAGACTAGTTAAAACACTTGAACAGATTAAATCCCTGGGTCTCACCTTGAATAAGGAACAATTGCTAGTTTCTTAAAACCAGCATTGAATTGTTCGGGTTCATGTTTCAGGAGGGAGATGTGTCACCAGACCCAGGGAAGGATAAGAGATATTAAAGAGGCCAAGCCCCAAGAGAATGTGACGGAGGTGCGCAGCTTACAGTGAACAGTGACATACTGCAGTCATTTTATCAGGAACCTAGCCACCTTGTCCGAGCCATTGAGAAACCTAATCAAGAAGGTCTGTTGCAGTGGAGCCCACTGGAACAGACTGCATTTGACAACGTCAAGGAGGCTCTCACAGCAAACACCACCATTACTCTCTTTGACTCATCCTTGGTATCAGAAATCGTGGTGATGCAAGCCCATTTGGTCTGGACGTGGGGCTAACCCAGCTCAACTCGAGCGGAACAGTGAGGCCTGCAGCATTCGTCAGCTGTGCCCTTTTGGAGACAGAACAGAGGTACCCCCAGATTGAGCGGGAGGCTCTAGCAGTATTGTGGGGGTGCTGCCATTTCTGGCTGTACAGTGTGGGGAGACCCATGGCAATGGTCAATGACCACAAGCCTATTATTCCAATCATGGCAGGGTAGTCTTCCAAACCAGTGTCCAGTATGGAGAGGTGGATGCTGGCACTGTTGGAGTATGAAGTGTGCCTGGTGTACAGAGCTAGGGCAAATTAAGCAGCAGACTATCTCAAGACATCCACAGAAGGGACGTGCAGGCAGAGAAGACAGTGCAGATGAAACAGAAGAATATGTTCAAGTCCTCAATGAGTCATCCACTCCCATCTCGATGCACCTCCAAGAAATATCAGTAGCATCGGAAGAGGATGAGAGCCTTCTTTGAGGAGCAGTGCAGAAGAGAGAGAGTAAAGGTGTTTTGGAAGGGCTCAACAAAAAGACTCAGGATTCCCTCCAACAACTGTGGCAAGTCATAGAAGAACTGGCTTTTACAGACTCAGGACTTCGCCTTAGAGGACAGAATATGGTCATTACGGCAAGTAAAATCCATCAGGAGATAGCACTGGTCCATCAAGGGACTGCAAAAAGGAAGGCACACCTAATATTGAAGGTGTGGTTTCCAAACCTCGAGAAATGAGTTGATGACTTTGTGGTCGAATGTGTGTGGTGTCAGGCAGCAGCCCCGTTGTAACGTGAACTATTCATTGAATGCATACCCCTGAGCTGGCAGCCCTTGGCGCAAATTCGTTTTCTTATACTGGAAGTGGTTCGCAAAAATGAGCCACATGAAAACATCCAAAACAAACTCGAAAGAAGGGAATGTTTCTGGATGGAACATTTGGGTACTTTGACTCCCCGATGATTGAATAAAGAGATCAATTGGGCATGCTATTTGTAATATAATCATGAATGTTCAACATAGACATGCTTTTGTATAATTACTATGTGCACTAAGATTGCACTGCCTTTACATCAGGTTCCCCATTCACTGGGTGCTATATCATCTCATACACATTATTAGGTACTATACACATCGTTCTATTTGTGTAAGCAATTGAACGTATTTATCCATTACTTCTATTTTTTTAGACATTGCCTACAAGTGGTTTGCAAAACGTTTTTCACTTTACACACAGTGAGATTTTCATACTTCATATCAACACATGACTAACGATGCATGGCCGTGTGAAGTATGCATATGTGTCCCACATACACACACTTTGTAATATCCAATTTATAGCACAATGCACTGAATAAGATGTGAAGATCAATGCCCCACTCAATGTACATAGTTGCTATTAGCTACCCCCATTATGTTTATAACTGCTAATATTGTAGGTATTCTCCTGTACATTATATAGTTTCTGCTGGTAATCTCTCTAAATAGATTGTAAGTATGCAATTGTACATTCATGTAATATTGTAATATTGTAAATGTATTCATGTACCTTTGTAAGTCTCGCATATACTTTCTCCTGCGCCCGGTAACCTTTGGGTCTGGAGCATATTATAAATAAACAAACAAACAAACAAGATTGCTCGTCAGGTTCTTGAGACACAACATTTGCATGGGAATACTACTATCGCACTTTGCGGTTTGACTCAGTTACCCCTGCTCTTTTCCTCTATTTCTATCTTTTCATTTCATTATATCCTTTTACTTTCATTACACGTATTAGGAGTCCTAGTACCTGATTGCACTTTCTAGGCATTGCGTCTGTTGCATGGCAACTCAGGCGCCCCGCCCTTCCCGTTCCCCTGTCTCCATGGGGATACGGGACGCAAGGCGTCGTAACGTCTACCGCCGTCCAGTAACCCCACGCAGGGTTGCTATGAGAACCACACAAAACAATGTATCTCACACAAACGCGCGCGTGCACACACGAAAAAGCTTTCTTCTCGTAACACGATTTCAAGTGCGCATCGGTAAGCGATACTTCTGATTCTATTACTGATTTATTACATTGATTCGCTATCTGATTCGCTATCTGCAGCAACTTTGATTACCACAACTAAACGAAGTTCAAAATATGTGATTTCTCGCAGCATAAACACTTGAGAAAGACATTTTCATACAGAAGCAATTGGAAACCAAGCGAAGATATATAAAGGTACTTTGGATAAATGTACACATTTTATACTTAATATAGGAAGTACTACTATTAACATTGGTCTACATTTCTCTATACCGATTCTAGTTTTTCTTCTCTCTTTTTTTCTTTTTCTTGTTTTTTTATAACTCTACGTACTTGGATACACGCTCATATTCGGTACGTATGAGTGTATTCATCTTACATAATTGGCTTATGCATCTAACATGATGGTTCATTATGCATACGTCAAATCTCCTACAATTATTGTTCAAATGCACTGTGTGTAATTTACTTCATTCCTGGCATGTTCTTTTACATATATTTTGAATACTTAGGTGTAGTTGACTCCCTGAAGATTGAGTTGTACTCCCAAATGCATTGGCACTAAAATTAACTACGCACTAATCCTATTTTATTTCTTTAAATAATAAACCCTCATGGTTTTTGAATAAACTTCGTAAAGACTACATATTTCCATTGATTGATGACCAAACCTCAGCTCATATTTTGCTTGAGTATAACTAAAGAAGCTATTAGAAAATAATTACTTTAGGCAGAATTGTTAAAGCTCATTACGAGCCTCAATGAGAGCGCCAGACCTAGCTGGATAGAACTATCCAACTTCATTTTGTATACTGAGTAGACACTGGGTCCAGGTGTTATAGGACCCTACATCAGTCCGGCTACTCCTGAAAAGTGATTACCTAACCAACTAAAGAAATTTGTGAAGAATTAAAGGTGGTGCCCACCTCTTCTCGCTCACTCAGCCCTGGGAGAATAGACACATGGACTTTGGTCCAGTCGGAAGAGACACACTTTTAATTGTGGTGATAGACCAGTGGACAAGATATGCCAAAGTATAGTTCCTCGAGTCTGTGGCATTCGACCACATTGCAGCAGCGCTAGAAAAAGTGTTTGCTATACATGGCTTCCCGTAAGGGGTGTGTTCGGATAACGGGCCACCTTCCTTTTCAAGGGGAATGTTTTGGGCAATTCATGCAGGAGTGTAGAATTCACCACCGAAAGATATCACCAGTGTGGCCCCGGGTGAACAACGAAGCTGAACACTTTCTGCAGCCTCTCAACAAGGTATTCTGTATTGTGCATGGACAGAGCCAATGCCTGAAGAGGGCCCTAGTACGAAGCGACTCCCCACTGCTCTACGGGGGTTGCGCCCGCAGAGGAGCTACTCTAGAGATGTCCCAGAGGCCTGCTACCGGACACAGGGGCGAGGGAGCCTGCTGACATCGATGATGAGAGAGTGGCAGAAGAGAGGAAGAACAGGAAAGAGGCAGAGACCCTTAGCAGTGGTCTCCGGATGCATCATTTGGCTCCAGGAGATCAAGTGCTTGTGAGGAACCGTCACCCACAAGGAGAGCTGTCACTGCTGTATGAGCCCAGCCACATGGATGTGGTAGAGGTGAAAGGCTCCATGGGAAAGGCCTCTGATGGAAAAGGTACTATCATGAGGAATGCTAGCTTCTTTAAGAAAATAGGGTAGGCCGGTTAGACATGCATCACACCATGGAGTGGGTGTGAGAAGGAACCCTATGTGATGCACGCATAACGGTGATGGGACTCCGCCCAGTTGGCACTACAAATGTTATAACTGTTATTAGTACCCGGCGAGGGCGCATTCAGAATGAAAGAGCCATTCTGATTGGCCCTCGCCGAGTCATTACCAGGCAGGGAATCCTTCTGTCGGGATTCCACGGTCTTTGTCCCTGGCGGGGGCGTGGCAACCCCTCAGCCAATGAGGATGCTCGAAGCGGGGCCCTCCCCGCTCCGAGCCTCCCCACGGCTGAGAGGCTGCCTTCGCCCCCCTCTGGGGACTCAGGTAAGGCTTTGGCTTTTTTTTTTCCTCCCTTCCTTCCCCACCCCACTTACCTTCTATCCCTTGTCCCCGGTGGGCGACGATGGCAGCCTCCTGCCGAATGGAGACTCGGAGCAGGGCCATCCCCGCTCTGAGCCTCCACACGGCTGGAGGCTTCTATCGTCCCCCACCAGGGACCCAGGTACATTTATTATTTATATATTTTTTTTTTTGGTCCCCGACCTCGCTTCCCCTCCCTTCCGCCCTCCCAACTGCTCTTACCTTCTTTTTTTCAGGAGCGGACACGCTGGAAACGCTTCTGTTTGCAGCGCGTCTGCTCCCGATGGCCGCCATGGAAAGGAAAAACGGACTCTGTTTTCCCTTTCCATGGCGGCAGGCATTTTCTTTGTCGTCTTTTTTTTTTTCTGAAACGCTGCAGCGTTTCGGAAGAAAAAAAAAGCTTTTAGTGCCGGGTCACGCAGTTTTTGCGGGCCAGGGTACTAATAGCTATATGACCCTGCGGCGGGGGCATTACCGACTCTGGTCTATAACTATGGGCCCCGAGGCATTACCTGAGTCAGCAATGCCCCCGCTGCTTGGGGCATATTGCTTAATTAATGTTCAAACGTATGACATGCTCCTCGTTGTTGTTATGAAAAAGGAGGAGTGTGGTGTGTGGCTTTAAGGAGGACGTGACGGAATGACGAAAATCTGTTGCGTGGATGAAATGGGGCATTCCTGCGACAGCACACCAGTGCGTGAGGAGAGCCCGGATGGCAAGCAATGTCTCTTGTGTCCTCTGTGGGTTCGGGGCTACCATCGTAGGGGACCATGTAACACTGGCTGCTAGGTCAGGATGTGCACCGCTCTGTATCTTCCTGCCACATCCCAGCCTCTTTCTTCCAAAGCTCGCAGTGGCTTCCTGTGGCAACATGGAGACCCATTGCAGAGAAAACTGGGGAGAAAACAGGGGATAGACATGAAGTTCCCAGGTCAGGACACAACCGCCTGTACCATATCACAGGTGGGGTACTGCATTGGTGGGGGCAGTGGTGGGTGTGTGCCTCCACACACGGCTTGTTACACCAAACTCCTGTCTTGATGATGTGGGGGGGTGGGCTGTGTCACTGAAATGTCCTAAATGCGGGCTTGTGTAGGCAACCATTGGTTCAATACTAAGCCCTAACTCAGAGCCATGTACCCTAACCGTCACTCCTTTACACTAGCACCATACACAGACCCATTGTCCCTTGGTCCCATTACCCACCTTGCACTTCTCTAGCCTTGATGCAAATTCCCGCTCACACCTGGTCTCTCATCATTTCTTTGACACTATACATGGACCAAGACACCAATGCATCAACGGGAGTAGGATATGGCCACCGTGTTCCTCCCTGAGACACCTACTGCATGAAAGCTTCTACTGCCTGGAGTCCTCACCCTGCAATTCCTGATGGGTAGACTAGCCCATATGTAGGCACACTACCATTTTGAAGCATGTTTGGGGCCATTGTTCATTACCACTTTAGGCCAGTGACTGTCATTTCAGGAACTACTTTTGCTGGGAGGATATTCTTGGTATTCAAGACTGTTCCCAGAATAAATATGTTCTAATGATATTCCTAAAGTTTGACCTTTGGCCTCTCAAGTTATGAGTAGAGTATTGCAACATTCTTAACTCTGGGATAGTGTTTATTCATTGCATAAAAATGGAGCCAGCCACTGGCGCATGAAAACATGTGACTGAGGAAGCTTCTCGTGAGAATAAGAGGCACCGTGCGGTTGGTTTAGAGAATGAGGGTAGACAGACCCGGATTGTGGGAAAATTAGAGGCAATCCTCTAGCACTGGAAACTGGTTCCCTGTGAGCCTGGCCTGCTTTATTAATCAAGCTCTGTTGGTGGCCACTATCTCAGACAGAATCCTTGTTATATCCCACCATCCAACTCCATGCATAGAAAACACAACCAGAGCTCACCATGCGTGCCGTGGAGCCCCAGAGAAGAATGGCGGCTGCTGCCACTAGGAGGATGGGGAGCGGCTCACACCCGGTTGTGCATACAGCTGTTCTACACATTGCTTGGACACTCCCGTCCCCTGCACACCAATTGTACTGAGGAAATCTCAGCTAAAACTCAATAGGATTTATACAATCGTTTTTAAACAGTGAATTACACAATAGTTAAAGAGCGTGCTGACTAATGTGAGACATTTATTTATACACAAGTAGAAAGTAAACATTTAATAAAAAAAGGTAGTGAGCTCTACGCGTTGCGGCATGACAATTCCTTCATCGGGAGCAGTAATTCTTGATAAAAACGATGATTTCTCTTCAAGATGTGCACTTCAAAAGTCTACAAACAAGTAAATAACAAAAGTAAGCTCAGAGTTCCAAATCTTTCTACATAGGATCAGAAATATACAATCAAGCAGCCCACAATTCCCGTACCCGAGTTTGACAGACATACAAGGACCCCCAGCGACTCTCAGACCCAAATGGACACTTTGGGTGTAGCGGCTATAGATGTATTTCGATGCAGCTGGAGTGATGGATGACACGCGGAGGACATTGGTGCTTCTGTTCTATGGGGCAGTGAGGATCACAAGCTGTAAAAACACTTCCCTGAGGAGATGGTTCATCCACGACACATGCAGGGCCCTGAACTACGATGGCAGCTCAACGATGAACATAGGCTATGTTAGGGAGAATTCTCACCCAAGTGCTAAATTCCCTCTACTTTAGAGCCCTCCAGCTCTTTTGCTATATTTTGGGGCTTTGAACTTTTCATTTTCAATGTGTTTTACTTTTGTGTTCTTTGGATATGGAGTTTTAAAACAACTCCATAGGCATCATCTTTTTCTTGTGTGTCACACAGCACCTTCAGTGCAGTGGCACAGGGATGTCTTTCAGACTTCCCCAGGTTTAAATACCTTTTCTGGGACTGCCTACTGTCTCCCAGAGCATGTACAGTTAAATTGACCTTACCAGTCTCTTTAAATTTACAGAACCAGCACACACTATCTTCCTACAGAGTGCTTGAGGGGTTGCCTAGCATCCCCTGAGTGAAAACACTCAGGTAACAGTCAAATGTTACACTTTCTTACTTGAAATGACTGGTGGCAGTGGTTTAGATCAAACTACCATGATTTTTCCCAACTGAGAACAACAGTAGCTAAAAATCGGGTCAGCCATGTTTTTCAATATGGCGCCCAAGAAATATCTTTAAAAACAGACTCCGGTCAACTTTTTTCACCATTTCTTTTAGGAAAGGTCCTTCTCGTGTTTGTTTCTGCGCGTCAAACCAGGTTTGGTCCCTTTGTTCGTTGGTGGGCTTCAGTGCTGAAGCTCTCCTCAGGCGCCTGAGAGTCTGGGGTGGACAGGATGTGAGGGAGGTGCCCGAAACTCCCTGTGCTTAGTCTCCTAGGAGACCTGAATGCACTCTGGCGTGATTGGCCAGCTGGCTGTCCGGCAAGGACAGCCACCCTGTTGTGTGATTGACAGCCAGGCTGGAATGAATGGGCGAAAACTGTTTAAAAGCAGGTCTCTGGGACTTGGAAAGCAGAGTCGACCACTGGAACGAAATAACCGAAGACGAGCTGAAGGAAGAGGAATGCTGCAACTCCTGGACGACCGGTGAAGCCCTGCTGCAGGTCCGAATTGCCTGAAACTCCATCGACAGAGAAGCCCTTCAAGGTTAACTTCTTCCCTTGAGTTTGGTGGGAACAACCAACTCGCAAGCCACCTGGACACCGTCCCCATCCTGGTCGGATTGTCTTCAGTGTGCTGTTGAAAACTGGATGGGCAGGGGGAAGAAAACCAGTTTGTGGACTTTAACGCACTCACACCTTAAACCAATGTTTTGCCAAGTTTGTGGCCTCTTCCGTGGGCAGTGCAGGAACCTCCCGACGTTGTCCTTCTTGTCCTCACGACTGATGCTCAAGAACAGCAAGATCTGCTTGAACTGCCAGGAACAACTGCCTCAGCTACAGCTCTTCTTCACTTTAAAGGTACTGTGCAAATGCAGTCTGGAAATCTTTTCGGCCACGGTGAAAGGTTGTGAAACTTTCCCGACTTCGAAGGCTTGTCCTTCCCTATACATTCGTCTAACTTTTCATCTGACCAAATTCTTCTAAGATCCATGGCAAAGACTTAACCGTTTTCTACCAGAACTGTGCTATCCTATACAAAGACTCTGAACCATTGACTTTGGCCCAGCCTATGAACTGAATTGCTGGTTGTAGTTTACCGAAACCCTTTGCCATGCCTATGAAAGCATTTGTGCTGTTGATTCTTATAACCTGATCTTTTTACCCCTTTTTGAAGTATCTGAAGTGCCATTTTGCTCCCACTTCAGGGAAGCTGAACTTTTTCAGTAACTTATTGGTTGTGTATTTGTAGTATATTAGTATATGATATTGAGCAGCTCTTGCTAGTGTAATGTTTTAAAAGTGACAGTGTAAATAAATGTATATTATGTTACTGAGAAACCTTGAATCTGTGTATATTTGAATCACTGTGTTTGTTGGTCCTTTGTGTAACTTGTTCTACTGCTCACTCAACTCTTGAGATCAGTCTGACTACTGAGCCACTGCTACCACATAACTGTGTAGTACAGGCTTGTACCAAAGGTGAAATTGTACTGACACTTGTAGTCTTAATTGCATGTACTGTTCCCCAAGGGTACTGCAGGTGATTCTGCCTAACAGGCTATGAGAGATTTCAGCTACAGCAAGCGGCGCAGAGGGCCTCATGAATCCCTCGATAGCTTCTAAACCCGACTACGGCAACTGGCAGCCAGGATGAGGAAAGGGAGTTGCATGGTCAGATTATACAAAAGTACAATTCCAACCAACTGCGCAGAAAGATTCTTAAGGAGCCGGGGGTTGCTGCTGGTGAGAATACTAGAACTGGGCAGAGCACAAGATCTAGCCACATTGAGAGCTACACAAATGGAAGACACAGTCAAGGCTCTCCAGGCAGAAGAGGCGCAGGTAATCAGTTCCTCGCCGCAGAAAAGAACAAAATACAAAAAGGGGAACCACGACCAGCTCATCCTCCACAAAGGAGAGAAGGCAGCAAACGTCCCTGCGAGTTCTGCAGCGGGACACTACAGCATGGCGAGGGGTGCCTGGCAGCCGGCCGACACTGTTTCCGCTGTGGAAAGCTAGGACACTTTGCAAATGTCTGCAGAGCCACGTGGCTTGTAGGGACATACCCAAGGGCCCACTCATCACCAAGAGGCAGAGGGGCCAGGCTGGCAGCTCTATCGGACGAAAGTCACGGGTCGGACACAGCATCAGTGGCGAACTACTATTCAGAGGTGGGCATTGCCACTATAGATGCCAGTGATAGAGAGGAGGTATTCTTCATCTCTGCGTTGGCACTAGCTGTGCAGCAGAGACGTTGTCGACAATGCTGTGAAGTGACAATTCTGTCCAAGCAAGTAATACAGGTGCATCAGTCAATGTCATGCTACTGGCGCAGTACACCCTACTGCACCCCACACCAAGGCAGGTGCCAACAAAGACAAAGATCTTCACTTATGACGGGAGAACACCCATACCATTGGAAGGGAGATGCCAAGTGACAGTGACACACAGTGACCAGTGCACGCCAGTGGCATTCTACATCACCCGAGAGTCAAAGGACATGCTCCTCAGCTGTACAATGGCGGAGATACTTGGTCTAGTACACTTCACGTTATACCTCACGGATGTCAAAAAGCTATGCAGAGAGTATCATGACCTGTTCCAAGGCAAAGGACACCTAAAATGCCAGGAGGCACGGCTGCACGTGGATGAAACCCTCCAATCCATAGCGCAATGTCACAGGCGCATACCATTCCACCTGCGAAAGAAGGTGAGTGAAGAGCTCATGAACATGGAACAGGCATCATTGAACGGGTACAAGGGCCCACACCCTCGGTGTCTCCCATCATCGTAGCCCCTAAACCCAAACAACCAGTGGCGGTACGGATATGTGTGGATATGCGTCTCCCACAAAAATTGATTAAGAGGGAGCCCCCGACACCCACTCTCGATGACATTCTGGCCGAATTGCAAGGGGCAGCGGTATTCTCAACCATAGACGTGAGATCGGGATATCATTGGGTACCACTACATGGACAATCAAGGTGCATCACAACCTTCTCCTCCAACAATGGGTTGTTTCAGTACAGGAGGCTCAGCTTCAGTGTCTCCTCTGCAGCCAAGTTGTTCCAACATCAGAGGGGTGCTTATGGGAATGAGAGGCAAAATTAACGTCAGTGATGACATGCTAGTCCATTTGAAGACTGAACTGGAACACCTACACATTCCGGCAGCGCTGCTCAAACACCAGAGGGACAAAGGATTTACCCTACATAGGGAGAAATGCTGATTCCTCTGAGCCAGTGTACAATTATTTGGCTTTGTGTTTCAAGGGGAAGGAATAACACTGGATCCACAGAAAGTGTCAGCCATCCATGACTTCAAACCACCGTCCAACCCGTCCTAAGTAAGAAGCTATCTGGGAATGGTAAACCTCTGCGAGAGGTTCATCCCCAAACTGGCCACCATCACGGACACCCCTAGAAGCTTTGTGAAGAAAGACACCGACTGCGTGTGGTCCGACGCAGCACAACAAGCTTTTGAACATTCAAAGGCACCAATGGCAGTGGAAACACCAGGATGTATACGTTTTGGCCGTGGCACAATTGGTCACGGCCGAAATTGACTGTGGTCAATTCGGCCGCAAAGTCAATTTTGCCACGGCCAAAACCACCTGCTTAAAGCACCCCACCCACCCCACATACCGCCCCATCCACCCCCTATTTACCTTTTCACCGTCCAGGTCTTTACTGACCCTGCAGCATCCATTGAGCGTGGGTCGGATCCGACACCGCAGGGTCCACTATTCTTTTTTTTATCCCCTGCTTCCATACCTCTGGAAGCAGGGGCCACCCCTGCTACCCCCAAAGGCAATCACTACTAAATATAGGGAGCGGGGGACACCCCTGCAAGCTCCCCATGTTTGGTAGTGATTACCCAAATTGGTCGTTTGGAAACGACCAAATGGTACTGGTCGAATTCGGCCATTTATACCATTCGGTCAATTTGAAACTACCAATTTGGGTAATACCGAATCAAAGACGGCATTCTTTAACCCCCAGATGTCTACGGAGATATGGGTCGATGCAAGCCCTGTTGGGCTGGGGGCTGTCTTGGTACAGAGCGGGGTGACTGTGTATACACACCAGTAGCATACGGCAGCAAGGCGTTATTGTCCACCGAGAAACGCTACTCGCAAATTGAGTGAGAGGTACTGGCAGTCCTGTGGGGGTGCATACACTTCCACCTCTATATATTTGGGCACCAGGTCAACGTTGTGATTGTCCATAAAACATTCCTGCCGATAAAGAATGGATTGGCGCTGAGGCCAGTAGTGAAGTAGGAATGATGGATGCAACAATTGCAAGACTATAGGGTCACGCTCCATTTTTGGCCGGAAGTCAGCAACCCGGCGGATTACCTGTCAAGACAACCCGTCACCCAAGAGCCAGTTCAAAGGGTAGAGACAGAGAGGTGGAGGCTTGAGTGAACATGGTGACCCATATGGCAGTACCGCAGTGAATAACTTTGATGCAAATCGTGGAAGCAACAAGACAGCACAGGGATGATGCTTGTGATCGCGCAGCTCAATGGGGGCCAGTGGAGGGCATATTCGATACACACAAGCACAAAAGCATTCATGGCGGGCCTATGGATATGAGCCCAGTTGTCAGTCGGCACAGAAAATGTCCTGCTGCGAGGGTCCTGAGTGATGCTGGCTCTGCTGATACCAAGAGTGCAGGAAGCCCATGGTGCAGCCCCGCGGGGGCTTGCAGCACCGAGGCATAACAGGGCGAAGGGGGCAAGTAAGCCGCACCCCGCCTGCCACCTCAGGTGGAGCAGTCTATTTGCCTGCCTGCTCCCCCTGCAGCAGGTCAGCATTGGCGGTGAAGCTGGTTGGTGGCAACACGGGCACTTAATAGTAGTTAGAAGGCATGCAGTGGAGTGCAGGCTGGAGTAGCAGTGTATAAGGCGAGTGGCCCGCTGCAAGGATCCAACAATGAGGCAGCTGAGGACTGCAGTGCATGGGACTGCAGGCTGGAGCAACGCAGGGGAGAATGTGCAGTCCGGTATTAAGCTCCATCCGTACAGCTGATGAGGCATAAGGAGTGCCGGTAGCCAGAAGAAAGGGCTCAGAATTGTGAGTGTCTTCCCTCCGATCCCTCTCCTCACCTGAATCCTCTATGGTGCTCTCAGAGGTCTTTGTCTTCTTTTTCTTGTCCTTCTTCGGTGTCTCTGTCTTACGGTTCTTCTTCTTGAAGAGGTAAGGACGTGCTCCCCTGGAGCAGACCTTGGCCGGGTGAGAAGCACCAGACAAAGGAAACCCTTGGGAGCATGTCCCCTTTCAGGGAAAAAGTCTCCTCGCTGAAAAAACCCTGTTGTGGCGGTCTTTGGATTGCTGGTGCTTAGGTCTTCTATTACAGTGTGGGCGGTAGGTGTGGTGTCACGTGTCCCGAGACGCAGGGTCACGTGACACACGAGGAACGGAAGTGGGAAATAAAGGTATCACCGGAACTGGCGTCTTAACGCCAGTCCGGGTTTATGCAGCTACGAGTGTGGTCCTGTGATTCCTTGCTGTGCCGCCCCCGCGCACTGCGAGAACAGCGCGAGCCCCGCGCGAGGCCCTCACCTCGCATCCATCACGCCTGCCGTGCCCGGCAGGCAAACATCACACTGGCGATGAGGCGGTAAATGGGTTGCGAGCCCCGACGACAACGGGAGCCGTCGCACCCACGGACCCGCGCTTACAACATCGCGGAGCCGGCAAGGCAGTGACGCCGGCCCCGCCCACAATCAGAGATATCCACCCGCGGCAGCGGAGAGTGGCCCCAGTACCCCAGGGCCCCAACAAGAGAAAAAAGAAAAAATTTTTTTTCTTCAACAACACCCCAGGAAGCAGCCTCATCAACCCTGGCAGCCGCATCCAGCAGATATCACCACCCGCATGACAAGTGCGAGGCAATCCACGCAGACCACACGCGGCCTACCCTGCTAAGACGCCGCACGTGGGACCACGCGCTGCACGCACACCAGGCCCAACTACCACAACACGGTAAGCTGCAACACAGCGCCGCAACACTGCAAAGCACAACATGTCCGACCCGACGTTTAGCCCATCAGAGACCAGCGCCAGGTCCACGTCGAGGAGGAGCCTCACTGATGAACGCACTGACCCCTCGCTAACCACGTTCATGCCACCTTTCGACCCATTCACTAACGGAGCAGCCATCAGATGGGAAATATGGCTACAACAGTTTGAGATGCACCTTGATGCGAGAGACATTACGACGCCCAAAAAAATGCGCACCTTTCTCCTCCTCAACATAGGATCAGCAGCCCTGCGCCTATTCAATGCCACGCCAAACAGAGGAAGCGATGCCAACTACGCCGCAGCAAAAGCCGCTCTTTCCAACATGTTTAAACCAGACCTCAACCCCGACTACGAGCGATTTTACTTCTGCATGGCAAGACAACGAGAAAAGGAGACAGTAGACAAGTTTCATGCTCGCCTTCGCGAAATGGCTGTAGGATGCGAATTTCCAGACGAGGAATTCGCCATCCGCCTCCAAATCATCAACGGCATCTCCTCTGAGAAGCTGAGGAGGGCGATACTATCGGAGAAGAATGTACGGCTATCACGCATCCTCGAGATGGCGCGACTCCGCGAACAAACAGAAGACCAGGTAGCAGTAATGGAAGCAGCCATTCAGAGGCTACCGCTAGACAACCCTGGACCAACAGAAGACGTAGCAGCTATCTCCCAACACCAAGGCACCCGCCCGAAACAGAACCCGAGAATGCAACCACCACAAAGGCGCGACCAATTGTGCAAGTGGTGCGGAGGTCCATGGCACAAAAGGGAATCCTGTCCGGCGTGGGGGTCAACATGCAGAAAATGCAACCGCCTGAACCACTACGCCGCAATCTGCCTAAATCCACCGAACAAAAACGACAGAGACGCAGACCCGCGGCCATCACAAGAACCACGAAGGAAATTCACGCCCAAAGAACCCCGCCAACCAACGCGGAGAGGGAAGGCCAGGGCAGTCGACGAATCACAAAGATCCCCAACCACGAGCGACAGCGATGAGAGTGACAGCGACTCATCCCCCGAAAGGCAAGGCAAAGAAAGGAGAAAGAAAGGGAAGAGGCGAGTACACCGAGTGCACCTAATATCAGCAGTGGACCCACGGAAATCACGACAGAAGAGGAGACCAACATGCACCATCCTCTCCAATGGAGACCCACTGAAAGTAATCATTGACACCGGTGCCACAGTAAATGTCATGCCCGTAACAGCATTCAACAGTCTCAACCCCAGACCAGAGCTCCTGAAGAGGAAAGTCAGGCTATACGCCTATGGATCGAAGAAACCCCTGCCCGTGCGAGGATCGTTCAAATCCAACTTCGCTCACAGTAACGCCAGCTGCCGGGCACGAATATACGTAG
Organism: Ambystoma mexicanum; assembly: GCF_040938575.1. Classification (NCBI taxonomy): domain Eukaryota; kingdom Metazoa; phylum Chordata; class Amphibia; order Caudata; family Ambystomatidae; genus Ambystoma; species Ambystoma mexicanum. The sequence continues at coordinate 1,641,691,428 of NC_090937.1, forward strand.
TAGATGCTGGGTGCGAAACCCTCCTAAGCTGCAAAACAGCCGAAAAGCTGGAGCTAATACACTTCGCATTCAGTGCGCAACACGATGAACTACACGACCTCTTAGGGCGACACAAAAAACTGTTCCGAGGCATCGGGCGCCTAAAAGGGAGAACGGTCAAGCTACACATAGACCCCACCATCGAACCCAAAGCAGTACGGCACAGGCGAATCCCATTCCACCTGAGAGAGGCCGTAGAAAAGGAACTACTCAAGCTCGAAAACGCAGGAATCATCGAGAAAACATCTGGACCAACCCCGTGGGTTTCGCCGATGGTAGTAGCCCAGAAACCAAAACAACCAGGCGCTGTAAGGATATGTATCGACATGCGGCTCCCCAACATAGCTATCGGCCGTGAACGCCATGTCACTCCCACCATCGACGAGCTCATCGTGGACCTCACGGGAGCGACGATCTTCAGCAAGCTCGACCTCCGGTCCGGCTATCACCAGCTGAAATTATCAAAAGAATCCAGATACATCACAACATTTTCGTCCCATCTTGGCCTGATGAGATACAAGAGACTCAACTTTGGGATATCATCGGCGGCGGAAGTATTCCAGCATGAGATCCGGAGAGTCATCACAGGACTCGAGGGGACCACAAACATCAGTGACGACATCCTCGTATATGCCTCGAACAAAGACGACCACCACCAACGCCTAGCAGCAGTCCTAAAGAGACTCGAGGATGCCGGACTGACCCTCAACGCAGACAAATGCGAATTCAACAAAAAGGAACTCTGTTTCTTCGGATACATATTCAGTGCAGCAGGAGTGTCCCCAGATCCATCAAAGGTACAAGACATAAAAGAATTTGAACCACCACAATCGGCCTCGGAAGTGAGAAGTTTCATGGGAATGGCCACCTACTGTGCACGGTTCATCCCTGACCTTGCAAGCATCGCCAGCCCACTCAGAGAGCTAACTAAGAAATACCAAAAGTGGGAGTGGACGGAGGTTCACCAACAGGCCTTTCAGCAAATAAAAGACTCCCTGTCCGCCTCCACCACCATAGCGTTCTTCAACATAGACCGACAGACTGAACTTCTCGTCGACGCCAGCCCAGTTGGCCTAGGAGCCGTACTGACCCAAACGGACAAAGATGGCACGATATTCCCAATCGCGTTTGCCAGCAGGGCCCTCACCAAACCTGAACTAAACTACGCACATATCGAAAAAGAAGCCCTGGCTATTCTGTGGGGATGTCGCCACTTTAACGTTTACCTGCTAGGGAAACAGGCGAAAGTCTTCACCGACCACAAGCCCCTAGTCCCGATATTCCGAGGCTCCGCCCCACATCCACCAGCCCGCATTGAAAAGTGGATGTTGCAGCTGCAACCTTACAACATTGAAGTAGAATACCGCCCAGGGTCGGACAACCCGGCAGACTACCTGTCCCGCCATCCGCGGCCAGCCACCGACAAAGAACAGCACCATGCAACAGAAACAGACGAACACGTCTGTCACGTTGTAGCGTGCGCCCGACCACGAGCCTTGACACTGCAGGAAGTGGTACAAGAAACAGCAGAGGACACAGTCCTAAAACATACGGCCGCAGCCATACAGTCAGGAAACTGGAAGACCTACCTCATGTCAATGTCTCACCGAACAACCACAGCCCAAGCCAAACTCAGGGCCCTGTTCGGCATCAGACATGAACTCTCTGTAGCCCCCGAAGGAGTAATACTGAAAGGACACAGGATCATATTGCCAGAATCCCTCGAAGACAGGGCGCTCAAGCTGGCCCACAGCGGACACCAAGGGATCGTCAAGTCTACCGCCTACCTAAAATCCCGAATGTGGATGCCAAACATGCACCAGAGAATTACTGAACTCGTAGAATCCTGCACAGCATGCCAAGCCTCACGGAGACCAGCAAACCCCGAACCAATCAGCTGCGCTCCACGAAGCCAAAAACGATGGGATGCCGTCAGTATGGACCACTGCACCATCGCAGGGGAAGGATACCTGCTAGTGGTAATAGATGAGTTTAGCAGATACCCTGTAGTAGAGCATGTTGCCTCGACAAACGCAGAGACCACCATCCTCACACTGGAGAAAATATTCGCCACACATGGTATTCCCAGGAAAATGAAAAGTGACAATGGCCCATCGTTTGCCAGTCAAGAACTAAGAGAATTTTTCAAAGAGGTCAACGTTAAACATCAACGCATCACCCCAAGATGGCCTCAAGCGAATGGTGACGCAGAGCGCTTCATGGGATCACTGAACAAGACCATCAGGATTGCCAAAGAACAAGGGCACCCCTGGTTGAAGGCCGTGTATCGATTTCTGAGGACACACCGACAAACCCCACACTCAGCCACAGGAGTCAGTCCAGCAGCCCTCATGTTTGGGGTTCCCATCCAGGCAGAACTACCGATACACCCAGACTGGACAACGCCAGACCCAGACATCATCGAGATAGAAGCAAGACGGGAAAAACACAACGAGCGAGAAAGCATTGCTCGACGAGCACATCACAGAGAAATAAACCCGGGTGACGCAGTCCTCGTCAGGAACCGGGCACCACCGAAGAAGATGTCCCTCAATTTCGAAACACGCCCGTGGACCGTCACGACCACCAACCACAGCATGATTACGGCAACCCGCGGAAAAGAGACTGTAACCAGAAACGTCTCCCATTTCAGAAAAGTGCCCCAAGAAATGTGGGAAGAGCAACGGTCACCCCAAAGGGAAGAAGTAGTGCACTCACCCCAAAGACCCACGCCACAGCAGGTCACGGAAGCGCCGGAAGAAGCAAATGGTGAAGTGGAGGCCGCCACGGAAAACGCGCCACGAGAAAGAAGCACCCGATACAGTCTGAGAGAAAAGCCCAGACCATCTTCCCGCCTTCAAGGGTATGTAGTGGATGAAGTAAGCCAAAGAAGACAGCAGCAGAGACAGAGACATTCACCTACTCAGAAGTAAGACTCGATATAAAATGTTGATGTTAACCCGTGAGAATTTTGCCTCCAAGTTGGGGAGGAATGTGGTGTCACGTGTCCCGAGACGCAGGGTCACATGACACACGAGGAACGGAAGTGGGAAATAAAGGTATCACCGGAACTGGCGTCTTAACGCCAGTCCGGGTTTATGCAGCTACGAGTGTGGTCCTGTGATTCCTTGCTGCGCTGCCCCCGCGCACTGCGAGAACAGCGCGAGGCCCTCACCTCGCATCCATCACGCCTGCCGTGCCCGGCAGGCAAACATCACAGTAGGGAAGATTGCTGGATTCGACGTCACCTTCCGTACCTGGGTCTTCTGTATTCCAAAAGGAAGTGCCATCACAAGTAAGGATAGATAATGCCTTGAAGCGTAACCGGAGCAGTGGAAAAGGCAGCGGAGGAAGGGGAGAGTTAGGCAGTTGAAAAGTCTTGTCCCTCACTCGGGGTAATCTGCAGCGTGCAGAAGACAGGGAAAAGTCTCCTAGCAGCAAATGGAACACAGGGAGAATAAACACATAACCCCAGGCGGGCGAGAGAGGAAAGGGGGACAGGCGGACCAGGACGGGGAAAAAACGTGATGCTGCGCGAAAACGAGAGAGAGAGAGAGAGAGAGAAATGAGAGAGAGAGGAAGAGAGAGAGAAAGAGAGAGAGAGAGAGAAAGAGAGAGAGAGAGAGTAAGAGAGAGAGAGAGAAAGAGAGAGTGAGAGTGAGAGTGAGAGTGAGAGTGAGAGTGAGAGTGAGAGAGAGAGAAAATAGGTTCGATCCCTGGGTCCGTGCTTGGAAACCTCTGGGTATTTAAGCACGCTATAAATATGCAACGAAGAAAAAAAAAACAATTACGCAAGTAAAAATAAGTATTCCTGTAACAGCGCCTCAATGCCCGCGGGCTGTGGGAGCGCTTTAAAAATGCAAATAAATATAAATAAATAAATAAGAGTTGCCAAGGACTGAAGAAATGGGAGGAAACAGCAGTGTGTCACTAGCGTCTAACCGAGAAGGAAAATTCCTAAGTTGCAACGCGCAGCGCGAGGGCTGGATGGGAGATATCTAGTCAGTGGCCATGTTGGAAGCAACAACTAGACTGTGTCTGAAGTTACGTGGTGAACGTGGCAGCCACTAGAGGAGTCGCCATTGCTGCCACTTCTTCCATGGGTGAAGCGTGACAGAAAGACTTTGTGGAGTACAAGTCACCCTGCTGGTGGCAAGCGGTGGATCAAATTAAAGGAGCCTGGGGACGCGTTGCACCGAAAAAAGTGGGTCTTTCTTGGCCCAAAAAAGCCCCGGCCTCTCAAGAAGATGCGCAAGTTGCAAAGAACCGTGTCAGCGAAACAGGCTGAATTAGAGGAAATTACCTAAACGTGTGTGGGAAAAGTGTCAGCCATCTTGGTTAGAGCAGGAATACCGAGCCCACCATACAGCTGCATGGCAATAGAAGAAGGACTATATGAAAAAGCTCTTGCGTGGCGGCCATCTTGTTCGATGAATGAAACAGATGTCTGCTGAACTGAAGTTCTGTAGTGACTCTCTTCCTGGTCACTCACCTTACTCATCACAGTACGTAAAAAAATATATATATATATATTAATAGAGGGGGAAGAACAGAAACTGGAATCTGTCGGCCTGCAAAACCCGGCAGTGGCAAACACAACAAGGAAAGGAAGAATGGAAAGTCCAGAGGATATGGCCGACCTTGTGCGGAGAATCCCAGCAGCCGCAAAAGACAAAGGTGTGGACTGGCTCATGGCGCAGGCAGCAGCAAAGGAAGCGAAAGAGCAAGAGACCTTGGTAGTGCTCGAAGATACCGAGGGAGAGGACTACGTGCCAGACACCCCCTGGATAGTGGCCGATCAGAGCCCAAGGTGAAGGAGAGTGAGACATTTGGGGGATACTTCGAAGCACTGGGGGAATGGACACAGCTCTAAAAAGCAAAGGCATGGAAGAGGAGACTGACCCACTAGTAGCCAAGAGACCACAAAGAGCCAGAGAGCATTTCTGAAGGTGGCAGAAGCTAATGGGGAGACGGATACGCCAAAACAGAAGCAGAAGGTGAAGGTGAATACCAGGGCTAAGAAGCTGCTAGGGACCTTAACAGCAGTGGCAGACCAGGACGCATTGGGTGAGAGGATCGCACAAATGTTAGAGATACATTTAGAGAGAGCGCTGAAAGGTTTGAATGACAGCATGCGGGTTGCTAATGTGAATGCTTGCAGGGATAACTATGGGGTGCAGGTCGGGGCAAATGTGGAAGGCGGCACGAGTGCAGTGCTGCGGGAGAGACGCAGACTCGCAGCAGGAGGAAACGATGTAGCCATTGTGGCTGGGGGAGTGCAGGTGTGTGTCACAGCAGCACCCAGTCAGTCATCGCAGGGGGGGGGGCACAAATCCCGAGCTAAGTGGGGGAGAGCAAGCAGGAAGGGATGGAGCCGGTGGTTCCCTTCCAGTGGGCTTTCCTGGGGAAGCACGAAGGGCTCGAAAAGAGGGACGTCCAAGCAGGGTCAGACTGGAACAAGAAATAGGCCCGGGCAACTCAAAAAAGTGACCCTCAAACCCTCATTCGTGAATCGCGTCAATTCATGACTTTGCAGAAAATGCTACTTATGGAGGGTTAATGGTGTTTGTTGCACGTAATGTTTTGTGCTTGGGAAAACCAGTGATAACATACATTCCTTATGTTCTTTTTTTTAAAAGACTACATCATCATCACATAGCTAAATCCTACACTTATTTTACAGAACCAGACTCGTGGCATGCCTACTAGTTGCAACCAGTAATGAAAATAGATTTACATTTAATAATCAATATAGCCAAATAATGGTCTGTCAATGGCTCGCAGCACCACAATAGCACCACTCTGTCACAGTAGGGACTAGTAAGGAGCCCTGTCCTCAGCCCAGTGACTGAGGCAACATGTACTGTGGCAGAAGGAGATGGCGGGGTAGAGATAACAGGGCCCGGGCAAACTTGAGGCTGGGGGCTCTGTGATACACTGCATACACCTGCTGCAAACATCTCAGAAAACCTGCTTTGTGTCACACAGTTCTCACCTACCCACAGAGGCATCTCACGTCCTGGATGTGAGCGCCTGGCACACGCTCCCTCTATTTATCATTCTCCATACTGGTGCCACTAGGTACCTCGAGGTGCCCGTATAACTCTGTGTTCTTGCAGGGCATAGTTCCTGCAAGAACAGGCTATGCTTGAAAGCATGCACCGGTACGATAACCTAACTGGTGACTACACCTGCAGCAGAAATGTTATGGTTTCAAGTGTGACCTGCCCTACAGAGGCATCTCACATCATGGAGGCTGGAATCGAGTACATGGCACACACTTCCTACCTCTACCCCACTTTGTTGGTGCCACCTGGGACTGCTGGAGGTCACACAACTCTCTGAACTTGCAGGGTATTGCTCCTGCAAAACCAGATTGTGTTATGTTATGTTATGTTATGTTTTTTTGTATTTATATAGCGCCTTATATACCATAGGTATGGTCTGAAGGCGCTGGTAGGTTGAATTCATTTGGGAACCGAAGTTCAGATCAGTAGAGAGAGTAGAGAGAGTCAACGGTGCGTTTGAGCACCGGGTATGTGTGCAGCTGGTGCGGCATACGTGTAATAGCTGCTTCTTAGCGGTAGGTGTGGTGGTTGAGAGATCAGGAGTATGTGTTTGTTCTGGCAGGATTTATCCAGACCGAGTGTGGCTGCGTTAGGCCTGAGGAAAACGCCGGGCTGGGGTGTGTGTAACCAGCAGTGTTTACAGTGATGTGTACTATGCGGCGGATGTTGGTATGAGAACAGTTATACCGAATGGTGTCATAGTATCACTGTGTTCTAGTTGAGTGGTGGTGTAGAGGGGAGAGTAAGTGTCGTGGTGTGATATGATGGGTTATATGCTCTTTCAAAACGTTCTCTGCATTCCAAACCATACAATGTACGTCATGCAATTCTATGCGCTCCAGTCCGTTCCATGCGCTCCTATGGTGTCCAGTCATAATGTCGAATACAATAATTTCGAAAGTCAAAATGTCGAAAATATTTAATCGAAAATAAAAATGTCGAATTACAAAAATGTCGAATTTTTTTCGATTTTTTTTCGAATTAATGTTTAAATAAATAATTAATTAATTATAGTTTATAAAACATAACTGTTTTAAATGGTTAAAGGTATATCCATGGTGGGTGGGGGGGATGTGGAGGAGGGGGGTTGGGGTAGGGGTTTGGGATGGGGTTTTTTAATAATTAATTATTTAATTAATGTTTAATTAAATATTTTTTTTAAAAATTAAAGGTATATCCATGGGGGATGTTGGGGGGGATGGGGAGGAGGGGGGGGTTGGGGTAAGGGTTTGGGATGGGGGTTTGGGGGGGGACCCCCCCAATAAAAAACGTTAGTATGTGTGACATTTTACATAGTTATTTTAACATTGGTTTTTCGATTTTTTTTCAACATTTTATTTTCGAATTAATGACTTTTTCTATTATATGTATGTGTTTTCGACATTTTTGCATTCGACATTTTTGCATTCGACATTTTTGTAATTCGAAATTATTTTTTCGATATTATGACTATAAACCGCTCCTATCCACTCCATGCATCCTAATCTGCTCCAGACACTGGTTCGCTCAACGCAGTCATGCACTCCAGTCCGCCCCGCACGCTACATTCCGCCCTGCGCGCTCCAGTCCGCTCCACGCATGCACTCTTGTCTGCTCCACGCATGCTCTCTTGTCTGGCACACGCGCTCCACTTCACTCGTTCCATCCGCTCTACGCATTCAGCTGTTTTACGTACTCATCCACTCTACGCAACTCGTCCACACTATCTGACACGTCTGTTCCATCCTAGGCACTCGTTCGCTCTAGGCACCCATTCGCTCCAGGCACTCGTCCTCTTCATGCCCTCACACGTACTATGCTTTCACCTGTTTTGCTCACTCACCCGCTCTACGCATTCGTCCCCTCTATGCACTCGTCCCCGCTACGCAATTGTCCCCTTTATGCACACGTCCCCTCTATGCACTCACCTCCTCTACGTACTCGCCCCCTCTATGCGCTCGCTCCGTCTAGGCACTCGCTCCCTCTATGCACTCAGCCCCTCTACGCACTCAGCCCCTCTAACCATTCAGCCCCTCTACGCACTCAGCCCCTTTGCGCACTCAGCCCAACTACGCACTCCGCCCATCTACGCACTCCGCCCATCTACTCACTCCGTCCATCTACGCACTCATCCCCTCTACGCACTCATCCCCTCTACGCACTCATCTCCTTCTACGCACCCCTTTTTTCATATGCACTCTTTCGATCATATGCACTTGTCTGCTCTATATACTTGTCAGCCCTACATACTAGTCTGTTCTATGGAGTCCTCCACTCTATACGTTCTTCCGTTCAGCTCATCCATCCCGCTCCGCTCATCCATCAGTTCGCTGCACTCATCTGTTCTACGCACTCATCTGCTATGCATGCATTCTGCACTCATCCATTCTGCGCACTCACCCGGTCTATGTAACTCCTCCGCTCTAGGCATTTGTCTGCTTTATCTCCTCATATGCACCATATCTTCATCTGCTCTATGCATTCACCCACTCTACGCAATCACATTCTCCCCGCACTCGCTCGCTCCCCGAACTCACCAGCTCTCCACACGCTTTCGCCCTCCATGCGCATACGCTCCCCGCACTCATCCGGTCCCTGCACTCATCCGCTCCCCACACTCATCCGCTCCCCGCACTCATCCGCTCCACACACTCATCTGCTCCATGCACTCATCCGCTCTCTGCACTCATCCGCTTCACGCACTCATCTGCTCCGGCACTCATCCGCCCCCGTGCTTATCCGCTCCCCGCGCTCATCCGGTCCCCACGCATTCAACAGCAATATGCTCCCATCAGCCTTATAAAGTCATTCGCTAGTACGCAGTAATCATGTTCTATCTATTCGTCTGCCCTCTACACTCATCTGTTCTATACCTTCATCTGTTCTGTATATGTAACTCTCAACTGATTCCCACGGAGGCGCTGGTCTAGGCAGGAAGGAATCTGTGACTCGAAAAGTGATGTGCAGGACTCGATTGGCTTCTGGGGCTGAGCCTCTTCGCACTGTGTGTCGAACTCGAAGGGTGAGATTTCTGCAGATGAAAGAATATATGGGGTTAAAGATCTGGGCAATTGAGTGTCCTTCTCTCTCTCTCTCTCTCTCTCTCTCTCTCTCTCTCTCGTCTAAGCTTCTCCGTAGAGCCCCCAGGCCAACGTGCTCACCTTAGATAGGTGAATGCTGGGCTCTCCATCTGCGTCTGGTGCAGGGTGCCGTTGCCAGTTCCTTCACTGGGTGAAACGTAGGCCTCTTAACATCAGAGGATCGCAACCGCCGTTAACAGCACGAGCGGTGAGTTTCCGGACACCTTTTAGTCCATATAGTCTTTAGGTGCGTGGACACGTAAGTATTGAACAGGGCTCGGAATAATGCTTTGTTCTATTTGTTTTGCAGGGCTCTAGCGTTAGAAAATGGAATGAAGAGAGCCAAAGCTGGAGCCAGATCCTTGGAAAGAAGCGCTTGGAAATGCCTGAGTAAATGCAAGCGCTTTAACTGTCTCTTTCCTTCACAGCTGTGAGTTTGTGCTGAAGAGGTGATGGAAAACGCCAGAGTAGTTGCAGGCGCTCTATTGTGGAGCGCGCGATGGGCGTAAGTAAATACCTGTCTAATGTCTCTTCTTTTGTCTTTCAGATGCTGGGTTGCAGTGTTGAAAACATCCGGAATTCGCGGATTGCCGGTAAGTAATAACTATGCTTTTGTCTCCACAGGCGGAGGTGCAGCGTGAAGAAATGGTCGCTGCCGATGGACCAGGTAAGGAATGCGTTGCATGTGAAGTCGTCGTGCTAACCTGTTGTTTCTTGTCTTTTACAGGCGCTGCTGAAGACTGGATACTGGAATGGTAAGTATTGTTCTTGCAGGTACAGGATCGGAAGAAGAAAAGCTGGAACAGACTCGGTGAGCGTTCTGCTGCAGATGCAGAATAACGCGAAGCACGCTTCATCAATCGGGTGTGGTTTAAATAGCCTAGGAGTGATGAGGCGTCTTCCTCCACGGCCCCGCCTAGGTAAGAAAAGAGTTCCTGTTCCAGAAGAGTTCCAGTGTTGTATCCAGGGCGTGGAGCTTGCCCCACCCAGGTAAGAAAATAGATCCGGCTTACAGAGGATTCCTATGTAGCTGGTAAGTAAGCAGCATGGTCTGCTGCAGGTAAGTCCACCCAAGCATCTTCACACATATTATGAGCCCGGGGCTTCAAGTGCCGGGACCGATGGCTTTGATGAGCCTGGTGCCACCGGCGCCAGGACAAGGTCCAAAAGGTCCCAGTAGGGACCGGCTGGTGCCTAGGCTTAGGATTAGGGGCCTGCTTCCAAGGACGTTGGGCTGGTCCTGGCTCCTTGGAAGCAGTGATCATGACAGTATACTCATCCGCTCTGTACAGCCATCCGCTCTGTACACTCATCCGCTCTGTACACTCATCCACTCTGTACACTCATCCACTCTGTAAACTCATCCGCTCCGCGCACTCATCCGCTCCCCGCACTCATCCGCTCCCCGCACTCATCTGCTCCCCGCACTCATCCGCTCGCCGCACTCATCCGCTCGCCGCACTCATCCGCTCCCCTCACTCATCTGCTCCCCGCACTCATCTGCTCCCTGCATTCATCAGCTCTGGCACTCATCCGCTCCCTGCACTCATCAGCCGCCGTGCTCATCCGCTCCCCGCGCTCATCCAGTCCCCACGCATTCAACAGCAATATGCACTGATCAGCCTTATAAAGTCATTTGCTAGTACACAGTAATCCTGTTCTATCTATTTGTTGCCCTCTACACTCATCTGTTCTATACCTTCATCCGTTCTGTATACTCATCCGCTCTGTACACTCATCCGTTCTGTACATTCATTTTCTCTGTACACCCATCCGCTCTGTACACTCATCCGCTCTGTACACTCAGGTGCTCTGTACACTCAGGCGCTCTATACACTCAGGCGCTCTATACACTCAGGCGCTCTATACACTCAGGCGCTCTATGCATTCATCCGCTCTATGCATTCATCCGCTCTATACATTCATCTGCTCTACGTACTCATCCGCTCTACACACCCAAACCGCTCAATCTGATCGTCCATTCTATCCACTCATCCAATCTACATACTCATTCGATTTACATGCTCATTTGAACTATGTAGTCATCAGTCAAGTCTTTTTTACTGTTTCCGTATGATTTATTCTTATTAACCACTTCATTGCTTTGATCTTATTTTATTCGGTTAATTCTGATTGTCCTTCTAGTTTATATTAGGGATTACTAGCTGTCAATTTCTCGCATCAGGTAGTTTGTTTGATTGGTGTCAATCAGCTGCTGTTAGTCTGTTTGGGTTAGTTTGGTATGGGTTGGTTTTAGGGGAAGAGCCAGGTTTTCAGCAGTTTGCGGAAAGACAGTAAATCCTCAGTTAGGCGGATGTGGGGTGGGAGTGAGTTCCATAGCGTGGGGGCCAAGGCTGAGAATGATGATCCGCCTAACCTGACTGAGATTGTCTTAGGTATGACTAGGAGGCCGGCTGAGCTTGATCTTAGGGTTCGTGGGGGATGATAGGGTTTTAGCTTGTCTTGAAGATATTGAGGTCCGGTTTTATGCAGTGCTCGATGGGCAATGCATAAGGTTTTGAAATTCACCCTTCGGGCTACAGGAAGCCAGTGCAGCATCTTAAGGGCTGGGGAGATGTGGTCTCTTGGGCCGAGCGGAAGTAGCAATTTGGCTGCCACGTTTTGTGCCCTTTGGAGTTTATTCAGTTGGTAGGCGTGGATTCCGATGTATAGAGGGTTTGCGTAGTCCATTCTTGATATAACGATTGATTGGACCGCAGATAGTCTTTTGGGAAAGGAGAGATACGGAAAGATGCGCTGAAGGGTTTTAAGGTGGTAGTGGCAGGACTTTGAGGGTCGGTGAGTTGCCCATGGCGGGTGGCCAGGGTAGTGGGCGCGGAAGAAGTTTGGAGTTGCCACAAACCATGATTTCCGTTTTGGAGGGGTTTAACAAGATGTGGCTTTGGGTCATCCAGAGTTCTATGTCAAGGAGGCAGGAGGCCAGGTCAGGTTGGGAGTTGGGTTTTGAGTTCAGGAGTTTTAGAATTAGTTGAGTGTCGTCAGCGTAGTTGTAACACAGGATGTTGTTTGAACACATTTTTGATGGGAGGGTAATCAAGTAGAGATTGAACAGGAGGGTGGTTAGGCATGCTCTTTGTGGGACTCCCGTGTCGACCGGTCGGGCTTGGGAGGTATAGGTGGAGAGTATCGTTATTTGGTACCTATCTTTGAGGAATGAAGCTATCCATTTTAAGAGCGGTTTCACGAATTCCTAGGGAGTGGAGGCGGTCTAGGAGGATTGAGTGATTGTGTTCAATGTGGTGGATAGGTCAAGAAGGATTAGTGCGGCACATCCCGCAGAGTCTGCTGTCATTTTAAGGTCATCTCAGATTGAGGTTAGGGTGGTTTCAGTTCCGTGACAGGCTCTAGGAGATTGTTGGCTTCGACAAAGGCATTTAGTTGGGAGTAGGCGGTTCGGTCAATGAGTTTGGCAAGGAACCTGGTGTTTGAGATGGGGCAGTAATTTTTGGGCTCGAGAGGGTCGAGGGAAGTTTTTTTTAATCAGAGGTCTGACATGAACCGGTTTGAATGCTTCGGGAAAGATACCAGAGGAAAGGGAGGCATTTATGATGGATCTTGCGTGTTCTCCTGCGCAGGTGGAAGCGAACATTTCTTTGAGGGTTGTGGCTGGGCAAGGGTCTAGCGGAGAGCCAGATGGTTTGCGGGCAGATAGAAGTTTGAGAAATTGCTCTGGTGATATTGGACTAAAGGATTTGAACGTTGGTTGCGTAGTGGTTGCAGCTGGTGGGCAGGTCGGTATGGGGGGAGTATTGCCTGGTGGATGTAAGAGGGCCAGTTTGGTGGTTAGAGTATTTGTTCTTTCGAGAGCTGTGATGTAAAAGTGGAGGGAGAGTGAGTCGCACAGTGATTGTGAGGGGGTCGGGGCGGTCGTGGTGCAAGCCGGTTTGGTGAATTTGGAGATGATTTTGTGGAGTTCTTTGCTCAGGTTTTTGCAGTTTAGGATTCGGGAGTTGTAGTGGGCTTTTTTTGCTCCGCATTTCGGCCTTGTACTGATAGAAGTGTCGGGCCAAGGTGGCCCTGCTTTCCTGGGTTTTGTCTTTCTGCCATTTGCGTTCTAGGTATTTATATAGTTGTTTAGTGGTCTTCAACTCAGGAGTGAACCATTTGGGGAAGATGCCACGGCGGGTCGATGGTTTGCAAGAGGGTGTGAGCCGCATCAGAGATGCGTTGAGCCATGAATCAAAGCCGTCAGGGGTTAGTTGTTTATTGAGTTGGCAGGTAGGTGGTGGAGACTGGAGGAGTGCGTCGGCTAGGTCCGGGACGATCATTAGTTTTTTCCAGTATTTGCGTAGATTCAGAGGTTCAGATTCGAGTATGGGGAGGGGGTCGGGTGAGCGAATGGCGAACGAGAGAATGAAGTGATCGGACCAGATGATAGGGGTGGGGGGGTTTAAATGAATCCGGGTGTTGGAGCTAAAGATGGCGTCAAGAGTGTGTCCTTTATAGTGAGTCAGCCATTTATGTGGGGATGGAGGTTAATTGCGTCTAAATCGTCAACCAGAAAGTGTGTCATAGGGTTGGTTGGGATGTCGAGCCATATATTGAAATCTTCAAGAAGAGTGAGGTTGGGATGGTTTAGTTGAAGGGTGGCAATAGAGTTGCAGAGGTTGTTTGCGAATTGCCTATCGTAGCCAGGGGGCCTGTAGATTATTAGGAAGCTGTGCGAGAGCGACGGGGAGAGGGATAGTTTAACGAGGAGGGATTTGCAGGAAGGAATGGAGGGTTGGTTGTCGATGATTGAGGCATGGAAGAGAGACTTGAAGACAAGTGCTATTCCTCCTCCTCTGGAGGGGCGGTTCAGTGGGATGAGGGAGTAGTCAGGGGGGAAGGCTTCATTAGCGATTGGGGCGATGTCGTCAGAGAACCAAGTCTCTGTGATGAAAACCAGTTCTGGTTTCTTAGAGGCGAGGAAGTCAAAGATGCAATGTATGTTTTTTGCTACGGATCGGGCATTAAATAAGATGCAGTTCACATCGGCAGGCGAGGTTGGTCTCGGAGCTGGAGCGGAAGGGGGTCGTGGCAGAGAGAGTGGAGGCTGGAGAGGGGTAGGGTGGGAGATGATCGATGGGAATAGTGGGCGAGCTGCAGTATTGGCGGACTTTGGGCGGGGTTGGGTGGCTGCGTGTGTTAGGATGATCCGGTCTGGCTCGGGGGATTTGAAGGTGGGGTGTGGGCGGTTAGGAGTTTCAGTTGCAGTTGATGAGAAATCGAGGGAGAGGGGTTTCAGGAAGGGTGATGCCATGGGGGAAGGAGGTGAGTGGGGGAATGAGGTGGTGGGTCGAGACAGGGGAGGCGAAGAGTGCTGAGAGATTGAGGGGGACCAGGTACGTTTCCTCTTTAGTTTCTTTGTTGTGATTGGAGTGTGAGAGAGGGTAGGAGGGTCAGAGGGGGAGAGGGATGCGGCTTCGGTTCTTGTTAGGGCTAGGTGTGCAGTTTTAAGGAAGGGGAAAGGGTGCGGTTGGAAGGGGAAGGTGGCTGGGGTTTGAGGGCAAGGCGGGGGGTGGATGATTGCCGGGCAGGGTGTGCCAGGTGGGATAGTGAGGGGAGGGGGCATGGTTAACGTTGGCTGGTCAGTGGTGGGGTTCAGGGTAGGAGTGGTCTTAGGGTGGTTGGCGCGCCATCATGCCCCTCTGGCTTGGAGTCTGGAGAGGGGGATGTCAGGGAGTGCGAAGGAGGATGGGGTGATTTGGGAAGGTGGGGACGGGAGGGAAGGCAGATCGGGAAATGGGGGAGGTCCACGGTGGTTGTTTCCGACAAAATCTGGTGGAGTGGGTGCACTCATGCTTGGTACGAGCTTTTAGGTGGATTTAGGAGGGCTTTCTAATTGTAGTTCTAAATTCAGTGGGGGCACGCTTTCTGTACACTTCCAAGTTCAATTTCCACAGAGATGATACTAGACTATTAGGTGTACTTCTAGATTCGATTGTACACAGAGATGTTATTAGGCTATTAGGTACTATTAGGTACACTTCTAAGTTCAACTGTACACAGTGATGATATTAGGTCTACCTCTAGATTCAATTTTGTAAAGGGGGGTATTAGATTATTAGGCACAGTTCTAGATTCTACATTACACAGATATACTATTAGGTATACTAATAGGATTAATTAGGATATTTAGGCACGCTTCTTAACCTCAATGGTGTTGTGTACACTTCTAAATTGAACTAAGCACAGAGAGACTATTCTGGACACTAGTCAGTTCAATTAGGGCACTTTAATAGGCACACTTCTCACAATTCAGCTTTATACAGGGAAGGTATTAGGCATGAATCTAAATCAACTTTGCACAGAGAGGTTATTAGGGAGATTAGTCGGTTCAACCCGGCACGGTACTAGACTATTAGGATATTGGGCATATTTCTAGATTCCACTTTCGCAGAGAGGCTATTGGGCGCCCTTCTATATTTAACTTTCCCTCAGAAGTTTATTGGGCACACTTCTAAAATCAACTTTCACAGATAGTCTATTGGGCACACATTTAAATTCAACTTTCATAAAGAGGTTATTGAGTACACTTCTACCTCTAAATGTGCTTCTGAGTGCAACTTTTAATGAGCTATTGGGCACACTTCTAGATCCAACTTTCACACGGAGGCTGTTAGGCACGTTTCTAAATACAACTTCTAAATGTACTTCTAAAATCACTTTTCACAACGTGGCTATTGGGCACACTTCTAAATGCAACTTTCACAGAGAGGCTATTGGGCACATTTCTAACTGCAGCTTTCCCAGAGAGGCTATTGGGGACACTTCTAAATTCACAGAGAGGCTATTGGGCACACTTCTAAATGCAACTTTCACAGAGAGGCTATTGGGGACACTTCTAAATGCAACTTTCACAGAGAGGCTATTGGGGACACTTCTAAATGCAACTTTCACAGAGAGGCTATTGGGGACACTTCTAAATTCCCAGAGAGGCTATTGGGCACACTTCTAAATGCAACTTTCACAGAGAGGCTATTGGGCATACTTATAAATGCAACTTTCACAGAGAGGCTGTTGGGCACACTTCTAAATGCAACTTTCACAGAGAGGCTATTGGGCACACTTCTAAATGCAACTTTCACAGAGAGGCTATTGGGCACACTTCTAAATGCAACTTTCACAGAGAGGCTATTGGGGACACTTCTAAATTCACAGAGAGGCTATTGGGCACACTTCTAAATGCAACTTTCACAGAGAGGCTATTGGGCATACTTATAAATGCAACTTTCACAGAGAGGCTGTTGGGCACACTTCTAAATGCAACTTTCACAGAGAGGCTATTGGGCACACTTCTAAATGCAACTTTCACAGAGAGGCTATTGGGCACACTTTTAAATGCAACATTTCACAGAGAGGCTATTGGGGACACTTCTAAATTCACATAGAGGCTATTGGGCACACCTCTAAATGCAACTTTCACAGAGAGGCTATTGGGCACACTTCTAGATTCACAGATAGGCTATTGGGCACACTTCTAAATGCAACTTTTCACAGAGAGGCTATTGGGGACACTTCTAAATTCACATAGAGGCTATTGGGCACATTTCTAAATGCAACTTTCAAAGAGAGGCTATTGGACACACCTCTAAATGCAACTTTCACAGAGAGGCTATTGGGCACACTTCTAGATTCACAGATAGGCTATTGGGCACACTTCTAAATGCAACTTTCACAGAGAGGCTATTGGGCACATTTCTAACTGCAGCTTTCCCAGAGAGGCTATTGGGCACACTTTTAAATGCAACTTTCAAAGAGAGGCTATTGGACACACCTCTAAATGCAACTTTCACAGAGAGGCTATTGGGCACACTTCTAGATTCACAGATAGGCTATTGGGCACACTTCTAAATGCAACTTTCACGGAGAGGCTATTGGGCACACTTCTAAATGCAACTTTCACAGAGAGGCTATTGGGCACATTTCTAAATGCAACTTTCACAGAGAGGCTATTGGGCTTATTCCTAAATGCAACTTTCACAAAGAGGCTATTGGGCACACCTCTAAATGCAACTTTCACAGAGAGGCTATTGGGGACACTTCTAAATTCACAGAGAGGCTATTGGGCACACTTCTTAATGGAACCTTCACAAAGAGGCTATTGGGCACACTTCTTAATGCAACTTTTACAGAGAGGCTATTGGGCACACTTCTTAATGCAACTTTCACAGAGAGGCTATTGGGCACATTCCTAAATGTAACTTTCACAAAGAGGCTATTGGGCACATTCCTAAATGCAACTTTCACAAAGAGGCTATTGGGCACACCTCTAAATGCAACTTTCACAGAGAGGCTATTGGGCACATTCCTAAATGCAACTTTCACAGAGAGGCTATTGGGGACACTTCTAAATTCACAGAGAGGCTATTGGGCACACTTCTTAATGGAACTTTCACAAAGAGGCTATTGGGCACACTTCTTAATGCAACTTTCACAGAGAGGCTATTGGGCACACTTCTTAATGCAACTTTCACAGAGAGGCTATTGGGCACACTTCTTAATGCAACTTTCACATGTATAGAACAGAGTTTCCAAATGTAAATATATTACAGATATAACAAGTTTACAGTGGTGATGCTTTGTTAGATGAGTGGTTGGGTATTATGGCGTGATGTAATTGCTTCTGGCCCCACCCTTCCCACACTTATTTATTGTTGGCTTCTTGCTTCTCCTGCCGATACCTGCAGATACGATCTGGGGTCGTCTCTGCAGGAGCCGTCCTTTGCCTCTGGTCCTTAGCCTGATGGGCTGCCAGGCAGATGGTTGCCCTAGGAGGACCGGCAATGAGTGCAGGTCTTCTTGTCGGGCCCAATCATGGTGCAGTGGGTGGGGTGGGAGGCGGGAGGGAGAAGGAAACCAGGAAGGGGATCGGAGTGGGCACGGGGGCTTCACAGGCCACTGGAGGCCAAATTTCTACACAAAATGGGGTCGGATGGCAGGGATTTCTTGGGCTTGATAGCATGAACCTGCTTGATAGCATGAACCGGTAACATAATCCAGTGGGTGAAGGTGAACACACCTGCTGCATACATCTGACGAATTAGGCTGTGTCGCACAGGCAACACCCACCCCTATAGAAGAATCAAAGATGTCCTGGATGTGAGTACCTGGCCCCCACCCCCTGAATCTACCCCTCTCCATTGGTACCACTGGATATCATAAGGTGTTCCCACAACTCAACCCTGCAAGAACAGGCTATGCATGAAAAGGAGTGTGTTAATGCACGTGCTGTACAATTCTGAGGACTGTGATGTGTGCAGTGGTGGAAAGTGGAAAAAGGATCTAGTGGTACTCTGGCTGCCTCCAAAAAGGAGGAAGTGGGATGGCTGGACAGCTGGAGGAGAAGGGGGGCTGGGGTAGAGGAAAGAGCAGAATCCCAAACTTTGCCTGAACAGCAAAGCGCCACTCTTCAAATTTGCACACATACCTTGCAAGCTTCACTCGGTATAAATTGTTTGGATTTCAAGGCCTACAGTAATAATGTCTTATAGAGTTTACTTACAAAAACCACGAATTTCATGATAAAGCCACATGACAACATGTAAGTCCTTATAGCAACATGTTAAGCCAAAAGAATATCATTGTACCTTTAATGTTCACATCCCCAATGGTAAACTATAAGTCCCAGAATGCAAGATAATGTCAATCTGAATAATCTATTTCAGCCCACTGTACTTTCAGTGATTTAAATAATGCAATAAATGACGTTATAAACTCAGATAGATATGCAGATTCTTTGCAACAAACCTCCAGCTCGTTGTTATTCATGATATTGAAAACATTTGATTAGTGACATAAAGCAACTTTATTTTTTGCATGTCAAGACAGTAGACATCATGGATATGAACACATCTTTAATGGGCACTCTGTCTTGCTCACTTTAACTGTCGCAGATTTGCAAGGTAACTGGTGCTTTGCAAAGCTCTTTGAGTTGAAAATGCTCCATCATGCATGTGAAGGGCTCTGCCACTGATTTAAGAAAAGTGTTTGCAACCTGAGCACCTTAACGACCTGCAGAGCCACGGGGGCGGCGAGTGTGTCTGTCTAGCTGAGACCTGGGAAACTGGCAGTGCTTGAATGCCCGGCCTGACCCGATTTGGTTCAGGAGAAACAGAAAGCCCTCAGTAAAATGCAAACAAACTTGTGGGTATGGCCGGCATGCTCACACTCGCATTGTGATGAAAACTTGCAAGCCTTTTCTAAAATAGTGTAGTGCTGTGACGCCATGGATGGAATGACTACAAGTCCCTGCATGCATTTCATCAGGGCCCAAAAGAAGCACTAAATGATAGCTGCGTCAATGTGATTTTGTGTGATTTGTCAACCCACACTTTGACAGGTTCCAGTCTCAGCTCCAGTTTAATTGCTTGGGGCCCCAGGTCATGTGTGACGCGTGCTTCCAATACTGAATATTTAGCTAAAAATACTCTCCATTCTGGGAGTTGTGATATTAGAAATTAGAACTCCCAATATACAACTGATTAGTCAAGACTGTCTCAATGCAATCACTGCACGCAGGCCCATGGCGGAAAGAGGCCCACTAAAGAGGCCATGCAGACCTGCCTGTCTCTAGTGTAACTTGTAACTCTCCAGGGTGGCCTTGGTCAGAAAGTTATGAGAAAAATGCTAGAAATGCTAAGTAGATGACCCGGGTACTGGCCCCTTAATTATATGTTTTTATTTTTGTACTTACTTTGTGTGTGTGTGTGCTGACATCATTTCTTCTGTTCTCATTGGCTGCTGCCCGCCTGCTGCAGCTCCGATTCCCATACTTGCCAACATTCTGTGACCAACAAGATGTAGGATTTTTCAAGTTTGGAAAATAATAATTCCCATAACAATGACATCACAGGAAAATACAAAACATACAGACAGCACAACATGGAAAGATGTTGAAATGTTAAAAATGTCTAATTCTGAATGCTAACACCAAATTGTCAGCAGATGCTGTGTGATGGTGTTACACTCTGCCACTTGCTTTCACTGCTGGTTCACCTCAGGGTTGTACCGGCAAGAGTGCAGGACAGAGTCACGCAGCTGTCGGGTCAGTGGATTGGTCAGAGTGCAATCAAAGTCCACTGCACAGACAGACTCATTAATGTGCTGCATGCTCTGTCCTGGAGCCTGCCTGACAGTCACATAAATGACTTGCCACTGTAAAAAGCAGTAGGATCTCAGTGAAGGGCTGCTTCAAAAGCAGTAGCCTACTGCCTAAATCTGTAGGGTTGGCAAGTATGCATTCCGAATAGGCCACCACGTCGTTTTTGCAGGTGCTTACTGCCATTCTAGAGGCATGCAGGCTGCTGCTCTGTCTCCCGTCCCGTGTGGGTCAACAACAACACACTTCTTTGTTCCCAATGTGCTGAAGTGTGTTGTGGTGGTGACCGCACCCAGACTCAGCAGCACACCACCCACCATGTGCATGCGGGATGCTCACGTGAATTATTGGCTGCCACGACAGCCTGAGCCAGAGCAACGGCAGGCCCCTGGCAGTGGCCCTGCCCTGATTCTCTCAGAGCGAGCAGTGTAGTAAGGCAGGTAGCCCCAGCCCGGGCCAGCCACCCCGCCCCCAAAGAAAACAATGTACACAACATGAGCATCAGCCCGAGGCGAGTCCTCAGCTCACACATGACCGCCACCCCTTCTCCCCCCCCATGACAATTTGCATACTTGCCAACCCTACATATTTAGGCCGTAGGCTACTGCTTTTTAAGCAGTCCTATCGCCTACAGATTTGGGTGACAGATCCTACTGCTTTTTACAGTGACTGGTCATTTATGTGACTCTAAGGCAGGCTGCAGGACATAGCATGCAACACATTCATTAGTCTGTCTGTACAGTGGGCTAGTGGGTGAATACTTTGATTGGACTCAAACCAATCCACTGTCCTGGCAGCTACGTGACTCTGTCCTGCACTCTTGCCGGGACAACCCCTAGGTGAACCACCAGTGAAGGTAAGTGGCTGAGCGTAACACCATCACACAGCATCTGCCTATCAGACTGCGTGGGGGTATCAGTCGCCATGCCATTCAGTGTTCAACTTGCAATAAATATGTACTGCCTGGGCTGCTGCTACAGAGCAGTGGCAAACGTTGCCTACCAGCTCTGTGTGATTACCTTCTGTGAACTTAGGTAATTGAATTTGGTGTTAAGTTACCATTCAGATTTATACATTTTTAACATTTGAACATCTTTCCATATTGTGCTGTTTGATGGATTGTGTATTTTAGAATACTTCAATGGTGCCAACATTGTATGTTTTGTATTTTCCTGTGATGTCATTGTTATGGGAATTATTAGTTTTGAAATTTCAAAAATCCTACATCTTTTTGGTGACAATGTTGGCAAGTATGAATTTGTTGTGAAGTTCACTGACTTCATTTAATCAGGAGCGCAGCTGCTCCTGGCTGGCGCCACACCGGCGGACTGCTGGGACACTGCCAGCACGGCCTCAGCTATGGTGTGCATTCATCAAAGCAGAGTTAACACTTAGAAACTATGTGTTAACTTTCTTTGAAGAATGCATGAATCCCATCTCCTGCACAGCAAGCAACGTTACGTTACTTAAAGTAACTTAAGTTACTTTCACATAAAAATTATGTTATGTTGCAAAACCGGCCCCAGGGTGGCTTGTAAAACTGGCCCCAGTCCTACCCAAGTTTGAATTCCATCCGGCCGGAGTCCGAACGGCCGATAGTCCAGTCCGCCCCTGCATCCTGCATCCAAGGGGCGGTAAGAGTAGCAGACGTGTGCATCGGCGGTGGTAGTCAGGAGGGGCCCTGGGTGCACACCCATGACCACTAGGGCTGAGGGCTTAGTGTGGCATGTGCCCTTGGAAATCAAGGAAAGGATTTGGAGCAAGGATATGGACTTCGACATATTTACCTTGCTCGAGCTAGAGCAGGTGGAGCTGGACATAGTGAAAGAGGGCAAGAAGGAGGACGACAGGAGGGATAGCAGGAAGAGAGTGAGAAAGGAAAGGAACATAATTAATGGGCCATAAGCCTCCAGGAGGTACACCTCCATCATGGTGGAGATGTTCCCAGGTAACGCTGTTGCGCTCATCAAATACGAGCAGTGCATTCATGAGGCTCATGAGGAGTATGGGGGTGATGCCTGGCTCGAGTACGATGAGGGATTCAGGTTGAAGATGCAGATGTTTCCAAGCATGAACTGGGATGACGTGAATGTGTCAGGGTATATCCAGAAGATAATATCGAGCAACGGGCGAAAGGTCTCACCAGTGGGGGAGCAGCAGCAATCAGGGGAGAGGAAGTACCAGATTTGGCGGGGCAGGTCATATCAGGGTAACGAAAGGGGAAGGCGGCCCTTTCGTGGCAGGGGTGTTGCCTGGTCCAAGGGCAGCGGATTGGGAAGGGACACCACCTGCTGGAAGTTTGAGAAAGGGAACTGCACTTTGGGGTCAAACTGCAAGTTCAGGCACTCATGCAGCAAATGCGGCTGAGACCACACGGCCACCATGTGCGGAAATAAGGAGCAAAAGGGCCCCAAGCAGAGGGAGCAGCTTAAGCAGAAGGGAGGTGGTATATAGAGTGGGGGGTCATAGCCCCAACACATATTAAGCTTGAGACACTGTGGCCGCTGATGAATTCCTATCATGACAGGGTAGACGCTGCTGCACTTTTGGGGGGTTTCTCAGAGGGTTTTAGGATACCTAGTATCAACGTACTGTAAGGGACTCAGGGTGACAACAGTAAAGACAGACACACGTGATCACAGTTCAAGGGTGTTCATTGAACTACAAATGCAGGGTGGAAAAACACCTAAACTAAACCTTAATCTAAGATGGGAGCAGGCATCGACCATCAAACGAAAATAAAGCGGTCCTAGTGGCATCATGTCAAAATAAAGGGCATATACTAAGAAAAACCTATTGCCAATCCCTTATGCTAAACACAAAGAAGTGTGGGTTAGTTTTGAAGAAAAGAAAGAAGTGCTCACAAAATAATATGTCAGGATGCAGTTGTCAGGGTTTTCCTTCCCCACGTTTGAGCACAGGATAGGTGGAACCTCTGAGCACAGCACACTCCACGAGTATTTCCAGCACAAGATGGCAGTTCCGTTCTTAGCTTTTCAGGAGCCTCGATGGCCAAGTCTCTTTTGCTTAAAAGTCTCTTGCCTTTGGGAGTCAGAAAAGAACAAACCAAAAGGTTTCTTTTATATGATATTTGGGTGATAGTAGCTCACCGCTAGGGTCCCCTCTTCCAGGCGCTGACCAGTCAGTTCCAACTTCATCTCTCAGGACCGTTGATGGACAAGTCTCGTTTCCTTTGAAAGTCTCTTGCCTTCGAGGGCCTGACGTGTTCAAATAACAAAAACAAAAGTTTCTTTAACCAAATAAAAGTTCTTTAGGGTGATAATGGTTCACCCTTGGGTCACTCTCTTCCTGGTGCTGACCATTTTTGTCACTTCGACTTAAAGTTCAGTTCACACGGTATTGGGGCGATAATGGCTTTATCCTTATTAGGGAGCAGCATCTCTTCAGCGCTTTGCCAGAGCTCTGGCAGAGAGCTAAAGCTTTTTCCAGTCAGTCATACATAGGCACTATCCTCATTAGGGAGCAGCAGCTCTTCAGCGCTTCGCCAGAGCTCTGGCAGGGAGCTAAAGCTTTTTCCAGTCAGTCATACATAGGCACTATCCTTATTAGGGAGCAGGAGTTCTTCAGCGCTTCGCCAGAGCTCTGGCAGGGAGCTAAAGCTTCTTCCAGCCAGTCATACATAGGCACTATACTTATTAGGGAGCAGCAGCTCTTCAGCGCTTCGCCAGAGCTCTGGCAGGGAGCTAAAGCTTTTTCCAGTCAGTTATACATAGGCACTATCTTTATTAGGGAGCAGGAGATCTTCAGCGCTTCGCCAGAGCTCTGGCAGGGAGCTAAAGCTTCTTCCAGCCAGTCATACATAGGCACTATACTTATTAGGGAGCAGCAGCTCTTCAGCGCTTCGCCAGAGCTCTGGAAGGGAGCTAAAGCTTTTTCCAGCCAGTCTTACATAGGCACTATCCTTATTAGGGAGCAGGAGTTCTTCAGCGCTTCGCCAGAGCTCTGGCAGGGAGCTAAAGCTTCTTCCAGCCAGTCATACATAGGCACTATACTTATTAGGGAGCAGCAGCTCTTCAGCGCTTCGCCAGAGCTCTGGCAGGGAGCTAAAGCTTCTTCCAGCCAGTCATACATAGGCACTATCCTTATTAGGGAGCAGGAGTTCTTCAGCGCTTCGCCAGAGCGCTGGCAGGGAACTAAAGCTTCTTCCAGCCAGTCATACATTGGCACTATCCTTATTAGGGAGCAGCAGCGCTTTGCCAGAGTTCTGGCAGAGAGCTAAAGCTTTTTCCAGTCGGCCATGAAAATGGAGGCACAGCAAGGAAATACTTGGTAGACAGAATTGAGGTGGTGATGGGTGCTGGCTTGTGCAAATAGGAGTAGATCGGAATGTTTTGGTCTGTGACTCCATGTCCTTTGCAAGTGCCCTCTGTGTAATGGAGGGGCTTTCTTGAGAGGGGTGCAGTGCCCAGCCCCCACGACCTAAAGTCCTGCACATGCAGTGCAAGTCCTCGACCTGGAAACCGCAGGAATCCAGAAGGTTGGGCTTTGCTCTGCACATGTCGTAAGGGCTCCTCCCTCCCCCCCAGAAGGAATCAACGCCCTGCCCCCACCCGAGCAGACCACACTCTGCTGCAACTATGATATTCAACGTGACTTCCATACATGAAAATTGTAGGTGGGATGACTATTTACATGAATAAATACATTTTTTTGCAGGAAATGGGATTAAAGTGCCAGAAGGGCTAGGTAGAGATTTTCTTGAACCTTCTAAGATCAGGAGACCAAAGGGCTATAAGGATAAAGGGCCTGGAAGGTGGGTCAGGTATGGTAGGGGGGTTTGGTCTGGGCAGCAATGCTGCATTCCTTGACTAGCAAGCCATAGAATAAATCACTTCTGTTTGCCATTTATCCAAATTAAAGTGCTACACACAGGAAGTGCTGAAAAGCGTGAGATCTGGTTGCCCCTCCAGGGGCGTTTACATAAAATCAGGTATCATCTTTCCGTGGGTTTCTTTCATAGCAGGGCCCACTTCATACATGTCACACCACATCTTTGCCTCACAGCCGCATGCACACGCTCCATGACCCCGGTAGCGGCACTTACTCTTTTCTGTGATAAGGATTCACATCCCTGGAAATGCAGAAAAGAGGGGGATATTTTAAGTGCAATACAAAATCAAGGGAGTGGAGTTCAAAGGGGGCATGGGTGCTGTGCTTGGACTACAAGAAGGGCTATTGACTCATGCAAAGGCCAAACAATGCAGCATGTGGCCCTGCAAACATGTAACTTGAGCCCCCAACATCGTCTGAGGTGGTCTTGTTTGCATCCAGTCTACATACTGTAAATAAATCCTCTCTGGTTCAGTTTCCAAACAAACTGCTACCTATAAATAAATCCACTTCAGACTCAGGATATAATCAATTCAGTCAGTGAGTAAATCACCTGCATTCTGTAAATAAATGACCCAGGCCTAGTCTGCTTAATAGCTCTTCTTAAGTGCTCATTTAGGCTGTCCACTCCCCTGCTGTATGCTTGTCACGTGATAATCTGCAGCTATTAACCCTCTGCAAGTCAGGGCTAAAATTCTCTTGGGAGGCACCAGTCTTCTCGAAATAAAGGTTGTGACGCTGTAAATGTGTTTATACTGGCCAAAGACAGGTACCATTGAACAGATCCCTGACATAATCAGATGGCCCTGAATTTCCCCAGAAGAGCTCCCATCGGAAAGGGGAGCAGGGCAAATAGCACCAATGCAAACTGCAGGCTGCTTTGAATAAAATCAAAGAGCATTTTAATGGATGGCATATCTGTGAAAGTGATTGAAGTCTGCAGCCCTTCTGAGCACATTATGCACCCTGGTCATACTGCCAGTTAAATTTATGAGATCACCCTCAGTAATAAAATGATGGCAAACTATGTGTCATTGCTCTAGCGGCCCTGTAGTTATGGTTAAGTTGCTCATCCCATAGGAAGAGCACTTTTTTGCCGGCTTATGATATGATATGATATGGCATTTATAACGCGCCTATACACAAGCTTATAACTTCGCCCCCCCGGAACGAATACTCGCGAAATTTTTCAAAAAACAAGTACATGGCTCCAGTGGATAATTCCTGCGATGTTTGGTGAGGATTTGTCAAGTGGGGGCAAAGTTATAGGAGGGTCCCAAAATGTGTGGTTTTTCCCATAGAAGCAATGGCAAAAACCATTAGCTCACGTCTACAGTCCAAACCGCTGGACGGAGTTTCACCAAATTTGAGGCAGGAGCAGAGGCTTGGTCCAAAAAGCATGCTTTTGTAAATATGGTTTACATTCGTGTAGTAGTGTTTTAGAAAATGACCAAAAAGTAGGTCCAAAAAAATGTGTGATATCTGGGTTCAGTCTGTGGACTCATTTCCCTGTTAGGTCCACAGACGGCCTCCAATTGGCCCAGGGGCCGACGTGAGGTCCGCAGACATCGGACGCGACCTCTGCTTGGTCAATAAAAAATATGAGGCGCGTCAGATTTTTGGAAACACCCGCCATGTTGGGTTTGCCGACAGCTGCTGGTTATCCGTGAAACATCGCAGAAAAAGCATATTGAAAAACACAACATTACACTTGTCAAAGTTATCAAACAATCTCTGGGGAGGTTAGGGGTAATGAGGATGGGATGGTATATGGCCTTAAAAAGAAAAAAAAACAGGTGTGTTTCTTCTCCGATGTCCGCAAACAGTCCAGGGCCGTCCTGGGATGTTCACGAACATTTAAGGTGTTCGGGGTCATCTATAATTATTTGTGCATTGCAGAAGTGGTGAAAAGCAGTTTTTGAACGTCTTATAGCTTTGGCGCCACTCAATCGACTGCATGAAATTCTGGAATTCCATTTTAGACCTGATTCTGGGTGGTTTGGAAAGTGTGGTGCTGTTTTATCAAGAGAGAACAAAATTAAAGGGGGGGGGTACAAAATATTGTAAAGGCTTATAAATGTGGTTCCATTTGATGAATCTGCACAAAGTTTTTCAGAACGAGTTCAGATCTAGGTATAAATGATTTTGCATGGTTTGATGGAGTATTGTCAAGAGGGGGCTAAATTAGAGGGGGTCTCAACATTTGTAGATGGCTTATAACTTTGTTGCCAGTTGAAGAATTTGCAGAAATGTTTTCAAACAGATTATAGACCCAACCTTGAACGTCTGAATGGATTTTGTCAAGTGGGGACTAAGTTATATGACTACTTTATGTGCGTACATTTTGACACTTTTAAAAAACTAAAACATGGGCAGATTTGCAGCAAACTCGGCAAGGAGTATTGGCAAGGACCTGAAAGCATGGTTTTGCAAATGTGTCTGTGTTTTATTTTTTTTAAAGTGTCTTAATATAGGTACAAACAAAGTGATATACCTTTTGTGACTGAGGTATAGCCTGTGGCCATTATAAGGAACTTACGGTGGAAATAGTTAAGACCAGCGCAAATGATCACAGTTCAAGGGTGTTTATTGAACTTTATAATGGGTGAGATACACACCTAATCTAAACCTAAATCTAAGATGGGAGAAAGCTACAGCCATTAAATAATAATAAGGCAGTCCTAGTGGCGTTGTGTCAAATAAAATGGCCTATACTAAGAAAAACCCAATCCTCACACTAAATACAAAAACAAGTGTGGGATAATGTTCTTAACAAAGAAGGTAGTGTTCACAAATCATAAGTCAGGATGCGATGCTTGAGTTCTCCCTTCCCCATGTTTTCAGCGCGGGACAAGAGTGGACTTTGGAGCACAGCACACACTCAAGCTTTTCGAGCACGAGCTAACAGTTCTGCATTTAGCAATCAGGGCATTCAGTGGTCTTGTCTCTTTTCTATCAAGAAATCTCTTGCCGCCGTGGGCCTGGTGTATCAAAATAAAAACAAAGAGTTCCTTTTCACATATACATCGGTTGATGTCTTTCATCCCCGGATCTCCCTCGTTCGGGTACAGACCCTCCTCGACTGTTCACCTCCCCCGATCGGGTTCACTATGACGTTTGCGCTGCCTTGTCCGTATTGTGCTCTTATGCTCCACCTTTTATCCCCAAGGAGAAGGGAAAGGGCCGTCAGGTGTGTGCGGTTCTGGTCAATTGCTTAACTTTGCCTGACCCTGGTGTCGGGACATGTCAGGCAGATGACTCGAGTGTTAGTCCGTCGTCCTTTGTAGTATGTGAAAGTGTTTGCTTCGAAAAAGGGGGTGGAGGGAATTGTTTATGTATCCTATGTGGAAGGTTAGAGAAAGGTCATCATAAGAAGGGGGATACCACGTTTTATGATATGATATGATATGGCATTTATAACGCGCCTATACACAAGTGTTTCAAGGCGCGACGAGGCAAGGGAGGGGAAAAACAGTGGAAGACAGACAACGATCCTGCTAGGCCCGGTGTCATTCAGATCGCGCAAGTACGAGGGTAGGGAGAAAGGGAAGAGTGCAAGGGGAAGGGAAAGGGGAAGGGGAAAGTGCAGTGCAGTACATGGGAAAGAAGAATAAATATGATAAATAAAAAAGCCTGATGGTGGCAAGTGTAAGGTAAGAGCAGACATAAGTGCTGGTAAGGGGACTGAAGGGATTTCAGAACCAGTCCCCAAGTGCAGGGGGTTGCCAGGGAGGCAGGGCAGGTGAGCAAAAGGCAGGACCTGGCCTCAAGATCAGAAAGGGTGGCCAGGTAACCGGTGCAGAATCGGCAGGGAATTTCAGCAGGGGAGAGAGACAGAGAAAGCAGAAGCAAAGAGGAAGGCTTTTAGGTGTTTCCGGAACCAGAGATGGTTCTCCTCGAGTTTCAGGGAGGCAGGAAGGCTGTTCCAGAGAGAGGCCCCAGCCGAGAGAAAGATCGACCACCAACTCGTTGCTTGGAGAAGCGGCTAACTCGGAGCGAGTTGGAGGCAGATGAGCGAAGAGCCCGGGAAGGAAGGTATTTAGGAAGAGAGAGTTGAAGGTAATGGTCTTACCCGTCATTGTCCCACTTCCACTCCCGAGGACCGCCATCCAGGTGATCCATCCTTACTGGTCCACCCCCAGGAACTGGATCCAATAGCGATGGCTGTGTCCTGGCCACCTGAAAGACAGACCCCCGGGGACTAGTCAGGGAGACACCTTCAGTTTTATCACACCATGGGCAGTGGGCAGATTGGCCGGGGCATGGCCCAAGGTGATGACCTGGACAATCTGGCTACTGCCCATGAACATGAGGGACTAGCAATGGTGTTAAAGTGCGCATGGCCACCAGGGACCGGCTATGTGGTAAAGATTTTTCGAAATTGGGATAGGTTTGAATGGGAATAAAACATTCTGCCTGTGGGTATAGGTTGAAATGCTGGATGGGATGGCAGCACATACACACAAGGAGGGTCAGCAAGAACTTCAAAGCATGGTTTTGCAAATATGTCCTGTATTTCATTTTTTGAAAAGTGTGAAAATGTAAGTACACAAAACAGTGATATAATATTGGTGTCTGGGCAATGGGCCTGGTTGTCAGCAAGGAGAAATGTGTACTGTAATTTGCTTAGTAAAAAATAGCAATATTTTTAATAAAAAAATTGTGAGTCTCCTGCCTAAATAGCGAGGGTTGGCATGTATGCAATAAGTACAATTTGGAAAACATTTATTGAAGTTTCTGGGGTTGGAAAAACTCCTACTTTGCCCTATACCTAAAATGGGAGTAGTCTCGACCATCAAACGATAAACAAAACCGTCCTAGTGGAGTCCGTCAAATCAAAATGGCCTATGCTAACAAAACCTAATGCCCGCCATATGTCCTGTACAGAAAGTGTATAAAGGGGAAATATATGCAATGGAAAAATCAGTGTTCAAAAGAATAAATGTGGCTGCATCTGCTCTCCTCCCCACGTTAGACCACACGGAGTAAGGCGGTCCCTGTAGGTTGGATGACACACTCTAGCTCGGCATTTCAACAAAATAAACAGTTCACAAATGTAGATAGAGGCATGCCTGGCCTTTCATGTTAAAGGGCCTCATTAAGAGTGTGGTGGTAAGGGGTTAATGGCACTGGTAAGGATGCCGGTGCCATTAACCCCTTACCGTTGCATTCTGAGGTCCCTTAGCGGGTCCCACTAAGGTCGGCTGGTAAAACCAGCCATCCTTAGTAGGACCGGCTAAGGGACCAGGGAGCTAATAACGAGCCCGCTATTTGCGGGCCCGTTATTAGCTCCCTCCCCATTCCCATTGAGCCCTATGGGGGCTCGAATGGGAATGGGGAATGGTTTTCGGAATGGGGACATACCGGGTCCTCCGAGGTTGGAATGACCCGGTAAATCCCCATTCAGAGAACCCATACCCGGATACGAGTTTGGAGCCAGTCATGGTGCTAATAGCACCATGGCTGCTTCCAAACTCGTAATGACCCCCAAAGTCTCTCTTTCCACTTCCAAATAATGTTTCAACAAAACGTTGACGTAGGTCTCCCTCTGTCAGGCTCCGACCTCTTCAAAACACAGTTCAGGTGGGTCCCCCTTTGTCAGGCTCAGACCTTTCACTACAAAGTACAATTAGGACCCCCTCTGTCAGGCTTGGACCTCTTTAGAACAAAGTTCAACATAACTTGCAAGGGGCTCCCTTCCCCAAGCTTATTACGGGCTCAGACTGCTTTTGGATGTTGAACACTTTCGAATGTGTGTGGCTTCCTTTACAGACCTCGGCAGGACCACTTCGACTAAAGTTCAAGGTTCGACTTTCACTCTCCCCTTCTGTAGGAGTTAATTTTGCAGTTAATTTTCTTTTTATTGTTACACACAATGTACCTTTCAGAGAAACTTTTGTGTGGGGTACGTCCTTTCGCCGGACCACTCCATTACTCAGCATCGCTGATTTCACAGCTGTCCTTACTTCAAAGTTCATTCACAGGTCTCCCTTTCTTCGCATCTCATCCACACGTGTGCAGCCTTCACTTGTGATATAATGTTGCTTCTTCAAACGTTAACACACACTGTTCTCTGCTTGCCAACTCACTGGCTGTGTGAGTTTCTTTCTTGGGTTTACGATTTCCCATTCACGAGTCAAGGTTAGTACCACAGGCTTAGCTTCTTCGCCTCCCCAACTCTGCCGTTCACCCTGGAGGGTCACTGGTATCCTTGAAACACAATGCAGCCATCGGATATGGGTTCTGTCCTTCTCCATTTGTCTTTCGTGGCCTGTCAGAGACAATGACCTCCAGCAGGGAACTCTTGGGGCTTTCTATCTGCTGCTCTCGTCCGTTGGTCTGTTGCTCTGCTTTGGTAGGTTTGCCTTCGCTCCAGACATTCTGCTCGTACTCATATTCTGCATAGCTCAAAGTGTGTCTCTAGGTTCTGCCTTTTATCCGTGTGAGGAGAGGTAATTGGTATCAGGTGTATGCACTAGGAGTCAAGTTCCTGACCCGATTAATGGGACATGTCCAGTACGATGTGTGGGAGTTAGTCTTGTTGGTCTCAGTCACCCTCTTCCTCGGCCCAGTGTTTGTGGAAAAGGGTGGGGGGGAATTGAGACCTCGGAGAATCCTAAAAAACAGGTAGATGAATAAAGAAGGGGGGATACTGCTTCTGACCATTGGCTGCATCACCCCTACTGTTAGGGAGAATTCTCAACAATGTGCTAATTTCCCTTACCTTTTGAGACCCCCAGCAACTTTGCTGGATTTCTAGGATTTGAATTTTTACCTGGAAAGAGTGTGAGCCTTTTTTGCCACTCTTTCTTGTATTTTGATGTGTGTTTTACTTTTGTGTTCTTTGGATATGGAGTTTTAAAACAACTCCATAGGCATCATCTTTTTCTGTGTGTCACACAGCACCTTCAGTGCAGTGGCACAGGGATGTCTTTCAGACTTCCCAAGGTTTAAATGTCTTCTCTGGGACTGACTACTGTCTCCCAGAGCATGTAAAGATAAATTGACTTTACTAGTCTTTTTAAATGTACAGACCCAGCATACACTATCTTACTATAGAGTTCTGGAGGGGTTTCCTAGCATCCCCTGAGTCTAAACACTCATAGAACAGTCAAATGTTACCCTTTCACTCTGGAAATGGTTGGTGGCAGTGGTTTAAAACAAACTACCATAGTCTTTTCCGACCGCGAACACCGGTAGCTAAAAATTGAGTCAGCCATGTTTTTCAATATGGCGCCGCAGAACTATCTGTGAAAACAGACTCCGGTCATTTTTTTTTGCCGTTTCTTTGTGGAGAGGTCCTTCTTGTGTTTAACTCTGCGCGCCAAACAAGGTTTGGTCCCTTTGTTCGTCATCCTTTGGCAGGCTTCAGTGCTGAAGCCCTCCTCTGGTGCCTGAGTGGCAGGGGTGGACAGGATGTGAGGTAGGTGCCCGAAACTCCATGTGCTTAGTCTCCTAGGAGACCTGAATGTACTCTGGTGTGATTGGCCAGCTGGCTGTACGGCAAGGACAGCCACCCTGCTCAGTGAGTGACAGCCAGGCTGGAATGAATGGGGGAAAACTGTTTAAAAGCAGGCCTCTGGCACTTGGAAAGCAGAGTCGACCACTGGACGAAAGAACCGAAGACGAGCTGAAGGAAGACGACTGCTGCACCTCCTGGTCCACCGGTGAAGCCCTGCTGCAGGTCTGAATTGCCTGAAACTCCATTGACAGAGAAGCCCTTCAAGATTAATTTCTTCCCTTGAGTTTGGTGGGAACAACCAACTCGCAAGACACCTGGACACCGTCTCCACACTGGTTGAATTTTCTTCAGAGTTCTGTTGAAACGGGATAGCCAGTGAGAAGGATACCAGTTTGTGTTTTTTAAAGGCACTCATTCCTTAAACCGACATTTTGCCAAACTTGTGGCCTCTTCCCTGGGCAGTGCAGGAACCTCCTGACGTCCTCCTTCTTGACCCCATGACTGAAGTGCAGGAACAGCGAAATCGGCGGAACTGCCAGGAACAACTGCCTCAGCTACAGCTTTTCTTCATCATAAAGGTACTGTGCAAACTTGGCGTGGAAATCCTTCCGGCCGCGGTGAAAGTTCGTGAAACTTTCCCAACTTTGAAGGCTTGTCCTTCCCTAAACCGACATCTAACTTTTCGTCTAACCAACTGCTTCTAAAATCCGTGGGAAAAACCTTTTACTACCAGAACTGTGCATTCTTACCTAAGACTCTGAACCATTGACTTTGGTCCAGTCCTTTTGAATTGAATTGCTAGTTGTAGTGAACTGAATCTAATAGCTCTACTTCTGAATGTATTGGTGCTTTTGATTCTTTTAACCTTGTCTTTTTACCCCTTTTTAAAGTAACTGAAGTGCCATTTTGCTCCCACTTCAGGGGAGCTGAACTTCTTCAGAAACTGATTGGTTGTGTATTGTAGTGTATTAGATTGTGATATTGAGCTGCTCTTACTAGTGAAATGCTGTACTTACACTTGTAGTCTTCATTATGTTTAGTGGTCCCAAAGGGTACTGCATGTGATTCTGCCTAACACTGGTGTACAGTGGTGAGGATAAAGTATAGTTGTTACATTTGAGTGCTTCTCTTACTTTTGTTCAAATAAACTTCACAAGGCTAAGCATCACTAGAGAAGCAATTGTTTTATCATGTCTGATTTGGATAGCTACAGACAGGAGAAACTAGTCACTTTAACAGTTGATCAATTGAGAGAAAAGTGTAATGCTAGGAACCTCACTGTAAAAGGCAAAAAGGTTGAATAGTATAGGAGGTCCCAAGTACAGCCCACACTCCAACCGTCCATTTTGAAGTACCGGGAACGTTTGCGCCTAAATATGTGACGTATGATGAGCAAATAAACCAGCAGAGAGCCGCAGTGGGGCTCTGTCCAGTACCTATCAGAAGAACAGCACCTATTGAAGTACTGATACTAAGGAAACCATGGACAGTAAGGTATCCATTCAGAAAGCCATATCAACAAATAAAACGAAATGAAGATCGTCTGAGTACAGTCCCTGAGGAAACCAAAAAGGTGTTAATGGAAGATGAATGGTGACATCACAAGAACCTGGACTGACTCACATACAGAAGATAAGACGACCTATGAATGATAAAAAGAGACGAAACACCATGAATAAAGGACATTGTGAACCCAAAGTGAAAAGGCGATGTCAAATGTAAGAAGCTTAAGCTATGAGCACGATGAAGATAGTCGACCAGTTTATACATGAACATATGCTTAAAACCGCAAGAAAGCTAAGAAAATCATGCAGCTTGCTATGCTTAGTAGAAGGGTAGTGCGGCAGGTGCCACCTATACATATCTACCTCAAAAGAAGAGGGTTATATAAGTATATTTACACTTTACACAAGAAGCAGAATCAACCAAAAGATTACTAAATGCCACACGATAAGAGCTTCATATTTAGCAAAATCAAGAATAAAGCGGCAGAAACAAAACTCAGCAGAGGCAAATCGTGCAGGAGAGCCAAGGTCGTATCTGTCAAGATGGACAAACAGTAGCTACAATTCATTGAAGCAAAGAACAGAATATACTGCTCTGAAAGATAAAAAAGCCGAAGGCAGGTGGTGGGTGAAATGAAAATCATATACACAAATTATAGGAAGAAGAGGCAAATTCACGGTGTCTGAATCACGTGACCAGCCGAGCAAGAAGAAGCGAGACCTTCACACCTACGCATGGCAGTGGGCCAGATAAAGATATCAGAACTTTCTAGACAGAAGATGCAGTCTCGATGCCAACCACAGTGAAATAATTAACACATGGCCACTAAAGTGATGATGTAACAATAACTGAAGGAAGGCCGGGTTAGCTAAGGGGCACCCTGCTCATGGCCGACCATTCTGCGTGCTGCTAAGTAAAGTGGAAATGTATGAGTGGGGTTGGTACCAACCCAATCACAGTGGATCAAGTAATCTAGGGTCCCATAGTTAGTAGATCCAACGAGACGTTGTAATTTTTGTGACGTCTACAGTAGCCAGTTTGAGGTAGGGCTTAGATGCCCCACGTGACAGTGTTTACCCAATCCCCTTACTCCGTTACCATATTCAGATATAATACCTATAGTAAAGTTACCTTTTCCAAACCAATAGAATTGTATGCCAACTTTAAGTGTTAAATGTCAGTGATGAATAGTTTTTAGTATAAATTATGTGGGCTTTATGAAGTTCGTTGGAGTTGTGAAGTGACAAGGAAGATCACAAATCCGCTGATATTCATGAGACTCCCCGTTTTTTGTACTTGTCATTAAACGGACTCCGTTTGCCAAACCTTCGAGTTGTCATTATTGATTTGGTGTTGGAGTATTAATTTGCACCCCCATCCATCTCACAGGTGCTGCTATCTTCATCTTAAAGTGCTTCTAAGCAAACCCCAACTCTGTGGGCTGGTTGGGGGTCTCGGAGCAAACTTGGTAGCAGAGATCGGATGGTTTAGATTATCGAATAGATAAGACACCCATTGACCGTCGACATAAAGTAACTCTAGGTCCTCTGCAATATCACGAGTCCTTTGCCATCCGGCTGAGTAGACCTTGAATCTCCCCATAGACAGTGGTTAGAGTAAAAAGTAGAATCTGCAGACAAAGGCCTGAAGGGACCTGTGTTTCCCCACATAACCCCTTCCCACTCCTACGGGCGGCAGGAGAGGCGGTGACGAAGGCGGTAATTCCGAGCATCCAGAGAGGAAACATGTGAACGGTGAATGAAAAAGACTAAATGCTTTGGCAAAAAGTATATACCTTAGAACAAATAAGGGAAAAGGTAACATAGGGAGGCGGGAAAACAAAATATAGTCAGAAGCGGAGTAGAATATAATGAGGAAATAATGACTCAAAGAATAACTAAGTAGAAAGAGAGGATACCGGGGAAGACACACAAGAAGAGAGAGGATTCGCCTAATTCCTACACTTTAATATAGCGGCTAGAAGAAACTTGCATCCAAAGTCCTGAATAGAGAGGAACAAATAGGTCACCACGGTGGTTAAAGACGCTCGTGAAAGGGATGAGTTTAAACTCCATGTCGGGGTAATGTTAGAGGCAGAGGTCTATGTAACCAACTGGAGTTCGTCTAGTCTGTTAACGCCTGTCTTATGTGTTATTTGTTGTGACATCAAAGGTCAACATTTTTCCTTCAAGGAACTAACATAAAATGTACGCAATTAAGTAATTGAGATATTGGGCCTCATTACACGGTAAACGGTAGCCATGGCGCTACTAGCGACATGGCTACCCCCTTATCGCATTCCAGGTCCGTGTTCCCGGAATAGGGACTTACCGGGTCATTCCGACCGTGGAGGACCAGGTAATTCCCCATTCTGGGAACCATTGCCCATTCCCATTTGAGCCCCCATAGGGCTCAATGGGAATGGGGATGGAGCTAATAACGGGCCCGCTGTTAGCTGGCTCGTTATTAGCTCTGAAGTCCCTCAATGGGTCCCTTCCCTAACGCCTGCCAGGCGTTAGGGAAGGGACCCGCTAAGGGACCTCGTAGTAGGGCGGTAAGGGATTACCGGCACCGGTACCCTTACCGGTGCCGGTAATCCCTTACCGCCTACCATGTAATGAGGCCCATTGTAGTGTACGAATTGATGTTTATTGATTAAAAAGGAGATATACAAATTTGTGGAAAAAACGGGATTGGAGCTTGTGACGATTGGTGCTCGCTAATATTGTTGACATTTTTAAATAACAAAAACGTTGACAAGTGGTGTAAAAGGAGAAAGTGAACGGATTTAAGCATGGAAGATATGACTCCATTAGTACACCTGTGCAAACAGTTGCTAAAACATGCACCTAAGTTGAAAAAGTGTAGTGCTGAATGGGTTAAAGGAACCACCCACAAAATGTTTATGCCATGGCCACAGGGTGGATCGTTATCTAAAACGGTCTTGCAATACATAACAACATACTTGCATGCCACAAACACGGGCAAAAAGTTAGACAAACACCTAGCTAGTCTAGAGTTGTGGAAAATGTACCAGCAGGCTAAAGAGAAGGAGCCACCATTAGACTGGATAATTAATGTATGCACAGAGGGGGTGAGGCACCCTCAGCGCCACCGGCCCCATCTGAAACGAAAATTGAAAACAATAAGGATGAAGGGTTATACCCGTTAAGAGAACTTAAAGCAGCTACGGGATATAGCAACCCGGCGTATGAGTCACCTACGGAAAGTAGTGATGAAAATCCAGACAAAGATAGAAATAGAGATATCACCTCCAAAGTCCCGAGGGACAAGGAGAGACATGAGAACGAGAGAAAAGACCAGACACAAGCAAGTACATCTCGTGATACAGAGAGAGAAGGCAAAAGATGGGAAGGAAGCGAGGATAGAACTGATAAGAGAGTATTCACACAGAACTAATGGATCGGAGGGAAGATCCTATTGAAACTCGATGGAAAAGGCATTGATGACGCGAACCAAAAATAGAAGTTAGACGATGTACAGAGAAAGGAGAAGGAAAAGGAAAAAGGATTGAGAGACGAAAAAATAAAGAAATGAGATAGGCAGAGACGAGAACAGTTATATCGCGAAGAGCAAGAAAGGCAACACGATCGTAACCAAAGAGTAGCCAATGATCAAGACGGACAGGAGCAGTGAAGGACAGAAGAAGAGCAAAGGATACAGGAGAAAAGAATAAAGAGATGAAGGGATGAGGAAATCCAAAAGGCAAATGAACGTAGAGACGCAAGGAAAGAGGAAGAAGATAGGGCCAGAGAAGAAGCGAGGAAGCAGAGAGAATTTGATGACGATGTAGAATGCAAATGAAGACAGAGAGCATGCGATCTTGAATATCTGGAAAGGGAGGCTAAAAAACCTGAGCCAGTAGTAGACTGGGAAAATATAGACGAATTCTTTCCTGAGTATGATTCTGTACCAGCCACGTCTAGGGCGAATATCGAGGATGACTTCGACACCAGAAGCATCAGTGAGACGATCGATAGAATCTAGGATGAAATGGGGCTAGAACAAGTACCCCAACAGGAGGGGGAAGATGAGCGCCTGGAGAGCACCCAACTTTACGATACTGAGGACGTCTCCCGAAGTAGTGGAAATGGAGAACTGTCCCTAGAGAGGTTGGAGATAAGTAAGAACAAGGATCATGCAGGATGTTGCACCAGTTGGGGGCAGACAATGTCTGACGCTGAAAGAGAGGAGCAGGAGGAAAAGGGGGAAGAGAGGAGACGCAAAAAGCAATTCTCAGGAGGGAAAGGGATAAGATGGTCAGACGCTAGTGGATCTGCACCGAGGGCATCAGAGGCAGCCACACAGTCTGACCGATGTGAAGAAGTATCTTACGGTCAGAGGGGGGTGTCTCCACCACCCTATGTGAGCCGGTTAAGGACATTGCCCGGTAGGCGGCGATGCAGGAATGTTACTCTTGCAATGGACAGAAGAACAATGAGAGAGGCGGAACAAGAGCACAGTGTATTCCATGGCCATAGGGGATATCAAAGGTCTCTTAATCGCCATATTTGGTGA
The DNA here is from genome assembly GCF_040938575.1 of Ambystoma mexicanum. Lineage (NCBI taxonomy): Eukaryota > Metazoa > Chordata > Amphibia > Caudata > Ambystomatidae > Ambystoma > Ambystoma mexicanum. The sequence continues at coordinate 1,641,730,056 of NC_090937.1, forward strand.
TAGAGCAGATGATGTGGACACGAGCAGGTTACCCTGGTGTGACCACAGTTAATACCGCGCATGACGGAGCTCCATTTAACAATTGCAGAGCCGCGGTATGGAAAGCATTACGATTGCTATATCCAGACACTTCCGACATGGGAGCTATTATGACACGCAAGATGAAGGAGTCGGAAGACCCGTTGCTTTACATTCAGAATTTCCAAGACGCGTGGGTACTCGAGATTCATGAATCTTGGGGGAAATCCATACCCGTGTTCTACCACATATTATGCCAAGGGCTGCCAGATCCAGTACAGAAACAGCTCAAGAAATTGGTTGGGATCGAGGCTAAACCATGGTCTGAAGTACAGTTGACCATCGCGCACTGTTGCAGGCTACTGCAAGAAAAGAATCGCAAGAAAGAAACTGCACGAAAGGGTGAAGAGGCAAAATTAGTACAGAAGAAACTGTCAAAATACGCCCTTGAAGGGGCAATGATAACTAGCGCAGACAGCTCGAGCATGCAACAATCCAATAATCCACAGCAGAATAATCAGGGGAATACTGGGTTTTACCCCAGGGGAAGAGGGTTCAGAGGAAGAGGATGGCAGAGTAATCAGGGAGGTTTCCAGAATAATCATGGAGGCTTTCAAAACATGCAAAATGGCAATCAAGATAGGTCAAATGGGCAAATGATCAGACCACCGCCAGTATGTTGGTTGTGCGGGAAGACAGGGCATCTAGCACGCACATGCAGAAATCAAGGTATGATGCAAAACGGCCAAGGAACAGGAGCAGGTATGGTGAATCCACCCGTGTTTCTACAGCAGGGAGGAAATGGAGTTGCACAGAATCACACGGTGCAACAAAAAGCGCCAGGAGAACAGCAAGGTTTGCAACCTCAGAATTCGGTGCATTTTCCTCAGGGACAGTCTCAACAGTCGCTGATGCAACTGTCACAGGCAGTAAGTACAGGACAGGCCGTGAATCCTGGAATGAGGAATAACACTGGTGATGGGGGAAGTCCATTCACACAGGGTGGTACAAAGTTATACATGGACTAGGACAGCTCACTGGGGACCCTGATATGTTCTATCCTATCAGTGACACCAGACCCTCACCAGGAACCAAGGGTGGATGTTGTTATAGGGGATAAAGAATATTTCTTCTTAGTTGACAAGGGTGCAAAACGTTCGTGTATACGCGAAGGAAAACGTTTCTTATCCGTCAATGCTATAAATACTCAAAGTTTCACAGGAGCTACAAGTCGTGTTCCTTTTACAAACACACTTCCAGTCTCTATAGGAGAATGTGATATGAATGTACTGCTGTTATATTCATGACAAACACCAGTACACATCTTGGGTCGAGATTTGATGACAAAATTAAATATGACAATCTCATTCACGGAGGAGGGCATAGTATGTTCAACTCCAGGAATGCACTATTTGAACGTATGCAAAATGATTAGAGCATATGCAGGGCACACAGCTATGAGGGTTATGCCATTAGAGCAGAAATATTTGCATATGGAGTATGCATGTTAATGGCAGGGCTGCCAGGCCTTGCTGAAAAAACCATGAGGACCCCAGATGAATTTCTGTTTAGGCCAAGAATATCTATGCACGAGGAAAAGGGACAAGTATTTCCCTTAACGATACACACAGCCGCGATACGAGGGAAAATGGCTTTGATCGATGGTTGAGATGATGAAGGCCTACAATGGTGCATAGTAATCGCTATTAAAGAATGATACAGATTGACGGACATCACTGATGATGATCTGTTTGATGAGCAAGCAGACGGGGAAGAAAAAGCAGTTGAGGTGCACCTCAACTTTTGGGTGAAAATGATCAAAAGAGAAGTGCCAAAGAGAATGATGTTAGCACAGAACCGTCCTGAATATTTCGAGGACGACATGGCCCAGGTGCCTGTCTCAATGTGGATCACAGGCCCTCTGACGTAGGATTATTGAAAGGAGTTGGAGAGGTGAAAATCAAACTGAAGCCAGGAGCAATTCTACCAAAAGCACGGCAATACCCCATGTCCAGGGAGGCCGATGAAGGAATTTTTAAGGCGATTCCTGCCATGATGGATCAGGGCATCTTAGTGACGTCAGAGTCACCATGTAACACGTCAGTTTACTCCATGAAAAAAGTAAAGGAGGGTCTTGGAGGTTAGAACAATATTTAAGTCTGATAAATGATATTGTGGAGGCCGAGTTCCATTTAGTCCCTAACCTGGCTACAATCCTAAGTAATATACCCGTTGAGGCAAATATTTCACGGTGATTGACTTGAAAAATGGATTTTTCTCAATCCCATTGCACAAAGACTCACAAGATCTGACATCATTTACCTTGAGACAAATGCATCTGAAAAGCACGAGGTTACCCCAGGGGTACTGTGAGTCTCCTTCCATCTTTAACAGAGTCCTGCAGATGGACCTAAGCAATATTGCATTAGAAAGTGTGGTCTTACAATATGTAGATGACATCTTAATTTGCAGCACGACAGAGAACAGATGCAGACACGATTCTGTTCAGCAATTGACTATATTGACTGAAAAAGGATATCATTTTGACAAAGAGAAGTTACAATATTATCAACAAAAAGTGCTATACATAGGTCAGCTGATCTCACAACTGGGGAAAAGAGTTACCCCAGAAAGAGCTGAAGTCATACTGAACACAGCCAAGCCACACACAGTAAAACAGATGCAGAGCTTCTTAGGCCTTTGCAATTATGTCAGGGCATGGGTCTTCGACTACAGCTCATACACTTTGCTTCAGACCCTAAAGAAGGCACAAGTGAAGAAAGCAAACATTGCATGGTCTGAAACCATGGAAGAAGGATTTGCTGAACTCAAAAGAGCAATTTGCACGGCACTAGTTTTAGGGGTTCCCAATTATGCAGAGATATTTTACCTGTTCTCACTCACGAATGGCAGCGTTATGATGGCAGTACTCACACAGAGAACCACACTGGGGTACAAATCCCTGGCATACTATAGTAGAAATTTGGACCCAGTGATGATGGGCCATTTCCCGTGCGAACAAAGCTTAGCTGCCGCAGTGTTCGCCATCGAGAAGGCTACAACCATTGTAATGGGATGCTAAATGTTGTACGTCGAGCACTCGCTTTTTGCTATTCTAGAGAAACCGAAAGGCACACTGACACCTCAGAGAGCTCCTGCTTATGAAGTGATAATATAGAATCCATCGAATCCAACAATTAAGATAGTCCGATGCTAGATAGTGAACACAGCTATGTTTATAGTAGAGCCAGTCACTGTAGGAGAGCCGATACATGACTGTGCAAATTACGAAGAATTCTGTGATGAAATTCCCAGAGTAAAGGAAAATGCATTGGCAGAAGGAGAAATTGTCTTCATCGACGGTTCTTCAAACGATGGGCAAAGATATACAGGCGTTGCTGTGATGAAGCATACAGCAAATGGAGAATTTCGAATGCTTTTTAGTGCACGAATACCATCTCACTATTCAGCACAAGCTGCAGAAGCATTGGCGTTGATACTCGCGATTGAGAATCATGCAGACCAGGAAGTGACGGTGTAGAGTGACTCTGCCTATGCAAAGTCCACAGTGCACGTGGGCTTAGCGTGCTGGAAAAGAAGGGGCTACCTCTGAGTGGATGGCACGCCACCCTATTGGATAGACTTATTAAGGCACTACAGCTCCAAGTGGGCATAGTGATTGTGAAATGCGCTGCCCACACAAAGGGGACAGATTTTATCTCACGTGGAAATCAAGCAGCAGACACGGAAGCCAAGCGCATGGCATCCAATGGCGAGACGATCATGGATGTGGAAGTCGTTAACATAAATGAGAAAATGATTGTCGCACGGAGTGCACCTGAAAGCTACAATAATATGGGACAAACGCAGTTAATGGAACTCCAAGGGGAGGCACCACAGGAGGAAAAGAATTTATGGAAATGGCGAGGGTGTTCTTTAAACTCCTCCAAAAGCTTGTGGTGACAAGACAGCACTGGTAAACCAGTAATAACTATAGCCCTGTTAAAAATAGCACTGGAACAGTTACACGATCCAGCACACATGACAAAAGAGAATCTAGCAGCAACACTCGCTGAAGACTGGTTCATACCGAATTTAGCAGAGCACGTTGCAATTTTTCTGGTAAACTGTATAATTTGCCAACAGTTCACAGCTAGGCACACACTAAAAGTAATTAGAGGAGGCATTGACTGGGAACCCATGTATTTTGAGCATGCACAGTAAAGAGACTTACTGCATTATCACCTGATTTTGACATTTACAAAATAAAAAACTGTACCCAGAGACAATAATCCATTGTTCAGGCAAAGAGAGACAATTGTTTAGTACCTGCAACTCACAAGCAGAACCAGCAGAATCCAGAAATAATAGTGGTTAAGAGTGTATAAAAAGTTAGTATTTTTAACAGATGATCGAGATGGGGATTCAGAGCAGCAACCTTGTCCTCCCCCAGGAGGAGAGATGTTCGTATATTTTTCTGGAAATAAATGCTGCCGAATGACCTTCAAGAGTATAATGTATTTATGTATTATATTTATAATTGTTTTACTGTCACTGACGATTAGAACTGCTTTTTTTATTGGTGCACAAAGTGTTCCAGTTCCAGTGCGCCCACCTAATGATATACGTATGACACCCACAAAATCATCCAGATCCTTTATAGTGATTCCAGTCCCTAGGAGGTCTGAGAAAGGAGTCTGTGAACTTGAAATGGATGTAGTCAACAGTAGAACACATATACGCATGGTAACAACCAAATTAAAAGCCGGAGACAGGGTCGGCAGAGTATGTATGTAAAAAGGTTACCGACAACCACAAGCATGCAAACATTGAATGCCCACACACCAGGCCTAGTGTCAATAACTGCAGAACCACAATCCAAGGCATGGAACAAGAAGAGACTGCCTACTATGAGAAGGTCCAAAATAAGTGAAGTGAAATGACAAATGAAAAAAGCTGAACTCCTGAAGCGACAAAAGGAGTTAGGGAATAAACAAACAGAGACAACATTGGCAAGCATATATGTTCCAGTGAAGGGGACAATTTCTACAATACACCCACATACTAGCCCAATGGCAGAGTGATATGGATCCTTTTGACCAAAAGAGAAGGAATGCAAGAGGAGTTGGAGAAGAAACCAACCGAAATAACATTAATGTACACCCCTGATGCGGGACCGTTGGAGGAAAAGCTAAACTCAAAGGAAATTTCACGTGCACAGCTGATAGCAGAATCGATTTGGCTGTCATTAGCCGCAGCCAGAAAGAGGCAAGAGGAGATAGAAAGAATCGCCAGACTTTCCTCCACTCGAATGGCACGGAGGAAGATACCCGCATCATGGACCAAGATACCTGAGAATCCTCCAGCAAGAAGGAGCCATACAGATGCATTCAGGGATGTAGTCATAGCAAACTGCATGAAAACCTTAAGGATTAAGAGAAGCATGCACGGAGACGACAATGAATGGAACGATTACTTGGATGGCACAGTACTTTTGCGAAACAACATCTGGTACAGCCCATGAAAGAAGTGGGAAGACGGAGCTCAGAAGGGGAATGCTTTGTTTGTTCACTCCTACGTATAGCATGGGGAAGTCCAAGATCTTCGTAGCTGTAGAAATTGACGTCTACACAGCACACTGTCTCTCGCACGTAGCAATGTGCAAGACAAGAGGCCAGTTCATGGAAGTGAAGCCTCATTGAAATGGGCAAATGAAGTAACTGATCCAGATGAAGATGATTATGTTCAAGACACAAAGACAAGAACCAGAGATTATACTAAGAATCATGTGATCAGGTATGAGAAATCTGGAGTAAAAGGAGCTGAAATCAGATGGGAAGTGAACAAGAAGCTAAATGTCCAAAGGAAAACTCCAGAAGAGGCTCGAAGTTGGGAAAACAGAGGCCAAATGCAGATTTGGGGAACAGTGCTTTCACCAGACGGATGGAGAAAGGAGTAGTGATCTGCAGAGCATGGATGGTCACTGGAGCCTACAAGGAAGCAATTGAGAATGTGCAGAAGATATGCAAGCCATTATAACCGAAGCTTGCAAAACTGCTGACATGGGCCAAAGACAGAGGAAGACCCTTGCAGATAGTGCCACTGGAAAGCCCAAAACTGTTCTTCAGGAATAATGGCACTAGAAGGATGGGGGAGAATCAGAACTGTGGACGAGTCTTTGATGCTCCAGGTATTATACAGGTACTGCAGTAAATATGGATCATTATAGGGCATGTGGATCCAGAGCATACATCAGACTGCCAAAAAACTGGGGAGGTATATGCACAATAGTGAACGTCCACGTTCCAGAGTTGGTGATCCCGGAGAGTGACCTGAATATTGACAGTTTTCTGAAAGCAGATGCTCACCTGAGAAGGAAGAGATCTGTCGAACTAATAACCTGACTGAAGAGAGAGAATTACTTTTCTGCCAAATCAGAAGAAGCTTTTCATGCAATCCCATATGAACACAGGCTGTTTAGCCTCACCTCATCAGTGTTCACAACAATCTTCATACCAAGATTTCAAGTTGGAGCAAATACTAAATGGTTGCAGATAACCAGATGGGAGTTACTACAGACTATCAACACAACTATAAAAGGATTCAACGCCATAAAAGAAGAGTTATGGGCAGTTCAATTGATGACTCTTCAGAACAGATATGTCCTGGACATAATCACAGCTATGGATGGAGGTGTTTGTGCAAAGGTAGGAGAATCATGTTGCACATTTATACCTTCTCACGATGAATACAATTGAACTCTAACAGAAGCCATAGGTATGCTGACAAAACTACAGAATCAAATGATTGATGAAACTGACGAAGTAGACAACGACAGTTGGTTTGGATCACTATTCTCATGGGTTCCACAATGGATGGCAGATGCATTAAAATTCCTAGGAGCCCTGTTAGTGATGATACTGCTAGGATTCTGTGTTATCAAGATAATAATCTCTCAGTGCCAGAAAACTGCGAATAAAAGCCATAGGGATGAAGATCATGATTGATGTCAAGCCAGGTTGGAAGCTCAAAGACCTGACTCACGAGGAAATAAGAGACCTTGGAAGGCCAGAATTCATGCACCAGAAGGAATAAAGTTCCTATATCCCAATAAACATAGAAATTATGTGGGAAGATGGGTTTACTGCAGCCCGAATGGATAGTGTCAACTGATGACATGGAACAAAGATGAACACGTAAGAACAGCAGAAAGCTTGAAAGGAGTAAAAAAGATATGGACACCAAGGAGACATTTCTTCAGACCATCATGTATAGACCCAGAAGATGAAGAAAGAATGGACTCAAGCAATGAAGCAAAAGAGAATCTGGAAAAACTGAAGACAGAGGTGAAAGTGGTCGATAAATCGCCCAGAGGGGGGAGTGTAGAGGAGGTCCTAAGTACAGCCCGCACTCCAACCATCCATTTTGACGTACCAGGAACGTTCGCGCCAATATACGTGATGTATGATGAGCAAATAAACCAGCTGAGAGCCGCAGTGGGGCTCTGTCCAGTACCTATCAGAAGAACAGCACCTATTGAAGAACTGATACTAAGGAAACAATGTACAGTAAGGTATCCATTGAGAAAGCCATATCAACAAATAAAACGAAATGGAGATCTTCTGAGTACAATCCCTGAGGAAACCAAAAAGGTCTTAATGGAAGATGAATGCTGACATCACAAGAACCGGGACTGACTCACATACAGAAGATATGACGACCTATGAATGATAAAAAGAGACAAAACACCATGAATAAAGGACATTGTGAACCCAAAGTGAAAGGGCGATGTCAAATGTAAGAAGCTTAAGCTATGAGCACGATGAAGATAGTCGACCAGTTTATACATGAACATATGCTTAAAACCGCAAGAAAGCGAAGAAAATCATGTGGCTTGCTATGCTTAGTAGAAGGAAATTGCGGTAGGCGCCACCTATTCATATCTACCTCAAAAGAAGGGTGCTATATAAGTGTATTTCCACTTCAAGAAGCAGAATCAACCAAAAGGTTACTAAAGATCGCACAAGAAGAGCTTCATATTTAGCAAAATCAAGAATAAAGCAGCAGAAACGGAACTCGGCAGAAGCAAATCGTGCAGGAGAGCCAAGGTCCTATCTGTCAAGATGAACAAACAGTAGATACAATTCATTGAAGCAAAGAACAGAATATACTACTCTGAAAGGTCAAGATAAGAAGCCGAAAGCAGGTGGTGGGTGAAACGAAAATCAAATACACGAATTATAGGAAGAAGAGGCAAATTCACGGTCAGTGTCTGAATCACGTGACCAGCCGAGCAAGAAGAAGCAAGACCTTCACACCTACGCATGGCAGTGGGCCAGATAAAGATATCAGAACTTTCTAGACAGAAGATGCAGTCTCGAGGCCAACCACAGTGAAATAATTGACACATGGCTACTAAAGTGATGATTGATTGTAACAATAACTGAAGGAAGGCCGGGTGAGCTAAGGGTCACCCTGCACCTGGCCGACCATTCTGCATGATGCTTAGTAAAGTGGAAAGAAAAGTATGAGTGGGGCTAGTGCCAACCCAATCACAGTGGACCAGGTAATCTAGGGTCCTATAGTTAGTAGAACCAATGAGACATTGTACTTATAGTGACGTCTACAGTAGCCAGTTTGAGGTAGGGCTTAGATGCCCCACCTGACAGTGTTTACCCAATCCCTTTACTCTGTTACATATACAGATATAATACCTATAGTAAAGTTACCTTTTCCAAACCAATAGAATTGTATGCCAGATCACGCATCCGCTGATATTCATGAGACTCCCTGCTTTTTCTACTTGTCATTAAATGGACTGCCTTTGCCAAACTGTTGAGTTGTCATTATTGATTTGGTGTTGGAGTATTAATCCGCACCCCCATCCATTGCACGGGTGCTGCTATCTTGTAGTAAAGTGCTTCTGAGCAAACCCTGACTCTATGGCCCGGTTGGGGGCCTCGGAGCACAATTGATAGAAAAGTTGTTGGAATACCAAAGGCTCAGGAGTGGGTCTGAATGTGGAAAATGTTGATGAGGATGATAATGTTTCGGAGCCCAACTCAAATGTTATTGGTGAATTAGATGAGGTAGGAGAGTCTCAAGATGTAGGCCCTGTTTTACCTCTACCTGCTCATAGGCCTCAACCTTTGACCGCAGCGACCCCATCAGGTCCAAAACGAAGCCATGAATGTGTCTCTCTGGAAATAATGAGACTTGAGTTAGAATTTAAAAGAATCCAAGCCCAAACTGAAAGTAAGCATCAAGAACTTAAACTCAGAGAAATGGAGTTGAATCATGCGCTTGAAATGAAAAAGAATCTCTTGAGAATGGTTCTCTCCCAGAGTCTTCTAGGTTTTCCAGTCCTAAGAGGCCTTGCATGTCCAAAGATGCTGTAAGTATGTATGAGGTTAAGCTTGATATTTTGGATTGGCTGGCAACTTTTGAATATAACCATGGGATTCAGAACATTAAAGGGAATCAGCTGATTCCTTGTTTTTTTTCTAGTCCACCCCCTGTTGCATATGATGTTGTAATGGAAATGGGCGAAGTAGATAGAATGGAGTATGAAAGTGTGAAACTAGCTTTGATAGCTTTGATAGATAGGTTTGGGAAGACCCCTTCCCAGTATCTTAAGAGGTTTAGAACCCTCAAAAAGCATGATGGTACGCCTTGGGCTACCTGGGTGTGTGAATGATTGAAAAACGTAGATGGTTGGATTAAGGGTTATAGAGTTAACACCTATGAAGGTATGAGAAATCTGTTTATGTTGGAGTCTATTTATTATGCCTGCTTTCCTGAACTGAGACAGCACTTGGCTGACTCTAAAGAAATTGATCCAAAGATGTTAGCAAGGGCTGCTGACTTGTGGGTTGCCAACAGGGCTACTCAAAAGGATTCTGGGGCAACTCTGAAGAAGGATGAGGGGAAGCAGTACAAGAAAGACAAGAAAGATCATTCTAATACCTCCACTCCAAAAGTGGGCCACAAACATAACAAGGGTAAGCCACAGGGAAAAACGGATCAGGCGAGTGTACCTCCTGGTCCTAAACCAGAAGGAGGTCGGAACAAACCCCCATTCATAAAGACATTTGAAAAATGTCATACTTGTGGGTCAACTGACTATGTGAAAGTGGATCCCAGATGCAAGGGTAAACCTTCAGGGATCCACACTGTCTCATTAGCCTTCTCCCCAGAGGAAGAAGTACCAATGGCAAGTGGAAACTTTCACTTACTGGCTGAGGAACCCATGAAAGTCTCAGCCAGTGTTTCTTTAGTGTTCCTGGGTCTGTGGGAACACCAGAACTTAGATGACTACAATTCCATTCCAGACAATACTAAAGAGTATTACAAAGACAGTGTTCTTGTGAATGGTCAGGAGACCCCTGCCATCAGTGAAACTGGGGCCATCTGTAACGCTCACGGAGGCGCAGGCCGGGTTCGCGCTGCTGTGACCTCTTCTAAGGTGATGCGCAGGGTTCGGAAGACGGACTGGATCGGGCCCCCAAATCTGGCTTGTCTGGCTCGCAGAAGTATCCTTCTGTAGGCGAAAATAGGGGATTAACTGTCAGCCTCCCACTTTCCACTCTCACCCTCCTTGAAACCCTTCTGTGATTCCTCGTAGTGTCTCACGTTAGGGTCTGGAAGGACGAGCTCTCCATTCTGCTTCTGATGCAGGGGCGCGTTGGTACCAGTTACTTCACTGGATTTTTGGATTGGTGAGAACCAAACTTGCTTGGCTTCCAGGTAAGTTTTTTGATAAGAGGTTCCCCTTGTGTCCATGCATTAATGTACTAATGCTAGTGTCTTTTTCCCCATAGGGGCCGAGGTACGGAATGCCGGGGAACAGGCACCGACCCGAGATGAGAGGTGAAATCCTTGTAGAAATCAGGTAAGTCTTTAATGAGCGTTTTTTGGTAATGTCTTTTAATTCGCTCATTAACGCTGATGTCTCTTTTTCCCCTTAGGGGCCGGGGTCTGGAAATACCAGGATGCGGCGCGGACCCGAAATGAAGAGGGAATGAATCAACAGGTAAGTCTTAACATGGAGATTTAGCTTTCCTTATTCCCTTCTCTCTCTCACCTTTTGTTCTGGTCTTTTTCTCCCTAGGCGCTGGGGCATGACTGCGAATCCGGATGATCGCTGCTGAACATGGAGGCGCCCTGTAAAGGTGAGTGGAATGCGGCGCTGCAGCGATCGACGCAATGAGCTTTTAAATAAAAGTCTTCCTTTTCAGGATTGTCGGCGAGATGTCTCCGGGATGCGGATTTAGCAGGTAAGGACTTTTCCTTCTTCTGTTCTCTTCTTCTCTTCCTTTGCAGGTGATCCAGGATGCTGGCAGGCGTGGCAGAAGTCAGGATGCAGGAGCAGACACGGTGAGCGTCCAGCTGCTAGATGCAGAACAACGCGAAGCACGTATGGCTGTTCGGGTGGGGTTTAAATAGCCTTGGAAGAAGTTCCAGGTATGTATCCTTCCTCCAATCAGGTATGTATCCTTCCCCGACCACGCCCGGATGGTAAATTAGTCCCACAGGTAAAGTAGTTCCTTTCAGGCCTCAAGGAGGCCGGGATCCTGCAGCATGGTCTGCATCAGGTAAGTGCACCCAAGCACTTCCTTAATGAGCCTGGCACATATGGCGCCAGGACTGATGTCTTTTATGGGCCTGGTGCCATAGGCGCCAGGACACTGTCCAAAGGGCCCCTATATGGGGTTGCTGGGTCCTTCCTTGGGGACTAGATGTCCGCTTTCGGGGACGCAGGGCTTGAACCGGCTCCCTGGGAGCGGGCATCATGACACCATCCCCAGACGAATGGATTGGTAGAGAGGTTTAATCGTACAATGAAGAGCATGATAGGTGCTTTAGAGGAGCCCCTTAGGAGAAAATTGGACCTTCTACTTCCATGCCTTCTATTTTCTTATAGAGAAGTCCCTCAGGAGGGAGTTGGATTTAGTCCCTTTGAGCTTCTCTATGGCCATCCAGTTAGAGGCCTCTTGGCCCTAATTAAGGAGGGGTTGGAGAGTGCTTCTTCCCCCAAGCCAGTGAGAGTCACTGACTATGTGATAGGTCTTCAGAAGAGAATGTCACACATGATGGCAGAAGCATTAGATAACTTGAAAGCAAGTCATGATCTGGTGAAGCATTGACATGACCAGAAGGCCAACATGGTTGAGTTTACCCAAGACCAGCAAGTTCTAGTTATGGTTCCTACAAGGAAGAGGGCCTTACAGGACAAATGGATAGGACCCTTCAGGTTTGTGGGAAAGCTTGGAGAGGTCAACTATCTGGTGGACTTAGGCAATCCTAAGGAGGCTCCCAGAGTCTTTCAAACCAACCGTCTAAAAGCTTATGTCTCAAGACCAGAAATAGGAGCTTTGCTTCTAGCTTCAGCTCAAGAGAAGGAGGAGAGTGAACCTCTACCTGACCTACTCAGAGGACAGCCTTTAGATGAGAGGATAGAAGGAGTCAATCTCTCTTCTAATTTGACACCTGAACAACAGGACGAGTGCAGGTTTCTGTTAAATCAGTTTGCCTCCCTGTTTTCACTATCACCAGGCTTGACCCCTTGGGGCCAGCATGATATTCTGGTGACTGTTTACCTGTTAAAAGCAGAGGTTACAGGATGTCAGATCATGTAAGAACCCACATAATGGAAGAGGTCAACACGATGTTTGCTCTCAGGGTAATAGAGCCATCTACAGGTCCATGGTCTAGTCCAGCTGTACTAGTGCCAAAGGCAGGATCCAAGGAGTTGAGATTCTGTGTGGACTATAGAGCTCTTAATGCAGTCACTAAGACTGATGGCCATCCTTTACCAAGGACAGATGAACTGGTGGACAAGCTTGGTTCAGCCAAGTACCTCATTACATTTGATCTTACGTCAGGCTATTGGCAAATAGCCCTGACAGACCATGCCAAGGAGAAAACTGCATTTCCAAACGCCAGCAGGCCTCTGCCAATTTGGGTAATGCCTTTTGGACTAAGGAATGCACATGCAATATTCCATAGGATGGTTAACCAGGTTCTGAATGGGATGGGGGACTTCTGCATGGCATACTTGGATGACATCGCAGTGTTCAGCCCTACTTGGAAAGAACATTTTGACCACTTAGGATATGTTTTGCAGGCTCCTGAGTAGGCCCATCTGACCATAAAAGGCGAGTAAGTGTCAAATTGGTCATAGTGAAGTGGTCTACCTTGGTCAAGAGGTAGGAGGGGGTGAAATCAGGCCATTGCCTAGCAAGGTACAAGTTCTACAAACAGGGCCACCCCTACTACTCAAAACCAGGTGAGAGCCTTTCTAGGCCTCACTAGTTACTATAGAAACTTCATAGAGAACTACGGGACCATAGCTTCTACCTGAATGTTATCTCCTCTCCCAAATTCCCTAAAAGGTTCAGGTGGAATGAGGAGTGCACTCAAGCATTTGAAGGACTTAAGAAAGCCCTTTGTCAAGCTCCAGTCTTAAGAGCTCCTGACTATAACCAAAACTTCATTGTGCAGACAGATGCTTTAAATACAGTTATATGCGCAGCTCTGAGTCAGCTGGATGAGAAAGATAGGGAGCTCCCCATTTGCTTCATCAGCAGGAAGCTGAAGGAACCTGAGACAAGGTGGGCAACCATTGAAAGAGAATGTTTTGCTATTGTGTGGTCACTGAATAAGTTTAGACCATACTTGTATGGATCTACTTTTGTGATTCAGACTGGCCACAACCCTTGAGATGGTTGATGCAAATGAAAGGGGAAAACCCTAAACTATTGAGATGGTCAATCAGCCTGCAAGGGTTTGATTTTACCATTGAACACAGGTCTGGGTGTCATCACCAAAATGCTGATGGTCTCTCCAGGATGTTTGACCGACTGGAGTAAGGAGATTCACCCAGGAGTGGATTAAATCCTCCTGTCCCTTAGTCTAGGGGGGGGGCGCGTGTTAGGGAGGATTCTCAAGAATGTGCTAATTTCCCTTACCTTTTGAGACCCCCAGCAACTTTGTTGGATTTCTAGGATGTTAATTTTTACCTGGAAAGGGTGTAAGCCTTTTTTCCCACTCTTTCATGTATTTTGATGTATGTGTGTTTTACATTTGTGTTCTTTGGATATGGAGTTTTAAAACAACTCCATAGGCATCATCTTTTGCTTTTGTGTCACACCGCACCTTCAGTGCAGTGGCACAGGGGTGTCTTTCAGACTTCCCAAGGTTTAAATTCCCTCTCTGGGACTGACTACTATCTCCCAGACCACATAAAGTTAAATTGACTTTACTAGTCTTTTTAAATGTACAGACCCAGCACACACTATCTTACTATAGAGTGCTGGAGGGGGTTGCCTAGCTTCCACTGAGTCTATACACTCATGTGACAGTCAAATGTTATCCTTTCCCTCTGGAAGTTGCTGGTGGCAGTGGTTTAAAACAAACTACCATGATTTTTCCCGACCATAAACAATGGTAGCTAAAAATCGAGTCAGCCATCTTTTTCAATATGGCGCCCCAGATCTATCTGTGAAAACAGACTCCGGTCACCTTTGCCGTTTCTTTGCGGAAAGGTCCTTCTTGTGTTTAACTCTGCACGCTAAACCAGGTTTAGTCCCTTTGTTCGTCTTCCTTTGGCGGGCTTCAGTGCAGAAGCCCTCCTCTGGCGCCTGAGTGTCTTGGGTGGACAGGATGTGAGGGAGGTGCCCGAAACTCCCTGTGCTTAGTCTCCTAGGAGACCTGAATGCACTCTGGTGTGATTGGCCGGCTGGCTGTCCGATAAGGACAGCCACCCTGCTGGGTGAGTGACAGTCAGGCTGGAATAAATGGGGGAAAACTGTTTAAAAGCAGGCCTCTGGGACTTGGAAAGCAGAGTCAACCACTGGAACGAAAGAACCGAAGACGAGCTGAAGGAAGACAACTGCTGCAACTCCTGGTCCCCCGGTGAAGCCCTGCTGCAGGTCCGAATTGCCTGAAACTCCATCGACAGAGAAGCCCTTCAAGTTTAACTTCTTCCCTTGAGTTTGGTGGGAACAACCAACTCGCAAGACACCTGGACACCGTCTGCATACTGGTTGAATTTTCTTCAGAGTGCTTTTGAAAACCGAATAGCCAATGAGAAAGATACCAGTTTGCGTTCTTTAAGGCACTCAGACCTTAAACCGACATTTTGCCAAGCTTGTGGCCTCTGCCCTGGGCAGTGCAGGAACCGCCTGACGTCCTCCTTCTTGACCCCATGACTGAAGTGCAGGAACAGCGAAATCTGCGGAACTGCCAGGAACAACTGCCTCAGCTACAACTTTTCTTCATCATAAAGGTACTGTGCAAACTCGGCGTGGAAATCCTTCCGGCCGCAGTGAAAGTTCATGAAACTTTCCCAACTTTGAAGGCTTGTCCTTCCCTAAACCGACATCTAACTTTTTGTCTGACCAACTACTTATAAAAATTGTGGGAAAGACTTAACCGTTTTACTACCAGAACTGTGCATTCTTATCTAAGACTCTGAACCATTGACTTTGGCCCAGGCCTATTGAATTGAATTACTGGATGTAGTGAACTGAAACTATTTGCCCTACTTCTGAATGTATTGGTGCTTTTTATTCTTTTAAACTTGTCTTTTTACCCCTTTTTAAAGTAACTGAAGTGCCATTTGAACCCACTTCAGGGGAGCTGAACTTGTTCAGAAACTGATTGTTTGTGTATTGTAGTGTATTAGATTGTGATATTGAGCTGCTCTTACTAGTGAAATGTTTTCCAACTGATTGTATAAATAAATAAATATTCTTTTACCAAGAAACCTGTTTGAATCACTGTAATTGCTAGTCCTTTGTGTAACCCCTTGTACTGCTCACTTTATTCTTGAGATAAGTCTGGCTGCTCAGCCATCGCTACCACTTTACTGTGTAGTTCAGGCATGTACCAAAGGTTAAATTGTACTTACACTTGTAGTCTTAATTATGTGTAGTGGTCCCAAAGGGTACTGCAGGTGATTCTGCCTAAAACCCACTCCCCGAAGACCCTTCACACAGGTGTTCCCACCGCACTGGTCCACACGCAGGGTCTGGATCCAAAGGCGATCGCCATGATCTAGCCACCTGAGAGAGAGATCCCCGGGGACTAGCGGATGAGACACCCTCTGGTTTCTCACAGCACCCACGTGCTGGGTGCTGCTTGTGGGGGGCTCTGGGGATCACAGATACGGACAGTTTTGGGGGATTGCCAGGCCTCTGCCCAAGCTGGCCACTGTCCACTTCAAGTCGTGGAAAAAAGTTAGGGATGTATATATCCTTGATGTGCCCATTTACGGGTTCCTTTTTTCCTCCCGTTGTTTTGTGTGTTTTTGTTGGTGGGTTCGGAGATTCAGAGACTAAGCTCAAACAGGAAGAGCTTTGCTTCAGTTTGTCTTTTTAATGTTTTGCATTTGAAACTGAAAGAGAGAACAGGGAGGGTGAGTTCCTTTCACTGTGATCAGTCAGAACAATTAAAATGGGAAGCGATTACTGGTATATAGCTACATACACAGTAGTGAGTGGGGCAAAGGCAAAGGGAGCGACTATTGTCGATTACTAGAAGACGGAGTGTTGAGTGATAAGAAATAAAATAAAAGGGTTGCATAACAAGCTACATGTTGTGTGAAACAATTACAACGAGCAAATGACTACAGCATACACATCATATGTCTAAAACCTCAGAGGACATATATAAAACCAAGAGGATATTTTTTAGGCTCCCATTACATTGTAGGCTGGTATTTTCTGTGTTATATTAAGGGTGGGGGCAATAAAGCTAAATGCAAACTGATTTTGCTGGCAACGTTTCTATAACAATATTTATATATTGTTAGGTTGGTTTATTATGTAATTTGGGTAATTTTTAGCACACCTCTATACAATACAGAATTATTTTAGCTTTTCAAACTGAAAACTTAACAGGTATTTGCTGCAAATAGATCTTGGAAATAAGAGGCATCAGTGTGTGTAATTTCAAGCTGAAACAGCTGTAAACAGGAGAGGGTGGCGGGAAATCAACAGCAGGAGAGCGTGGCAGAAGGTCAACATCAGGAGAGGGTGGCAGAGCTCTTTGGGTATGGTGCTTTTAAGTTAAGCTTTGTGGTTCTGCATGATATAGACTGTTTGAAGAAAGAGTAATACGGGAACATAGACTGGGGACCGGGGCAGGATGCCAAACCTAAATATTCCACATAAAGACACAAGAGCCAGTATTTACATGATTACTGTTTACATTTGTGTGATCCTGGGATCCATTTTTGAAGTTATACTGAAGAGATGGCTTTGGTACCTAGGGCAGAGGATTCAAGTGGAGTGGGGAAAGTAGAGAAAAGAAGTGAAAGTGGAAGGCTGTCAGACTCTCCGCTCGTGCGTGGTGGCGTGATCCCCATAGCACTATGCGCAGCTTGCAGACAGTCAAGAGCTACATTTCGCGGCATCCCTGCTGCCAGGCTACATCGTGAACACGAATGAGGGTGCTTACCCCTAAGGCACATACTAATCAACGCTAGCCAGCGTTTTCTGTATTGCTCTGGACCTTTTTTACTTCTCCTCTGAGCTCTGGCCTGTGGACCCTGTAGTATGCTGCTTGTATTGGTGCACAGATGCAAGCAGTGGAAGGTTGCCTGGTGACTGGAACCTTTACTACATCAAGGTTCCAGTGGAGACAGTTAGGACACACAGGATGGGAGAGAGATGGATAAAGATGTTTCTACCTTGTGCTCTTACTCTTTTTCCATAACTTCCCTGTAACTCAATAAAGCTAACTTCCTTTTATATATATCTGCCTCCAGTCTGGTCCCTACTTATATTTAAGAAACCCTAAATGCTACAATGGCAACGAGGTGATACTTTTAGAAGAGGACCAGTGATGGCAGTTGGCAGTCCAGTGATGTGATGGCGCCCTGTGGTGAAGCAGAAATTATGAAAAGTGCCCACAGAAGTGAAGCTGGTGAGGGCAGCTGTGGAAATGATGCCCTGAACTCGACGTGGCATAAGTCCTGTTGGGGATGGGAAGACACATTCGCCCTTGCAGGCAGCCAAAGAAGTGGTGAGCTGAAAATGCCTGCCTTCCCCCTTCCTTTCACAAGGAATATAAGGTACTGTAAATGTGAAGAGTAGAGGAAAGTCATAAGCAGAATTAAGGGGGCAGCAAGTGCAGTGCAGTACAGGAAGAAGCTGTTTAAAGTACTGTAAAATATGGTGTGCATTACTGCTATGATGAATGGCAGCCAAGAAAATGCAGCAAGTTTTTTTCCTGCTACCAGCTTACAGTGAAATTAAGTACGGCAGAGCACTGTAAAATGGGTACTTTAAAAAAGAAATGAAATTATTCTGCATTAATTAGACTTTTAAATGGTGAAATCGCCTTGTGCTGTTTAGCCTCATGATCTTTGCCTAGTTATGGCGTTTTGGAAATGTGCGCGCTCGTGTTGCGAGTGTTGAACTGCTGAGGGTCTGAAGTGCAGTTCACTGGAGCTTCGTGTGACCGTTGGGAAAATGCCCCTTTGAGGAGTTCTGTGTGGATCAGGAGCGGAGAAGCTAATGATGACGTAATGGAATTCTGCACGGGTTTGATGAAGATACGAATGTTAAATGCAGAGTGTTCTTTCCTGCATTGGAACGCAGAGCAGCGTTTTTTTCTTCTCCCTTGCCGTGTTACAAGCGAATACATTAGAGGAGTGGCTCTATCGGCGTGCCCCAACGTGAGGAAGAGTTTATCCTCACATATTGGATGCAGGGATTGCAATGAGGAGTTCATTGCGTGCAACAACGGAATGGAAGTGTTATCGCTTACACGGCGGTAATGAAAGAGAAAGCATCATATGCTGATGTGTGGATTGTGGGCGGCAATGGAAAAAAAAAGGATGTTTTCAGTAAACAGGTACTGTTTTTTTTTTATTCCGGTATGGCAGCAATAGGAGTAGCTGCAACGTTTTTAAAGGGAATGCCATTAAAGCATCTACACAGAATGTTTGCCATTAAAGCTTCAACAAGGAATGGGTGATCTCAGTGATGTATTTTTATGACTATGGTAAAAGTAAAACAGAAAGCTACGTGTAATTTATGGACTTTGGCAATGACTTTGTTTAACATGTTCAATGGAAACAAATGGCATACGGTATTTGTTAAAAAAATAAGATGTATTGTGCTAGGGTTTACTGTGGCTATAATATTACTCTGGTTCAAATATGTTGATGTTTTACGGTGGTGAGAAATGATATTTCAGTATGTTGTGATGAGTGAGTGGAGAGTATGTCTCTGCCTGGCTGGGAAGGTGCAGAATGAGAGGTGGTGAATGGAAATAGTGTGCACATTGGTTTTGAATGGTATGGTGTTAAATGCAGTTATATGGAATTTCGACAAAAGTTATATAAGTTTATTAATACTTTTGAGGATGTGCAGGGTAAATATGGACATATAGCCATCTATGGACTTTTAGGCATATGTGGAGTTATAGGCACATGTGTTAGTATTTTTTAGTCATTTATGAGGGCTTTCAGGGTGATGGTGCATGGCACCCATGGACTATTAGGCACCACATAGGGAAAAGTGATGTATTAATTTAGAGAATGTAATTCAATTTGGTTTTCAATTATATTACAAGTGGTTGCCAAAAGTATGAAATGGAATATATTTGAGATATTTAGTAATGTTGTGAAATGCAGGAAATGAAATGTTATGTATTTGTGTATTTTGAAATGAGCATATTTAGAGATGTATGAGGTTCTGTAGTGACACTGTATGTCAGAGTAAGTTAACATGTAATGTGAGGTGCTTGGAAATCAATATGTTAGATGTTATGTAGTTTAATGCTGGATGAATTTGATTACTTTATTAAGTGAATGTGTGCATATGTAGTTGAGGATTGTAGGCTCAATATAATAAGCCCTAATGATAAACTCTATGAAGAGTATCATGGATATGTATGGGCAATGGTTTTGAGCCATATAAGTGGCAATGTGTAAGTGTCCAGCGCATGTGGTGTGTCTGGTGATAAAGTGAAATGGATCCCTACTTTTGAAAGCCAAATGAATTTTTTGCGCATATATTTTCCGGATGTATGTGTGTCTGCCAGATCTGTACATTTGATGGGTTGTATGGCCAACTTCCTGTCCTAGTGTTCTTTTCACGTACTGTGCCTATGCAGTTATGTTGTTTATATGTGATCTTTGTTTAGTTTGTATCTTTTCTTTATGTTCCTACTTTTTCATGTTTCTTGGGGCTAGTGAGTATATGAGAGTGTGAGTGGAACCTGCAGGTTCTTTGCGTGAGAATGAGAGGTGGTGTTGTATGGTATGTTGGTGTATTGCTAAGGTTAAAGGATGTTAGTTTGTGTATTTGATTGGTTGCGTGTAATTGCGCGTTAGTGCTGCGGGTGTGGCAGACCCAAGACTCTGTGTGGCAGGCGGAGTGGAAGGAGTGTAAGCTGTGCTGTATGAGCTATTAAGGTGATGGAATGTGGTTAGTATGTGGTTTGTGCTCGTAAGTGGCAGTTATGAGATCCAGTGGTGGCAGTTCTGGATATATGGTTGGTTTGTGATATTTATGATGGTTGGGGAACGTTAGTTACGCGAATGTAGATGTACGCTGAGAGGGTTGAAAAAGTGGTTTGTTACGGTGAGTGTGATGAATGTTTGTTTGGTGGTTTGATGTGAGTTCCTGTTCAGTGCTTGTTGTTGGAGTGTGTGTCTGTTATAAAGAAAGGGGATGTATAGTATGCTGCTTGTATTGGTGCACAGATGCAAGCAGTGGAATGTTGCCTGGTGACTGGAACCTACACTACATCAAGGTTCCAGTGGAAACAGTTAGGACACACAGGATGGGAGAGAGATGGATAAAGATGTTTCTACCTTGTGCTCTTACCCTTTTTCCATAACTTCCCTGTAACTCAATAAAGCTAACTTCCTTTTATATATATATCTGCCTGTAGTCTGGTCCCTACATACATTAAAAACCCCAAATGCTACAGACCCCTTGACCATGGTAACCTTCTTTTGGACTCTCCTTTGTGGATTTCTGGACCTTCTGGACCCCCATGTTACAATCTGGTGCCCCCTGCTGTACTTATCTGATGTTTCCTACTCACCCTCTTGGAGATGTCCTCTGTGGATCTTGCAGACTTTGTGACTTACTTGCCAACTCCTTTTCTGTTCCCCCGCGTTGTGAGGCCTGCATTCCTGTTGTACACTAGCGTTCTTACCTGTGCTCCCTCCCTCATGAGTGATGATTGGAATGGTGAGTGTGTTGTGTAATGTATGGTGCCTGGTGAGGAATGTGTGTGAATAGTGAGAGATGGTTCAGAGCGGATGTCGGAGGGAGCACAGGGTCAATGGTTAAGAAGAATAATGTAGCTGCTATTACTTAGCTTGAAGTTCCGGCGTTTCTTGATCAGACACCACATTTGGCGACGTGGCTGCCAACGACCCTTGATGGCTGGAGGGAACCCACGCCGTGATCCGTAGAGCCAGATGGCGTTTAAAAGGAACGAGGTCTGACATCTGTTCCTCCTAATGAGCATCAGAAAAACGGCTGGGCTAGGTTGAAACTATTAGTGGCATTAAGAGAAAGCGCATAACCTTTTGGGGCAAAGTTTTACGAGTGTGCGCGCACGGGCTGTATTATCAACAGCTGATTGCGGTGCTAGAGTAAAAAACCCTAGTGCGTCACATAATGTGCCGCCATCTTGATGGACATGAGAGCAAGTCAAGGCCCAGCCGGTAATCTACAAACTTCTTTAATTTGCTTAGTAGCCGCAGCAGCTAGTAGCACATCACAAATCTCATGATCCTAGGATGGTATTCAGTCTTTTCACTGAAACATTTTTGAACGAAAAATGTTTCACCGAAAAATTTTCATTGAAAGATTTTTTCTATGAAAAGGTTGATAATTGTTTTATCGAAAATACATGTATATATGTTTGGGTGGGATAAAGAGTTACATTTTGAAAATGAGGATTGGGGGACCCCCCTCCTCCCCAAAAAAATGCAGTAAATTTGGTATAAAGGTTTTCACTTAATAGTGTCATTAATCTACATTAGGTGGAAATGTTTTCAATGAAACATTTTTGTTGAAACATCTTTTGGGTGAAAAATGTCAGTGAAAAGACATATAATCCTCCCAGGATCACACGGTAGGAAGCAAACAATCTATGCTACTTTCGAGGTCATATAACAGAGCTCATGGGTGCCGTGAAAAAACAACGAATGCACAATAATTTTATAATTCGGCATATTAATTTACGAAGCCTGATCTACTGACGATTTCAGCAAACCCACAGAGGTTTCAAATTGCCCCCCCAAGTACATCTCTGCCTGGGAAGAAGGTTGAAGAGTTGCTAATGTGCAACATTTACACGATAACTTGTTCTTTGTTCAAGGCTCTGGCAGTGTCATGGTAGAAGACTTTCTCATGAGAAGATAGATGAGATGACCGGGGCAGTTGGATAAAGATCCGCTGGTCATCTTAAATGTGTCAATAAATTGGCACTATGATGTGGGAATCGGTTTGGAATGCGACATCACAATGGGAAACTAGCGTGACGTGGTAAGGTTTGTTATCATAGAAGATAATATATGCCCTTCTATAGGGGTATGATATGATCCCACCAATCAGCTTCTTGTGGAGAGAGTATTTTAATGTTGCAAAGTGATTGATGCTTATTCGATCTTAATGTTATAAAAGATTTTGTTATTGAGGCGTATCTTTGACAGCGTACTTCATGCAGTTCTGTGCCGCATTCTGTTTGAATTTCGCTCTGTGACTGGGCCCAGATTAAAGTTGTGTTACTTCTTGCCTGGTGTACACTCCTTTTTGACGACTTTTGAAATTTGTACTGGTGAGATCTGAGGCAACCCCTAAACACTTCTAAAGCCGTAACAGAGGTGGCAAGTAGATATTCAGTGATTGAAAGGGAGTTATTGGCTTGTGTCTGGGCGGTAAACTATTTTAGGAAGTATGTGTGGGGGTTAGGTTTACTATATACATCGATCACAAACCTCTTGTGGAGGTTCTGTCAGTACATGGAACATGCAAGGTGATGTCCAGGCTTGCAAAGCTAAGTTTGAGGTTACAGGTTTAATATTTTGAAGTCAAGTACGTACCTGGTGATAGGAATAAGGTGGCAGATTTTCTGTCAAGGTTAGACCTGAGGTTGGAGGGAAGATTTCAAATTGATGATTCTGAGGTAGTTGCTCTATTATTGGATGTTATTCCTAGAGAAAGGTAAATCCAGGAGCTGCAGGAGGAGGATGAGGTGTACTGCATGGTCATGGATTATATAGTGAGAGGTTGGCCTAATAAAGTCTGTGGATGAGGCATGTCTTCCGTTTTGGTAGTTTAGAGATGAGTGTTCTATTGAAGATGATTTGTTGGTGAGAGGTGACAAGTTGATACCACCCCATAGTTTGAGAGAAGGTTTGATAGAGAAGGCACACCAGAGGCATCCAGGATCAACAGGCACCAAACGGAATACAGGTCCAGGTATTGGTGGGCTGGTGTGGACCTTAAAGTTGAGTGTTTTTTTTAGATGTTTTTGTCCTTGTCAAAACTCGGATAAGAATTGTAGGGTGGGCAGGTCTGCTACGGTGGCATGTGACGGCCAGAGTAGCCATGGGAGCAACTTGGAATTTACATTGTAGGCCCATATAGCAATCTGGCTAGTGAGAAAAGTTTATTGATTGTCATGGTCGATTATTGTTCCAAATGGTTTACGATTAAAATCGTACGCAAGTAGGTGCATCTGATGTCATAAACTTCTTGGAGAATGTGTTCAGGAGAGAGGGTTATCGAAATGGTCATTAGTGACAGTGGTGTACAGTTTAGGAGTAGCAAGATGGCGAGGTATGCTAGGTTGAATGGCCTTGAAGGGAAATGTGTACCTTACCATCACCCACAAACCAATGGGCTTATGGAGAGGTGTAATAGAGTGGTTGTTGAAGCTGTGGAACAGGTCATCATAAATAACATGTAAGTAGAAATGGCAATACAAGAGAAATGATTGAGCGTTAGGACATCTGTTTGGGCTGACTCAGAAAAGGCTCTGTTTTTGTTGATGAGAGGCAAAGAGCCCAACACATTCAATCCGGTATGGGTGAATGGTAGGAAGATGAGGAGACCAAAGTGCCAAATTCTATCAAGAAAGGGATGGCAGTTTTGTACAGGGGCGAGTAGTGCCTTGTGATTTAGTCCGGATAAGGAAGGGAGAAAGGGAGAATATAAGTATTCTAGGCCTGTGAGAGTAAAGGAAGTGTTTCACAATGCTGTCAGGACACAGTATGGTTCCATTTGGAATATGGATTGAGTAATTAGATGGAGATGGGAAGGTACGTGTGTGGGCGGTGAAGACTTTGGCAGTGAAGTGTGTGATAGAATTGGTTTGTGTGATGTGGATGTTGCAGCAGAGGTAAGCAGGATTGTAGATGAGAGAGTTGCCAATTCCAGAGATGAGCAAGAGGTTGTCACGACCAACCAAGCTGTTGAGACGAGAGGAAGAATGAGGAAACCTCTGGTGTGGTCAAATGACTATGTCATGAACTGAGGCGCTGAGGCGCAAAGGAACTCTTCCATGAGATTTCGCAGGAACACTGATGTTTTTTTTCTTCTTTTAGTGTCCACCACAGTACTTTATGTTCCTGTTTTGTGTTCCGATCTTATTGTTTTAAGTTGTTTTCTTTTTTTATTGGGGGAAGGGGGATGTGTAGTGTTCTTACCTGTGCTCCCTCCCGCGTGAGTGGTGATTGGAATGGTGAGTGAGTGTGTTGTGGAATGTGGGTGTGTAGTGAGAGATGGTTCAGAGTGAATGTTAGATGTTGGAAGGAGCACATGGTCGTTGGTTAAGAAGAATAAAGTAGCTGCTACTTACCTTGAAGTTCCAGAGTTTCTTGATTGGACACCACAAACACCTCGTTTCCATGTCTACAAGCTGGCGGCCAATATTAAGGACCCTCTGTCCACTTTACGTAGGAATTGTCTTCTTGCCTTAGTTCTGGTATTGCAGACCCTGCAGGTATGAAAGGTGCGTGTACCTACCCGGGAGGGATACTGTTGGACTACAGTGGCTATACTGCCTGGTGCTTATTTCCCTTATCTCTGCTTGATGTGTATCCTATGTGGGGACTGGTTATTGGTGTTCACTTCCTGGTGCAGAGAGGGCAGCGAGAGAGACAGATAGCAGAGGTACGTGTAGACAAGAGTCTTGGCAAAAGGATACAGAAAGATACAGTCAGCGACTTAGTCACACAGGACCATGATTGGATTCAAAGGTGTGAAGCATGCACCTAAAGACACAGTGATTCTTTTGGACAGCTGCTCAGTGTAGTGTCGTTAGAGAGGATCTGGGCTAAGAAGGTGGATGCATGGGTGAGTGAAGTGTCTGTAGAATGTTTAATAATAATAATAATAATAAAAATTCTGAGGTAGTTGCTCTATTATTGGATGTTATTCCTAGAGAAAGGTAAATCCAGGAGCACAGACAGACAGACAGGAATCCAGACAGGATTGGGTCATTGAGTGAATGCACCTTGAGATAGTAGACTATGTATTTGAAGACAACTTGCTTAAGGTGTCTGGAGTGGTATGGTCAGGGATAGACGGGTCTGTAGGGTGAAGGATTGTTGGAGTTTGTAGGTTTATGGCTTATTTAGTAATGGCCGTGGCTGTTGGTTGGTAAGATGTCATTTAAGAGAGAGAGGCTGAATAGGGCAGGTAGGTGGGCGAAGAGGACAGGTGCAGGTTTTTCATAGCTTGTGGTGCAAAGTGATGAACTGGAGGGCGCGATGGGATGGTAGAGCAGAGCATGGTGTGTTCACTAAAGAAGGGGGGAGAAGTGAGGGTGTGAGGGGAGGTGGCGAGGAGTTCAGCATGGGTGAGATCAAACGGTAGACAGTGCATCCCATACTTTAGTGATTGTGGGTAGAAGTAGGAGACAAAGTCATCAATGGAGACAGAAGAGCATATAGAGAGGTTCTTGGGGAAAGCATGATTGATTTACGGGAAATAGTTTCATTTTAGCAACTTTCCTTCCTTTCATTTCAATGGAGCCCCCATCCTAGCTGTCTATGTTTTGGTATCCTGGCTTCTTTTTGGGTGATGCTGTTTTAGGCCGACTTTCTCATCTTGGGGGCACTGGTAAGACCCTAAGGCTGCCAGCACAGGAGTTTTTCTCTTGAAAGAACAAATGTAATTCTTTTCCTTAACATATTTCTCTAAGCATGTATATATTTGTCCAAGTGGTTTATCATTTGTGTACTTGTTTGTTTGTTTATTTGGTAATGCGCTCCAAGCCCATGGGCATCTGGGCGCAGCAATACAAGAGGACTCGAAGCTTAGTTACAATGTCTGACACAGGCTATTACAGAAAACAATGGTTACTTACAATGGGTGATACAGTACATATAGAATAACAAAGGTTAAGTGCGTAAGAATAACATCTTAACAGGTTGTAGCATTACCGCTAGGATGAGGATCGTTGCATGTCGTTGTTGTGTAGCCATTTGAGGGCGTGGGATCTGAATCTTGTGTAGGGTAGAGGGCGTCTAAGGTCGGATGGGAGTGTGTTCCACGATTGTGCAACTCTAACTGGGAAGCTCGCACCGCCCGCTGTGGTAAATTTGAATCTAGGGACTTCCAGTAGGAAGGTGTTGGCAGATCTCGTCAGTCGGTTGGAGGGTCTCCAGTTAATTCTTTCCGCTAGGTAGGGGGGTGCTTGATTGTTGAGGCATTTAGAGGTTAGGGAAATAGTTTTAAGGAGGATTCTGTCATTTATCTTTAGCCAGTGGGCTTCTGTCCGGTGTTTGGAGATATGCTCTCTGCGTGGGATGTTCAGGACTGCTCTAAGAGCGTTATTTTGTAATCTCTGGAGTTTGTCAGTGACTGACTTGTTTGCGCCTGAGTATAAGGCGTTGCAATAGTCCAGTCTGGACATGACAAGGGCATTGGCCAAGGTGAGGCAGCTGGCACTGGACAGGAAGGGTCTGGCGGCACGGATAAGTTTACATGTGTAGGTGGTTGAGGAGGCGAGGGAGTTCACTTGCTTTTTGAGGGTAAGAGCTGAGTCAAGGTAAAAACCTAAAGTTTTGACCTCGCGCATAACCTTAATAGTATTGTTATCTATGTTAAATGAGGCATAGTCCGGGGTGAGTTTGGATAGGTTGTGGTCTGAACCGAGGAGCAGGATTTCAGTTTTATCGTCGTTCAGGCAGAGGCCATGAGTGGCCATCCATGCTTGAATAAGGATGTAAATTTTATTCACCAGATGAATAAGTCATCTCTATAAGCAGTGTGCAGAGGTTCAAGCTGAAAGCTACTAGCCAGCCATACTAAAGTCACTTACCACCTGCATTTTATACATACACAAAGTACACCAGTTCTTACCAGCCAGTGGCGAGTGCACAGTTTGTACCCTGAAATAAAGTATTGTTGAAAGTGAATGAGGTGAGAGCAAGTGGGTCATGAGTTAACGGATGTCGGAAGAGAGGTTGTGGGCTGGAGTGAAACCTACAGGTTGTTTGGCCCGGTCTTGGGTTTGTGATTATGTTGTTAACATTTGAAGACGTTGTGAAATAGAGTAATCTCGCTGCCCTAAGATTTTGAATCATTAAGGAAATCCTGCGATAGAGGCGCATTGCTCGGTCTACGCAAAACCCAATCAGGGTAATTTGGTCCTTAGAAATGCTGGTCAAAGTAGGAGGAGACATGCTTTAGGTATGTAAAGAATTTACAAGAGTTTATACATTTTTTTTCAAGTACATTACTTGGAGATCACATTCTTTTGCTAGTCATAATAATCCAAATTTCTAGTTTCTGAATTTAAAACAAATCGACTTTGGACAATACGGGCCAAAAAACATACACCATAAAAAAAGAAGCAGTTGTGTAACTGCTCTTGCTGCAAAAATGTAGTACTCGAAACACAATCACAATTATTTTGCACTGAATTCCAAAGTCAGGTGGTGTTTTCAGACCAAAGTTGCAAAAGGAATTTCAGAAATGGCGGGCGAACGCGCCGATGCAGGAGGCATGGCGGGCGCCGCCCCTTACTGGGGGTTGCCCAGCCAACCTCCTCCCCCTCCTTAGGGCCAGCACCGGAAGGAGGACTAGGCAGGAAAGCGAGCGAGATAGAGGGAGGGCCTATATAGGGCCACACAAGCAAGTAACTCTCTCTCTCTCTCAGTATCCTGCTTCACACGAGAACGGTTTTGGAAGAACTTCGTTTGGATGACGTTGTTGTTTTGTATCCAGCCACTGCCGTAGTGAAGAGAGGACTCAGCCGAGTCTCAGAAGGAAGAAAGAACGCTGTGCTGGTTCGTGTGATGCAGCGTGGAAGTTCCGGTGTTCCGGCGATGGTGTTTTCGGTTACTGTGGGACAAGGAGTGTCGAGGTAAGCATAGAGCGTAGAGGTAATGGCTGCAACGTTAGGGGTGTGCGTCCATTTTGTGAATGAAATATGGTTGTGACACAGGAAGGAACTTGGTAAGCGGGGAGACTGAAATGCACTGGACTAAGGGAGGGCAGGATAGAGCGTGAGCAGGATGGGGTACAGGTGCCTGCTTTTCAGGGCACAGTAATTAGTTTGGAGACATGCACGGCGTGAGGGCTCGCGCCTTCGGCACCGCTTGCTTGAATGGTGCCAGCACTGTACAAATGCTGGAGGCGGCCGCTTCGAAGGTGTGATGTGGGTCTCACTTGAAAACTGCAGAATTTACAGGGCACGGGGGTTGCCAGGAAGGTGCGGTCGCCGTGCTGGATTTATGGACTTAATAGTAATCTTCGGCAGATATGAGTATTAGTACGGCGCTTCATTGTCAGGCTGGGTACAGCAAATTATATAGTAAAAGGTCGTGGCTAGTGGGAGATTGCGTGCGACGGGACGTGTTAGGGACAGGACGGGCACCGCACAGGGGGGCACACCGTAGGTTTGTAGGGTGGGCTGGGGACCAAAGCGGATGGGTTTGGGCAGAGAAGTGCGACAGTACAAACCTGTTTCGGCGAGGTGCGGCAGTAGTGGCGGGCCAGGGGAGAAAGGCACCGTCGTGCTGTGTCGCATCCAGCAGTCGTAACCGGGTGTTGTGGGGAAGAGGGGAGTTAACAATGCTTTCACTAGCTATATGTAGTGAAAGCTACCCTGAGGGCTAAACGCGGCCATGGTAACTCCAAATAGTTATTCAGCTGGCAATGATAAAAAGGCGCAATTCTCTGGTCTAGGAGGGGGTGCGTGTTTGGCGCTGCTTGCCCATTTGCCATAGTCATGGGGTGCGGATGGGATTTTTTGTAGCGCCAGTCGCCGGGTGTGGGCGCTTTGTGCCATGGGGACAGGTGGAGCAGGCCGATGCACAAGCTCCGAGTTTGTTGCAGGGCGGCAAGAGAAGAAGTTTGGTAGACAACAGCAGTCACAATTAATGTTGTTCCGGGGAAACAATGCCCAGACAGCATTTGTCATGCCAATTCAAATAATACAATTTGAAGGGTCTGAATGCATGCCGGCATTTCGAATGCCCTGAGAGCACAAACAAACAGACGGATAATTATCTATGTATCACGAAAGAACACTATCTTACAATGAGTAATGCAGCATGTCTTCCGTGGGAGAACGTACAGTTTGGGTTAATGTTTGTGTGCATGCCGCATTCGACCTCTGGTGTTGCAACTCGTGGACCTGCGCTCTACCATACGCGGTGGTGCTTCTATCGCTCCCACCCTTCCATAAACTGTGCAATCCGCGCGTGCCCATACGAGGGGTGGAGCTGCACATTGAACTTGGACGCGTTGTAATGGGAACAGGGCAGGTTACATGTCAAGCACGGGTGATTCAACAGCAACCAATGAATCGCGCGAGGACATGTGCAATGGGCCGCGCGCGCAACAATTTGTAACGGCAGTGGGCAATGCTTTACCATGGGCCATTAAGTGTCCAGCTTTCATTCAATGCTTCTAAAAGTCAAGGGCTGCGGTGATGGGTCATACTCTGAGTGCGGCCTGAATTGTAATGGCGGTGTAAGGGGTGGTTGGCGTCAGCCTCGTGGCTAATGGCGGTCATTTTGAGTGGGTAAGTCACAAAGCCGTTTTAGAGTAGGGTTGTACCGAATAGCATATTTAGTATTCGGCCGAATACCGAATAGTTTGTCAACTATTCGGCCGAAGCCGAATATGAAGCCGAATAGTTGCTTTATTAAATAAATCATGTTCCAAACTTCAAAAAACACACTTATTAAAAAAACAGATAAAGCACCATTTTAAATGCATTCTATACTTTTATTTCTCTTCATTGTAATTAATGTAGCATCTTTATTGAAAGTATAAAAGCCAGAAATAAAGGGTATACATGCATTTCGTCGAATGATTTTACATCGTGGGACTTTTCATCGGCAACCCTTTCATCGCCAAAAACTTTTTTTTTGTTGACTTTTTTATGGGGGGGGTTTGGTGCAGTTTGAGGTATGATTATTTAAGTAAGGGGGGGGGCTTGAGGGGGCAAAGCCCCCCCATAAATAACTAAAAAAAAAAAAAGGAGTTGTTGGCGATGAAAGGGTGGCGAAAATGAAGGGACCAAATGTACAGAAGATTGTTGCATATTCAGTGCCAGTTAAAGTAGGAGGCTTCACAAATGCAAAAGCACTGCCTTTGTGAATCAGATGCATTGCATTCTCTATCCAGTTGCAAACTCAATGTGATCGAGTTTCGAAACTTCTTTGCAGCTCACATAGAAATGTATTAAATGGTTCATGTGGGCTCATGCAGGACACAAGTCAAGAGGAAATCTGAAATGCGTGAGCTCCATCTCACAACTATTCTCGCCACCCAAACAAGTGCTTCTCACTTTTCACTTATCCTAGCCACTCTTTCTCGCCAATACACAAACATATGCAACTTATAATTTCCTAATAAAATATCAGATCATGTTAAACTCAACATGTTAAGACTCAAGTCCTTAAAAAAAGAAAAGGGGGGACTATGACGTACGCAATGGGAAGTGACATGACAGGAACTGAAAGTATCTATGTACATTTCTTTCAGTTTATTTTTTCCAACAGAAAAAAGTGCATATTGCATTTAAAACACTAGCCAAAAGAAAAAATGTTCCTGTATTGTTACAGGCCAGGTATAAAAGATGAGCACCTTTTTTGTCTAAAAATCTGTAACAAAACATGCCCTTAAGAGCAGATTACAATATAAGATATTTTCAGCTGTGTGATAGCAATTTGTCTGGTCTATTTCTATTCAGTTTTGCAAACTGAAGTCTATATTTGCCTTTCTGAGTTCTTGTTGCATTGTATTCAAATGAGAGTGTCAAAGTATGCGGCAAGAGCCGAATAGCAAGATACTATTCGGCCGGAGCCGAATAGCTTTTTTTCAGCTGAATTCGGCCGAATACTTATCCGAAGCCGAAGTTCGGTAGACCCCTATTTTAGAGTACTATGTTTGACAAGCAAGGGTTTGGATGTAGGTGGTCGGGGGTCATTACTAAAGGGAAGGGCAATATGGTTCCAAATAGAATGTTGAAGGGGGGAGCAATCTGAACACAAAGGGGGATGCTGAATAAAAAGACGTGACCTGTCGAAAACATTTTCATTTTAAAACGCACGTGCACTTCTGCGATTTAAAGTATGTCAGGCCCGTGCTGTGTCCTTAATGAGGGGTCAGGGTTGCAGGGCAAAGTTATAATATGAAGGGTGCATCGCGATGCTCGGTTCTGCAAAAAGTGAGGTGGTCAGCTGGTTGGAGTTTGGATAGACCACACAGGGGTTGTAATTGATTGGCAATATCGGGTATGCCAGTCAGTGCATCTGCATGCCAGTTCAAGGTATGAAAGGTAATTATGAGACACGTGGCACCTTGGTGGACAATAATAATCATAGGTTTGACATAGCACTACGAAACCTCAGGCAGTGCTCAGATGACTATCTGTAAATTAAAACATGGTGCATTGTGTCAAAGGGCAGCAATTGTAGCAGGAAGGAGGCCTCCTGTTATGGGTTGCGATCTGGTGCCGATGATATGTAGGGCTTGGGGAGGTGAGTCCAATGCAATTTTGGCAAGCCCACACATAGATCACCTTGTGCGGAGTCGGACGGCAAGCAGTTCAAATAAGGTAGTGATTAACGAAGCGTCTTGTGTTGGGGAATACACGCCCTCACTACAATATGTTTTACAAAGGCGCCGAGCCAGCATTGTAGTGCCTAATTTCGAATTGTAGCGGCATGGGAGCTGGGCGCAGGTAAGAGCAAAGGGGGGCAAGAGGTGCAAGGACTACAGTGCGACACGGGCGGACGGGGTAGGCAGTGTATGGGAGCATGCGAGCGACCGTTAGTGTTGGCGGCAAATGATAGCAACGAATGTAAACACTAAGCAATAATGTGAAAAAATTGTGATAGCCGAACTCGCCGAGTGTATCTCCGGTGTTTCGGGTCCGCCCTGTTGGTATGTGTGTGAAGTCATGGACGATTGCTGGGTGGGAGGGCGCTGCACTGCAAGGTCAAGTGTGGACGGTGAGGTAAGGTTTGCAGCAAAGAGGCCAAGCCAACGTAGGGGTAGCTGTAAGAAGAGAGAGGGAAAAGGAGAAAAAAAATACCAAAAAAATGCGCACCTGCGATTGGAAAGTGCGTGTTGGCAGTATGGTCTGGTGAAGTTGCTAGGGGTTAGGGAACGCGGGGCAAGTAAGCACTGTGGTCGGGAACAGAGGGCACGAAGTGCGCAATTTTATCCCGCACTGGCCGAACGGTATCCCTTTGTATTTGTCTCCATGCCGAGTGAGGAATGGTGACTGGGTGCTATCCTGGGACTCACTGGCCAGGATATGGTCATGATTTACTGTTGTACTCTGCAGGATGACATTTTAGGATCATGCATTGTGTCCAGATGCCTCGGTCCTTGATCTCCGCCCAACGGTGGGATGCCAACGGAGTTGTGCTCACTGTTTACACCACAGATGGTGGACGCTTTGCCAATTTAGCCGCTGATTCATGCCAGTCTGAATTTGTTGCTCGGCTTCACAATTTTATGTGATACAACATTAATTACATGTGAGTTCACTACATGCACAAATGTAGTCGTTAACTAAGGAATTTATATACAGAAGGAACAAACGCCCCTTGGGTCACAACAGAACGTACAATAAACAAGTGATCAGATTTGATGGGAAGTAGTGAGCTCCTTACAGTGGCATACTTGCCAACATTCGGTGACCAAAAGATGTAGGAATTTTCAAATTTCTAATAATAACTCTCATAACAAGGACATCACAGAAAAATGCAAAACATAGATTGTTGGCACCATTGACACATTCTAAAACACACAAGCCATCAAACAGCACAACATGGAAAGATGTTCAAATGGAGAAAAAAACATTTTTTATTCCGAATGGTAACTTAACACCAAATTCAATTACCTAACTTCACAGAAGGTAATCACACAGAGCCGGTAGGCAACGTTTGCCACTGCTCTGTAGCAGTAGCCCAGGCAGTACATATTTATTGCAAGTTGAACACTGAATGAATGACATGGCGACCGATAACCCTCTCAGTCTGATAGGCAGATGCTGTGGGATGGTTTACATTCGGTCACTTGCCTAACAAGGGTTGTCCCGTCAATAGTGCAGAGTCCAGTAGCTGTCAGGTTAGTGGATTGGTCTAAGCCCAATCAAAGTATTCACCCACCAGCCCACTGTACAGACAGGCTAATTAATGTGTTGCATGCTTTGTCCTGGAGCCTGCCTTAGAGTCACATAAATTACTGTCACTGCAAAAAGCAGTAGGATCTGTCACTGACATCTGTAGGCGGTAGGACTGCTTAAGAAGCGGTAGCCCACTCCCTAAATCTGTAGGGTTGGCAAGTATCCAGTGGGGGGGTGTTTGTTGGTCAGAGAAAGCACTCCAATTGGGAATAGGGTGGGGGCTTGACCGCTCTGTGGAACACAGCGCATGAAGAGGGTCGTCTCTTGAAAGGGGTGGGTGGTGTGCATTGCGGCAAGAGGCTAATAATGCTGGTTTCGGCTGCCTCACTCGATTGGAACAAGACGGTCCATTGAGGGCTCTGGGCAACAGGCCCCTGTTGGAAACAAGACCACACGGAGCACCACGCATTCGCTGGACCCCCTTCTCCCTGAGCAAAGAGGTACAAGGGAGTGGGGTGCTCCGGCTGGTGCAACAAGGGCACGCTCGGTGATTAAGGGTTGGGCATGGGCACACAGAGCTCTGGTTGGACTGTCAAAGGTTAGTTTAAGGGGGCGGGGCAGATTAGTAGGGTCTGGGGCACACGAATACCCAACAGTGGCATATGGGCGTCAATACCTTTTCTTACCCTTCAGCATTGAGCAGACAGTGTCGGGCCACAGAACCAGGGACACCTTCACAATTGCAAATAAACACAGCAATGCAAGGGCGTGGGGCTGGACGTCCACAAGGTAGAAGGGATTTAATCACCATTCCACGTACACCAATATATTACATTTCCAAGATGATTTAGCAACTGGCTTTGGTCCAACAACTGTTAGTGCGCAGGGGACGGGAGGACGCCTACGCTGAATTCTCACTACTCTCTGTGATCTTTACAGGGGTTTTTCGGGCCATCACCCCGCCCACCTCCCGCACCGGAAATACATAAATAAATGAAACACATAAATAGTATCCAAACCAGCACGTGAGGTTACAAGCGGGCAAAAGCGAGGCGGCACGAAAGAGCCAATAGGAGGGGGGGGCAGTACATTTTGATAGTTCGGGAGGGGTGGGCGGGAGGCGGGGGATTTACCCTCTTCCCCCCCCCCATTTTAAGAGTGAATGAGTGAATGCTTGCGAAGTACAGCGGAATAGGCGGCCTAAGGAGCGACCTGTTCTCCGGGCAGGGGGGGTCTCTCTGCCGCCGGCAACCAGCAGAGAGTCTTGGAGGTGTCACAGGTCGATCCCTTTAGCAAAGCTCTGGCGGGCCATAGGGGAATGCTCAGCCAACAGCTTAGATCCTACAGCGCCCAAGAGTAATAGACTCGGGGAAGGCCCTGGCGGAATGGGGGAAAAAGGGGAGGGTTTAGGGGGCTTGGAAGCCATTCCAACCCCAAAATGCAGGGGGGGGTGGAAAGAAAAAATTGGGGGGAGCAAGATGAATGTATGGTGGCACAGGTAGGGTTGCCAAAGAAACAGGTGTAGGGAAGGGATAACGGAAGGAAGGATACACAGAGGGGGATGTGCGGGGTCCAAAAATGGGCTCAAAGGGTCACAGGGGGGGCACAAGGTCCAAGGAGGTGAAGGGGGGGAAAGCGCAAGGCTGGGGACAAAGAAACAGGGGTACTTGGGAAAATTGAGTGAACGACACATCGAGGTCAGCGGGGTGGGAGTTTGGGGGAGAACGGATCCCAGGTAACTGTACGTGGAGGAAAGGGGGGGGCCAAATGCAAGAGAATTGAACCGTGAGAGGGGAGGAGCGAGCCGGAGAGATGGAGGGGAAGGACTAGGGATTACGGAACTTGACGGGGGGGGGGACCCTGGGTAAGATCTCTGAGGAGGGCCTAGGGTGAGGGCACTGGGAGTACGGAAACTTAGGAGAAGGGCAGCCCTCTGGGACAGTAAGGCAAAATTGGGAATACAATACTTGGGGGCAGAAGTTATGGTGGTAGGACTAGGGTAGAAAGTAGCCCAAAAGGGGACGGGAGCTTAGAGTAGCGTAGAAATGTGCACTATGATAGCTGGACATCGCAAAAGTGATGTCTGTATAGGTAGTAACGTGATAATTGGGCACCGGAAAGGTTGTGTCGGGATAGGTAGTAACTGTGATTTTGGGCACCAGAATGGTTGTGTCTGTATCGGTAGTAATGTGATATTTGGGCACCGGAAAGGTTGTGTCTGTATAGGTAGTAATGTGATATTTGGGCACCGGAAAGGTTGTGTCTGTATAGCTAGAAACTGGGCTATTAGGACACCAGGTAAGGGTGTCTGGGTGTTAGAAATAGGTACACTAGAGCACGGGGAAGTGGCAAGAAAAGTCAATACAAGCAATGAATGGCCATGGGTGGAGAGAAGCTGGCAGCAAGGAAGCCTCACACAGCGTAGAAGAACCTGTGGTGTGGTGAATTCACGGATCGCCTGTAAAATAACTCCTTGACTTTATGCAAATAAAGCTGCTGTGGCATTAAGATTTCAAACTTTAAAAAAATTGTGTTTGTTATTTCCAGTAATGCATCACTGCGGGGTACGGGTGGGGAGGGGTGCGGCCTAAATGGGGCAGGCGGGACAAGTGCAGGGGGTGGGAGGAGGGGGAGGCGCAGCAATGGGATGCCCCCGCGAAGGCTATTTCTACCATCTACAGCTAGGACGGTGCATAGCTCCCAACCTTTTTTGTCAGCATGACGGGTGAAAACACCCGATTTTCTTTTTGGCGGGTGAGAGGCCCATAGAAGTGAATGGGCGTATGAAAGATTTAGCGGGTGATTCATCTGCTTTGAAGGCGGGTGACACCCGCCAAAAGCGGGCGAGTTGAGAGCTATGACGGTGTGTTCAAATGCCTGAGTTTCACAATCCTGTCCCAGCCCGGCTTTGCCAACAAAGTGTGTGCTCCTGAGCACATTGTCTTATCTCACGTTCTCTTATCTGCCAAATCAGAATCCCAGGCAAATCATTTGACCCCTTGAGCCCCACAAACACGCTCTGTGCAGTTGAATAGTAACAGGGTCGGTCTGTTGGGAGGTAGCTTCGTGCTTAACACAGGGTGTCTAAATGCAAGTGTGAACTAGACCCAGGCAGCTGAGCTTTTCCTTCTGGGGTGGAGGTCCATGGGCAGCGTGGCAACAGGCTGGTTCCTGCCTTCAGGGGGGCCTGTTCCAATAACCCAGCGCAATGCAGCCTCCCTCCTTGAGAGGGCGCTATAGTTCTGTCTTCCGTTTCGCTGCACAGTCTGGGTTCCAGGAAGTGCGGTAATGCGGTCACGGCCGGGGGCCAACCACAACATGGAGACCTCCGGGCTCCACTAGGCCGAGCTCCAAGGCAAGGTTTCTGGAAGTGGGTGACGTGCCAACGGCCGAGGCCAATCACAACATGGCGATACCCGGGCCTCCTTCCCTAGCTTCCGGCTCCAAGGTAGCAAGTTTTCGGGAAGTGGGGTGACGTGACGACGGCCCAGGCCAATCACAACATGGCGACCTCCACGCCCCCACCATGTCCTCCGCGGTACCAGGAAGTGGGGTGATGGGCAGTCTGGTGAGCCAACCACAACATGGCGACCTCTAGAACCAGGTAGCCGTGCTCCACGGTAACAAGGTTCCAGGAAGTGGGCCGATGAACCGACTGCCGTGGCCAATCACAACATGGCGACCTCCACGCCCCCACCATGTCCTCCGAGGTACCAGGAAGTGGGGTGATGGGCAGTCTGGTGAGCCAACCACAACATGGCGACCTCTAGAACCAGGCAGCTGTGCTCCACGGTAACAAGGTTCCAGGAAGTGGGGCGATGAACCGACTGCCGTGGCCAATCGCAACATGGCGACCTCCGAGCTCCCCGGCTTCCAAGGTAGCAGGGGTCCAGGAAGTGGGGTGATAGGCAGACTGCTTTGGCCAATCACAACATGGCGACCTCCATGTCCTCCGAGGTACCAGGAAGTGGGGTGATGGACAGACTGCTGAGGCCAATCACAACATGGCGACCTCCATGTCCTCCGAGGTACCAGGAAGTGGGGTGATAGGCAGACTGCTCAGGCCAATCACAACATGGCGACCTCCACACCCCCACCATGTCCTCCGAGGTACCAGGAAGTGGGGTGATAGGCAGACTGCGGAGGCCAATCACAACATGGCGACCTCCAGGCTCCCCCCAGTCGCCCTGACTCTGAAACAGGTACAGACAGCGAGTGCCGCACCTCACATGCAGCGCCCGCCATTGCTAGACTTATAGCATTATCACAGTGTTCACTTTATTTTTTACTCCTCACGGAAAAATATGTTACCAAATATTATTCATCTTCCTCGTCCCAGTGCTTATTGTACACCCCAATACCAGGCGCTGCAAACAGGCGCACGGAATTGTCTGCTCAAAGAATAAGTTTTTCAATAACGTCCCACGAGACCGCCATTCCCCTAATGTACCGCCCGAGTACCATTGAAACGAATGCACTAGTGAAAGGCCCTTTTCCAGCAACCTTTGATCGTTTAGGTCCTTGGCCACAGGCCTAAGAAGTGAATTAAGGCCCGAAAGTTCGCAGTGCGTGGTGGGCAGGGATTCAAAACGAGGTTTATTTAGAGAACAAAGCACCAGAGGTAAATCTCAGGCTGGTTGAGATTCCTGGCTGTAGGCATAGCTCCCTACCTTTTATGGTCCCTGGACAGGGGAAAGCACCCGGCTTTGTTTTTGGCAGGTGAAAGCCCATTTACTAATATGGAAGTGTGATGGACTTAGCGGGTAAGGGAGCTGCTTAAATGGCGTGTGTCACCTGCCAAAAGTGTGTGAGTTCAGAGGGTATACTGTAGGACAAAGGCAGAGAAATCCTAAGCAGGCAAGCTATGATGGGACCTACACGACCCCTCTTCACAACCAACCCCCCTGTCTCACAATGGCGTAATTGAGGCCCACTTTGCTCTCAGGAAGGAATATGACCGGCCCAAGTCATTCCCCTCGTGTATGAATTGGGAAAGAGACCCCTCCCCACATTCTAGCAGGTGGACCCCATGTACCTTACACTAGGAAATGGAGAAGGCCCAATGGTGAGCATAAGAAGCTAGCGTGGAGGAGCACAGAGATCTGTGGACCAAAGAGGAAGCACTACCTTCCAGTCCAGTCACAACTGCCTTAAGCTTTCCCTTTGAATAGTCAGCCTCCTATTTCAAATCACAATCCGGGTCCAACGCCTGGGTTGGAATTGAGGGAGCTGTAATGGGAAGACAACGACATATGAACTAGGCGGGCAAACCATACTCTCCAGTGCCACCAGAGAGCCTCCTAGACATGACACCTCAGTCGTTGTCCAGAAGGAGAGAAACAAAAAAGGAAGATCACGGGTTGGGGCCTAGGGCAAATTAGGAATTTTGATTGGGTATGTTGTCTTGAAAGGTAGGACACCTTTAAGATGCAGAGTAATTTCTGGTACAAGGAAGAGGGACACGCAGGCAATGTGTGCTATGTCATAAGCCCAGCTCATGCATGCCAACGTATTCATGTAACTTGGGAGTTATTTATTAACTAAATTTTTCCTTGGCACTTTCTGGATTGTAACTTTGCTTTTCCCTTCATAAATCTCCTAGAAGCAAACAAGCATATGCAAAGCTAACCGGTTTGGCTTTTGTGTCAGCGTTGGTGAGCCATTAGACAGACACAGCCATATTGGTACTACCTGGCCATAACATGGCAACAGCTGGAAATGTTATGAGAATATGGATATAGTTTCCCAGTGCACATGCCTTTGTAACATGCACAAGGTAAAAGTGAGTAGTTTTTCCAGGACTACAGTGCAAGAAGAAGATGCAAACACACACACTAACCTTGATTATAAATCAACTGGCTGAAAAAATTGGTGTAGAATTTTTTTATAGCTCTGCCAGAGTGCCTGGACACCACACAACTGCAACACGATTTACGAAGCCAGTAACATCAAGAAGACCATATTACCAAAAAGGTTAATGGCAGGTCTCGAAGGTCCAGTAATCAAAATTATTTGTTTCTCCCACGTTGTAGAACGAAGAAGGTTGAGAATGGTGCCTTCTTTGTTGCCCCTAAGTTGTGAACTTGCTACTACCGGCTCTCAGATGCCAGGCTTCCCTGACGGCCTTCAAGAAGGGCTTGAAGACCTGGATGTTGTACTGATTTTCTCGCTTGGACATGGTTTATCCGGCTTAGTTGACCTTGCGAGGACATGCACTTATCTGTTTTATGTCTTGTTCGACCTTGTCCGCGCCCTTATTGCCCAGGGTCCATGGCTGCGCATTAAAATAATTAAAATAAAAGTAAAGTAACGTAACAAAAAAAGCCATGAGCTCATTTCTGACTTCAGGCCTATGCAACACAGGGTGTGATGTTACTTTGTGTTGGAGCTAACTCAGAGATCCCTTGAAGGCATGTTTTGGTCTGAAAGAAGCAGGTCATTTAGTAGGAATATCCTTACGGCGTACCATGGCTCGTAATCTTAAATCGGTGGTTAAAAAGCTAAGCAACACATACAAGTGTCTGTCTCTAGCTCACACCTCGCCTGACTTCTATCTGTACTCCAATGCAGTAGATTTGGATTAAATGTTGTGTTAAAGTACCACTTAATAGTCAAAACTAGAAACAGCTCTTTAATGGCTATCTCTGGAATAGCATGGTACATGATGGTATGTATGTGAAAAGATGCAGACCATGCAGTTTAATGAAGGCCGGTACCGCAGAGACATCCAGCACAGGCCACCGTATCTGCCCATATCTAGGATAGGCTTGATTCCAAGTAGGTTAATGCTTGCTTTTTAGACCTGGTGTAAAGCAGGTGAAATCCATATGAATTCATTGGAA
Organism: Ambystoma mexicanum; assembly: GCF_040938575.1. Taxonomy (NCBI): domain Eukaryota; kingdom Metazoa; phylum Chordata; class Amphibia; order Caudata; family Ambystomatidae; genus Ambystoma; species Ambystoma mexicanum. The sequence continues at coordinate 1,641,770,504 of NC_090937.1, forward strand.
TGCTAGTGCAGTGCCCATACCTGGCAGCTTGCATTATGGCTTGTTTACCAGTTGTGATAAAAAAAAAGAAACAAGGTCCAGGCACACTGTATAACCAGAACTCCCTGCCTTTTTTGTCTGCTTGGAATAGTTAAAAATGAGAAAATCCATCAGAGAGAGAGGGTTGGCACAATGTTGCTTTCCATTTGATATATAGCTCAAACAAAACACCTATTGGGACGCCTGTTGCCAAATATAAGAGTCTGGCACTGAAGTATGTTTGCTTTTTTCAGTTTGCTAGATGTCAGGAACTTAGTGCAAAGAGTATGTTTGTTTTCTGTTACCCCATATATGGATTTTTTAAGGCGCATAAGGCAAGGGCTATAATCTCATTTACAGTACTTTCAGTTGTGTTGTTGGTAGCCAATGTAGTCTGTTTAGATGCTTTTTGACACTCTTTTATTGAGACCATACTTTTAGGACTCCCTTGAGTTATTTGGGTTGTTTCTTTTCATTGATAGCACTGATATGTATTTGAATAAAACCAGGATGTCATTTTAAAAAGTTACAGATGGCTGCAGCAATCCCTGGGCAGGGTGCCTTAATAACATATACAGGACTGGATGAGGTAGCCTGCATGATGAATGGGTGATATGGAAACACAGACCGGGGACAGGGCCAAAGGAACATAACGTAAGTGCACTAACAAGCTTGCAGCCAACTTTTACACAATTGCAATGCATGTGGTGTAGTCCTGAAAGGCATACGCAGGAGAGGGGGGTTGTTAGGCTAGTTTAGTATTTAACTTGCCGGATAGATTAATGGACCTAGGAAGAAATCAAAGTTCTGCATGAAGGGTCTCTTTAGCACCAGCCGTACAGTAAAACTCACTATGCCGACGTACAAATGGACCCTTGCAAGTTTGTGAAAAAATTCAAACGAACATTTGAAATCAACACATTTTAAGATGCCTTCCAGTTAGCTTACAATTAGGGGCACTCCGCTAGTTATCCCACTTGAAGAACTAGTAGAAATGTCTGATTACCAAATTTTGTGAGCTGTGATAATCGCATCATATGTAACTTTGTTATCGAATATCCAAGTAAATCACACCAAGTCTTGAACAGGACAATTCAGTTGACACTTTCCATATGGCACTGATTGAGGACTTGGAAATTAGAACAGATGCCAAACTTACTGTGATGAATCTGCGGATGTTGACCCTTCTCCCCTCGGGGGAGACCTTTCCCATGGGGCCAGGGCGGTGCGTCCACAGTACAATAGTCCTTCTGGGGGTGGTGCACCGATGGAGGATCACATGGGGGAAGGAAGCCTCATATGGATTGGGGGCGACTATTCTCAAGGAACACAGTATGCCCCTGCCTTAATACACCCAATCCCTTCTCTAATATCTAATCCTCCTTCCCACCTCTCTAGATAGAGCCAATGTGTGTTGCTGCCAAGTCATTCACTTTAATATACTTGACAAATCTGAAATGCAACAGAATACCACATGCCTTACATGTGACTTTAAGCTAAGTACTGTGAAGCGGAAGATGTCCTGGAGTCCGTGAATCACTCGAGAGAAGCAGAGTGAGCGGTCTAGCTTCCCACAAGATCCCCTTGGCCCGAACGAATGCAAACCAGCGAGTTCAAAGGGAGCTCAGCTGGAGGACAGAGAGAGAGAGAGGGAGAGAGAGAGCCTCCAATGAGGAATTGCAGGAGCCGTGCACCAGGCAGGCTGTCAAAAGCAAAAAGGGGAAGCCATGAAGCGGGCAGAAGGAGAACCCGAACATGATCCAAGCTGGAACGACTGCTCGGGTTGCTGCCGATACGTACCTCTGGGCATCCTAGGCTGTGGCGAACTGCCTGCAAGTCGGGACCCACAGCCAGGCAGAAAGACACACCTGCAGAAACGCTGCAGACCCTGCCATTCACCCAAACACTATCAGAACCTCGAGGAGCAACACAGCTGTTGGGGGGAAATGCCGGTACCTCCCATGAAAGAAGGAAATGGGTACCCCAAGAAAAAGGAGTCATGTTTGGCAGGAGAGTGAATTGGGACTGGGACCCACACCCATATGAGAAGCTGAGAATAATTAAGACAGTGGAATCATGCGCTTGGCAGGAGAGTGAACCAAACGCATACGATACCCCAAGAATAGGCAAGACGGAGGAATCCTATGTTTGGATTGAGAGTGTACCAGATAGATATGATAACGAACTGTGAGACTCGGACCCGCACCCATGTGAAAGTCAAGAGCCAAATGTAATTAAGAATAAGAGGACCTTGGACCCTGTGAGAGCTTGCCAGGAGAATAAACTGAGTTATATTGTGAGTCGAGGACCTGCACCCACATGAGCCATGAGAAGATAATCGCTTGGCAGGAGAATAAACCAAGCTATCTTGCGAGTCTGGGACCTTAACTCTCATGAAAAAATTGTGGGTTAAGGACCCTGGAACTAATCAAACTAATCCTAAGCTTGACATCAAACTGGGCTAAGTTGGTAGTGTAAAGAACCGTGAATGCAAGAAATCTAGTTTTGTGAATCAACCAGTGACATTTACCTAGGTGAATAAAAAGGGCTTGCAAGCCCATAATGAAGAAAACTGGGAAAAGAACCCGACCCTAGCCTTGAAGCTTTAACATGTGAAAACGTATTTCCTCTCATTTGATTACCCAAGAGACTGGGACCTTTTCTGTTCATTGGAACTAGCAAGAACACTTTACTTCTGTCCCCAACACTAATAACTCAAACCAACTATGCAAGGCTGATCTCTTCCTCAAAGTAGGCTTTTGTGACACGACAGTGACCGACTTCTTAGTTTTGGACATTGTGAAAGTTAGACTAGTTTTCTGTGAGGCAGGGAACCCCCATATTAGCTCTAGGAATATATAGGCATTTTCCAACCCATTTTTATAAGTCTATACCCATAAATGTGCCATTATTGTGTCCGAGCCTTCTGCTCCCTTACATTATAAAGAAAAGAGCCTATAGACCTAGCTTTACACAGGAAGAAAAGGTTTCTTTAGAATGCCACTCAAGATGATAAGATTGCAATTAAAGTGGTTGCCAAGGGTGGCAATATAGTTATCCTTAAAAAATAGAACTATAGGAAACAAGTGACCGTGCAGCTAAAGATGACAGGGTGCTATAGGAAATTAGGAGAGAACCTAGAGTTTTCATAGAGTATGAAATCTTTCCTGAGGTTGGACCCCTTATAAGTGGGGTTTGCTGAATTGCGGAAAATGTGTCCTGTTAAATATATAGACCTTTTTATTTGAACAACCATACAAAACTTAAAATCTTATGTGACTGATTAAACGCGCATACTGCAAAAACTGGATAAAGTAGAAGGGAAGGAAAATGTCATACTAGCGACATTTGATGTAAGTGCATTCCATAGAACATCGACTTGATATGATATAAGTCATTTGTAATGGGCCTGTACACAAGTGTTTCTAAGACTTGTTTATAAAGTATTTGACCATTTATCCTGGGCTCTTACCCAATGCACTATGGCATGATCAGGGAATTATTAGAATTTACTCTGAATAACTGTTGGAAAAGATTTGTTTAAATTCGGCATTCCCTCTATATTTATGGATCCCCCTGTTTGCTTTTGTTACAGTATCCTGACCTGACTTTTACAGTGGCGCACAGCCTTCAGCTGCATTCCACTGGGGGTCGCTCATTGTTATGGGGAAACTGATACATTCTTCAGGCTGCCAGTACTGAGAAATCTCGTTTCTCTAAGTCTTTCGACTTTGTTGCCACTTTTGGTAACATTTTATCCTTGCGCAAAGTACATTACTGTACATCGCAATGTGGTCCTTCTGTTTTCTGGCACTAGTCACCCTATAAGGATTTATTTGGTGACTGTACAGTGTGCCTAGGAACATACAGCTTTACCGAGCCATAGCGGTCTTACTGCTTTTGGCTCATGACTGTAGCTAGTGCCGGTCATGGCCATGCCACCAGATCTTTGTCCATTCGTTTGGCTATTTTGTCCTTTGGCCTTCTACCTGGTCTTTCTGGCCTAGGAGTTCCTTATTTGGGTATGCAGTTGCCCGCGAAGGCCGCTTCTTTTGCAGACTCCCGCAGGCCACATGTGTGGGTACACAGTAATTGGGCTGGCACTGTCTGGTCCTAAACCACACTTCTGGTTCCAAGATTTCTGATGTGCACGAGAGCATGAGAAAACCAGTGATCCCTCATTGGACCATTGCAGATGTGCATATGTGTGGCAGACCTTCTCATTGGTCGGCCCGGTGCAAGCACTTGCCAGACTTAGGATACGAGGAGTGGTCCTGAATGAAGACCAGCAGATCAGCAACAGGTCAGAACCAATCTGGAGATGGAGCCAAGTATCCAGATGATCCGAGGAGAACAAAGGAAGATCCTGAGGCACACATAGTATGGTTGGCACCCAAATCCCGTTGTTGTCCCGGCGGTGCCCTGCTTTGCTCTTGATCTCGGAAGACCTGCAAAGGTGCTTCAAATGTTTGGGGTGGTGGGACTAATTACTCTGGGCGCCTCCTGGTTGCCTTGCAAAAAACCTGTTTGAAAGTGCTCATAGGCCTTCCAGTAGACTGCCCAGCTCAAACCTTGGTTACAGTACAGGAATGTCGCTGTGTCAAGCTTTCACCCAAGACTTTGGGGAATCCTAGCTTGCACTGCAAAGCACTCTTCCTCTGAATTTCATCGGCCCAACTGCCTGGGGTTACCAGATAGAAGGCTGCGTTTGATCGCACGATTGTTGGGTGCCCCTGCGTCACTGTGCATCATTGACGGTCGCTGATGACGCATTTCCCGCTTTCCTTCTTGTGCCTTGAAACCTGCTGCAACAATGTTTTCTTTCTTCATCACCCAAATCGAGAATTACAGCTCCTGTTCCATGCCAGACACCTGCAGCACCTGTGCACTTTGAAGCAGAATCGAGGGCAGGAAATCAAACCTCTGACAACCCCTTCCAGACCTGCCAAGTTTGGACTAACACTGAGCTAAGGGCGGTGAGTACGGAAGACACTTACCAGTGGCGCTTTGTTCATCCAAACGCTTTTACACAGCTTGTGGTCTTCTCCTTGGCTTGGGTGCCTCTGCTTCCTAAAGTCCTCTGAATGTTGGTAATAGCTTTGTTCATCACAGACGATCCACTCCTGCCTATTGGACCTCGTTTCACCCCTTCAGAATTCGTACCCTAACTTTTTCTGGCTCCCAAAAAAGTTACTTTGTGACTTTTAGGCACCACCGGGCACTTTTTTGTGCGCATCTAACAGTGAGCGCAACGCTCATTCATCATAGGTCTGGACTTGAAGTTTGAAGGACTGCGCCATGATTCACCACCGGACCATATGTATGTGGTTTATACAGCCATGTGGGAAATTACCTAGTTCCTTCAACTATCATTTTCCAGGTAGTAAAATCTAAATATTTGTGAAGGACATGTTTAAACAAAATGTATATTACAATAGAGATACATTACCCACCCCTAAAGAAAAGCAAATCAAAACCAGTGAGCTAGTATGGGTTACTACGCACACCAGTTGGTCACTGAAAATCAAGAACGGGGTCAAAAAGGACTGGCAGAAATGTAACAACAAAGAGAGCAAACAGTTCAAGGTCTATGCACAGGCAGGCAATATATCCAAGCAAACTGTTCCAAAAGAAAAAAAACAGGCTAAATCCAAAGCTGTTATATATCGGTGCACAGGCAATATATCCAGGCAAACAGTTCCAAAGGAAAACTAGGGCAAACCCTAAGCAGTTCCAGGTTGGTACACAGATGGCAAACATATCCAGGCAAACAGTTCCAAAGGAAAACTAGGGCAAACCCTAAGCAGTTCCAGGTTGGTACACAGATGGCAAATATATCCAGGCAAACAGTTCCAAAGGAAAACTAGGGCAAACCCTAAGCAGTTCCAGGTTGGTACACAGATGGGAAATATATCCAGGCAAACAGTTCCAGGAAAACTAGGGCAAACCCTAAGCAGTTCCAGGTTGGTACATAGATAGGAAATATATCCAGGCAAACAGTTCCAGGAAAACTAGGGCAAACCCTAAGCAGTTCCAGGTTGGTACACAGATAGGAAATATATCCAGGCAAACAGTTCCAGGAAAACTAGGGAAAACGCTAAGTAGTTCCAGGTCGGTACACAGATAGGCAATATATCCAAACATACAGTGCCAAATGGAAAAACCAGCACAAATCCAACGCAGTCCCAGGTTGGTACAAAGTCAAGCAATATGTCCAAACAAACAGTTCCAAAGGAAAAACTATGGCGAACCCTAAGCAGTTCCAGACCAGTACACAGATGGGCAATTATACCAGAAAAACGGTTCCAGAAGAAAGTACATGGCAAATCCATCCGTTCTAGTTCAGAACACAGTCGGGCAAGGTATCCAGGCAAACTGTTCCAAAGGAAAAACGAAGGAACATCCAAAGCAGTCCCAGGTTGGTGCACAGTGTGAGGTACCAGAAGTAAGGCTCGGACACACGGATGGCATGTTTTTGTATCTAGACTTTTATTGCTCTCAAAAGGATTGGAAAAAGGCCTCTCTATCCCTAAATCTAAGGAGGATCTCCCTGCCTTGAAAGAAATAATGAAAACAGTCAGGATGTCAAAGTAAAAGTCTGTCCCCGTCACGTCCCCAAAAACCCATTTCTCTCCCTCACTCTATAAACTATCAAAGTTGCAAGGATGATCTCCCTTGAAAGAAAATAGTGTTCAGAAAGCAAACGTATATATGTTCTCAGCCAGTCGAGCTTTCAAAAGGACCCAGTTTCAGGAGAAGAGTCCGCCCGGTAGACCGTCAAAAAGAAGAGTGGAGAAGCCAAGACGATTACCCTCGCAAAAGGGTTGGATCTAGTAATAGAGCTCAAAATGGCAAATGTCAAGGAGAGGGAAGTCCCAGGTCTCACCTGCCAGGTAATGACCAGATAGCGCGGTCCAAGCAATTTGTACCAGCAACAACGGCCCTAAAGCCCTGGAAATGGATCGCCGACACCTTCGGCAGGTCGAAAAAGGGTTAGCAGTTAATCCATGATGCCGTCTGTGCGAAGAAGCCGTCTACCAACAAGGTCGAACACTGGGAAGAAACGGTCCTTCAGATGGCGTCATGGAACACGAGAGGGTATCACCACTTAACCCAACCTAGTGGTATAAATTGGAATAAATTTGATCTAATCTGCTTCCAAGAAACCTGGTTGACAGACAAACCATCGCTGGAAGGTTTCACAATTGAGGTATCTCCAGCGCAGAAACCCACGATGGGCAGACCGTCAGGCGGACTGCTAACCGCTGTTCGTCTGGGCTCAGGAATCGTGATGAAAAAGAAAATCAGAGAGGAGTATGGCATGTTAGCCACAATGGCCAGTTGGCACCATCAAGGACAGGGCGGGAAGGGGAGGCTCTGCTTTGACCTTGCCATACTCAATCTCTATTGGAATCCCGAGAAAACCACTACAAAAGACTTCTGCAACCAAGTGGCTGACACCATCAATGACATCAGAATTAGTCACAATATCCCGAATTTCATCATCTGTGGGGATCTGAATGCCAAATGTGGAACATGCTCAACTGATGAAACGGCGTGCCCTGCCCTGAGAAAAATCGATGAGAGAGGCATTGCATGGCTAGCCCTGATGAGGTCTAGACAGCTGCGTAACGTGGCCACTCTCCAAGAAGGTGGTACGTCACTCCCTACTTGGGAAAGAGAATCGTCTATTGCTGTTCTAGATTATATCTTCATTTCAGAGGGCTTAATTCCACACTTCCATGAATTCAGAGTTAAAAGAACAACTGAAAGTGACCATAACCTGCTGCACTTATCTTGGAGTGGTGAAGTGAAAGTCCGACCAACCTATCCCTTTGAAATCATCACGAACAAGCATCAAAATCGTATCCGTCTGACTTCGGACAACATAATTGAAGTAAAGGAAAGATTGCGCAAAAAACAACCAATCGCCAACAAGTGCGCAGAAGTCCAACGTCCAGAATATATATCATTATTGATACCACATAAAGTAGACTTTGGCGGGAAAGTGCGACATCAACCCCCACACGTCCACATTTACAATGCTGAGGTTGTAACGAAACGCAAAGAAATCAGAAAATTAAAAAGAGCAGCGGCAAATAATCACAATGAAGAATGTTGGAAAGCCTACCAAAGGGGGAAAAAAGCATATAAAGCATGGCTCACACAAGAACGCCAAAATTTATATCAGAAAGACGCAGAGGCAATGCTGAAAATTGGGATCTCTAAAAATAGCCGTGACTTCTGGTCTATACTAAAATCGGTCAACGGCCAGAATACCCCCCAGATTCTAAGCAATGTTACTGAACAACAGTGGAGTCTATATTTCACGGATCTGTACGCCCTGCCTGTAGCCGACATTCTGAAAAGTCCAGCCCCACATCAACAAGGAGATCAGAGAGAGCCTTGGGTGAATATGGCTGTCTTGGTAGACATCGAGAGCACAATCTCATGTTTGAAGAACTCGAGGGCCCCCGGCCCGGACGGCCTTACCAACCTAGACCTGAAGCAGCATCCCAAAGCCTGGGCGGGCCTGCTTTGTGAGCTGTTTGAGCAATGCCGTAAACAAAAACAAATCCCTAAGACCTGGACTGAGGCGGTCCTTGTGCCGATCTATAAAAAGGGGGTCAGGTCGGACCCAAGCAATTACAGACCAATTGTCTTATTAGACATTATTGGGAAGATATTTGCCTCATTGACACTTAACTACTTTAAAGACTGGGCCAGTCAAGCGCCGCTGCTCGACATTTTTCAGACTGGATTCCAAAAAGGAGCGGGAACAGCGATAAATATCCTTATCCTGAATACCATCAAAGCGAGAGTCAAAGGTGGTGCCCCAGGAGTACATATGGCCATGATTGACCTATCACAGGCGTTTGACACAGTGGATCGAGCCAAATTGTGGGCAAAGCTAGAAAGCTGGAAGTGCCCCAAACCAATCTTGGACCCTATTAAGGCCCTCCACTCAAAAACTTCACTGAGAGTGAGGTTGTGTCAACAGGGAAGCTTATCGGATCCAATCCGCACCGAAAGAGGGGTTAAACAAGGCTGTCCCCTAGCCCCAGCGCTCTTCATCGCCTTTATTGGCGATTTTCAAGAGACCGAAAAAGCGGTTCGAGCGTTTCCTCCGAAGCTGGGTGAGGTAAAAATGTCCAGATTGTGGTACGCGGACGACTTGATCTTGCTGGACCAGACGGCCATCGGACTCCAAAGACAGATCGACAGTTTATCAAAATATATGGAGTCCAACAACTTAAAGATCAATTCGCAGAAAACAAAAATCATCTCCTTCCTCAAAAGCTCTAAAGATTGCAAGAAAACACCCACATGGAATCTGAACAAAACCAAAATTGAGTCTGTGAACGAGTTCAAATATCTAGGCGTGATGATTGATAACTCACTGAAAGACAACTCACTCCTGAATTCGCTATGGGAAAAAACCCGCAGCCTTACCTCCCAAACCCGTGCTGTTGACAATAAATTTGGCAAATTTTCATGGTCCCCAGCCATTCAGTTTTACAAGTCTAAGGTCATACCAGCTTTAACTTACGGAATGGCGGCAAATCTATCACTACCAGTGGAAATTTGGCCTAAGCTGGAAGGTTATCTTTGGAAGTCTGTTCTAGCACTCCCAAAATCCGCACCTATGCCTGCCATTCGTCGCGATCTTGGACTGCAATCATTATCCGCAGTGTTAATCCAAAGTGCGGTCCAATTGTACAGAAAAATCCTGTCGCCAGACTCGTTACCAATCTTCCAGCTCATGAAAATCGAAATTACAAAGGGCTCCAGTAAACCGCTTTTGGCGTGGGTAAATAAAATACATGAAAAACTGGAAGAAGTGGCCTGCTCAACCGAAACACTCCTCAATAACCCTGGGAGGGTAAAGAAGAAACTGGACGATCAAGACTGGATTAACACCGCTGAAAGGGTCCTCCAATACAAATCATTAAAGCATCTACCTCCCACACACAATCGGCTTAGGGAGCCTCTAAAATACTGCGAAAAATTCCCGGAGAAGAAGCTGAGGAAGACATTCATGAGAGCACGGCTGAACCTGCTAAACACAAGGGAAATTTTAGCGGCTCGTGATGGCGCTTTAGACAATCAATGTCGCCTGTGTGGAGATCCCTCCAGCTACCACCTTATAATGTCATGTACAGCCCTAACAACTGAAAGACTAACTTATCTGGCACCACTTGCATCTAATGAAATCAGTCTCGATGAAGAAACCCGCTGGAACAGGCTAATTACTGGAGACTCGCCCAGATGGTCTAGGATGACCGCAAAATTCCTGGACGCTGCTCTCAGAAGAGCGAACACACCGGACGGATGTGACCGGCCAGTCAGCTCGGAGCAATAGTCTTGGCGAGCTAGACTAATTCCCGACTCGACGGAATCAAGTGGTGTCCCAAGGAGGAAGATTGATTTTGATTTTGATTTCAATTTTGTAAAAACCTAATGGTTAACACAATAAAAAAAAAAAGGACCCAGTTTCTTCTTGTAAAACATAAATGGTCCTCCAAACATACTACAACACGCTTCTCAGTCTTACGGTTTCTATGTTTGGGTGCAAATCCCAGACTCAATACTTGAGGGGTCTTGGTGTGCTCTCCTGCCAAGACCCAGCTGCTTCTTGTATTCTCCTTCTTTCTCATCTAGGGATCCAGCCCCTGTTATTTCTGATTTTATTTTGGCGGTACCAGACCCTTTTATCTCTAGTCTCTCTTTTGGGTGTGGGTCCCAGTCTCGCAATGCAACTTCAGGCTTGCTTGGTTTACTCTCATGCCAAATTCCTTCTTTTTGGACTTGCTTTTAGACAGTCCTTGATCCCCTTATATGCTCTACTTCACTTGGGTGCAGGTCCCAGATTCACAGTTGTTGTTTACAAAAGCCTGGTTCACTCTCCAGCCAAGCTTACATTCCTTTTATCCTATGCTTACATGTTATGCATTCATTTGTTAAATTTCCATTATTGGTTGGGATAACTACTCCTCTCCTCTTGTTTTCTGTATTTCTCTCATAGTATTAAAATAAAATGTTCTCAGACCCTTAGTTGGCCCTTTCTGTGCTTTTCTCAGCTTCCCCGGACCCCCTCCTTCCTTCCCACCAGCCCGCTTACCTTCGTTCTTGGGTTGTGTCCTCTGGGCTGTGAGAGTCCATCCTGAGGCTCTGGTACTCGTTGCGCTTGTTCTCGCTTCGGTTTCTCCTAGGCAACGTTCCATGCCCTTGCCTTGGCGTTGCTGTGGACATGGTAAGACGCTCCAGCTTCTATTCAGTAAGTGAGCTTCAGATTAGCCAGCTTCTAAGCTACGTTTTTTATTTCGCCTTCCACGACAGACTGCGTCTTCTCTCCATGTCGGTCTTGCGTCTGTTTGCTGCTCTCCAGCTTGCAGCTTCTTTTCTCTGGTCACAGCAATCCAGATAACGCTCTGCTTCTCATCTGTAGTACATTTAAACTCCCGCGTTGGTAATGGGAGTTCCCCTAAACCAATGAGATTCCCAAAAGAACTAGACTGCACACTTCGGTTTACCAGTGTGATCTTCACCATTGCAGGTCTCTTCCTCGTCTCAGTATGTGGTCTCACATATAAGTTACTACTGATTTGCTTTTTACTCTGCATTAATTAATTAGTTGGTTTGATTTCATAGTAAAACATGTCAGTCACATCAGGGCAGATGGGATGGAAATTAATTTCTGACGAGGGGATCAAAGGACTGCCTGCGGGACTATATTGCGTCCACTGAAGATGATTGTCCCAAGTCCCATAAAGAGCTTCCCTTCCCAGGTGATCCTCCTGCTGCGCACAACCCCCAGGGGGATTATTGTACTGTGGGCGCACCACCCTGGCCCCCTGGGAAAGGTCTTGCCTTAGTTGAGAAGGTACAATGTCCTCAGAATCGTCAACAGTCAAGCAATATATCCAGGCCAAAAAGGTCCAACGGAAAAACAAAAGCAAATCCTCAGCGGAGTCCTCCAGGACAATGCACAGTCGGGCAATACATTCATGCAAACCGTTTCAAAGGAAAAACAAGAGGAAATCCTAAGGAGTTACAGGTCAGTACACAGACGCGTAATGTATCCAGGCAAACAGTTCCACTGATCATGCAAGGTTAGACAGGAGAAACCCGGGCCGGGTCAACATTAGGGAATCGGAATAAATACAACAGGTACCCACATCGTGACCACTGAGAAGCGCAGACGCCTGGTTCCTCTTCTTATTCTGACCCTGGTGCTCTCTGCCACAGGTCCACTTCATAACATCATTATGCATACACAATGACGTGCTTTATGCTGCCGCTGTCTTCGTGCAGTTTTCAGGCGCCATGGTAACTGCCGGTCCGCACGGGGCTCGGCAGGATGCTTGTGAAATTGCTTGTTAGAAGTGTACTCTATTTAAATACAGCTTTGTAGATTTAAAAGGTGTGCACCTTTTATACTTGCAACATTATAATGCTCATAAGGCTCCTCTTGGATTATTTTCCAGGTGTTCATAATTAATCAAATATTTATTTATGGGGATATGACTTCTAACCCACCTCCCCCTGGAGCCCCCTCTTCACTGGAGGAGCCAACACTAAAAAGTTTTTATTTCCAGCACTGTTCGTCAGCCCTCTCCCCCAGTTCCCCTCCCCCACCCATGTGTTGGAACGCCTGTCATGTTTGTCCTGAGGCCTGTTGTAAAAGTAATAGCAGGATGTTTGCCAATACATCTGCAAGGATGGCGGATTATCCTTTTCTTGGGATTTTCACCCTGTTAAACTGTCTTGAACAAAGCCTTTGTGGATAGCGAGTGTATAATACCTTTTCTCGTATGTAATGCTGTGCTTTTTCTAGCACAGTCTACGAATGTATGTCGGGGTTCTATATGAAATCTCATTTATTTAGAAAGACTTAATTAGCTTGGAGTGCTGCGGTTGCTGTTTCTACGGTTTGGTATGGTTTCTGGTGTTATGAGACTGGTGTTTTGTACATTCTAGAGGATTGTATCCATGAAGTGTGAAGATAGCAGTGTGTGAGGCGGTGTGCATGTATAACCGTGTGCTTTGGCTTCTGGTTGCAGTTCCTGAGGCGACAGCAAGTTCTTAGCTTATACCGGAAGATATTTCAGACAATCCGCCAGATTCCAAACGAAGCGGACCGACGGTACATGAAGGACTGGGCTCGCGAGGAGTTCAAACGGAATAAGGAAACCACAGATGAGGTACAGGGGAGGGCTGAAGGCCTTGTGGTGTGGGTGGGGGATGGGTTACATTTGGCTGCCGTTCCTATGTAGACCCACATGAAATGTCTGAGATCGGTGCTTTGCAAGGCATACATTAGCTTTCAAAAATTGATTAGCAGAGTATGATCATTACAATGTTCTTGATTAGCAAACTCACCCATTTGATTAGCAATGGTGTACTGATATGTTTAATATCATTGGGATCCAAAACATCAAATGAGTACAATACAGGATTTTTGTGTACCGCTGAAGTAAGATATTAGTGAGAGGAATCGGGCCTTGCTAATTCTTTCAAATTCCACTAGGCTTTGCGGTTAAGTAATTTAGTTTACCTACTCGACCTAAAAGAAATGCACTCAATCCATAGCATGAGATTTATGTAAAATAGTACATGTCACCACAAACCCACTTAGTTTGGCATGCAAAACAGAGGGGGGGTCTGGAAAACTCTCTACCAGCACGAACACAGCCAATTGACTTGTTCTTGGTTGGATGTCCCCGGGGAGAGTCTCAACCAAGTCTTTAGAGTTCCATGTAATAATGTCGCCACAAAAATACCGCCATGCAAAAATATCGCCGAGAAATTGTCGTGTTTTGTGGCGACATTGTTGCATGGAACATGCGGGGGACAACCCCGCAACCCCCAATTTTCTTTCCTTTTTTTTTTTTTAGTATTTTTTATTTTCTAAAAAAAAATGTTTTCCCCTATCGCCACATATATGGTCACCCAAATAATATCGCCACAACACTTTCCCGGCGATATTATTTACGGCGACCATATGTGGCGATATTCATACCTGATACCGTCTTTAGCTCACTGTTCTTTTCACAGAGAAGACATTTCCCCACATATCAGTCTTTGTCCTGCCCAGGGGCAGTCCAGCACCAAAATGGTAGGCAATTCTTCTCTGAACAAGAGTATCACAGCAACCCCATACACGTGTTTCAGCCTAGTTGGGCATCATCAGTGAGGTGAAGCTGTGTCTCTCTAATTCCCGTCTGTGAAAGATACAGTGAGCAAAAAGTGTGTGCTGCACAACTCTCATCTCAGAACAGGTTATCATGCCATGTTCTTTCTGGAGAGCAGCGCCTATTACCTTTTTTGAAATATTTGCAAGGAACTTGGGGTTGGTCACCCTGAGTTACCTGGGGGTAACCAGACATGGACTCCCTGCTCACTGTGCTCAGAGAGGCACAGCTTCACCTCACTGATGAGGCCCAACAAGGCTGAAACACGTGTATGGGGTTGCTGTTGGTACTCTTGTTCAGAGAGGAATTTCCATAGCATTTCGTGTTGGACTGCCCATGTGGGCGGGACAAAGACTGATATGCAAATGGATATTTCCCGTCTGTGAAAGGTACAGTGAGCAAAAAGCGTGTGCTGCAAATTCTCATCTCGGAACAGGTTATCATGCCATGTTCTTTCTGGAGAGGAGCGCCTGCTACCTTTTTTGAAACAACTTAGTTTGGCACACTGCTGCCTCCCAGAAGCCTGCTATACATAGTGAAACTTCGGCATTATACATTTACGTTTCAAACCTCCCCTGCAAATGGTACTCGCCCTTCATAAAATCTACTGGATTATGAGAGTGAGTGAGTGGACTTTGTGAGCTCTGGCTAAGTGTGTGTAGATATAAAAGGTTAGCTGCATGAACGGGCAAAAATAAATAGATTTGATAAAAAGGCTCTAAAAACAGTTTGGCCAGCTCTCTCCCGTAGGTGCTAATATATAATGCAATCCTAATCGGAGAAAAGTGAGCTCTGGAGGCTAACTACAGTGTTTGGTATTGCAGTAGATGTGTCGATGTACAGTTTGGATCGAACTATTGGTCATTCCTTTGCGTAAACATCTAGTTACCTTTGTGTATTCATTATGTAAGAGGAAAGAAAGTTAAACTAAGCAGAATAGATGGCAAAGCAGGCAGAGAACTGGTCAAACTAGGTGGAATATTGTAATTTGCTGCGATCTCACTTTATTAGGATAACTGGTATAAAACCGCTCATGCTTTTGAGCACCAGTTGCGCCGATAAATGCAACCAGCAGGTCCGGTCGCAGAACTAGATTTGACATTAAAAGCAGTTGGCTGTGTGATCATGTACATTTTCAGAGGTGTTCAAACATCAATGTGATGCATCTCCTCTTCCCCCCAAAAACCATCTAGTTGACACTGAGATTTAGATAAACTAACCTAAACGTTACTGTAAACCATGGTGACAATGCAGTGAAATACAGAATCAATACTGTAGTTATGCATTGTGCAACAACTAAAATTGTTAGGAATGGAATTGCATGCCTATTTTTAATAAACGTACACATGCCAGTTTTTACCAAAGACAATATATATTTGCCAAAGAGGATATACTTAGCTTAATAAAAGTATCATCCATATTACTTCTGGTTTTCAATTTTTTTTTTAAAGAAAAATAATCTTTCCTAGCACTCCCCCACAGGCCTTTGACTCTTAAGAGTGAAGGAGGTGATTACTATTGCACTCCCTCTCCATTAGCCCCTGTGAACTTGCAGTGAACGGAGAAGCGGGTGGCGAAAGCCACAGAGGAATTCTGGATGAGCAGTGCTTTTATTGAACAGGGTAACCTATCTAGCTAACTTTGTTGCACAATTGTCAATTTATTGAGCAAACCTACAGAATTGCATAGCAATTTTCTATGCGACACTGCTTATTTTATGACTTGCTTTGCAATCGCCATGCCTCCTAGGCTACGGTTCCGGGGGCTTACCTTTGGTTGAAGTTGCTAAGTAGGCTCTTATGAAGCCCTATGTTGGGGTAGTTTTTAATGTCCTCGCTTTGGAAACTATTTGTCTTTCGTGTTTTATAACTCCTCCTTCAATCTTTTATCTTTCTAATAAATATGTAATTCTTCAACTTCAAATGTTTCTGACTTCTCCTAAAATGTCAAATTGTCTTCTGTTCTTTACACAAGAGCTAAAGCAATCAACTTACACTGATTACCGCATGCTTGTGCCTCTGTCAATTCTAAGAAGTGCTGATGCATTTCCTGAATTGCATTGTCTTCTTCCCGAGCTCACTGGGCCCCTTGCTTATATAGCTGATCAAATTCACCCGGTGAATCTACAACCTTCATGATAAGGTTTGCAGCAGCTTCATTATTATATTCATTATGTCCATAAAAAAACATTGATTTGAATGGATTTTGTGATTAACCATAGCCTCCCAGTCTGGGGAGGATAGCTCAGGGGCAACATCCTTGTCATGGAAGCAAGACGACATGGAGCACCACAGGTTCGATCCCAGGGTTCACGCTTAGAAACCTCTGGATATTAAGCGCAATATAAATAACGTATCCTATCATTTAATGTGTCATGAGTATATAGACTCTAACTTTGAATGTCATTTGTGAAGTTCTCTTTCTGAGTATTTTTGTATTCAGTCTGAGACTGGTTGTAGGTGATACAGGCAAATTAGAATATGATGGTGGTGGGGAAAATGTACTATTGAAGCTCTTCCAGTGTAGGGGAGATTGTCTAATTTGTAGGTGCCTATAACAAGACAAACTGCGATATAGTGGGCTGTCTTGAGGGGGGGCGAGGTGTGTGGTTGGAAACCCTGTAAGAAGGGCATTTCCCCAGTCTATGTGCAGGATCACGAGGGCTTGGACCACAATGTGTAAGTCATGCAGTGGGATGAAGGGTTTGATTTTTGCATAGTGTGCTAGGGAACAACTTCATACTTGTAGTTCCATTGTAAGGGCTGTGGACCCCAAAGGACTGGCAACGCCCTTCCAGCAGATGCCCCAACCATTTCTCTGAAAGGTGTCCAGAGAGCCCAGGCATGCTTCATTGCACAACTGCAGACATTCTACCACATTTCTCCCACTCTCAAGGAACTACACTGGACTTGAACCTACCCATCCAATCCTGCATAAACTTCTCTACAAAGCTATATTGTCCAAGAAACCATCATACTTAGCTGAAAGGACCACCACCTCAGGAGGTCAACGCAACAACATCAGCCAAGATATCGCCAAACTGGAAATCAAGAATGTCAAGAAATGGGACAGAAAATAAGCATTCTCCTTCTATGCTCCCACGCTCTTTAACAACCTTCCACCTAAGATCAGACTGTATTCCCTTGCTCCTGCGATTCAGGAGGGATCTGAAGACCTGCTCTTCAAAGAAACCCTCACCGAGAAATGAGAACCATTTACCAACAAGATGACCCCATCCCCCCACACCTCCAATGTTATACTCACCTAAATTGTACAGTGCTCCTTTGCGTTCTAGCTAAGCTTTTTCTAGCTAAGCTTTTCCTATATCAATGGCCTACATACACACAGTTTATATTTCGGATCTTGATTCAAGTTATTAAATTCAACAGCATTTGAGAGAAGGAGAGTTTGGAGCAGTGTAATCCTGCTGAGGCCGGAGCTTCACAGGCTCTATTGATTTCTAGTGGGATGGCAGATGGGAACTCCTTTCTTTTGGCATCTGGGATTATCAGTTGCCCATAAATGTATGTGGTCCTCCCTGCTATGGCTCTGATTTATGCCCACAGCACGTTGTCCATTCTCTGTTCATGAATCACTGTCATTTCATCCATGGTCTCCGTTCATGCATCCAGGCCATACACAGACATGCATCCTTTGGTTGTCCATTGTATTAGGATTAACCAAAGTTGCCCATGTATATACATTGCCATATTTTTATTCGGGCTGTCCCAGTTATTTTTGTCCACGATCTTTCTATGAATTAGGGTAATACATACATGTTCTCTGTCCCTGTAACGGGTATACAAGGACAGGCAACCAGAGCTATCCCTCATATGTGTAACCAAAAAACGTGATGGGTGGAAGGTTTTGAATAAATCTAAATGATTGGCACTGCTCTGGGCAGACATCCACACCACTGTTTTTTTAGCCCATCTGTGCCACTGCAAAAGGGGTCCAGCCATATCAGCCAGGTACTACCACCAATGGGAGCAGCCTGGCCCAACCGCCAGGCCAGGTACCCACTGCATGAAAAAACAAGCAACCCCAGACATGTTTCTGCCTTGTTGGGCCTCATCAGTGAGGTGCAGCTTGGTTCCCTATAGCGCAGAAAACATATCTGGTCACCCTTGAAATGTTTCTTGTACATTGTCCATGATCCATGCACTTGCATCTTTGATTTCTCTCATCTCTTTATATATTGAAGAATTCTTTAGTGTTAGGGGGGTTAATGTTGGGAATTACTTAAGGAAGGATGACACAATAAATGTTTCCTTAAATAGGGTCAGAATGTCTCTTCTAATTAACAGTTTCACAAAGTTAGTAAAAAGGTCTCTTTTTACACAACTGTTATTGGAACGATGGCCCAAGTTTCTCTTCCATAAAACTGCTTCACAAAGGGAAAAGGGTCTCTTTTTTTTTTTTTTTTTTACTACTGATTTGAAGATGAATTCATGGAATGTTCCCTTGCCAGAAAGTACTCTGTGGTTTCCTCAGATCCCCTGGTTTACTCTCCTGCCAGGTATCCTTGGACAGTGAGCCTAATCTATGAGTCTGCTGGTAAGCCACCAGGCACACTTGCCTTCCTGTTTCCCCCGCCTGGCATCCCTGCACTACCAGGATATTGCAGGCAGCGGAGGAATGGTAATCGGACGGCACAGGAATAGGAACCCTGCAGCACCGGCACTGTTAACGGTGCCCCTGCTTCAGTGATTTCTTTGCCGACAGCGGTCTGAACTCTGAGCGGGTCAGGCCTGCTGATATTTCACAGCCCCTACTGGCAAACAAGGAGTGAGCCGATCTGGACTGGCTCACTCGTAATGAGGTCCAATGTCTCCTTTCATTATATACTTTGGGTGGATGCCCTGGTATGATCTCCTGCCAGGTTTCTTTTCTCTCTCCTAAAGCCTCACTGCCTGATGTGGCCACTTTATTGGGTCTTCTTTAAATACTCTTCTAGCATAGCAAAGTAACTCTCTTATACTGTCTCTACTTCCTTGACTTTGGGTTTCGCTTGCCTCAAGCGCCCCCATATGGACCTCTCACATATGAAGACTTGTTAAAGTTCCAGGTCCCAACTTCTTCATCAACATTTATTTCCCTAGGACAATGCTTGCTCCAACTTTCCCCTTATGAATTCTTCATGCGTGGAGACATGTGCAAATCTTTTCTTTCAGCTTCCTCGTTAACATTAATTTTCTTATAATGACATTTGCTCCAGCTTTCCCCATATTGACTTTTTCAAACATGCGGAATTCTGCAAATTCGGTTTTTTGAATTTACTTGGTCGGTATTCAAACAGCACCTTTAACTGTCTTGTGTGCTTGTCGATATGCCCCTGGTTCCCACTATCTTTAGGCCAACTCCCTGGTATTTCATTGTGTCCCTCACCTCCTGCACACTGCTGCGCGAAGTCTTGATGTGAGAATGGCGACCCTTGCTTGGCAGACCTGGTTCCAGTTCTTTTCTCAGTCTTGCGTTCGCTTGCGGGTAACATGGCTACTTCCTACTTTCATTGCACCCGGTACAGCTTCCTCGCTACTGCTGGTTTCCTCGTGGCTTCTCCCTGGAGCCTGCCACGCTCCTCTGGGTCTCTCGCCATGCCGGTATCAAAGGCTGATTGAACACCTATCTGGTGCTCCAGCACGTCTGCCTTCTTCTTCTTCTGCTCTGCCCTTTGCTTTGCCCGGACTGCGCCTTCTCTCTCCAACTCCATACACAACGTCTGATTGCCGGTGAAAGTCATCTTTAAATGTCCCGCTCAGCTGATTCACACTCCAACTAGTCTGCACGTTGTCCTTAGGGATTCTCTCAATCCACATTAACTCTTTGTCCCTCTTCTTTGTCCTTCTTCTTTGCCTCAATACCCGAGGCACTGTGGGAGTTGGAGTCAATAGGAGTTTTTAAGGATATTTTCTTTGGGATTCTCGCCTAATAAAATATCATCATGAGTTGGAGATGCGATTTCTGTTTTAGGTACTTGTGAGTTATTAATGATATTCTATCTAGGGTAGTGGGCAAGAAGGGTTTTTTGAATGTTACAATTGGAGGAATGTGTTTAATGGCATTGCCATCATCTCCAAATCCTACATCCACATCAGAGAAATCCCCAAAATCCCTTTCTCCTCGGGAGAACTCCTGTCCACCGAAATCACTATATTGGCCACCTCCTTGCTAATCTTAAACCTCCTCTACAGGCCACCATGTCCCATCTCTTCATTCAATAGGGACATAGCAAGGTGGCTATCTACAAATATAAAACCCACTTCGAAAGTGATCGTCCTTAAAGACTTTAATCTAGGCCTTCATAACAGTTCAGCCTCTCAAGCCTTTTCACTAGCCAATACCTTTGCAACACATGGTTTCACCCTATGATCCGCTGGCCCTACCCATGTCAAAGGTCGTACGGTAGACTGGCTCGCTGACCACAACTATACCACTCATATCTCCAATAATGATCCCTGCCCTTGGTCCGACCACAATATTATACTATGCCAAATCAACACCAACATATCCACTAACATGCCTAAACCGATAGGTAGCCACTCAAGCCCGAAACATGCGCAACATTACACCAGAAAACATTCTCCCACACATCTTGCTGCTCACCGCACATGCTGCAGAATTTTCAGACCCTGCCTCATTGTTTTCTTCCCATAATCAAGTGATGGAAACAGCCTTACATGCAGAGGCCCCATTGAGCAAGTGCAAAGCTAAACCTAAAGCTCACCTAAACCAGTGGTTCACTCCTGAATTGAAAGGCCTTCATAGCAAAAAAAGAAATGCAGAAAATATCTGGAGGAAAAACCCATCAATCATCAATGAAACAACAATTCTCTTCCTTAGCATCTAACTACAGAAAGGCCATTCATCAGGCCAAAAGCAATGCATATAATCTGCGTATAGAAAATGCCATAATGTGTTACTAAAAATGGACGCTAGACCCAAACGTACATACTAACTACCGACCCATCACGGTGGTACCTTTTCTGCTAAAAATTCTGGACAGGGTAGCCTATGTACAGATCCAAAAATACTTAGAATCTCATCACCTGTTGGGCCTCCGACAATCAAGCTTCTGCCCGAGCCATGGCACAGAAACTGCTCTAGTAGACCTTAAAGCACAAATGGACCAGATCAGAGACAGAGGTGACGCTGCCATCCTTCTTCTTCTGGACTTCGGTGGCATTTGACCTCGTAAACCATAGCATCCTATGTCGCCACCTAGCCAGTGATGCCCACTTTTCCAATGATGCCATAGTGTGGATCAAATCATTCTTGTCTAACCGTACGATGAGTCTCCACAGCAGCTAAACCTACTGCAGGCACCTGCGGAGTGCTGCAGGGTTCTTGCGTGTCACCCACCATGTACAACGCATTCACTAAACTCCTCTTCAACAAACTGGACTACTTAGGTGTGTCATACACAAACTACGCTGATGACAACCATATACTAATCCAGATAACGGGGGACTACACCACTGACACAAATGCACTAAATGCCATCTATCTCCTGATCCAAGCTTGGATAGCTCCGAATAAGCTATGTCTAAACGACGACCTATTTCCTTATCATGGATAGCCAAGCTAAACTCAAATCTGTCCCCTCTATACCAATCGTTCAACATTGATGGAAACATCATCTCAACTGCAAAAGAGGTAAAGGCCCTCATCTCGTTTCCTCAGTTACCTTATCATGCCAAGTCAACGCGATCACCTCAGCATCCTCCTACACAGCTAAACTCAACACCGTCTGTAGACCATTTCTCACAGAAGAGATCCACATCACCTTGGCTAGAGTGCTAATCTCTCCAGGATTGGTTATTGCAATGCCATTTTTGCCAGCTCCTTAACTAAAAATATCTTTAAACTCCAATTCGTGCAGAACAATGCCATAAGAGCTGCACTATATATTCACAACTCTGACCATATTTCCACCGTCAAAAGAAACATTCACTGGTTACCTGTGAAAGACCAGATAAAATTCAAAGTACTAACATTAGCTCACAAATGTCTATCCAACATCCCTCGCTATCTCTCCTGTCTAATAACAAAAAAACAAACGACCAGACCAACACAGACTTCTTATCTTGGCCAATTAACTAAGCCTAGATTCCAAAGGCTAAAAGCAGGGGGCTGAAGCATCCCCGTCATGGCAGCTAACTATTGGAATGTTCTGCCAGTAACTATAAGACTGGATCCTGCCTTGTTATCATTCCGTAAAAAACTAAAAACGTGGCTCTTCACACAGGGCATCTAGCTACTCTCACCTCACTCCTAAGAACCCCAGCAGGACCTACACCCTATTACTCCCTGACCCGTAACTGCTGTATCCAATCTCTTAAGTATGCATTATATGTGATCTGCATAACCTGTAACCAAATTCTTAAGCTTCCTGAATATGTAACCATTATCTTAAGGCGGCTAATATGTAACCATCTTCTTAAGCCTACAATCGTTGCAACCATACTCTTAAGCATGCTCTATTTGACATCTGCATAAATTGTAACCAAATTCTTAAGCTTGCTTAGCATGAAACCAACATTGTATGCTATGTACCTTGTAACCATTCTGCTTAACTATGTATTACCTGCAACCAAGACTATGCACCCAGTTGCCTGCGGGTTAGGTGCACAATACAAATGTAATAATAAATAAATGACAATAGGCCATCAGGAATTTTGCAGTTGTAGGGTCCTCCACACATGAAAGAGAAGAATACAGTGTCATTCCTGAGGGAATGACCACATCTCCTGACAGCCATCTTCTCCCAGGGGATCCTCCTGCATAACACAACTCCCAGGGTCAGGATTAGTTAGCGGCTGCCATCCCCTGGCCACATGGGATGAGAGCTCAGGCTGGGGATCAGCAATGACTCCACAGGATTCACCACACACCCATTCTTTGCTTCTACCTCTGCACCCATGCAAAACTCTTATTTTATGCTTCTCTGTTTTCTAGGTGACGATTCGTATGATGCTGACACAGGGGAATTTGCAGCTTCGAGAGCTGGAGAGATCTCTTCAGTTGGCCAAATCCTAGGCCTCGTCTGGGCCAAGGAGAGTACTTCAGGATTTCTGGATGTTCCTATTGCAAGCGGTTGTTAAGGACAGCAGTTCTTTAGCTGTGCACCGGAAGCAATGGGAGACAGCTAGCCCTTGTCCACAGTATCGATCAGATGCAAGAACAAGAAGAAGAGATACAAAGACACTTAATGGTGCAAGCCAGAGGTTTATGCATCATACAAACTGAGGTGGTGAAGTGTAAAATGACAGTGTTTTACATGTAATAAAATATTTATCAAAGTTGGTTATTTTGAAATTCAACTGTAAGATTAAAAACAAATGGAGAAACCGGAGTAATTAAACAGGATGCCATGAAATTATTCCTTCCTGGTAAGACCTCTGTCGTGAATTACATAGTCCTAAGGAATGTAGTCTGTCAAGCAGGGTTATGTGGTTGATGGTGTTTAACCCTGCAGAGTGGTCAAGAAGGATAAGAGCTGCACATCTTTCAGAGTCTGCTGTCACTTTGTGGACATACCAGATAGAGATCAGTGTGGTTTCCGTTCCGTGCCGCGGACGGATGCCTGATTGCGCAGGGTCTAGGAGATTATTAGATTCCACAAAGCCATTGAGATGTGCGCAAGAAGCATGGGCACTCAGTTTTGCCAGGAATCTGGTGTTGGAGATTGGCCTGTAGTTGATTGGTAGAAGGGGGTTGAGGGATGTTTTTTTAAGCAGAGGCTTGACATGTGCAGTTTTGAAGGAGTTTGGGAAGTTGCCCTAGGTGAGGGAGCCATTGAGAATGGACCTTGCCAGTTCTTCTGCACAGTCGACGGTGAAGATTTCTTTGAGGAGTGAGGCGAGACAAGGGTCAAGAGGTGAGTGGGAGGGTCGGGTGGTGGATAGCAGTTTCGCGAACTCCTCGCTCTGTTAAAGAAGCAGATGGAAGCGTTCTTAGGGGGAGGGAAGTTGGGTCTGATAGAGCCAGTGTAGGGTGGGTGGACAAGAGTGAGAGTTTGGTGTTGATGGTGGCCGTTGTAGGGGAGGGATGGTATCACAAGTATGACACCATGGTATCAATCACAAGTGTGCCACTGACACAAAAGATACAATTTGTAAAACCTTTATTAACTTCGTGTGGTTTGGAAAAACTCCTACTTTGCCCAATAACTAGAATGGGAAGCGTCTCGACCATCAAATAATAATAAAGAAAACAGTCTTAGTCGTGTCTGTCATATCAAAATGGCCTATGCTAACAAAACCTAGTGCCTGCCCTATTGCTTGTACAAAAGAATGCGTAAAGGAGATGCGTATATGTATAAGGAAGATCAATATTCCACAAAGAATAAATGTGGCTGAATCGGCTCTCCTCCTCCTGTTTAGACAGCACAGATTAAGGTAGTCTCTATAGGTAGGATGACACACTCTGGCTTGGGATTTAACACTAAAACAGTTCCGAGCGTGGATGGAGACCCTCCTGGCCTGCCACGTTCAAGGCTCCTGTTCCAGTCTTCCCCAAATAACGAAACAAAAGGTTCTTTCACTGGTCCCCCTCTGTCGGGCTCAGACCTCTTCAAAGAAAAAGTTCAACGTTGGTCCCCCTCTGTTGGGCTTAGGCCTTGCACAGTTCAATGTTGGTCCCCTTCTGTCGGGTCCAGACCTTTCATAGTTCAACAACACTTGCCGGGTCTCCCTTCTCCAAGCCTTTTACACCTTGGGTCTCCCTCAATCGGGCTTGGACCGCTTTTTGAATGTCGAAGACTTTCAAATGTGCAGGGCTTCTTTTACAGACCACCACAGGGCCACTTCGACTCTGAATTCAATTATCTGTTTTTCATCTCCCCTTCGCTCGGGGTTAACTTGGTTCACTTTCGCTTTTACACTTCATATACTTTTATCACTGTTCGGGAGAATTCTCTGTTTAGGCTGAATTTCCTAACCTAGTGAGTCCCCCAGCAACTTTGCTGGATTTCTGGAGTTTGATTTTTTTCATCCTGCCAAGAGTGAGACTCTTTTTCTCCCACTCCTGGACATGAATGTGGTTGATTTCTTTCAATGTCAATGTGTTCTATGGGCTATGGGGTCTTTTACTCCATAGGGCCTCATGTGTTTTGCTGTGTGTTACACCGCACCCCCCGTGCCGTAACACTGGGGTGTCCTAGAGGATCCCCACCATAGACTCCATACCCTGGGACGGACTACTGTCTCCCAGGGCATGTAAAGTCACTATTGGCTTTACTGGACCTAAATTTACTAACAGAACTAGTACAAACCATCCTATTGTGGACGTACTGGTAGGGGTAATTCGATTACCCCTGGGTCTGTTGTTCGAAGGGGGGACTGTCCCGTCCCCCCTCGTCGAGCTTTGGCTGGTGGTAAGTGGATACTACTTTTTATATTCGACCGCAAATATATTCCTATGGGATTCTTCCCATTGTTGGAGGCTAATACTTTTTCACATTAGTCTCTAACATACCGCCGGTTTATTTGTCTTAAATAAATCCACCGGTTGGTATTTTTCTGACAGAACTCGTTTTTTAAAATGGCGTATGTGTTTGCCTCTGTAACTCCGAACCAAAGGTTGAGCCCTTTGTTCCACTTTTGGTGGGCTTCTGCACAGAAGCCCTCCAGAGTGGTGCCATTCTGTCTGGGTACCACAGAGGGTGTGGGAGGGGGTTTAGGCACCCTGGACTGAGTTGCCTTGCCAACTCAAGTCGCACTCTGGTGTGATTGGCCCAAGTGGTGAGCCACCCCGCTCACCACTTAGTGTGTTTGATTGACAGCTAGGCTGAATGAATGGGGGTTTTCTGCATAAAAGCAGGGCTTTTGGGACTGGATCTTCAGAAGTCGCCACAGGACCTAAGAATCTGACGAGGGTAAAGCTGAGCCGACCTGCAATGACGACACCTCCGGTGGAGCCCTGCTGAACCGACTCACCACTTCCCAACGACAGAGGAGATCTCCCTGCCAGAGAGTCTTCTTCCCCATACTGGTGGGAACAACCAGTCCCTTGCTTTTTCTTCGCTTCCAGGACGTAGTGGTCGAATTGCCCGTGCTGAGCACCCCGGCAACCGGATAGCCACTAACCACTGTACTGCGACCAAAAGGTGGTGCCTTGTGACGGAGCACACCGCGGCTGGTGTCTTCCCTGGTGGTGCAACGATCTTCAACTTTTCCTCGACGACAAGATCCTCTCATCTTCTGGCAAAAACCGACTTGCATCCACCACCAGGAACAACTGCCCCCGCCGGAGCTGTCTCTTTTCTTTCAAGGTACCGTGTCCGCCTGACTTCCCTTGTGACGGTTAGCGTGAGGTGTCTTAAATCCTTAACTTTCCATTGGGTCGCCTCCAGACCACCTTAACTTTAGGTCTAAAACTGGTCCAACCTTTCTGTGACATTTTGCTACAAAGACTTGAAGTGCATTTCCACTGTGATACTTTTGGGACATATCGCCTTGCCTCTCTCCGAGTGGCCTGGCCTCTGAACTTTGTGATCTACAGTAGACCCTGCCTTGCTTGCCTTGCATTTGCTTTGTAAAAGTGTTGGTACCGAGTTGGTTTCATACCCTGCCTTTTCTCTCCCTGTCTAACGAATATTAGAGTGCCATCTAGGTTAAAGCATTCACCTCTGTCTGCAAAAAAGTGGTGCCGTTGAACCTAGACTTGTCGAAATATTGTGAGGGGATTGATATACTTATAGTAATGTGATTGAAGTTGTTTGCCGTATTAGTGCCATTGTGTTTTTCATAGATGTGTTTTTAAATAAATAATTATATATCTTTACACCCAAGCTCTGATCCGTGTCTGCTTGTTCTACTGTGTAAATTGCCCTATCTTGTATACTCCACATACGGCCTAAATCATTATGAGAGAAGTCTGACTGCTCAGCCACAGCTACCAGGTAAATCTGTGTGGTACAGACTGCTACCAAGTGGGTTTACTGCCAAACACCTGTAGTCTTAAATCGTTTGCAGTGGTCCCAGAGGGAACTGCACAGGTTTCTGCCTAACAATCACCTCAAACAATGCACCTTGCATGGAGACTTTCGAGTGGGCTACTCGTTTTCGCTGGATCACTCTTACCCCTTATCAGTGATTCTACAGCTGTTCTTCCTTTTAAGTTCATTCACAGGTCTGCCTTTGCTCGCGTCTCATTCATAAGTGGGCTGCCTTCACTTGCAATATTTTGTTGCAAACTTCAATCTTTCTTAGCACATACCGGTCTCTCGGGTCGCTTGCCAACTAACCGACTGTGTGCGTGTTTTTTCTCTCTTGCTTTTTTGATTTCTACTTTACAAGTCAAGGTTAGTGCCATAGGCTTGGCCTCACCGCCCCAACTCTGGGACCCGGGAGGGTCGCTGGCATCCTTGAAACACAATGCAGTCTACAATATGTGGATCTGGTCTTCTCCACCTATCTTTCGCTGCCTTGTGGGGGCAACAACCTCCTGTAGGGACCTCTTGGGGTTTTCAGCCCGCTGCTCTCATCCCTTGGTCTGTCGCTCTGCACCAGTAGGTTTGCTTTCGTCCCGGGACGTTCTGCTCGCACTTGTGTTTCACCTTGCTCAGTGTGTGTCTTTAGGTTCCGACTTTTATCCTTATGAGGAGAGCTAATTGGAATCCGGTGTATGCACTTGAAGTCGAGTGCCTGACTTTGCCTGACCCGATTAGCGGGACATGGCCAGTACGATGTATACAATTAGTCTTGTTACTCTCTCACCCTCTTCCATGGCCCAGTATTAGTGCAGGAAGGGGGGTAGTTGGGACATCGGATCCTAAAAAAATAGGAGGGGTTGGATGCACAAAAAATGGGGTATTACTGCGTCTCGCCATCGGTTGCCTCACACGCACTCCCTGAAGATCCCTCACCCAGGTGATCCTCCCGCACTGGTCCACCCCTAGGGACTGGATCCAAAGGTGATGGCTGTGCCCTGGCCACCTGAAGGACAGATCGCTAGCAAGTGAGACACCCTTTGGTTTCTCACATACCCTTCCCCTATGCAATGTAGCCACATCTGTTTCACAGGGAAACCAGGAGAGGATATCAATGTTCCCTTGGTCTTTACCTTTCCGGTGTTCCACAGTGAAACAGTAGGGTTGCAGGTCTAAGAACCATCACATGACTCGAGGGCTAGAGTCCTTTTATTGACTTATCCATACTTTAGGTGATTGGTTGGTAACAAGAGTGAACCTCCTCCCTAAAAGGTAGTATCTTAGATGAACAATTGTCCATTTTGTGGCAAGGGCCTCTAATTCCAATACATAGTAGTTATTGTAAAGTGAGAAGAGTTTACAAATAGTGAATAGGATGGGGTGATCTAATCCATTGCATACTTGCGAGCAAACTGCTCCGAACCCTGTGACGAGAGGCATCAGTTTGTAACAAAAATTCTTTGGAAAAGTCTTCTGCGTTCTGACACAAGGTTTGTATTAGGTTGTTGTAACATGCATCATCCTCATCATGCCACTGAATCTTTTGGGGTTCAGCATTTCTTAGCTTGTCTGTTAATCTGGCTGTTCGGTCTGAAAATCTCAGTTTAAACCTACTTTAATAACCGATCAATCCTGGTCTTGGATGTGGGGGAATCTAGGACGGCTTTCAATTTTTCTTCCTGGGGCTGGACACTGCCATTCCCTACAAAGATGCCTAGATATTTCACAGCCGATTGATCCACTTACATTTGGATGGATTAGCAGTTAAGATGGCCTCTCTGAGGGTTCTCATAATAGTAGACAGATGAAAAAGATGGTCTTCCCAAGTTTTACTATAAA
The DNA here is from genome assembly GCF_040938575.1 of Ambystoma mexicanum. NCBI lineage: Eukaryota > Metazoa > Chordata > Amphibia > Caudata > Ambystomatidae > Ambystoma > Ambystoma mexicanum. The sequence goes on from NC_090937.1 coordinate 1,641,799,490, forward strand.
TTACTATGTCGTCAATGTAGGCCCCAGAGAAATTGGAGTAGGGCTGTAGTATCCTGCCCACAAGTCGTTGGAAAGTGGCCGGTGCTCCATGCAGTCCAAAAGGGAGTACTTTGAATTGGAATAGTCCCATTGGTGTCAAGAAAGCTGTCTTTTCCTTATCAAGTCCATGTACTGGGACCTGCCAATATCCCTTAGTTAAATCTAGCATTGACAGAAAGGTGACATTTCCAGGTTTATCTATTTACTCATCGATGCATGGCATAGGATAGGCATCGAAAGCGGAGATGGCGTTAACCTGCCTGAAGTCTATGCAAAATCTCCAAGAATTATTGGGTTTTGTTACCAGCACAATAGGGGAGGAGCATGGTCTCGAAGAGACGCTTGATAATGTGGGCCTTCAGCATTTATTTAACTTCCTCAATCACTATTTGTTTTTCGTGCTTCTGGGAGTCCTTATGGTTTCAAATGGACCACTTTTCCCTTTGGAGTTCTGATATAATAAGTTCCATGTACTCTCCCTGGCTTCTCGCAGAATACATCGGGGAATGCCATATTAAGTTTGTTTCTGTTTAGATAGTTCTTGGGGAATAAATTCAGAGTTGTCTAATCTCCGTCGGTACCAAATCAGGCAATAAAGAGGAGGTGGTGGTGAAAGGACTTTTCGTGCCACTCCTTTAGTAGATTTACGTGGTAGAGGTGGGTCTTTTGCTTTCTATCAGGTTGGACTATTTTATAGGTACAGCTTCTTGTTTGCTCTAGTACCTCATAGGGCCCATACCACTTTGAGAAAGGTTTATTTTCAGAGGTAGGTAAGGGGATCAATACTAGGACTAATAAGAGGTCTGGGTTGAAAAGGGCAAGGACAACTCCCTCCTTGACATCCTTTCAGGTCTCACCACCTTTCTTCTCGGTTTGAACTGCCGCCTTTTGAGTGGCTACTTTTATCCCTGTGGGGAAGGGAAAGAATAGTCAGGTGTGTGTAGTTTTCGGTAAATGCCTGACTCTGCCTGCTGACCCTTGTGTTGGGACATATCAGGTAAACGGCATTAGTCCATTGTCGTTCATGTTGTAAGAAAGTGTTTGTGTTGGAAAGGGGTGGGTAGAGTTTCTGTATCCTTCTAGGCAGGATGGGGCAAAGGTGTTGCAAGGAAGGGGATACCGCGTCTTAAACTTAGGGTCCCAACTCCACTCCCCGAGGACCACCCCCTCTAGGTGATCCTCTCGTACTGGTCCACCCCCAGGAACTGTATCCAATAGTGAGGGCAGTGTACTGGCTAGGTTTCCCCCTTTTCTACATAAACACTGGGCTGAGGAAGAGGGTGACTTAGAGTAAAGAGGCTAACCCTTAAATATCTCATTGGCCATGTCCCGTTAACCAGGTCAGGCAAAGTCAGGCATTTGACCTTAATCACAATCATCTGATGCCCACTAGCTCCCCCCACACGGATAAAAGGCGGAACATAGAGACTCATTCTGAGTAACGTGAGACACAAGAAGGAGCAGATCTTCCGGGGTGAAGGCGAACCCACTGGAGCAGGGCGACCGTTTGAGGGACCAGAGCAAGGGGTAGGAAAACTCAGAAGTTCCCTGCAGGAGGTTGTTGCCTCCGAGAAACTGTGTAGGAGACGCAGAGAAACCAAAATCCCAGACAAGAAGCCTGCATTGTGCCAGCGACCCTCCCGGGTGAATGACAGAGTTGGGGAGGCGAGGCCAAACCTGTGGTATTAACCTGGACTTATGAATCAAAGCTGCAAAAACAAGAAAGGAATGCACACAATCGGTGAGTTAGCGAAAGAAATGAAAGACCGCTTTGTGTCAAGAAAAGATTGAAGCTACAACATGGTATCGCATGATTGAAGGCTGCGCACGTGCTGATGAGACGCGAAAGAAAGCAAACCAGTAATTAACTTGCAAGATACAAATAACTGTGAAGCCAGTGATAAAAAGTAGTAGAGTGCTCCAGGGAAAGGCAATAGCCCACTGGAAAGTCTCTTCAGTGTTTGAGGTCTTGTTACAAAGTGAACCAACTCTGAAATGCGCAATGGTAAAGATTAACCCTGACGAAAGTGGAAGTTAAAAGGTGATTGCTTGAAGAGAAGATTTCTTTGAATGCTTCTGATTGAGGTATTGAACAACCAATACCTAGAGACATTGCAGCAAATAAAAGCTGAAGTGAAATACGAAGTGGTCCTCGGGAGATCTGTGGTAAAAGCCTCGAACATTCGAAAGTCTTTGACATCCGTGATGGGTCCGAACCTGGCTGAGGGAGATCGGAAACATGAAATAAGTTAGGGTAAGGGACCCCCTAAAGAATGTGAATAAAACTTTGTTAATGGGAACCCCTGCAAGTGCTTTGATTGTGAGGTCTGTACCTCACGGAGGGAGACCTACATGAACTTTTGTTGAACTGTGAAAGAATTTTTGGAAAGCTGGAATAAGTGACTTTAATATGGAAGGCCAAGTGGGCCTTGACCCATGTTTTGAACGGCCTTTTATTGGTAACCTGAACCAGAGTGTCATCCTGTTTGCAGCGGCTACCTTACTCTGTGCTGTCCAACGTGGGGAGAAGTGCTGACTCACCCACATTGATCCTTTGTTATAACATTGACTTTTCTTTGCATACACATTCTCCTTTACACGCATGTTGTATAAGAGATGGGGAAGGCAGTAGGTTGTTAGTATAGGCCTTTTTGATTAGACATAGACTGACTAGGACTGTGTTTTCTTTATTATTTGATGGTAGAGACTACTCCTATCATACCTATAGGGCAACACAGGAGTTTTTCCAAACCCCAGGAATCTAATAAAGGTTTTGAAACTTGTAACTTTTGTGTCGGTGTCATACGCAACTTCCTTCTTCCACTTGCGATTCTGCTGCTAAATGGCAACCCTTCTCTACGTGGCCTGTCTAGTCCAACCGGCAGTGCTCTGCGGCCAAGGATCTCGGTTCCTTTTTCTTCATGATCTGCCAGACCGGACAAGTGTCTCAAGCCCACAAGAGATATAACGCAACTCCTTTCTGACCACGGAAGCTGAATGGTCGACCTTCCCACCTAGGTTGGCACAGTTTCCTGATTGTGAAAAGGTAACCATGCCACAGCCAGCAGGGGGAAGCGGGATAGGGAGAAGTTGTAGATTGGTAGGGGGAATTAGGGAAACCAGAAAGAGGTTTAGAGAACTTGAATGGATGGGTAAGGTGAGTTAGGTTAAAACATATATTACCGTCTTGCTACTATTAAGATAAATTACTTACATATGTAACTTGGCCTTTCATTTCATCTCTCCTGAATGTAGCCAGATTACTAGTATATCCTACCCTTTCTTTTGCCTGGTGATTAGCACTGGTGCGTTTGAGAGTAGAATACTAATTAGCACTTTTCCTCAATCAAAGAATCCTGCACCCTGCCAGCGTTGTGCGCAGACATATGGCACTTAAATATTATGCAAGAACATTGACTCCTGCCACTATTTACTTGACATTGATCGCAGCACAAGTCACAATTAACAACAATACAACATATATGCAGAGGCAAGTACCCTGAAATGGAAGGATTCGATAGGTGACCTGCAGCCAAGGTCGTCCATCCATTGGTTTTTAGTGTTTCACTTGTCACATTTTTCCTGTTAACTTCACTGGAATACAACAGTTCATTCACTCCATTAATGGGCCCTTATCATGCTCAGTAAAGGTTTCAGCATCGCGTAATCAATCGTGTACTTGACTCATGCCTGGGGAACCGTCCTCGGTACTCCCAGGTGCTGAAATGCAGGCAAGAAGACAGAGAGGCGAGATCCGCTTCCAATCGCCTTATTGCGACGGGGCCGGGGCAACTCAGCACAGCATGATAACGATACCGCACAAGCGGTAAGCTTCCCAGTCCCAGATGTCTTACTGCTGCTCTGGTATCAATCTCTCCTCCGTCATCCACGCCGAAGTGGAGCTAAAAGGGATCCAGGAATTACGTTTCACTGCATGTGAACGTTGAAGGTCAGAACTACACGGCCTCATGGGAACCGTATTTCCCAGCATTGTCCGGGGGCCCAACACACTACACAGCCAGGGCTAATTAGCGTGTGTGTTGTGGCTCCATCCACAAATGCCCACATGCCCCACACTGGCTCCCCAATTCCTCACACTATTCCCCCTCCTCAGGACCCCTCATAGGTCCAGGCTCATTAGGAGGCAACTGATGAAATAGTGTTACTAGTCTTTGAGCATGAACCGCTTCTGCTGGTTCACATGAATTGTCATCCCTAGCAGACAGAACAGAAACCGTATGGATAAAACCTTTCAAATCCACTCCACGGGATAACGATTGTGGAGTACCACAAGGATCCTCACTATCTCCACTTTATTTCAACATCTACCAGACCCCGGTCATCAGAATCTTCAAAAAATACAATATTACATGTTAAAACTACGCAGACAACACCCAGATCATCTACAAAATCAAAGACACCGATGCCGACCATTCAACCCTAATCGACTGTCTAAAAGAAGTCTTCAACTGGATGGGTGCCAACAACCTGAAAATCAACCCAGGAAAGACAGAAATCGTGATCGTATCCAAAGATCAAGAGAACGAAACCACCATCCCATGGCCTACAGAAATGGGAAACACACCAACACCATCGAAGGTAGTGTAAAATCTGGGAGTCCTAATGGACAACAACCTAACCCTGGAACCACAAATTTAATGCATCGGTGAAGAAATGCTTTTTCCTCCTCCATACGGCAAAAAGAATTCTACCTTTCCTCTCCTTCTCGCACAAAACACTCACTATCGTCACCCTAATCATGTCTAAAATCGACTATGCAAACAGCCTCTACCTCGGAATACCAGAATACCTCCTGAAAAAACTGCAACGGATCCAAAATGCAGCAGCAGCAAGACTACTCCTCAATCTATCCAGAAGAGACCACATCACTCCAGCCTTAAAAACACTACACTGGCTGCCAGTAAAACATTGCATCACCTTCAAAACAATGTGCATAACGCACAGGGCAATCAGCGGACAAGGAGCAGAATTGCTACAAAAGAAAATAACAGTCTACAAACCAACGAGACCGCTCCGATCAAGCAACGAAATCCGCCTGGAACTCAAACCATACCTGAAGAAAAACTTGGAGGCACCTCCTTCTACCACTTAGCCGCAAAAACCTGGAACAACATCCCAAAAGAAATAAGAAACACTGAAGATCACCTAAAATTCAGGAAATCACTAAAAACCTGGCTCTACAACATCACAGACTAAACATGGAAACCGAAACTGGAAAAAGTACGACTAAACCGAAAAGACACAGATATTTCTGACCCGAGAGAGTAACGCCCAAGACACCTGGACGGGTGACACCGGATAGACTGGAACACAGGCGGCACGCACAGAGACTGAGTCAGCTACCCCAGACAATCCCACCAACACTTTGCCCGCCCTTAATTACCGCCAGATACCACATTGGTGTGGAACTATCAAGATATTGGCAATCGCCCACTACTTGAGAAGTTGTCATTGGCAGGGGCACTGGCCACAGAAATATGAATGGAGGATAAGGGGAGCTATGAGAGAGCATGTTAGAGGCGGGGGCTAGAGGAGTAAGGAACCTGTATGCCAGTCAGACCCAGTACAGGACAGAGCCGCAACAGGGAGACCATGCAAGCCGAGCGCTCCAAATTCAGAATAGAGACGCAAACTAACCAACCCAACTAACAATTTCCCTTTCTGCATACACCTCTCAAACTGCAAACCAGACACAACCAAAACCTACAGTCAATCCTAAAATTCACCAGGCGGAGGTATCCATCAATAAACACACTAGTAAGTGAGTTTAACAATCATTTATTGCAATTCAAAGCTTCCGCGGAAGGGCTGACTGCAAGATGCACCATAGGGATGCTATCTAGAGTGAGCTGATAACATTACAGTGAGCATGCTCTTTATAGGAAAACGTTTACATTGAGTCTTATGACTGGCGCAAAGCCCAGGCACTTCCTGACATACAGTTTCCTGCCAAAACACTTTTGGCTGTTATTCCAGACCTTGCGGTGAGATTTACAAAGGCCGGACATTGCAAATGGTCATTACTCATATAGCTGATCTAAGCAAGTCAAAATATCCTTCAGGATGCACGTGTAACCTTTAACATGCGTGGTCGTACAAACAAGCTAATTCATCACATTTGACACAGTGGGGAATTTGCAAACTACACATCTTGCCGCGGTAGCGATAATAATATCCATTTATGGGCTGCTGGACAATCGCAGGACATATCTTTTTACAGAGTGACGCACAAGCATCTGACACAAGTTCCCCTTCCCACATATCCCAGAGAATAACAACTCCAAATATAGATACGCTTTATGCTTATGTTTCAGGGAAGAGTGCGGATGCTAGCAATCATCATTCATAGAGTAGACCCCAGGGTCAGTGAACACATGATGACTCGCAAGGCCGCTTTAGACAAGACGGGAAGTGCAAGAGCGTTAACAGACATTATTTGTGTAGCTTTTACAGGAAAGGAGAGCAGAGGGAACATTCCTAAATCTATGCGTAATATATGTTCAAGGCGAAAACCCTGGGCCTCATGCGCGGACATAAAAGAAGTTGGTTTAACATGGACATAATGCTATAACATGGGCAATAGTTTTAAGTCTTGCTGAGGCAAAGAAACATGGCAATTACATGAATTTGGTATTTACACTACAGCACAACAAACCGCACAAACTTCACTACATTGCAACAACAAAACAAAAAACACACATAGCCTTACACAACAGTACACGACGACTACCGGCCGCAAACACCCCAGGCCCAGCCAACGGACCAACCGGGCTGAGGCCGCCAACAGTACATCACTGCTCTCATGCATTTTTCCTGCTGCCTCCCACTAACGCAACCTCCCCTCCTCTTTCAGAGCCGCCAGAGCGCCAAGGGAGCAATCCGGTGGTGATAGAGCGCGGTACAAATGTCCTTTAACATTAACATTTGGGATCATATCCCAACCACTCAATGAAATGCCATAATCTGTTGCCTCACCTTGCCTCCTGGAGTCCAAAATTCAGTGAACCACATACTTCTCTTGTCCATCCTTTATCACCACCAGTGGTTTCTGGGTTCGGTCATTCGCAGCTGCTGGCTGAACTAGAGAAACATGAAAAACTGGATGTATCTTCATAGTTGCCTTAAGCTTTAGTCGAACTGCAGTTTGAGACACACATTTTACAACAATAGCATCGGGACCTATGCATTGTGGCAGAAATTTATATGATCCAGACAAACACATATAGTGAGTTGATAACCATACCTTATCCCCCACAGCATACTTAGGATGTTCCTGTCTTTTCTTGTCAGCATATACCTTGTAAGATCCCTTAGCCTTAACCATGTTTTGACGGGCTTACTACCTGATCTCAGAAAGCTCCTGATTGCGCTCTGTTACTGCAGGTATCCTGCTACTGAAAGGCAACACTTCAGGAAGCATATGTAGCTGTTGTCATATAAGCACTTATTGGGTGACATTCCCACTAAAATGTGATCTGTATTATTGTAGCAAAACTCGTCCAACCATAATGCTTGCAGCCATGACTTCAATCCATCTGCTAGAAAACAGCGCAGAAATTGTTCCATCGTTTGATTTACTCTCTGTTTGACCATCTGTCTGTGGATGGTAACTTGTGGAAAGAGCACCAGAGATTCCTAGCATAGCACAGAATGCCCACCAAAACGCAGACATAAATGTGACCCCGGTCAGATACTATTGACCATGGTAATCCATCACCACATGTTGTATGAATAAACAAGATAACTCTCAGCCTTTGGTATCACCATACAGGGTATGGAATGTGCCTGCTTAGAGAAGTAATCGATTACCACCATTATAGTATTGTTTTCCCCATCCTTGGGGGCATATGTCACAAAATCCATAGATATGTGTGTCCAATATTCATGTGGAGTTGGAAGGAGTTGCAATAACCCTGCCGTCTTGGAATCTTCCAACTTTGACCACAAGCATGTGTCACATTGTTGTATGTAAGTGTGAATGTCAGTGTTTATTCTCGGCCACCAAAAGTATCTTTGTAGCATTTTCCTAGTCTTTCTTTCCCCTGCATACTCAGCCAAAGGTGTCTTGTGAAAACAACGTTTTGCCTCTTAAAGAGGAGATAGGTAAGTACAATCTCTCTGCCTGATAAAGCGACACATCCTGGATCGTCCTCTTCTTATTTTTGTTTTCTCATTCCTGCAATATTTTTGCTGACAAACCTCTCCAAACCTCTGTCAAAATGTCCTTAGTGACTGCCCCTCACTATCCCCGCTACCGCAATAATATTGCGATCCTCCTGACAGAGACTTCCAATGGTTTCCTGTCTTGTTAATGTATCTGCCTTCTTGTTCTTTCGAGACTGGTAAGTGACAACAAAATCTAATTCCTCAAATAATTGTGGCAAGCATAGCTGTCGTGGACTTAAGGTCTTAGCTGATCTCAAAAATTGCAAATTCTTATGATCAGTAAGTACTTTTATGGGGTGCCTTGCTCCCATCAGGTAGTGCAAGCACTCATGTGTTTGCTTCCTACATCACAAACTCCTCCTCATCAGTGTCACGGCTTCAAGCTTCCAGGTGCAGAAGTGGTATGAACCCACCACCCTCAGTGTGGTCTAGACGCTTGCAAGACTAAACTTACACAAGCCTCCGAGACCCCATCGGGGAAAGAGGGTTAGGGACATGATGCTTCGATGTGTACTGGTGCAGAGGGTAACTGGAATGAGGGTTAGGAAAAGGGGTAGTGGATAGGTAGGGGGAACAGCTGTACAATATGAGCATATACACACACCCACCCAAATGCCCCACAGCATTCACACACAATATAAGTAACCATAAATGCACTGGGCTCTGGTTGTGATTGCTGGCCTCCTGCCTGCGCACTCTCAGGTCTGGTTTTGGGAACAGTTCAAATGCTGCAAAGAGAGCTTATATTAGTGATCTGTGTGTTGGTTACAAGTGACTCACAAGGCGTACAGGTGTGCATGCAGCTAAGACTGGCGACACCTCCAAGGCAGGTTTCTACAGGTGCATGCAGCCTAAAATCAGACAAATGTCTAAATGCCCCCTACAGTTAGTGGCTGCTCATGTCAACTCTCATGCGTGGCTGCTCCTGCCACGAATGACACTTAATGTGCAGCAGTGTAGTTCGCCGCATGTGGCTGAACGTGTCAAAACAGACCGTGCAGCTTCAGTTTGCTGCACATGGCTGAAAGTAAGAAGTTTGAACGTTCAACTAAAGTTTGCCACACGTGGCTATAAGTATGCGGTTTGGAAATGGCCGCATGTGGCTCAAGTATGTGGTTTTGGTAATGGTCACACGTGGCTATGTCTTTTACATGCAAGACGTTCTCGCGGGACAAAACTACTGTCGCTGCGGAATCGCTCAATCTCAGCATGTGCAGAGCACTTAGCTTTACTCTGGGGCAGGGTACGTGGTTGGTCTGGGCAGTGCCCCTTGATGCGTTGCGTTCCTCCTTGGTGCTCCGCTCGCCCCTTTCCCTTAGTACTGCTTCCCTCTTGCTGCGCGTGGGTTTTTAGGCCATGCTTTTTCCCCTTAGCATTAGCAGTACTTATATGGTGCCGGTGAGGGGCCGGAGTGAGGTTTTCTTGGGACGTGGCCCCTCAAGCTACTCCCCTGGACCGGAGCTCCTGCCTCTGCGTCTTCTCTGCTCAGGTTGAATCCTCGAGCACAAGCCCCATGCCTTAGTTTGTGCGCATGCGCAAGCATGTGCCACACCCCGCGTAGGTGTTCCTATGTAGTTCCCGGGCCGGAGGCTGCTAGGAGATGTACTCTGAAGGTCCTTTCTCCTGCAAAGAGAACTGAGAAGCCTTCTGTAAGGCTGGAACCTTTTTCCTTGTTGCCCGTTTTGTTTTGTTTTTTAGGTGTATTTGCCTGGAGCCTTCAAGTTCACCCTGTAACCCCAATTCCACACCCCGCATGCACGCTCCCACACCCTGTGCCCTGACAATCAGTGATAGCATAGTTTTGTTAACAGCTATTCAGTTTTCACGAAAACAAAGCTACTGGATGCATCACCCCGTCTTCATCTCTTTGGGAAAGAATGGCTCCAATAGTTAAGTTGGAAGCATCAGTCTCAACTTATATTTCCTAATCGGGATGTTGCAAGATTGGCGCCTCAGTAAATGCAACCTTTCCTGATCAACATGTCGCTCGTCTGTCTCTGAATAGATTAGTATGTCATTGATGTACACTTTGACAAAAACATCCAGGTAACCCTGCAACACCTCCTGCATAAAGTGCTGAAACGTTGCCGACACATTACACAGCCCGAACGGCATAACCAAATATTTATGAAGGCCAAACTTGGTGCAAAAGACCGTCTTCCATTCGTCACCCGCCTTCATTCGAATTAGATGATATGTCCCTCTTAAGTCTGGTATATATCTTTGCTTTCTTTAGTTGATCTAATAGGACAGATATCAAAGGTAAGGGGAATCTATACTTGATGGTGACCTTCTTTAATGCTCTGTAATCAGTACATGCTCTCAAAGTACCATTCTTCCTAGGCACAAAAAACGAAGGTGAGGAGATTGGCGACTTGGAATGCCGGATGAATCTGCAGGCCAGCATGTCATCCAGATATTGCCATAAGCGTTGTGCGTCTGTCTCAGAAAGGGCTCAAAATTTGACTCTATGGTAGCTTCGCGTTGGGCTCCAGATCTATTACATAGATCAATGCAGAGGCAAAGTTCCGCATTTCTCTTGTCAAAAATATCTTAACAATCTTCATATTCAACTGGTAAGTTCATGACTACTGCCTCAATGTTCACCTTAGTCACAGCACTTTCTACTAGGAAAGTGGTTGGGCCTGCCGCCTCCTTCAAATGAGTGACACACCCTGAGGAGTCAAATGTTCAGGTACGCTCAACCCAATCAATCCTTGGATTGTGCGCTACCAACCAAGGCATTATTAATATTAGGGCAAATTGCACTGCTGCCATTAAATCAAAATGTATTGTTTCCTCATTCCCTGATAAACGCAACATCCTGATGGGTTGAGGCTGAGTTCTGATTGGTCCTAAAATGAGACAAGAACCATCTATTGCACATACTGGTTCTGTCACCCTCTTAGGCATCATGGATACCCCCATCTTGTTGCGAGTGTGATATCAATGAAATTCCCAGTGGCTCCTGAATCCACCATCGCCAAGACTGTCTCCTTAGTATTGGCAGATAATAGTGTCACAAGTAAATACAAATGGGTTTCTTATTCTGAACTGTGTTAACTACTGAATTTGGCAACTCTACTGTGATCAGGCTTGGTGTCATAGGCCCCCCCCCCATCTACCGATCCACCCCTTTAACAAATTATTTGTCCTTCGCTTTTCCTTTTCCTCCCAATACGATGGACCCCTCACACTACCAATCTACATGGGTTCCCATTCTGATTGTCTAACCATTTGCTCCTCTCCCTTGTCTAGCTATGCAAAAGGGACCACCTCAGTCTTTTTTCTCTCCCTCTCTCTTACTTATTCTATGACAGAGTATTAATGCCAAGTCAATTAATGTGTTGCAAGATCCAGGTTGCGGCTCCACATGGGCTATAGCACCCTTCAACTCAACCCTTGATAAAACAACACTGACTGCTTAGGCAGGGGCGACTCAGCTACAGGCAGATAATGAAATCTCACAAAGGGGAAGTTGCCCAGCCCCAGACTGCCTTACTTCTGCTCTGGTGTTCCGTCTTGTCTTCTTCATCGATGCTCCTTCATTGCGGCATGTGCCTGCAATTACCCACAAAGACCAGCAAGCAGCACGGGCCGAGGTGGAGCTAAATGTGCTCCAGGAATGATGTTTCCCCGCATGTGAACATTCAAGGCCAGAACTAGATGCCCTCATGAGAACCGTAGTTCCCAGCACTGTCTGGGGGCCCAACACACTACACCGCCAGGGCTTATTAGCCCGTCTGCTGTGGCTTCATCCCCAAATGCTCCCATCCCCCACACTGGTGTCCAAATTCCTCACAGTGCTTGGGTTGGCTCCCACTCTCGTCGCCTCCACTCTACTTCCTTTAGGGTACCCTCCCGGACTGGGACACCGTCTGTTCCACACTGCAACCTGCGTCTCCCGTTGGTTTCCAAGCCGGCCCTTGGGAAAGGAATCCTCTCTATCTTTCGATAGCATCTGATTTAAACTCCCGGCTCCAGGCTGGGAAATGTCTCGGAGCTATCACATTCGTCACAACACTAGAGTGCGCATTATGGGTCACATTCTTTCTCATGGCAGTCTTCTTCCTCGTCTCAGTGCATGGTGTTTTACTAGGTGTAAAATGTTCAAAATTCTGTCAGCAGTTTTTGCAAAATGTTGAATGGGTTTATCACAATATGCCATCAAGGCATGGGGTATGGAGGGGATATCCCTAAAAGGAAAGGGGGACACTGTGTCTCATCTGATGGTGCATGTCCCTCCATCTGAGGGTCTCCTCCCCTCATGTGAACCTCTCTTGCAGAGCCACCCCCAGGGTCAGGATAAGGTGGTGGCTGCCATCCCCTGGCCACATGAGATGAGGCTGCCGCTGGGAAAGGAGTGATGACATCACCCGTTTCATCACATACATGTTAATGGAGAATGTTATGTTATATAAACTTATAGAGCTCATGTACAACAAAAGGCATCTTGGCTTTAAGCAGAATACAGGCCGCGGCTCGACCTTTAAACAAAAATCAGTATCTTCAATGACCGGCGGAAGGTTAAATGGTCTGTCATTGTCTGAAGCTTTAAAGTTAGAGAATTGCAGCATCTAGCAGCAGAGACAGAAAAAGCACGCCCTCCAACTCGGCAAAGCCGTTCCCGAGGAATGAAAATTGTACATGACTCCGAAAAGCAAAGCGGGCGGATAGAGGCGAAATGTGCGCTGTAGGTACTTTGCTACCTGGCCATAGAAGGCCCGCTGCACAATACAAATAGATTTAGACTGTACCCTCTGGGCCACAGGGAGCCAATGGAGTTGCCATAGGTCTGGGGAGATAGACATGCGATAGTGGGTGTGCAGCACCAGTCTCGTAGCCACATTTTGCAACACTTGGAGGTGATGAATCAAGTACAGAGGCTGTGCTAAGTACAAAGAGTTACAGTAATCTAAAGCACTCGGAACGAGTGCCATCACCACAGGAGCATGAAACTGCAGAAAGAGAAACCCCAGGACCCTAAGCAAAACTCTCAACTTGCCTGGACTGGCAAACAGAAGCCACCTGATTCTCCACGGAAAACGAAGAGGAGATTTTTAGCCCTAAATCCTTCACAACAAACACTGGCCTTGGACACGGGCCAAGAGAAGAGAGCCAAAAAGCAGAAGTCCAAAGAGAGGAACCAGACAGAGGGCCTACCGCCAGAATCTCTGTCTTGTCCCCATTTAACGTCAGCCGATTGTGGCCCATCCAACACCCCACATCCTCCAAGTAACTCTGCAGCTGCGACACTGGATCAGGATGGGAAAGATCAAGCAGCAGAATAATCTGGGTATAATGAGCGTAGAAGTAGCATTGGGGGCAGTGGGAGTGGATGAGGTTAACAAGAGGCTGGATGTGCACTTTAAATAACGTTGGGGACAAGTCCGAGCCCTGGGGGACCCCACAGGACAGAGTATAAGGCACCAAACGAAAAACAGCAAATAAAGATAATACCTGACCAGCCATCCCAGCCCCGGCCAGACGGGCAAGCAGGATGGAGTGGTTGACAGTGTCAAACGCTGATGAAAAATCTAATAGCATGAAGGCCCCCACTCCACCCTGATCAGAAAGTCGTGCACTGTCAATCACCACTGAGACCAGCATGCTCACAGTGCCCCGGCCGGGAAGAAACCAGACTGGCAAGGATCGAAGGATACTGAAAATTCATGAAAAGAGCTAAGAAGAGGAGAGCTCCATGAATCCAAGAGCTTCATGAAAAAGAGAAGTAATGAGATAGGGTAAACATTAGCAAGACAAGAAGGATCAAGAGAAGGTTTCTTCCACAGAGGGAGCACCAGTGCATGTTTCAGCTGTGAAGGAATTAACCCAGACTGGGACGAACGGTTGATGGATTGAGCCACCAGAGGAGTGATAGTAGGTATTATGTCCTTGCACGCTGACAGTGGAAGAGGGTCCAAAGCAGATGCCGATTTAACCCTAAACGTGGCTTTTACAATCTCCTTTGCTGAGAACACCGGAAAGGTAGACCACACCGCCAGGGGAGGACTGTCATGTACGACTAAAGAGCCTTCATCGGACCCTGGGCCCGGTGATGCAGTCAAATTAAGAATATTTTCAGTTTTCTCTGAGAAAATGTTCGATAAGGAATCAGAGCGCTTGTGAAGGGACCACCCCTGCTAGGGCCACAGCGGGGGAAGATAAAGGGTGCACAAGCTTAAATAGCTCTCTAGGCTGATTCAGAGCGACCTCCACTCTACCCGAGTAACACCTGCTCTTAGCCGCCACAAGTACAATGTGAAAAATAGACGCAACTTGACGTAAAATAGTCTGATCCTGAAGTTAAGAACTTCTCCGTCACAGTTTAAGGCGGAGAACCTTAAGGGCATCATCAATACATAGTGCCTATTGGCAAGAACGCAGTTTAATCAATCTAAACGGGGCGAGAAGGTCCGCTGTCTCAGTAAAAACCTGAACCAGAGACAGCAGGTCCACCGCTGGCAGGGTTAGACAGCCTAATGCAATGGTCTGAGTCACTACAGCTGTCTCAACAGATTTCCAATTACACTTCCAGAGATTGGGCTTAGAACTAATCGGGGGAGAGGTTTCCACCCTGATACAAAAAGGGATGGCAAAGTGATCGGACCACACATATTGAAGGGGTGGGAAAACTAAAACTAAAATCTGTGGTGAAAAGATGAGGTTGAGTGTGTTGTTCACACAATGTATAGGGCAGGACACCAATTGGAATAAATACAAATCCTTCATCCCTGTCAACAGCCACAGAGCGTGCTGATGAACCAAAGCATTAACTTTTAGATTGAAGTCCCCCACTATTATCCAATTTTTAAACTTAAGCTGCAATTCTGCCACCAGATTTATAAACGCTGGCAATTTCTGGAGCATAGTCCTCCAGCAGGTCACATGATAATGCATGCGCTATTAAAGACTGGGTGTTTAATAGGACATAGGAGAGGTGGCCACATGGCCAATCTTCTTACCAAATACAGGCATATGTATTAACCCAGGAGTCCACACCATGCCCACTGGCGCAGCCTGTAACTGATCACAGAGCGACATATATGGACTTTTGCTTACTCTTCGGGTTCTCAACCCACCCCCAACAGCTTGGCCGCAGCCTGGACGAGCACACATGGGCTGAATTTTTGGCACGACTTTGGCGCGCAGAGCCCTTGCCCGCTGCGCTCATTCACTGTGTACACGAACAAGTGGTGATCTAAATAGGCACATTGTATTGGCCTAGCCTTGCCTCACCGACTGGTCAGAGAGAGCAAAGACAGACGCAAAGTGTGTCTTGTCTGGGTTGCTAGGTCGGAGCCAGGAAGCCAGGCACCTTACGGCTGAGACCACAGTCTACAAGGAAACCAAAATTATATTGTAAAAAGTAAAAGCAAGTAGATGAATACAAAAATAAATTAATCCATTAAAATAAATGTGTGGCGTTCAGTCACCCGCCCGCAGGTGAACTTGAACTATTGCTCTCACAGTAGCCATATGTTCCTTTAAGCGCTGGGCAGTCTGAGAGAGTGGTAACAGGGCTTTCTCCCTCTCTTCCCAGGTCTCTCTTAGCAGGTCAAGGACATCCAGTGTCTCCCTACCATACAGAAGCACAAATGAAATGGTGAAAACCCTGTTGAGGATTGTGGTGTATTCGGGGAGCAAAAAGGGGCCAGGGTATCATAATGTCTCACTTTTTGCCGCCTGCATCAACCAATTTTCCGAATGAAACTTTTATGGGTTTCGTTGAAACGTTCCACTAATCCTCTGCTCGTGGACTGCGCATTTCCAGCTCTTTGTGCATGCTAGCTCTCCACGTTGGCCGGTTTTCCTGACCTCTGCCTCCTTCTCTGGTCCGACTAAGGCGGTCCTACCAGAGACGCCTCAGTCTGTGGCCAAGTTTCACTGCCTCTGCACTTTTTGCGTCTTCATTCCTTAAGCACCATTTGAATTTCGCGGCTAATCCAGTGTGAGTCTGACAAGTCGTGAAGTCTGTCTTCCCTTGGCTTGAGCTTGCTCGTCCCACATTGTCTGGGATTCTCATGTTGGTTCCGCGAGGCACCCTGCATTGCTTTGCGCCTCCTCCTAGTCTCAGTATTGCAGCTCTCACTTGGGTTTCTTGTGTTTTCTTCATCCCAGTTTCTGCATATGACTCGGAGTTTGTCCCTACTCTTCCTCATCGAGTACTTTTCACTGAGTTCAGATCATCTACCCTACAAAGATACATGGAGTTCTGTGGGATTATGGGGCTCTCTATACGGTAGACGGATGAGAGAGGTGGGGATATGTTTTCGGCATACCATGTTCTTCTCAGACAGTCGTTCCCTAGCCCCATAGTGGGAATCCACCCGCTGAGTACCACCACTATTGGGTAGCGACTTCAGCACCCTGGCCTCCTGGGAAGGGGCGAAGGGACAACATCCAAGGATTTGTCTCATACCCCATCTTTCAATTGCCTTATTGCAGCATGTTAGGGATAGTCGTGTTGATGACAGATGATAGGAGAGGGAAGCTTGATGCAGATTGAGCTTTATTAGTGAAGGGCAGTTGGGAAAGAGGGACTTGGGTTAAGGCCAGCTCTATCTGCTGCCATCTGGGACCCTGAGATGGTTGCCCCAGTTGAGGAAATGAGAGAACCGTGAGGCCAATTAGTAGCAATACACATCTGGAGCTGCCAGTCTCCCCTCCCCCGCAATCCAGGTTTCTTAACACCTTCAGTGCCATCCGGGTCCTTCTACCTTTCCAAATAAATGGCAGAAGCTTATTTCTGAGATTATGCAAGTTGCCTACTGCAAAATGAACCGGTGGTGCCAAAATAATGATATACCAATATGGGCACTGGATTCATTTTTACAGCTGATGTTTTTCCCAGCCAGGGGATCTGCTGGGCTTTCCATCTATCTAGGGAGCTTTCCAGGTCTGCAAATAAGGGAGTAAGTTAACGTCCTTGAGAGCTTTAGTATTGAAAGGGATTTTAATGCCTAGATAGCTAATTACATCCTGCTTCCAATGTACTGGGCATGAGGCGGAAACAATGTCTGTCCAGGCATGAGCGAGTATGACAGCTAACCCTTGTGACACCTCCTCCATTAGAACAGTAAGCGATGTACCCCTCTCTGACAAAGTAACCAGAAAGTCATCTGCATATAGAGGGACTTTATATTCCTTATTCGTGTGCAAAATGCCCCTAATATCTCTATTATTCCTAATTCCAGCTGCAAAGGGTTCCCATGGAGAGGGTGAATAGCAGGGGGGACAATGGGCAACCTTGTCTAGTTCCTCTAGTGACAATACTTGGGAGACAGCGTTTACCATTGACCCATATGTTTCTTTTTGGGTTCACATAGTTAGCTAGTAAATAAGGTGCAGCCCAACCCTTACGTCTGTCGGAGCAACCCAAGATATGACCAATCAAGATGGTCGAAAGCTTTGTGGGAATCCATTGCAATAATCCCTGATCTATTTCCTGTACTCTTATCAATCTCTACCAGATTAATGACTCTCCTCGCGTTGTCCTGTGTGCTTCTCTGGATGATGAAACCCATTTGATCTAATTGTATCAGAGATGGGAGTACCCTCATCAAACGGGTGGCTAGGATTTTTGAGTAAATCTTAGCACAATGTTCATTAGAGTTATAGGGTGATAAGAATCGAGTGCTGCAGGGTCTTTCTTTGGCTATAAGATTAAGATCGTTGTCGTCTCTTGCATAGTTGCCGTAATTATCCCAGTTTTGGAGAAGATGTTATAGAGCCTATTTAGACGGGGGACCAGCAAGGAGCTAAATGTTTAAAAAAATAGGGAGGTGATGCCATCTGGACCTGGAATGGAGTTTCTGAGCGACTGTCGCTACCTCCTAATTCTAGAGTAGGCTAGTCAAGTTGCCTTATTACCTCTTGTGGGAGGACAGAAAACACTGCCTCATGTAAGTATTCCTTATGGACCTCCAAATCTAGGGGTCAGCCAGTCATGGCTTCCAAATAATACCAGTGAACCAGATCAAGCTAGCTGGCGCCATCCAGTTGTAGCGAGACCACTCCATCACCCAACGTCAAAATATTGTTACAAGATTCATTTTTTGGTAATTTGTATGTTAAGAGTTTATTCACCTTTTTTCCCTTGTGTGTAGTAATGTTTTTAGTTTTCAAGAGTGCATGAGAGGTTCTCTCAGCCAGGTGGGCTTCCAGGTGAGACCTTGGCATTCTCAATCGGCGCATATCTTTCAGTGTGCCAGAGGCTTTGTGCGCTTTTCCCCCCTCTGATGATCTTCTCCTCCAAGTCCTTCCTGATCTTTTCTTTTTTTTTAATTTTTTGTTTTTGGTTTATGAGAAATCCTTTACAAAGAAAGAATATTAAAAGTTCCAATATCATACAAAAAGCAGTTGTTTCCTGCATATTTAAGAGTACAGAGAGCGAAGGAGTAAAGTGACAAAATAAAATAACAAGGCAAAATACAGGCTCAGAAACCAGGGATTTGACTAGACATACTGATCCCCTTGACTGGAGAGTTCAAGAACATGACTAGTCTGTTGATAGTTCCTTAAGATAGTAAGCTTCTCCAAAATATTTACTATCTCAGCAGTTAGCATGACTTCTTGGCCAGAGATCTGTCTATCCCAAAATGCGTCCTGAACTAGGCTCTCCTCTCTAGAGTCAAATCTCCCCAGTGATGATACCCTGAACGCCCATGTGCCTTCGCACTCCATCAGCAGGTGTTTGAGGGATTGTAAATTCGGAGAGGCACAGATCTTGCAAAAGCTTATTGCCTTCTCACCCTGGTTTCTTTGGTCCAGTATTTCACCCGTGTGGGCTATATTCAGTCTGAGTCTGAGGAAATGGGATGGTGCCGAGCTTTCTGTCCGCTGTCAGGAATAGGTTTGGGGGGTTAAGCCTTCTGATTCCCTCGATCGTTTTAATCCAGTCTTCCGTTTCTAATATTTTTTTGACTTTCTTAGGATTTTGTGTGAGAGTTTCTGTTGTTAATTCCAGCCTTTGTAAAATGCAGGCAATCTTTTCTTCCAAGCCGAGGAGTTTTTTTGATTTTGACTTTTTTAGATGTTGATTTACGTCGAAGAAAAGGGTGGATACATTGGCTGTAATTATGTTACGATAGAGGGACAGTAGCTTCCACTCTGCGCGGCAATTCAGAGAGGTCAGACCCAACTCAAATCTCAGATTAGCGAGATGAGTGCACGATGGGAGATGAAGAGAAGATTTCCACAAAGAGCCCTCAACTTTGCTCCAATCATAGTTCCACAAAAGAGGCTTTGCCTCAAAGCCGTAGAGAAGGACCGGGACAACTTTGCCTATGTAGAACTTCTTGAGCGGAATTATAGAAAATTTGCAGAATCTTCCATTCAGATTTTTCATTTGTGCAATAATTTTTGATTTCTTCCCCAGAATTGAGTGTATCACCTTGTTTAAGGTAGGGTGGGCAAGAATTTCATATCCCAGGTATGTTAACTCGTCCACCCGTGGGATTGCTTTGCTGTCCAAAACCCAGTTTCTTGAGGTCACCCTTTTTTTTGCATGTTTAAAAATGAGGACCTTAGATTTAGATGGATTAATTATGAGACCGTTCAGTTTGGCATACTCGTTAAATTTGGATAGGAGTTGTTGTAACCCTATCGCTGAACCATCCAGTAGCACCAAGTCATCTGCGTAGGCTAACCAATGGAGTTTTCTTCCATTAATTCTCGGGCAGATTAATGATGCAGATGCTAGGAAGTCTCCAATGTCTGAAAGAAACAAATTAAAGAATAATGGTGCACCCACGCAACCTTGTCGTACTCCCTTCAGGACTTTGATTGTTTCAGATAGATTGCCTGGTTCGTCCAATCTCACTCTGATGCTAATGTTCTTGTGGAGTTCTATAAGCATTGCAAGAAGGGGTGCCGGAATCCCCCAATTATTTAGTTTCTGCCAGAGGAGGGATCTGTCTACAAGGTCGAACGCTTTTGATAAGTCGACCCACGCCCCGTATAGTGGAGAACCTTCTTTCTCATTTGAGCTTTCGCTCAACAGGTTCAGGATTAGTCCATTAAGACTGGTAGAAAGGCCTTTCCTGAAACCTGTCTGCTGGGGGGGGGAGGATGTGTCTAGAGTCTACCCATAGAGTAAGTTCTTTCAGTATTAGTCTCATAAAGATTTTGCTGTCTATGTCCAAAAGGGCGATGGGTCGATAACACGCTGGGTTTTGCCTGTCACCCCCTTAAAAAATGGAATAATAAGTGCGCTCTTCCATGATGGTGGGAAGACTTTATTCTTTAGAATTTCTTGAAATAAATGGAAGAGTAATTTTGCCCACAACTTTGGTCGGTTTTTAAGCACCTGATAAGTGAGGCCATTCGGACCTGCTGCCTTAGAGACAGAGGAGGATGGAATAAGGTCCTCAATTTCTTCCTCAGCGAATGTCAGCGACCAGGTTACGTTAGGGTGAGGATGATCTCTGAGTTCAGTTGCTTCAAAGTTTTTGGACAAATATTCCACCCACTTGTGCTCGGGGACTAAATTGCAGAGTGAGCTATTTTGGCCGGTTTCCAGTTGGTTTAATGCCGCCCAAAAGTTCCTGCAATTATTTGCATTGAGGAGGAAAAGCATTCTCTCCCCGTCTTCTTGATGTTTTTGATGCTTGTGGTTCTTTGACCAATTCCGATACGTTTGTTTAGCCTTTTTGAGCTTTTGTATACAGCTGGGCTGGTCTTCTGTTTTACTTTGTCTTATTTGGCGTAATATTTGGCGCAGTATTCTCTTCTTGTTGAATGTTTCCTCATCGAAATTATGAAGGTGCATCTGCTTCCCTGCAGTCTTTCCTTCACTTGACTGGCAGGTGGACCACACAAATTTCCCAAATTTTTCTGGGTGCATTTCATTTCTCCATATAACAGGAGGAACTGCCTCCAGAAGTTTGTTTAACTTATTTCCCCCATTTCTGTATTTAACCACTTTCAATCTACCTTTGTGACCCTCCGATTCCTGTGTGATATATGGGTTGGGGCTCTCTGAATTTTGGGGAAGAGGAGTTCCAGCCTGGCGTGGTCACTCCCTCCTTCCCAATCCAGAGTAAGACTGGGACAAAGTAGGGTAAGAGATGATGAAATGAAGATGTAGTCTAAGGTTGATTGCAGAGCCCCTTGACGCCAGGTTGGTCCAGCCACTTCCACAGACCTACTTTTTTCATTCATCATGTCCAGGTCCCATGACAGGAAAAAATCCCACCATTGCTTCCCTTTCCGTATAGTACTTTGTTTAGTTTGGCCAAACCTCACATTCCCTGAATTAATACAGTCAGTTTTCATGTCCCCTGCAATGATGATCTGTGCTCCCTCATATTTGCTCTTAGCCGTTGACAGTAGGAGGTGTAGGGATTATATGAAGTCTTGGAGTTTTGACCTAGCAGGGTTCCAGTAGACATTAACCAGGATTAGGGTAAGCCGAGAATCCTTCGGTCCTATCTCTGCTTTGCAGGCTTGAATGCCCACCATGATGTTGCATAGTGGAACGATTTCTTTGACAGTAGAATTTTTGGTTGCTATTAAGAGGCCTCCTGCTGGTCTCCCTTTCAGTTTTTGTGCGGCCTTAAGATTTTGTATTGTGAAGCCTTCTATTTCAATGGGGTTAACCAGCCATGTTTCCTGAAACAGCATGATGTCATTCTGTTGTAAAAGATTATTTTTTTCCTCAGGAAACTCGGCCCTATTGTGTTCCAGGAAATTAATCCGAGACCCATTTGTCTAAAGACTGTTCTGCTCCTCGCCTAGTTTCAGAAAGATTTGTGTGACAATGTCTGCGATTTTTGCTAACAGGTTCTCATTTAATTTGGGCCCAGGTGAAACTTTGCTTTGGGGCTCTCTTGTCGCTCTGGTGGTGCCCGTAGAGGAGGATGCGTCCTCCACTCCTGTCTGTTTAGGACCTGAGCGATTGCCATACCTTCCTTCCTCCTCTGATTCAAATACCCGAAGACCTTCTTTAGCTAGATCATGTTTGTTAGTGATGAGGGCCTGTTGCGCCTTTCTAGAAGTGAGGGCTATTTCCACAAAGAATTTATCTTCTCTGATCGGAAATGAAAGGTACTCAATGTCTTCTGAGGCAAAGAGAAACAAATTGTAGTTCTTTTTAATCTCTGAAAGTAGAACTGATCTGCTAAGTGATTTTTCCTTATTTTGTTTTTCTAATCTCAGCCACACTTTTGGAATGGTAAAATTAGGCTTCACAGTTTCTTCTTTTCTTATGGGGGAGCAGTACTGTTTTCTTTCCAGTTTCTCTCTGTTGTCATCCTGAGAAGGAATTGCAAGATTTATGAATTTCCCTAATCCATTCCGACAATCAACTTCAATAATTGTGGCTCTTGGTGGAGATGCTTCTTGAGCAGCTGTTAAGGGAGCAGCACTAGTGAGAGTGGAGGTGAAACCTGTTTTCCCCATCGGTTTTAAGAAAATTGGCGCTAATTTTATAGCAACTTGTTTTCCCTCCAATTTACCCACATTTGTTTTTCCCCTATTCAATTTTTGTTTCAAAAATATTGGGGCAATTTTGATGTTTGTATGGGATGATTTTTGATTTTTGTTATTAAGGGCTGCAGATGGAGATGTTATAGGGTCCGTTTGCATACCAAAGTTTGAAGTTTGAATTTTGCTAACACTGGGACCTTCCTTGCAATTTGGGCCTGCCTTTTTCTTCCCTTTTTCCCCCGGTGTGCATTTATTGGCTTGTGAAGTAAGCGAATTTGTGGTCTGAGAGGGATTGGAAAGAGGCAGAGCAGCTGTACTGGTTTCCGCTGTCTTTTCACCAGACGGAGTGGTCAGATTTTTCAGAAATGTGTTCTTTCCTGTTTTTTTAGGAACATTATTTCTCTGGTTCTTTGAGTTCTTTGTATTTTTGTCATGTAAAGTAAAGGGAGTGGTTTCTTTGGACCTGCCCCCTTTTTTCCTTTTTTGCCACTTTTTGCTTTTGGTTTTCAAAGGTTCTTCTGGGCTCTGGCTCCCACTGCCGGTCAGTTGATCTTATGTATTATCTCCGTCAGTTTTTTGGGCGCTATCGCCAGTGTCTTCAATGATGTCAATGTCGACATTTGCCAGTCTTCGAAATTCTTCCAGAATAGAGTCTGAAAGCGGGGTGTCGTCAAAGCAATCTTTTTCACCCTCCCCTCTTGGAATCTCATTCTGGTTTTGGGAGTTTTGTATTTCCGAAGGGAGCTTCTTTAAGAGTTCTTGAGTTGTAACACTGCTTTTTGCTCCCTCTTTCAGTAGATTATGGATTTGGGCAATGTCTAACCCTTGTTTGACACCCTCAATTTGGGTTTCTTTCAGAATTGGAATCAACTTTGCATTCATGATGTTGTTAGTGGCAACCAGTGCCGATTCATTCTTCGAGATTTCATGTGACATCTCCAAGAGGAGACCCGCTTGTGTCTGTACCTCAGTTTTAAGAAGGTCAAATACCGAAACCAAGGAATTTAGAACAAAGCTCAAAGCTGCCAAGGGACTTTCTCCTGGTGGAGGGGATCTTTCGGGAAATATTGCTGTTGGATCTTCCAATTGGTCTTGGTTGATTGGCAAGCTCGCCCTATTATCTTGATTGGTATTTACGGGCGTTTGATTATTTTCTTCACTCTCTATTGATGGAGTATTTTCCAAATTCGTATTATCGTGGGAGGGTGGCTGCCAGATGGAATCAATAATGTCAACCAGGTTGTTGGCACTCTTGTTTCTTTTTCTGCAGAAGTGGTCATTAATTCTGCTCTGAATCTTTCGTGTCGTCAGGGTATACTCCAGCCCTCGTTTCCAACCTTTCTGGATATGGAGGTTTGGGAACGACCCCTCAGGGGTTTGCTGACTTTCTGTATTACTGAGAGTGTAGTTCGTAGCACATACCGGCTGAGCTATAGCAGGGTCGAGAGTGGTAGATGCCCCCTGCCCAGCCTCGCTCCCAGCCTCCAGATATGACCCATCCTGTCCAGCCATATCTTCCTCAAGAGGTGAACTCCGTAATCTCATTATGGGCCTTAAACAAAGACAGATGCTTATACCAATTAATGGAGTATCTTTTGAATTTGTTTACCTTTTTGGTGCAGCCCCAGTGCGCCAAACAGTCGCTTAACAGTCCCTGGGCTTTACTCCTACCGGGCTTAACGCCGCAAGGGTAGTAGCCTTCCTCCTTTGAAGCGGCCCGTAGTCACGTGACCGGGTCACGTGTTCCTCTCGCCCCGTCTCCTCCAGGAAGCGCGATGTAGCGATGCCGGAAAGAGCCCAATGATGCTCGCAGTGCCAGGCACACGGAAGTCAGCCTCTGCACAGAAAGAGTTCACCTTGCAGAGCATGTACCACACAGTGCGGGCAGCAGCCTTCCTCCTTTGAAGCGGCCGGTAGTCACGTGACCGGGTCACGTGACCCTCTCACCCCGCATCCTCCAGGAAGCGCGATGTAGCGACGCCGGCAAGAGCCCAATGTTGCTTGCAGTGCCAGGCACACAGAAGTCAGCCTCTGCACAGAAAGAGTTCACCTTGCAGAGCACATAGCAAAGAAATACATACAGACCCCCTGCCTTGGTGACCAAAAAGGATGAAGGGATGTCACTCCAATTTCTATGATTGAAAGTGTAGTCAGTGTTGGCAGTCTGGGACTGGGTGGCTTCTTTATCTTGCCCCAAAAATAACGATGAAAAGTTGAGGTAATTTGCCTGTCTGGGAGGTGGGCTCACTTCACTGACTAAGAACTTCCTGATCTTTTCCCTAATTTCTGAGTAGTGTGAGGGTAGTTTGATTATTTCCTCTCTAATGACTGCCTTCATTGCGTCCCAGACCAGGCCTAGGGGCAGATCATCCTTAAGGTTGATCTCAAAATATGATGTCATATCTTGACAAATCACCCTGTCTTTTAATATCGGATCAAATAGTCTTCACTCTCTTTGGATCGGAGGCTCAAGCACAGAGACCAGAAGAAAAAGGATGACTGGAGCGTGGTCGGAGAGACAAAGATAGAGAGGACCAAGAGGGAGGACACTAAAAAAATCATCAATTCCTGAGAAAACCACTCTGGGCGTGTGAGATGTGTGCCATGTCGGAATCTCCAGATATCCAGAAGGTCCAGTTCCCTGGGGACTTTTGCGAATGCAAGTACATTTCTGATATCCACTTGTGTTGCTGGGAGTTTTTTTTTTCTAATGAGAGGTCCGGAGACAAATGAAAATCTCTACCTATATCCACAGAACCCTCAGCAAAGGTCTGAATCTCAAAGAGGAAATCAGCAAGAAATAGATCCGGTCTATCATTTGGGGGTAGAGTGTCAGATAAATGTGAATTTGTGTTCCATGAACTTACCCTTAATGCAGATGAACCTTTCTGCAGGGTCATGTAGGATCCCAAATTTCATAAATGAGATCTGTTGGGCAAATAGGATTGCTACTCCTCCTTTTTTAACTCCACTAAATGCAAAAAAGCTTTGTGAAAAGCTCCTATGGGAAAATGTTTTTTCATCGACTCTGAGCAAGTGAGTCTCTTGCAAGAATATCACTAAGGGTGCCATCTCAGTAAGCTTCCTTAGCAACAAACTCCTCTTGTTCAGGGAATACAGAGCCTGAAGATTCCAGGTCAACATCCGAAGAGAGTCTACCAATTCATAATCAGGGGACCTGTCAGCAGTTGTCCCTCGAATGTTAACCACATCACACAGATCCACCTAGAAGCAGCCAAACTTTGCAAAAAAAAAGTATATGGCCAGCTCTGAATGTTTTTGGCAAGTTTGCCGAGGGTTTGTGCAGGGGGGGAAAAGTTTTAGGGGGAATCCCCAATCTTTTTATTTTCCATAGACCGAATTTTGCGCACAGCTACAGCCCAAACAGCTGGACGGATTTTCACCAAATTTGCAGCATGAGCGGGGTCTTCATTCCGAAAGCGTGCTTTTGTGGTGGAAATCCGACCAGTACTTTTGTTGCAAAGAACAGAAATGTATGTCTCAAAAAATTTGTGATATCTAGCTCAGCTCCCCGCACCCATTTCCCTGTTCTCTGTGCGGACAGGAGTCTCATTGTCTTGGTGTACACTGTGATGTCACCGAACATTGGGCGCGGCCGCTGATTGGCTGGATGGAAGCGTGCTGTGCATCAAAGTTTTTGGGAAACGCCGCCTTGGTGTATCAGAGGACAGTGCAGCGCTGAAAGGGACTGACGAACATAATGTACGGCATGTGGTGGTGGGAAGAAGGGATGGAAAGGGTGGGGTAGAGAGAAGCAGAAAATATGACATATTTGGTCAGGTCAAAGAAGATGGTGGAGTGCGAGAGGTGTACGCGAGCAATGCAGCAATTTGCTGGTAGCTCCTCAGGTGACAACCTTCTGTGAAGACTGCATGGACGCTCCAATGGGAACGCGGACTGCATTGCAGATGATGCAAAGAAATTGACAATGTGTTGTGCTGCTGCCTAGGGGTGCCGGTGCTTATGTTGACTCTGTGGGTTTCCATTGTGTTATGGCGGTGGGTTGGCCTGTCGGTGGCAGTGGTAGGTTTTTGAAACATGGTACGTGGCCAAATGATCCCCTTTATGCCTGCATTGCTTTGTAGTGGTTGTGGGCAAACCCTAGGCTTTTGGGTGCATGGGCGGAGGCTGTAGCCCCCCGCTTGTACCCAAGATCCTAGGGCTTGGACACCACACCCTTAATGCAATGCTTCCATGCATGGGAGAGCAGTGAGGCAATTTGTGGGTAGCTCATCAGGCCACTACCTTCTGTGGCGACTGCGTGGATGCTCCCTTGGGAATGGGGACTGCATTGCAGATGATGTAAAGAAAGTGAGAATGGGTGACATTGCCACATGGAAGGATGTTGCACCATCACTGTTTTGTAATATGGACCATTCATGCAGCTACTCACATATCCTTCATTGGCGGGTAGCTTCACAGGTGACTATCATTCTTTGGTGAATGCAGGCAGACTCCATTGAGGATGGGGAGTGCATTGGAGAAAATATGAGGATATTTCCAGTCGGTGTACTATGTTGTGTTGTGCCTGCAAAGCCCCTTCTGCCTTGTGTGCATGGCTAGGGTGTGATGAGATTATAGCTAAACATGGTTAAGGCTTATGATAAAATGCCTGCAAATGAAACCTGTTATTGTAAAGTGCCCGTGTTTGTAGTGAAAAGGAGTTCACTAGGTCCATTCCTCTAATGAGTCTTGCTTGGTTGCTAGGTAACCAAGGAAAAATTTGAAGAGACGGAGAACGACTGTTTCAGTTGGGCATATTGAAACGCATCGGAGAGAAGTTGGTTTGTTCTTGTTAAAGAGTTATATGCGCTAAAAGAAATCATATATAGCTAAAAGAGGTGAATAGTGGTCGCACGGTGATTCTGCCTGAGTGAGGGTGCAATGGCGCCGTTGCGCTTTAACACTACACTGCCTGAGAGGGGGCGAGGGCGCTGTTGCGCTACAACGCTGCCTGAGAGGGGGCAAAGGTGCCCTTGAGCTTCACTCTTGCATGAGGGGGCGAAGGCGCCGTTGCGCTTCGAAACTGTTCGAGAGGGGAAGGCGTAGTTGCGCTACAACACCACTTGAGAGGGAGAAACGAAGAAGTCCCTTCCAGATCAGCTGACCGCCAGCTGATGTGACGCTCGGTTGATACGACGGTAAGAGGGAGTGTGAGTTTCTTAGTGAAAGCCTTGAACGAAACGGAGGCATCAAAGGGATAAAGTCCCAGAAGCAGACGATTCCGTGAACAGAAAAGGATACGTGAAGAGGGAGAGAGGCAAGGAGCTTAAAGGGGACGTAGCCAGTGAAGTGGCAAGATATAAGGTTTCGTAATTGGAAAAGCTATTTAGAGTGAGAGAGCGAGAGGCGAACAGATTGAAAGAACCTTTGCTTGAATACAACCCTGCTGGCAAATCACTGTGGAGTTGTGGACAATTCGTTATAGCAGTGAAGCTTATATTCCACAGTCCCTGAACATTAAAAGTCAATGAGAAAAGACACATAATGACAGAAGTCTTTATTAAAACATAATTTGGCAGTGAAAACAAGCAAATGAAAAGCCTAATGTAAATGAAACTGAAATAAAGGACTAAGAGGAATAAAGAAAATAAAGACAAAGGAAGACAACAGAAAGGGAAAGCATAAAAGAAAGTAACTATAGGTTTTACCCATAAAGAGACAGAAAAACAAGGTTTGAAGGTGAAATTAGTATGTGAACAGTGAGAGATTGCAACGTTACTTACCTGAACATTCTGTGAGAGAGAATACATTTGCAGAGAACTTTTTCCTTGAAGTAACCAGCTGAAAGACGTATCCTTTTATTCTTAAATCTGAAAGAAAGAAAAGAGTTCCAGTTAATAAAATTATTGGGTATCTTACTTATCCCGTTCATCTACTTACTGCCTCAGTCTCTTTATTACATCTATTACAAGCAAGTGCATTACATTTGGTGTCAGAGTGGGATAAAGAGAACGTCATGGAAGACCTTATTAAAACTTTGAGTGAGGGCCAGCAACTCCTGCAACAAGCCTTACAAATACAGTGCCAACAGGCTCAAGCGGACAGACTAGCATTTCAACAAGCTCTGCAACTAGAACACGCTCAATTACTGGAAGCTACGAATATTAAAAATCATCCTCAAGTGCCAACCTCCATATTACAAAAATACAATGCAGGCGAGAATCCTGCCCATTTCTTTGTGAATTTTGAGCGAGTAGCCTGGAATGCAAATGGCTAGCCGAGAGATGGTGCCACTACATCGCACCATTAATGACCGGCGAAGTGCAGTGCGCTTACCAAGCTGCAAACCCGACGGGAGAGACAAATTACAGTGATATGAAGAAAGTTGTGTTGGAAAGACTAGGACATGATGAGGAAACATGTAGAATCAAATTTAGAGAAGTTAAGTTGACCGGCGAAGAAACGCCCAGACAATTGTTTTATAGGGTGAAGGAGCATGCTGAAAAATGGTTGCAATCTTCTATGTCCTCCCCTGGTGAAATAACTGAGAAAATAGGCTTGGAACAGTTTGTTGAAGCACTTCCCGGACCCGTGCAATGATGGGTCAAACAACATCATTGACCCTCGTTGGCTGAGGCTGTTGACATTGCATCAGCCTATCAGAAAGCCGGGCAAGGCAAGATGCCATCATATATGAATCATAACAGGCCTATTGTCACCATGAACAAACCACTGAACCAGACAAGGTGGCCGAACTCAATGTTAAGGAAAACAGAATCTGAAAATATCCATTCCAGACCTAGTAGCGAAGGCCCGACTAACTACAGACAAGGGTCAACCACAACCCGAGGTCCACAGTGCTTCGACTGCGGAGAGTGGGGTCATCTCGCTAGGTTTTGTCCCAAGAAGTTGAAATCTGAACCGATGGATGTCAGAGTTTTTGAATCAATAAAGGACACTGAATACTCCGAACCAAATGGAGGAGGACCGTCACAGTATTTATATACCTGTGATGCAGAAGTAGATGGGAAACGACCCGAGCACTGGTCGATTCAGAGAGTCTGCAAACAGCCATGACCTCTGACTTGGTAGTTGAAGATTTTCATTCTTCAGGGGAAATACCAATTAGATGTGTTCATGGGGATATAAGGTCGTACCCTTCAAAGCAGATTCAGATAAAGTTAGCTGGGGAAACTGGGCGTAAGAGCCGCTGTGTTACCCTCGTTACCTAAACCTTTACTGGTTGGATCAGACATACTGAATCTTTCTAAATTAGTCAACGAAATAGAGAAGATCTGGTTAGAAACAGCCCCATTTCACGACCAAGAAATGTTCAGTCCACCTCTTAAAAGACCAAAGAGTAAAAAGCTCAAGAGGTTCCTTTAAGAGAGATTGGAAAACGAAGAATGTTCTCCCTGTAGCTGTAGATTGGAGGTTAGACGAAGAAGGGGATAGTTTTCGATCAGCACAAGAGTTGGATCTTCTTCTACAATATGCTAGGGAACGTGCCTCAGAAAACCCAACAGGTCAAGGTCCTTGTTTCATTAAACAGAATGGTCTCTATAATAGACTTAGTTAGTCTCGTGATAATGAAGAACTAAAACAGTTGTTTCCAAATAAATATTGCAAAACTGTATTGGAAGTCGCTCATTTACAGGTTAGTGAAGGACACCTGGAACCGAGAAAACTTCTCAGAAAATGTTGTCTATATTCTACTGGCCAGGAGCCTATAGTCAGGTCGTTAAGTTTTGCCAGTCCTGTGAAGAGTGCCAGAAAAAGAATAGGGAGAATGTGAAGAAAGCTCCATTACAGTCTATGCCATTGGTGTTGGAGCCTTTGAGTAGGATAGGCATGGATATTGTTGGGTCTTTAGAACCGTCCAGAAGAGGTCATCAATATATTCTAGTAATAGTAGACTATGCAACACAATACCCCGAAGCTTTTCCGTTAAAGGCCACCAACACCCAACAGATTTGTGATGCTCTGATTCCTTTCATAGGTAGAGTCGGGATTCCCAAAGAGATCGTAACTGATTGTGTTTCAAACTTCATGTCTAAAATCCTTAAACAAGTATGCAAAATTTTTAAAATTGAACATCTTAAGACAGCAGTTTACCACCCTCAAACAGATGGTTTAGTAGAACACTATAACCAGACCATTAAACAGATGCTGAGGAAATCTACTTCTCCCGAAAATAAAGACTGGGACAGAATACTACCGTGGATTTTTATGAGTTTAAGGAACACTCCTCAATCCTCGACCAGTTTTTCACCTTTCAAGCTTCTTTTCGGGAGACCAGTATGATCTCTCTTGGATATATTAAAGGAAAACTGGGAGGAACAACCATCACAGGAGTTAACTCTTACTGAGTATGCCTCTCAATTACAAGAGAGAGTAGGAAAACTGCAGGCCATTGCTAGGGATAACTTTCTTCAAGCCCAAGAGAAACAAGAGAAATATTATAATCAAAATACTTGTCTCAGAAGTTTTAAAACTGGCGATCAAGTTTTAGTATTATTACCTACCTCTGAAAATAAAATGTTGGCTGCCTGGAGAGGACCATATAAGATTGAGGAAGTGTTGGGGCCTCTGACATACAAAGTGAGACAACCGGAAAGCAGAGTTCCTCTGCAGACCTATCATGTAAATCTACTTAAAAAATGGATACCTCCAATTCAGACAGTGGCGATGATAAGCCTTAATGAGGTGCAAGAAGAACATTTCCCACAAACCGAGGGGAAGCTAGGGGTCGAAAGTCTGAATATTAATCAAGATTTATCATCAGTCCAAAAAGAGGAATTATCATTGCTATTGGATACTTTCGGTGAAGTGTTCTCTTCTTTGCCCGGAAGGACTAATCTGACTTATCACCATATATCTACAAAGCATGAGACCACAGTAAGACTAAGACCATACAAAATACCCGAGGCGAAGAGCAAAGCCATTAATCAAGAGGTCCAAGAGATGTTGGACTTAGGAGTAATTGAACCATTACATAGTGATTGGAGTTCACCTGTGGTTTTGGTTCCAAAACCCGATGGTAGTGTCAGGTTCTGTATGAATTTTCGAAAGTTAAACGAGGTGTCTAAATTTGACGCTTATCCAATGCCAAGAATAGAGGATTTGCTAAACAATCTGGGAAATGCTAAATTCCTGACAACAATATACCTTACCAAAGGATACTGGCAAATACCCTTGATCCCACCAGATAAGGAAAAAACTGCATGTGCCACACCCACAGGACTATATCAGTTCACAGTATTGCCATTTGGGTTGCATGGAGCTCCAGCTACCTTCCAAAGAATGATGAACTATATTATAAAAGGCCGTGAGCAATATGTTGGAGCGTATTTAGCCAACATCATAGTTTTCAGCCAAACCTGGCATGAACACCTTGCACACTTAGAGGCCATACTTAAAACATTGGAGCAAGCAGGATTACATGTGGATCCCAAAAAAACACATATTGCAAACTTCCATACCAAATGTGGGTCAAGGAATCATTAAACCACAAGAGGAGAAATCGAAAGCTATTAAACAATTAAGATTCTCAGAAAATCCTAGACAAGTATGAGCATTTTTGGGCTTTGTAGGCTATTACCAGAGGTTTATTTCACATTTTTCCACCTTGGCTGCTCCTTTAACAGATTTGTTGAAGAAAACATCACCTTCTAAAAAGAGTTGGCAAACAGAGGAGACACAATAGGCTTTTAACTCTCCAAAAGAAGCCCTAACCGATAAGGCCATTTTACATTGCCCAGATTATGATGCTCCATTTTTGCTTCATACAGATGCCGCTGTGTCATGCCTGCGCCATGGGCGCATCCATTTACGCTTAATTTGGACTATATGTTTATCATTTATTTACAACAGACTCTTGGATCCATCTATATTTACTTTGGGAACTTTATTTCCCATTTGCGAGACTTTGGTGCTTTATTATTATTTCCAACAAACTACGCATACCATAATGCACCTGGCTACAAGCATCGATTCCTGGCTGTTCCTATTGGTTATCAAAGGAACTACACCCCCCAGAAGCCCTAGGGACTTGCCCTGCTTCCACCAGCCCAGGAAAAGAAAGGGAGGTGGCCGATTGCCTGCAGGTGTGCTTCCCCAGGTGCAACCAATTAGCCTGCCTCTGTGCTGGGCTAGGCAGTATAAAGGCTGCTGCCTGCAGTGGCTCAGCCTCTTGCATCTGAGAGTCCTTCCTCCACCTTTTGCATCTTCCTACGGATCTTGTATGCTGCTTACCTTCACTCCTGCTTGGACCCTGCCTTGTTGCTTGCTCCACCCTGCTGCCTCCAGCCATAGCCTTCCAGGCTCCCTGCCTCACAGCCCTGCTCCTCTGGGCTCTCCACACCGCAGCTGATCACGCTCTGCTGCCTTCCAGCCTCCGCCCTTGCCCTGCTGGGCTCTCCACATTGCAGCCGATCACGCTCTGCTGCCTTCCAGCCTCCACCCTTGCCCTGCCGGGCTCTCCACATTGCAGCCGATCACGCTCTGCTGCCTTCCAGCCTCCGCCCTTGCCGTGCCGGGCTCTCCACATTGCAGCTGATCATGCTCTGCTGCCTTCCAGCCTCCGCCCTTGCCCTGCCGGGCTCTCCACATTGCAGCCTGCCTCACTCCGGCTGCCTTAGCCCTTGTCCTCTGGGCTCCCTGCTCTGCAGCCTACCTCACTCTGGCTACCTACAGCCCTTGTCCTCTGGGCCTTCCTACTTTGCAGCTTATCACGCTCTGCTGCCTACTACCTACCTTTTCCGCTGGGTTCTCGGCCTAGCAGCCCTCTACAGTCCTCTGCTACCTTCTACGTTCAGCGGCCCTGTCCCTCAGGGTTCACTCCTTACTGGCCGGCCCTTATGGGATCCTTGCCGTGCAGTCTGCTTTACTCTGCTGCCCTAAGCCCTTTTCCTCTGGGCTTTCTACCTTACAGTCCTACTCCTGTGGGCTTACTCATTGCTTTCCTGCACCTCTGAGCGCTCAACCTTGTTCCTTACTGTCCTCTGCTATCCTATCCTGTTACACGACTTTCCCTTCATTTCCTTCTGCTAGTTTGCTATCACCTCCTTACCTGGATTTGTCTGTAGTATCTTCTCTTGTACTGTTTGTAGACCCTTTTGTACAGAGCTTGTCTGTTGGTTCCCATCAGGCAACCTCTGCCCCTTCCCTTGTCTCGTTTCTACATTACAGACACCCATAGCTGCTGTTCCAAGTCATGAGCAAACAGCGTGGGCGTCTGTTATAGCAAACTGTGCAGAAGGCTAGAGTATTTCCAAGGTTCGTGGAATACTCTTTTCCTATATCTGCATACACCCCAAGAGGGTATTCATTCTGTATCTTTTCCCTTGCTACTCTTGCCTACTCTTCATTCTCTTTCCTTTCCGCTGTGTGTGCTCTTATCTGTCCACTTTATTTGGCACAACCACCCAAACCCTTTCTAGGTGTCCTGTGCCACTCTTAATAGAGTGCCATCCCTGACACGCTGGCACAGGGCCGTATTATTCCAAAACCAGAGAGATAAGGAAAGACCAATTCTATTCATAAGCAAAAAACTACTTCCCCCACGAACTACAAGGTATTTAAGGTATTATCTACTTGGGAGAAAGTTCACTTTGATAACAGATCATGCTCCTCTGGTGTGGCTCGCAAGAAACAAAGACACAAACCAAAGGGTACTCGGGTGGTTTCTTTCTCTCCAGCCCTTATCTTTTAAAACCATTCATAAACCAGGTCGTTTACTAACTCAAGCTGATTATTTGTCCAGAGCTGAAACCCTTCCCGAGCGTAAGGGCTTAGTAGAGGGGGTGTGTGATGAGATCATAGCTAAACATGGTTAAGGCTTATGATAAAATGCCTGCAAATGAAACCTGTTATTATAAAGTGCCCGTGTTTGTATGGAGAAGGAGTTCACTAGGTCCATTCCTCTAATGAGTCTTGCTTGGTTGTTGGTTGCTAGGTAACCAAGGAAGAGTTTGAAGAGACGGAGAACAACGGTTTCAGTTGGGCATATTGAAACGCATCAGAGAGAAGTTGGTTTGTTCTTGTTAAAGTTATATGCGCCATTGCGCTAAAAGAAGTGATATATAGCTAAAAGAGGCAAATAGTGTCGCCCGACGATTCTGCCTGAGTGAGGGGGCGCAGTTGCACTATAACACTACACTGCCTGAGAGGGCGCGAGGGCGCCATTGCGCTACAACGCTGCCTGAGAGGGGGCAAAGGCGCCGTTGAGCTTCACCCCTGCATGAGGGGGCAAAGGCGCTGTTGTGCTTCGAAACTGTTCGAGAGAGGAAGGCGTTGTTGCGCTACAACATCGCTTGAGAGGGAGAAATTAAGAAGTCCCTTCCAGATCAACTGACCGCCAGCTGATGTGACGCTCGGCTGATATGACGGTAAGAGGGAGTGTGAGTTTCTTAGTGAAAGCCTTGAACGAAACAGAGGCTTCGAATGGATAAAGTCCCAGAAGCGGATGATTCCGTGAACGGAAAAGGATACGTGAAGAGGGAGAGAGGCAAGGAGCTTAAAGGGGACGTAGCCAGTGAAGTGGCAAGATATAGGTTTCGTAATTGGAAAAGTATTTTGAGTGAGAGAGCGAGAGGCGAACAGATGGAAAGAACCTTTGCTTGAATACAACCCTGATGGCAAATCACTGTGGAGTTGTGGACAATTTGTTAAAGCAGTGAAGCTTATGTTCCACAGTCCCTGAACATGAAAAGTCAATGAGAAAAGACACATAATGACAGAGGTCTTTATTAAAACATAATTTGGCAGTGAAAACAAGCAAGTGAAAAGCCAAATGTAAATGAAACTGAAATAAAGGACTAAGAAGGAATAAAGAAAATAAAGACAAAGGAAGACAACAGAAAGGGAAAGCATAAAAGAAAGAAACTATCGGTTTTACCCATAAAGAGACAGAAAAACAAGGTTTGAAGGTGAAATTAGTATGTGAACAGTGAGAGATTGCAACGTTACTTACCTGAACATTCTGTGAGAGAGTATACATTCGCAGAGAACTTTTTCCTTGAAGTAACCAGCTGAAAGACGTATCCTTTTATTCTTAAATCTGAAAGAAAGAAAAGAGTTCCGGTGAATAAAATTATTGGGTGTCTTACTTAACCCATTCATGTACTTACTTCCTCAGTCTCTTTAATACATCTATTACAAGCAAGTGCGACAACCTTCTGTGAAGACTGCATGGGCCTTCCATTGGGAACGCGGACTGCATTGCAGATGATGCAAAGAAATTGACAATGTGTTGTGCTGCTGCCTAGGGGTGCCGGTGCTTATGTTGACTTTGTGGGTTTCCATTGTGTTATGGCGGTGGGTTGGCCTGTCGGTGGCAGTGGTAGGTTTTTGAAACATGGTATGTGGCCAAATGATCCCCTGTATGCCTGCATTGCTTTGTAGTGGTTGTGGGCAAACCCTAGGCTTTGGGTGCATGGGCAAAGGCTGTAGGCCCCCGCTTGCACCCAAGATCCTAGGGCTTGGGCACCACCCCTGCAATGCAATGCTTCCATGCATGGGAGAGCAGTGAGGCAATTTACGGGTAGCTCATCAGGTGACTACCTTCTGTGGCGACTGCGTGGACGCTCCCTTTGGAATGGGGACTGCATTGCAGATGACGTAACGAAAGTAAGAATGGGTGACATTGCCACATGGAAGGATGTTGTACCATCACTGTTTTGTAATATGGACCATTCATGCAGCTACTCACATACCCTTCATTGACGGGTAGCTGCGCAGGCGACTATCATTCTTTGGTGAGTGCAGGCAGACTCCATTGAGGATGGGGAGTGCATTGGAGACAATATGAGGTTATTTCCAGTCGATGTACTATGTTGTGCTGTGCCTGCAAAGCCCCTTCTGCCTTGTGTGCATGGCTAGGGCCCTTGGAGCAAACAGTCTGGCCACTGGTTGGAAGTAGGTTTGAGAATGTTGCCTTGTTTGTGTCCCTTCCTATACCCATGCGTACCTGTAGTCAGGAAAGCTACGTGTCCGCATGTTCCCATGCATGCTCTAGTGCTTTCTAGGGGGTGTGTTCAAGGACTAGCCTCTTGGGTGCATGGGCGGAGGCCGTAGGAAATGTGGGGTCACATTGTGTTGTGACGGTGGGCAGTTGTACGTTTATCAAAAATGGTATATGGCACAATGTTACCGTGCATGCCTCCATTGCCTTGCAGTGGTTGTGCGCAAGGCCTAGGATTTTGGGTGTATTGGCTGGAGGGCGTAGGCCTGCACATGTACCCAAAAGGATAGGGCTTGTCCACAGCCTTGCTTCAGGGAGGGCAGTAAGACATTGCCACCTGGAAGGATTTCTTTACCATCACAGTTTACAGATATGGACCTTTTACGCAGCTACTCACATATACTTCATTGGTGGGTAGCTGCACAGATGACTATCCTTTTTTGGTGAGAGCAGGCAGCCTCAATTGGGGATGAGGAGTGAATTGGAGACAATATGAGGATATTTCCAGTCAGTGTACTATGTTGTGTTGTGCCTGCAAAGCCCCTACCTGTAGTCAGGAACGCTACGTGGCCACATGGTCCCATGCGTGGCTTTATTGCCTTCTAATCGGTGTATCCAAGGAAGAGCTGAAGCATTGGGCACAATCCCTGCGCCTCTATGCAGCCATGTATGGGACTACTGTGATATTGGTATGTGGATTGCACATGTGTATAAAGAGTGCATTCTCTTTGCCTTAGCTCATTTGGATACGTTATTATAACCATACCTTGTTCCAGCCCACACACCTTTCAATATGTGAATGTCCTAAGGTACTCGCCTTTGTAGAGTCCTTGTGTAGGACATGTTAGACGTGTTACAGCAGCATTGGGTTCTGAGGTGCCCTCAGTACCCAATGTACCTACAGGCACCTACTGAGGTAAAAACACTAGGTTTCTACCTTGCTTCCACCTTGTCTCTCAAAAAACAAGTCAACTCCCTGGCTTCCTCCACAGCCTATACTTGCAAATTAATTAGGGCTTGCAGACCTTACTTGTCTAAAACCAATTGTATCACACTTGCCAATGCCCTAGTAATGTCCAAACTAGATTATTGCAACGCCCTATATGTGGGCGCTAACAAAACTGTCACAAATAAACTACAAATATTACAGAATAATGCTCTTAGAGCAGCCCTGGACATACCCCGTAGAGCACACATATCCAACAGTAGGAAAGACAATCATTGGTTAAAAATCAGTGACAGAGATCTCCTTAAAACGCTATCTCTCACACATAAAGGACTAAACAACACTGCGCCCCCATACATTTCAGCTAGACTGACCAGAAAATCCTCTATTCGCCACACCAGAGCATCTAATCACTCCTTACTTGAAACTCCCAGATTTAGACTAACCAAAGCAGGTGGAGCAAGCTTCCCTGTTAGAGCTGCCTGTGCCAGGAACGCACTCCCTACGGAATTGAGAACCAATCTCCCCTACTCTAGATTCAGATGTATGTTGAAAAGCTGGCTTTGGACTAACGACAATTAACCTACTGATCTCAATCTTCTCACGGCGTACCTTGATTCTGACACTTGATTATCTGACTCCTGACCAATGAGACTCACATACAGTATCTCATGTATATTGTATAAGTGTATTGTATATATGTTAATGTATCCTCTGTATGTATGTAACCTAAGCCTAAGTATTCTTGCAACTGCTGCGCCCGGCTACCCTTGGGTTTGGAGCGCATTATCAAATAAATCAACTAAACGAAACTAAACTAATTGGTGAGATATGTCACCATTTGCCTTTGGAATGGTATGACCGTCAACAGAGTCTTGCTTTAGGGAGTGCAGGAAGACATTGGAACATGCATAGGAGCACTGTCATGATGGCATCTTGAGTACACGCATATGTGTACAGTGTGCATTTCATTTGCCTTCGCTAACTTTGATAAATTATTATAACCATACCTTGTTCCAGCCCACACACTTTTCAATATGTGAATGCTCTTAGGTACTCGCCTTTGTAGAATCATTGTGGAGGACATGTTAGACTTGCTACAGCAGCAGTGGTGAGACATGCCGACATGCCACCATTTGCCTTTGGAATGGTGTGGTAGTGAACATAGTCTTGCTTTAGGGAGTGTAGTAAGACAGTGGGACATGAAAGGATTTTTTTAACATCACACTTTTGCGACATGGACCATGTACGCAGCTACTGACATAAAATTCATTGTCTGGTAAGTGCACAGGAGAATACCTTCCGAGCCCATTGGGTATGGGGAGAGTATTGTAGATCATATCGGAATATTTCCATTCGGTGTACTATGTTGTGGTGGGAGTGGCAAGCCCCCACTGCCTTGTGTGCATGGCTAGGGCCTTTTGAAGTAACAGTCTGGACACTGGTTGGAAGTAGGTTTCACAATGTTGCCTTCTTGGAGTCCGTTCCTATACTGATATGTAACTAAAGCGTACACTCTTGGAAATATGCATGTCTCCTGTGGGTGCTCACCATTACAGAATGGTTGTGGAGGATATTTTACCGATCGTTAAGTGCCTGCACTTGCATATGGTGTACATCATTGGACGTGTTGCCGTTCACAGACTGACATGCCACCGTTTGTGTTTGGTATGGTGTGCCCTTGATAATACCCTTTGCTTTGAGAGTGAAGGAACATATTGAGACATGACACGAGTTACTAGGCATTACACTTTTAAAGTATGGATAATGTACAGACCCACCCACATACATTTGCAACAGACAAAAATCAACGCCTTTAAGTCCGCCATATGCAGGACGGCAGGCCATCTGACAGTTGGCTTTCTTTTACGTACTTGTTGAGATGACAAACGAACTCGGTTGGCGTTCCCATTGTGTGCAATTGTAATGTTTGTATCGCTTCCATTACCTATATGTGTGGGCGGCATACACTATCACAACAGTCACTGGCATAGCTGAATTTAGTTGTGGAGAGTCCTTGCTCACGTTGTGCACTCCAGGTATTTTTGTTATGTGCGTGTCAAGCGTAGTGCACTCTTGTCATGTGAGCACCTAGCACCAGAAAGGCACAACATAAACAAAAGCAGATATGCGCAAACAGAGCATACGGTTGCAGAAAATTCCCATATTTTACCAACAACACTGTGAATTGTTGCAAGTGCTTTATTTTGCTACAGAATGTTCACGAGAATGTGTAAGGTGGCTGCAATCACCACTCTCTTATTTCGCAAACAAACTCCAGTGTGTATTGCCGTCTGTGCACTTCTGTACTTCTTTTGTCTCGCAAAGTGGAAAAAGGATTACTTTGTGGTCCTTGGTGGGCCGTGTGAAAGAACACATTTCCTTTGCAAGGTAGACATGGTAGCAGCTGTTGCCTCTGGAATACCTTACATAATGAACATTTGCAGGTTTGTTCGTATTGCCGGAACCGCAAATAGACATACAGGCCCTTATCAGTCAGCCCAGATAACAACGACGGAAAACACATCGCTTATGGTAATCTTGCAATGCTTGGTTCACCACCCGTCTGCTGGAAAGTGGAACGTATGGCACACGCAGTAAGGTGCAAG
This sequence comes from Ambystoma mexicanum, assembly GCF_040938575.1. Classification (NCBI taxonomy): domain Eukaryota; kingdom Metazoa; phylum Chordata; class Amphibia; order Caudata; family Ambystomatidae; genus Ambystoma; species Ambystoma mexicanum. The sequence goes on from NC_090937.1 coordinate 1,641,839,628, forward strand.
GTAGCTGAGAAGAAAGAGGAATAAGAATAGATGTAAGTAGCTGTTATTAGTGTCAGTGTACAGGACAAGAGTTTGCTGGAAGGATGTCGTAATGGGTGACTGCCTCATGGACCATGTAGTGTGTGTTATTGAGTAGCGTCATATCTTAACCCATTACTGTGCTCTCTGTTTTGTAGGTGATACTGTCATTGTACAGCTGCATACAAGCAAAATGTCTTTGAAACATTGCTACTAGACACTCTTCATGTGTTTCCCTTTTACAAAAAATGACACTGCTACCGAGTGTTGTTACACCCACGGCAAAATGTCTCTGTGTGTGTCAAAAGACAAAAAAGAAAAAAACAACCCTCATGGGTGTCCCCTCAGATGGCAGGAGAATGCAGGAGCTGGTTTTCTAACAAATGCAACATTGAAATGTGAGCTGTCGGTTTGTGTGGCAGTTGACTGCTGCCTGCACCCGTGGCCGTTATTACTTTCAATACAATTAGGTTGCGTAGAACTGGTAATTGTTTGAAAGGGCATAGTAAGGCCAAAACAGGGAATGTAGCACTGCACAAATTAGCGTAATGTGTGCTGTTTCACTGCACGAATTGTGTTCCCTTTTCATCTTGTCCTTTATGACTGTAATGCAGGGGGTGGGGAAGAATGGCAACAATAGGAAGTACAATCACAGTTCAGTTGCACTTTACGGGGAGTGGTGGAGACATGCCACTGTAACGGTGCGTGATTACTGCCGTCGCAAACCTGTGTAGAATGCACACAGAAAGTGTGCAGTAAAATACATTTATAATTATGCATACAGAAATAAATTTTAAACATAATGTGATGTAAAGTTGTACTTGTATAACTTCGGCAAATTCCATGCTTGTATTGGGTGGGTGACAAATTGCAGTGTACGGCGTATGGAATCATTGCAGACTATCTTTGGGGCACACGGGCAGAGCAACTGCACTGTAAGTTATCTTTCCTTTTTTTCTACAATTCCATAGAATGTCTGCCCTTGGAGCTAGTAATGCTTCCTATTCAAGGCATTTTTACAATGAGCATTTGTCCTGTTGAAGGAGAGGTATGTTAGGTTTCGTTTTCCGGAGATGATGCTGGAAAAAAAAGGATTCAGTCAGCAACATGTTTTGATTGTGCATTTTCAAATGTTGGTAGTGTTATTACGGTGAAGTTAGTACGACGTATAAGTAGAGTTGATGGTGCCGTGCACATGCTGCCCTCAATGCACACATGGCAACAGACATAAAATGTGCTTTTACAGTCCCTAAGGAACATTTATATGTGCAGTGTGTTACAAGGCAACGGTGGACGATGGCAAACTGTGTGTGTGCTGCCTCAGCATACATGGGTGGCTAGGCAATGGTATGCAGTTTGGTGTCTTGCAGCATGAACATGTTTGGGGCTTTCGTTGATTGAAGAAAGGAATTACTATGTGCACCCTTCAAACACTGTAAGGGGGTTATGGTGTTCAAATGGTGTTTCCATTATACAATAAGAAAGGGACACAGAAGTTTAAACATTTAAGGCGTAACATAGTGTTTGAAAGATGGCTGGCGAGCTATGTACCATGTGCTGCAGGGAAATCTGTGTTCTATACCTTCTTTTGAAATGGTGTACTTAACAATGAGGATGACCTAATGGCCTAAACGGTGCCAGTGGAGTGGGGTGTCAATTGCCGTGGCCAAGGGGTAGGTGGCTGTGTTATGTGTGGGGTTTCTGGTACGTTGATAGATGTTTGTATGCATAGTTGTACAGTGTAGCGGCAGTTGTGGGCAGGGTGTACAATATTGAGTGCATGGCTGGCACCCCTACACTGTACTGTGCGTAGTGAAGCGTTTAGGGCGTAGGCACAAGCTGCGTAGTGTAATATAGGTGTGCATTGCAAATTGTGGCATTGCTATGTGCAATGCAGAAATAAGTGCACACATTGCACTGTGGACATTGTAGAGAAGTATGATACCAATAATTGGATGCTTAGTGTTTGGTTTGGGCATTATCTGTGGGAAAAGAGAACAGAACATGTTATAGCAGGTATTTCATTACTTTGCAGTCCACTGCATTGCATATATGTTATATTGTGCCTGTGTGTGTGTGATGTGAACTGGTGATATGTGTTGGGAAAGGAAGATGTGTTGTATTGTGGCTGTCTGTGTCTGATGTAAGCTGGTGATGTCATGTGGAATGTTGATGTCTGAATGTGAGTATGCTCTCATGAAGGTTCTGTAGTCAGTTGGCCCTCCCTTGCCTGTGTGATGGGTTGCCAGTGTTTACCTGTCCTTATAACTAATTGTAATATTGACTTGAGAACCAGTAATAAACTACTTAAGTAATCCTGACTAAGTGTGGGAATCACTTCACACCAATATATTTATTTACTTTGTGGACCCTCATAACTAGTACTTTGTAAGGACTATGCTTTGAACCAGTGTACTGTGAAATGTGCACAGTTCCTGTGTTTCTTTGCATAATCATTGCGTCTGAGGGGAAAAAAGATCCATGCTGGATTGAAAGAAAACCTTCCAAATTTCTTTGCTGCTATGGTGCACAATGATTTACAAGAACATTTGGAGTGGTTATAGCACTTTTTAAGGTGTACTCTTGAAGTAGGAGGAAATGCAATTGTTTACGATTTCAGGCCTATACATGTTAATAGGATGGGTGGTGTTGTATAGCAGTTGGTGTTTTGTAAATGTTTACCTGCTTCGTTTTTGTAGCACTGTTACTTTATGCGTTTGGTGGTTGCTGGTGTTTTGCAAGTATTGTGGCATTGTACTGTGCTACTGGAGAACTGTGACGGTAGCTACGTACCTTTTGGCGTACTGTAACTGCTCATACTTTGTAAGTGTTTGAGGATATGCTTGTAGCACAGTCGTGGTTGCAGATTGAGTTGGGTTGTTGTAATGCAGCAAATAACATTGTAGTATTCTGGTTGCAGTTAGATACCAGGTGGCGTATTCTAACTGTTAAAAGTGTCCCATACCTAATAGGGTACCTTTACAAGCTTGTGCATTCTTGTTGCTACTTTCACATCTGTGTACATTCAGAAGTGGTGGTGTACCATTATGGTTTTACGTAGTGATAGTTCCATAAGTGTAGCATTTGCATGAGTATTCTTAGAGAGACGGTGACTCGTCAGTGTACTTGGTGGTTTCAGAGGTTACTGAGGATAGTTTTGAACCCTCATAATTAGTACTTTTCCTTTTATGTATAATGTGGAAATTACAGCAACTGTCATTTGTGTACACGTATTCTTTGTCTGAGTGTACTCATTGGATTAATTGGGGATAAAATTATCCAACACACACTTTAATGCATTTCTCAAATGCTTGCTGAATGCAAAGTTGCTGTAGGTCGACAGTGTGGAAGGTAATTCTTTATTTCTGCCATAACGAGAGTACTGATTGGTGCTGGGGAGTAAGTTTTGTACATCAATGCCTAAATTGTTGCTGCAAGAATGTTAAGTAGGTATTTGCAAGATTTGCAGGTAATCTCTGCTTTGGAATAATGGAGGTATCATTTCATTCCCACCACGAGCATTGCTTTCTAATGTATGCAGTATAGTGGCCCCCACTGGTTGTGTCACCTGTGCGGTAGATGATGGCTACTGTTGTGAAGTTTTTCCTGAAAAGTGATACCTGGCCATGTGTGAAGGCATTACGTTTGCAGTTGTTGTTGGTTCTATCAGCACAGTATCTTAAGAGCATTACAATTACATATTGACTATGGGCGAGTATATGTAGCATCAAAAGATTATCAGAAATTCACAACATACACAATATGCTATGGTTTGCTTTTTGCACCAGTTGATGAAATGGAATTGAGTCACAGTTAGGTATTGAAACATAGACAAAGCATTTGTTGGGGTCTTGCTGCTGAATTACATTATTGCAGAAACTGCATGTATGTTTCCACACGTAGGAAATGTGAAAGATTTCATTTATGAGTATGTTTTTCCTTTCCAGTATTTGTAGTAAGTACATTAGAAATTCCTGTGGATCATCTTGATGGTTTAAGGTGAATTTCACCATTCCTGCACAGTAGTCCAATTGTTGTCTTATTCCTGAGACACTGTAAATGTTGTCTGGATTACTTACTGCATTTCTGTGAAGGACAAGCATTTGTAAACACAACTGGTCTGAGCCATTTAAATAAATGTGTTCCACAATTGCTGGCATGCATTTGGAATTGGACATTCAATATTTCCTTTGGATGTGCACTATTTCTTCGAGCACTTGTTTGGCTGTACAGTGTAGGAGAATATCATTTCAATGTTGCAGTGCTAAAGCTGGACTTTTTGCATAGTACAGTTTATAAACTAGATTACTGACGGTTTAATGGTGGGTTTCTAACATTTTGATATGGTGGAAAATGCTTTTGCAAGCAGTTCCAGCAATCCAGGCTATGGAATGTCCTTGTAGTCCTGTGTAGTTGTGCGATGGACAGGAGTCCATAGTTTGTAGTAGTTTCATTTTTCTTTTCTCGTTGCCTTTGACATAGTAATTGAGGAACTGCTGCAAAGATTTGATTAAGCATTTGCGAACGTTACACATTGATGTGCAAGGCCATTTGTAGGTGAGGCATGTTGCTATGGTGGAATGGAGAGTGACATCTAGGTTTGAGGGGAGTATTTCTGAAAGCAGTGTTTCTTCTTCCATTATGATATTGTGTATCTTTTCATACCCTCGTCCACTCCGCTGTAAGGTAATTTGGTTTGTTCGTTCTTGTTTGTATGCTTCTTCATTGAAGTAAGGCTCTGTGTTGGTGGTGTGACTCCACTCACCTGTGCAGATGTGGTCAAAGGTATCTATGCTGATATTGCGTTTGTTTCAAAGTAGTGCTTGCAATTTACCAATTAATGTTAGGGGTTTCATTCTGTTCAAAATTACTATAAACAATTTCCGTTTTATGATCATTGCACTGTCTACAAGAGCTTCCAGGATGACTTTTCTGCGGTAGGTTTAGAGGGTTGAGCGTGATTTCTGCCCTCTATTTATAAGGTTCTGAAGGACTCTGTGGTGGAAAAATGTTTGTAAAATTAATTTTTTGGAATGCTTGCTTGTGGTTACACTACTATTTGTATGTGCTCTGTTAGGAGTAGTGCGTGTTGCACTGTTTTTAGTGCTTTTGTTTTCATTCTCACATTTTGACAGATGAACTATACTGTCTTTACTGGTAGATGCATCTGTTTTCCTTAATGACTGGATTAGCTCTTCTCTTTCAACTTTCTGTAGAAGTTCTGCTTGCAGTGGATGGCTACTTTCTATGTTTTTAGGTTGCGTGGCTCTATTTCTGCGTTGCTTTCTACAGAGTTGCACTTTTGTAGGCATTGCGTAGTAGCTGTTGGCGAAGAAAGGGAAGTGTGGGTGTGCAGATTTTCAATTCTGTATGTGCGCAATGTGCATGAGTGGGTCAATAGGAGGGTAGGCATATAAATAGAAGTGTGTCACTTTGTAATAGCCTCTAACGTTGGGTTGGGGTCAGTGGGCCTCATTACGAGTATGGAGGTAGCCATGTCGCTTTTAGCGGCATAGCTACCCCAATACCGGGTACTGGGTACGGGTTCCTGGAATGGGGAAATACCGGGCCATTCCATCCTTGGAGGGCCCGGTATTTCCCCATTCCAGGAACCCGGATCCGTTACATCCCCATCCCCGTTCCCATTTGAGCCCCCACGAAATGGGAACGGGGAGGATGCTACCAACGGGCCCGTTAATGACAGGCTCATTGTTAGCATCCAGGTCTGATCGCGGGTCTCGCTAAGGATGCCTGGTTTTACCAGGCGTACTTAGCAGGACCCTCGAGCAGACCTTGTAATGAGGCGATAGAGGGTGAACAGCGCCGGCAGCTCTACCGGCGCCGTTAACCCTCTACCGTCTTCCTCGTAATGAGGCCCAGTATCTTACTATGTGGGGATTCGTCTAATGGTGGTGACATAGGAAACACTGAGGACCTGTAGAGGTATCATGAGTAACAATGAAGTACACACTGGTGGATTGCTGCATATGTATATACTACAATACAACAATAGTGCACTCTTCCAGTATGAAGTACAACACTATGATGGTATTGTAATTAATTTGTTGCTTGGTGAGAGTACCTTTATTGCAGGTTGTATTTTGAAGTACACAGGCATGGGGCTTTCCGGAGAGTGGTCGGTACTGCACCTGCATAAGAAGATTTTAAGAAAATATGTTGGCTAATTGCATAGTGCTTACATTTGTATAATACATTACTTAAAACTATAGGGGAATGTCTTGGCAGGAAGAGAAAGTGTGTGTGTATAAATGGCTGGATTACAATATGAATGGGGACTTGGGAGCATAAGCATGTTTGTTAAGGGGGTAGTTGGGCTATTTGGGAGTGTATTGTATGACGTCTTGTTGAACATGTGTGTGTATTAGTGTAGGACTATTTACTTTTAAAATGGAGTACTTCGCATTGTGGAACGATGACAAAAAGGTGCAGAAAGATGAACCGTGCAAAGTATAATGTTTTTGTGCATTTGCATGTACTTCTCTGCATATATATGCTTGCTCCTGGAGTGGCACCATTATTTTCCTTATGCACATTTATGAATGTTCTGTTGGCAATGCACACATACATTTTTTTTTAAAGTAATGTTGTAATCTTTGAAATGTGAAAGGTAAGTAGCAGGAAACTGTTGTCATGCATGCAATGTAGGCACTTGGCTTAGTTTGGTGGGATACGCTGACTGATCCTTTTAGGTGCAATTTTTATAAATTTGATAGGAGGTGTGTTAATGGGGGAAAGCATCGTAAAATTGACAGAACAATGGTTGCTATTGCCAAATGGCAACTTTGCCAGCACCTATCACTGTAGGAGCTATTTCATGGTAGATGATAGGAGAAATAACCGTATGAATTTTGAGTACTCTATGGAGATTCAGATCCAGGTACCCTGTTGCAACGAACCTATAACACATTTGCAAATGTAATGTACAAATAGTAGTGATACCTACAAGGTGTGGTGATGGGTAGCGATGCTGATGTATGTGGATGCAGAACGTGTAGATCGTTTTACAGTACTTTCTAGTGCTGCTGCTTTTCATTTACAGGACACTTGAACTCTGCATGTTTAACGGTTGGAATGGACTGTTCAACAGAGGGTGATAGCGTTAGATGCAGAATTCTTGGATGTAATTGGTGGATGCGTATGTGACCGTTTAACAGTAGCCAATGAGGGAGTGCTGGGAAAAGACTACTGGAAAGGGAAGAAGGACTGGCCATGCTTTACTGGGGCGCGGCCCTTGCGATAGTTGGGGAAAGCGCACATGCTACATGCTGTCCTTCTTACTATGCTTGCCATGGAAATTGAACTACAGATTATAAAATTGGGTGTATGTCTGCTTTTTGCTCCATGCCAGGATGTTCTTCTGTGCCCATGAGAACCTTAGTATGACGTTTGTGGAGCCGACATTTCTTTTTCCGCCTACTGAAAATCGTCTTCTGTTCCACAATGTAAAATGTAGTTTGCAGAAACTTGAGTAATAATGTAAGGAGGAAAAGCAGACAGCAATTCCCAACAACTACCACACAAAAAGGTGTTTCATTACACGTCGCTTTTCAAAAATAAAAAAATAAACACTTTTCAGAACTACCAACAAAGCAGCCATCTCTCTCATGCTACAAATGTGGTTGTGCAGCCCCCACACCGGACAATATATTTGCGAAAGCCGCAGCATTTGGAGGTGCGCACGTGCTACTCCTGGGTCTTTTCAGGGTGGCTAGAATGGAAATGGGACTGTGCAGGAGTTGGGATAGGTCAATACAATTTCCTGGGTGTGATGTGTGGCAACAGATTGTGCCAGAACGTGTGTTTGCAAATAGGAGTGGAGATGGCTACGGGTATGGTTGTGCCGTTCAGTAGGCAGACTATATGGCTTTTGGGCAACTCCTGGATACATTGGGTACAAGTTTATGCAGAACGCTGTGCACTGCCAGCACACCTTTGGTTCCACAATGTCGATGTGCACTGGTACGGAATACGTGGGATGAAGTGGCTCCATGTGGGTCCTCTTTATGCCAGTTTGGTGACACTCACTCATCCAGACATTATTCTTGTTCATTGTGGAGGGAACAGTTTAGGACATGTTAGGGGCATCTCATGCAGTTTGCGATGAAGGAGATATTTTGCCAACTCATGGAAATGTTTCCAAAGTCTCACATCATTTTTTCTTGCATTGCCCAGAGACAGATGTGGCTGCATTCCTCCTCGTGTGGGCCACACATGGCGAAAGCGTGGCGCAATGTGAACAAGGCTGTTTGCTCTTTTTTGTGAGACGTTGGCATGTTCTCCTTCCACAATGAAAACATTACATTTCATAGTAGCAACATTTTCGTTCAGATGGAGTTCATCTGACTGATGCTGGCAATGAGCTGTTTCTGCATAGTATCCAAAATGCAGTGCAGCACTTCCTGTAAGTTTAGCAAGCATTTTCCCTGTGGGTGTTCACCACTTCGAACGTTGCAAACACAACGAGCACACAAAGGTTCTTTTCAGAACCACCACTTCTTTTTGCGAATACGTACAATGTTTTTGACGGAGGCCCGCCACCCATTGTTGACAGCTGTGTCCATGGCGCTCATAGGCTGCGCCACCGCCTGCATGCTTTCATTCCAATTCTATTTTTGAACAGTGCAAGGTGACTCTGAAAAGAGCCTTTTTGCCCCCTCCCCTTCTGATTGTATTACATTTTTCCTGCTTTTAGGAGAGAAGCCACAGAAGGATAGGAATGGAATGGTGGTTTGGCAAAGGGTACCATCCACAGGGATAAGAAATTGCATGTGGAGAGCACAAGATGTTGCGTGCACCTTACTTGGATGAGTGGCACTCTTTGCCATGTTCCTGGACCAAAGCATCATAAACACTTTGAAATTGTTCCCCCCTGCATAGTACCGCATCGCAGTACATGCACAAGACAGTGACCTTTGAAGGTACAGGTCTGTTGCGGTGCGTATGGCCTGCAAGGCTGGTTGCGGGACACGCTGGCTCACTGGAGTGTCCCTAGTGGTGGCAGGAGCAGATGCAGAGATGCTGTAGAGGAATGTAACCTACTGCATTCTTGGATGGGACAATCTTCTGAACAGCTGTTCGATTTCAAGTGCCGACGCATGGAGGTGGTGCCGTAGCTGTCCAAGCCAGGTTTCCCGCAACTGAGTTCTATACTCGGTGCATTTTACCTGGTTTGCACGTGATTTTGCCACATCTCCAATGGTCGTAAATAGTTTCCACACCCACGACTCACGCTGGCTGCAGTCAATGGAGATTCCCTCTACTTAATCATTTCTTTTTTCATATCCATCCACATTATCACACCTGTTCTCTTGCTCAGGTGCTTCAGAAGGAGATGGTGGTGGTGAGGGTGTGAGTGCTCCTGAGTCAGAGGTAGTAGCAGAAATCCTGGTGGCCATTACTTGGAGAGGTACTTTCCAGGGACAGAATTGGTTTGAAAGCAATTTTTACATGACCCAATGTGACCGCTGTTCTTCTCTGGAAAGCCAAACATGGATTGCGCGCAGTTGTGGGGTGTGCCATTTTATAAGACTTTTGTGGAGCATGTGCAACTGGAAAGTGGCCCTAAATCTTTCCCTACAATAACTACATGCAGAGGGAGAGTGTAGAACCTCTGTAAGGGTGCACTTTCACTGTAACACTCCATACATTGCAGAAAATAGTCCTTTGTCGATGTGCACGGGCTTGGATTGTGTCTGCCAAATAAGGGTCCATAAGGGTTCCGTTTCAATGGTGATGTCACCATTGTTCTACATTTGGACGACTGTCCGCGGGACGGATATTGGCCGTAATACTTTGTGGCCATGTGTATAGTTCTCCTACGAATACCCTTGGCATCCCTGGACTACTTAAATGTACGGCACACGTGCACTGAACATTTTCAAATAAGCTTGGTGTGTGCACGGTACACTAGGTGGAATGTTCACGTGCAAAGGTACTTGCAGGACGTGGGTGAGCACTTGCACCTGCTAAAACTACATCACACGTTTATTCGCATATTTTGTCCAGGGGCGGTGTTACCAGGGGTCACAGGAAGAGATACGCATGTGCAAGGTTGTGCGACTGACAAATGTATGGTCCTACAACTGCTTACAGGCAGTTCTGTGCCTGCAAACATGCGGCCCGTAGTGGCGTCCTGCGGATGCTTCCATTGTGATTGCGCTTAGGGCAGCCAGGTGCGGCGGTCGTACTACTCCATCTCCCTCACGTGCCATCAGCCCAACCAGTGCTGTGCCCTTCACAGTTCCAATGACCTTTTTAAAACAAAGGAAAAGGAACATATAAATTCAGTAACAATTTACATATCAACCTTTATTAGCACACATTCATAGCCATTATTCTGAAAGGTAAGAGGGACCAGAAACAGATACATATTTCAGGAATTTCGGCATTTCTACAAGTTGGTTGTGAGGGGAAGAAGGGATTGAGGTCTCATCAAAGCGTCTCTCATGACACACAATCTGCAGGAATGGGGGGTTGGGGGGTTGGGGAAGGGGGCATGTGCAGGTGGGGCAGTGTTATCTTATTTTCTCCATAATATGTTCTTGTACAAAATGTCTCAAGGCGGCAGAATTGTTCATCAATTCATCAATTTTGGCGTCCAGATAGTCTAGTTTTATATTTACAGCGGTTTCTTCAGTTTCAATGGCCGTATCTTGCTGTGGAAACGGTGCCGCTTCTGGTGTACTCCTTTGTATTCCTGTATGTTCTGTTAAAGAAAAACAAATGTATTTAGTATACATGGAGCAATATATTGTAATTGTTACTTTTCACACTGCGTTCCCTACCTATGGGGTTACTATGGTCACTCATTTCGTCATGCGGGAAATTCTCCTCCAGCCATTCTAGGGTGCTTGCCCTTGCAGTAACTCTTTCCCTTTTCACACTGTGGCGGGTAGCAATGAGGTTATCGTCCTCATTCATTTCTTCATGCGGAAAATTCTCTTCCAGACATTCTAGGGTGCTTGGCATTGCTGCGCACAACCAGAAAACATCATGCTTTGCTACTATTGTACGCTACAAGAACTGTGCAATTATAACAAACTTTAGTGTACTTACCTCACTGCAGTGATGTTCTGCTCTCAGTAGTTGGCGTGCCTAACTCTGCCTCTTTGTCCTTGGTTGGAATGTGAAGCAGGTGTGTGGTAAGTGTGTTGAAGGCAAACGTTACTTCTAGTGCATTCCATTATGCTGTATACCCTATGCCTTTGCGCTGTTTGTTTCGAAAGTACAGACTTTGTGTCGCTACTGCATTTTTCCTTCCCATTCACGCACTTGCTGCTGTTTGTATATGTTTCTTGTCTTTGCTGCATGGTACCACTTTGTACGACCACCCCTCCCTTTCTCGGTAGGTTGGACTCCACCCGATGTCCATGAACAGACACACTGTTCGTGACCACTGTGGCTATTAGTATAGAGCCACTGCCTTCAGTATGATGTACAGTAAATCTATACAAACGAAGAGTATCCTGTTAAAAACCTATCGAATTCAGTGAAAAAAAACATTATTTGAGAGACATTATGGTTAAGTTGCGCTACTACAACCCTATCACCTTTACTGAAAAAACTATAATAAAGGAACTTTGATTAAAGTGCCCTAATAAAAACCTATGAAATTCACTAACAAAAAACACAGTTAAAGAGACGTTATGGTTAAGTTGCGCTACTACAACCCTATCACCTTTACTGAAAAAACTATAATAAAGGAACTTTGATTAAAGTGCCCTAATAAAAACCTATGAAATTTACTAACAAAAAACACAGTTAAAGAGATGTTATGGTTAAGTTGCGGTACTAAAAACCTATCCCCTTTACGGAAAAAACTATGCTAACGGAACGTTATGGTTAAAGTGCCTCACTATAAACCTATGAAATTCACTGAAAAAAATCTTTGTCAAAGGGATGTTATGGTTAAATTGCCGTAGCACAAACCTATCAAACTCAGTACAAAAACTATTTGAAAGGGACATTATAGTTACTTTGCACTAGTAACAACCTATCCATATTATAGTTACAAGTACAAGCGAAAAACCCCCGAAATTCGGCAGTTATGGTAAGCTAAGCAACCATAACTTGCGCCACCACTGTGCACTGCTAAGACTAACAACCATGCCATCAAAAATGACATCACAAATGTCGTTGATGACATCACTGATGAAATCACATCTGCATTTAGTTTTCATGAAAATCCTCCACAAGGTATTGTCATTATAATGTTGGCAGAAAACTATCGGAGGTCATAGGGCTAACCATTTGCCGCCGGCCATTGGCCGCCGGCTGGCGAAGCCGGCCCTCTCACACCAAGGCCCTCGGGAACAAGGCTGGAGCCTGTTCTCTGCCTGTTACCTGCCGATCCTGCCACCTGCCAGTCCTTTTGGCCTCCCAACACCAGTCTCCTAAGGTAACATCCATCCGTAACACCCTATGCCCGTCAGGGTGTCTTGAGCGCTCTGTGCCTAAATGCGACACAAAACCCATTCAAAAGTCACTCGCGTGTGCCTATTTAAACCTTCCTTCATCGTGCCTGGCCGCATTCTACTTTGACTGGTTCACAGCCCAACTATAACATTTCGAATCTAGATGCTATGACAATGCTCTGTGCCGAACTACTCTGTGACTCGTTGATTTATAGCCCACACGCAATATGTTGGTCTTTGATGCTTCTATAAACACATTGTGTCCAATTGCCGATAGAATTACTTAGATGCAGCCCAATGCAACATCTCGAATTTAGATATCGCTATAACTACACTGTGCCTAACGGCCCCCTGTTCTGCTGATATGTTCTCCAATGGCCTTTACAACTGCTGACTTGTAGCCCAATCGCTTTTCTGAATTTAGTGGTTAATATAACTGCACTGTGCCTTATTGCTGCTTTGTTACCCTAATGCAACTCTAGCTGCCATTTTTAACTGTACTGTGACCATCTGCCTTTGTTCGGCTGATCTGCTCACCAATTGCCGTTAAACTCAATGTTGTGATTAAGCTGCAAACTCATGTCACGTTTAATCTAAGCGTTATTCTGAATCCAGGTGTTAGGCTGAATCTAGATGTTAATTTGAACTAAGTGCTACTCTGAATCTAGGTGTTATATTGAATCTAGGTGTTATTTTGAACCAAGTGTTTCTCTGAACCTAGGCGTTATTCTATGTGCCACTCAGAACTCATGCGCTACTCCGATCCAAGATGTTAATTGGTACGCTGGTGCCATTCTAAACCTAATGCTGTGCTAATTTACAAACGCTTGCTATTTTTGATTCAAATTGCTAATCTGCACATCTGCGCTATTCTAAATCTAAGGGCCACTTTGCATGCCTATACCTGAATCAGATGCCAATCTGCAACCATGCGCTACTTGGATTAAGTGCTATTCCAGGCAAGCTGCACTGACTACACCTACGTGCCTACTGCTAGATTTTGACCCTAGACTGGACACACATTGCATCTTACCTACCTCACACAATGTTCCTCCCGGGCCTTTACTCTATACTACTGAGAATCATTCTCCACATCATCAATTCCGCATGCCTGCCCAGCTCACCCCTTTACTTGATCAGCCTAGCCACCACATCACCCACCCTCACAGAGCCTAGCACCACAATCATGCTTACCCCACTCTCTCCCCCATGCCTTTCGGAAAGGCTGACCAGATTACGATCCAGACTTCCCAAAATACATGAGCCTAGAGCCAGGGCCTCCACACAATCCAAACTCACAAACCGAACATCCATTAGCACCTGCGCTAACCTCACGCTAAAAAAATCCAAACCTAAACCCGTCAACCCCATTACAACTAACAACAGAGCACTCTTCACAGCAACCACCCCCACCCCTGCCAAAACCTATACCCTACCTATAAAATGTGCCCTCATCAACGCACGCTCTATGATTGCCCATGCCACGGACATCGCTGATCTCATCTTAGCTGAAGATCTAGACTTCTTAGCCATAACAGAGTCCTGGCTTCATGCAGCCGCAGGCCCAGCCCTTTCGCTAGCCATCCCCACTGACTACACCATCATCCGAGCGGACAGAACTGAAGCTAAAGGCGGAGGTTTGGCCATCATTGCCAAGAACCACCTTAACATTAGACTTAACTCCACTACACACCTCATATCATGCGAATCACTTACAGCCAAGCTACCCACTGCCAACTCCCAAACAATATCCATTCACTTACTATACAGACCGCCTGGACCCCTGGGATCTTTCGAGGAAGACCTCAATGCCATCCTTACCGACAACCTAAAAAACTCCTCACAATGCCTCCTCTTAGGAGACTTCAATTTAGGCTACAAAGACCCCAAAGACAATCAAGCCACTCTCATCAGTAACACCTTGTCTGAACTAGGCTTCACACAAAAAGTAACCAGCCCCACCCATAACAAAGGGAGAACCCTTGACTGGATAGCAGACTACAACTGTGCCGTATCGATCACTAATAACACTCCCCAATCCTGGACTGACCACCATCTCCTCTCCTTCTCACTTGAGGCCTCAAGCCCTACAACCCACATGGCACTAGCCGCAGCCATCCCCACGAGAAGCAAAAAAAATATCACAGCGGAAAAATTGATCCCGCTCATTCTTCCTACGCTTAGTCAACCCTCAAGACTCCAATCCTTATGACCTCGTAGAAGGCTACAACAACACCATGCGCATAGCCTTAGACTCCATTGCACCATTGAAACTCAGAAAATCCAAACCAAAAAAGCACCCCAACCAATGGTTCTCCAGCCATCTTAAAACCCTTAGATTGGAAAAGCGTAAACTGGAACAAGTCTGGAGACAGTCTCAGACAGACCATAACAAACTACTGCTTAACAAAATAACGGCCAACTATAAAAAAGAAATCATAGCGGCCAAACAAGAATCCTATAACCAGAGAATCTCACAATCCAAGTCCAGCACCAGAGAATTATTTACTATCCTGAAAGAATTGGAAACCCCAGTAACAATCCCAGATACCTGCGTTAAAAACAAACTATGGTGCACCAGTGTCCAAAATGCACTAAATAACAAAGTCACTGGCCTTCAAACAAAAATTAAAAACAAGAAAGACTCCCTCACCAAACTCACCAACCCCATCAACGCCCACTCGAGCCCTCCACCCTCACACCACACACCTAACACTGCTCGCTTCAGCTTTTCCAAAGTCTCTACTCTCGAAGTAGAAAAAATCATTCTTGGCCTCAAACCCTCCAATTGCAAAGGCGACCTCTGCCCCCCACAAATCATTAAAGACGCGGCAAGAGACCTCTCGCCATTCATCACCAGACTCATCAATGCCTCTTTCACCTCAGGAACAGTCCCCAGTAACCTCAAAGAGTCTTGGGTCCTCCCTCTCCTCAAAAAACCCTCCCTCGACCCGTCCATCCCGACCAACTACAGACCAATTACCACCGTCCCATTTCTGCTCAAGATACTAGACAAGACAGCATACCAACAAATCCAAAAATATCTTGAAACAAACCACCTTCTAGGAATAAGACAATCCGGCTTCAGACCCCAACATGGAACTGAAACCGCCCTGATAGATCTGAAAGCCCAAATAGACGTCCTTAGAGATAACGGGAAAACTGCATTACTACTCTTGCTAGACCTCTCCGCGGCGTTTGACCTAGTTGACCATAAAATCCTATGTAATCACTTAGACTCAGCTGCCCACTTTTCACAAGATGCCATCAGTTGGATTGAGTCATTTCTCAACAACAGATCCATGCGTGTCTTCTCCTCCTCTGCCGCCGCCGAGCCCATCCCCATCACGTGTGGAGTCCCACAGGGCTCATGCGTCTCCCCCACTCTGTACAATGTGTTCACGAAACCCCTGTTTGATGATCTAGATGGCCTGGGTATCACCTACACTAACTATGCCGATGATACACAGATCCTCATCCCGTTGATGGGAGATTACAACCAGGATTTGGCCTTGGTGAACAAGGTGTATCTCATCATCCAGGCATGGATGGCTTCGCACAGTCTATGCCTGAATGATGACAAAACTGAACTCATCATCCTTGGTTCCACTTCCAACCTAACCAAACTCAACCACAACTTCGCCAACTTCATTATAGACGGGAACCTAATCAAGGTTTCCAAAGAAGTAAAAACTCTTGGAATATACCTCGACTCCTCCCTAACCTTCCACAAACAGGTTAGCTCGATGGCATCCTCCACGGCCTACACATGTAAGCTTATAAAAGCAGCCAAACCCTTCCTCTCCACCCAGAGTTGCACTACACTAGCCAGAGCATTGGTATTATCCAAATTGGACTATTGTAACGCCCTCTGCATAGGAGCCACCAAGCAAATCATCAACAAAATTCAGACGTTACAAAACAACCCTCTTAGGGCAGCGCTCAACATTCCCAGGAGGGAACACATTTCCAATATCAGGAAATCCCATAACTGGCTCAGCACAACAGACAAAATCCTGCTTAAAGTAGCATCGCTTACCCACAAATGCCTGAATAACGCTGCCCCACGCTATCTGGCAGACAGAATATGCAAACACACCCCCATCAGACCCACCAGAACCTCCAATGCTAATCTGCTCACTGTCCCCAGGTTTAAACGCACCAAAATGGGTGGCAACAGCTTCCAGGTGAAAGCACCTCAACACTGGAACTCCTTACCACCATCGCTCAGAACTCCCCAATCTTACTCACTTTTTAGATGCAACTACATCCACTGTTTAAAGAACACAAACCATTAACACCTCTAACACCACACGGCTGCTCTCCGCATTGCATGCTTTAAGTAAATCTGTAAATCTGTAATATTAAATCTGTAAATATTTGTAATTCTTTAAATATATTTACTGCATTTTCTCCTGCCAAACTGTACACATGTTCCTTCATTGTCACACCATAATTATGTAATGTAAAGTACAAGCAACCTGTAACCAAGCTTTGAATAACCTTGCTGCTCATGCGCCCTCATACCCTCGGGTCCGGTGCGCAATACAAATGAATAAACTAAACTAAACTAAACTATCATTATATATATAGTTCATTAAGCAATGCATTGCTATAAACACCATTGCATTACAGACTTATTTCCAGTACATGAACATACTCATGAAGAAACGTAGGCATTGTCTGCAGCATGCACCATAGAGGTGCAATATTCAAAATCTTGCCATGTTGGAAATTAAAATGATCAATGCTTTCGTTTTACAGTTTTGCGTACTGTGAAACATGTAATAAGTACCTACCAATACCTTCCTTACTACATAATTGTACTAATACACAGAAAACATAAAGAGACCACAACGCATACAAATATGAGCATATACAGGGAAAGTAAAGTAAGCAAAAAAGCAGTAGTACTACCAGAAAGTTTTCATAACCTCACTGATTATCTTCATGCACAGAAATGATTGCTGTGTTTCAGCCTTGCTTCTTCCCCTGTGTCATATGATGTGCCTGAGCCCTAAGGGAAGTAGTGCAAGAACCAATGAGAAGGGTAAGGTCTACAGATAAAGTACCTTTTCAATTTGTAGTTGTTAGGGAGAATTCTCACTCAAGTGCTAAATTCCCTCTACCTTAGAACCATCCAGCTCTTTTGCTATATTTTGGGACTTTTAACTTTTCATTTTCAATGTGTTTTACTTTTGTGTTCTTTGGTTATGGGGTTATAAAACAACTCCATAGGCATCATGACTTTATTGTCTGTCACACAGTACCTTCAGTGCAGTGGCACATGGGTGCCTTTCAGAGTCCCCATGGTTTAAATACCTTCTCTGGTACTGACTACTGTCGCCCAGAGCATGTAAAGTTAAATTGACTTTACTAGTCCTTTTACATTTACAGACCCAGCACACACTATCTTCCTATAGAGTTCTGGCGGGGTTGCCTAGCATCCCCTGAGTTAAAACACTCATGTAACAGTCAAATGTTACCATTTCCTACATTAAATGGCTGGTGGCAGTGGTTTAAATCAAACTACCATGATTTTTCCCGACAGCGAACAACGGTAGCTAAAAATCGGGTCAGCCATGTTTTTCAATATGGCGCCCAAGACCTATCTGTAAAAACAGACTCCGGTCGACTTTTTTCGCCATTTCTTTTAGGAATTATCCTTCTTGTGTTTGTCTATGCATGCCAAACCAGGTTTGTTCCCTTTGTTCGTTGGCTTTTGGCGTGCTTCAGTGCTGAAGCCCTCCTCTGGCGCCTGAGTGTCCGGGGTGGACAGGATGTGAGGGAGGTGCCCAAAACTCCCTGTGCTTAGTCTCCGAGGAGACCTGAAAGCACTCTGGCATGATTGGCCGGCTGGCTGCCCAGCAAGGACAGCCACCTGTGACAGCTAGGCTGGAATGAATGGGGGGGAAAACTGTTTAAAAGCAGGCCTCTGGGACTAGGAAAGCAGAATCGACCACTGGAACGAAAGAACCGAAGATGAGCTAAAGGAAGACGGCTGCTGCAACTCCTGGTCCACCGGTGAAGCCCTGCTGCAGGGCCGAATCACCTGAAACTCCCTCGACAGAGAAGCCCTTCAAGGATAACTTCTTTCCTTGAGTTTGGTGGGAACAACCAACTCGCAAGCCACCTGGACACCGTCCCTGCTCTGTTCAAATTTTCTTCAGAGTGCTGTTGAAAACCAGATAGCCAGTGGGAAGGAAACCAGTTTGTGGCCTTTAAGGCACTCACACCTTAAACTGACGTTATCCAAGCTTGTGGCCTCTTCCATGGGCAGTGCAGGAACCTCCCGACGTCCTCCTTCTTGTCCCCATGACTGAAGCTCAGGAACAGCGAGATCTGCAGGAGCTGCCAGGAACAACTGCCTCAGCTACAGCTTTTCTTCACATACAAGGTACTGTGCAAGTGCGGTTCAAAACTCCGTTCTGCTGCAGTGAAAGTTTGGGAAACTTTCACAACTTTGGAGGCTTGTCCTTCCCTAAACCAACATCTAACTTTTCGTCTGATAAAATCCTTCTAAAAACCATGGCAAAGATTTAACCGTTTCCTTCCAGAACTGTGCTATCCTATACAAGACTCTGAACCATTGACTTTGGCCCAGGCCTATTGAATTGAATTGCTGGTTGTAGTGAAATGAAATTATTTGTCCTGCCTTTGCAAAGTATTTGTGCTATAATTCTTTTGACCTTGTCTTTTTACCCCTTTTAAATCATTTTGTTCCCACTTCAGTGGAGCTGAACTTGTTCAGAAACATATTGGTTGTGTATTGTAGTATATTAGATTGTGATATTGAGCTGCTCTTACTAGTGGAATGTTTTCCAACTGACTGTGTAAATAAATGTATATTCTTTTACCAAGAAACCTTGAGTAAGTGTTTGTTCGAATCACTATGATTGCTAGTCCTTTGTGTAACTCCTTGTACTGTTCACTTTACTCTTGAGATGAGTCTGACTGCTTAGCCACTGCTACCACAATACTGTGTAGTACAGGCTTGTACCAAAGGTGAAATTGTACTTACACTTGTAGTCTTAATTGTGTATAGTGTTCCCAAATGGTACTGCATATGATTCTGCCTAACATTAGTTACTGACTGTCGGTGAAGAAAATCACCTGGCCTAGATATGGCCTAGATATGTCAGTGAACAAAAAAAAGAGGTGGCCAGGCATGTGATGTCATCAGTGATGTCATCAATGACATTTGTGATGTCATTTTTGATGGCATGGGTGCTAGTTTTAGCAGTGCACAGTGGTGGCGCAAGTTATGGTTGGTTAGCTTACCATAACTGGTGAAATTCTGGGGTTTTTCGGTTGTACTTGTAACATAATATGGATAGGTTGTTAGTAGTGCAAAGTAACTATAATGTCCCTTTCAAATAGTTGTTGTACTGAGTTTGATAGGTTTGTGCTACGGCAACTTAACCATAACGTCCCTTTGAATAAAGGATTTTTTTCAGTGAATTTCATATGTTTTTAGTAGGGCACTATAACCATAACGTTCCTTTACCAAAGTTTTTTCAGTAAAGGGGATAGGTTAGGAATTGAGACCTTGACCTTTTGTTCTGTTTGAAAATAAACTCTTTAAATATGTATTTAGGGAGGAACGATGGACGTGACTGAAGGATGTATGACTAGGAGTTGTTTTGCAGCCACATCATGTATTTGGATTATCTTTTCTGAAAAACTGAAACACTGAAGAGTGATGTATTTTTAGATAAAAGACGTTTTATGTGAAAATGCATCTCTGTAATTTTAACATTTTAAAAAAATGGTATAAATGTATTGTTCAATGTTTTGTGTCAATTTTATCTTCACATGGTGGCAAGAAAAAGGTTCATCATATGGATTATAGAAATGCTTTTAATGATTACCCCTTGTGAGAAACCTGAGGTTATCCTCACACCTACTCCCCTTGAATCCTCTTCTCAGGTGACCAGGGAAAGGCCATTGATTTTGGATGTGGTAACCTGCTCCACATCGCTACTCTCAACTCTCGTTCAGCTGTCAAACACTCCTCTGACATCTGCCGTGTCCTGGAAGAGCTTGGTTTGTATGTACTCAGTCTCACTGACACTTGGTTCACGGCCAGCTCTGTCACGAGTTTCGACACTCGCCTTCCCGATGGCTACAAGATCCTCTCCGAACACAGAACCACCCATGCCAGTGGGGGTGTAGCCATGACTTTCCTGGATTGGATCCCTGCTTCTATCATTCCAATGCAACACTACTCCTCCTTTGAATGCATGGTCTGCAGGCTCTCTATCTCTCCTGGACTTACTTTCACTGTGGCCACTCTCTACAGGCCGACTGGCCAGGTCACCCTCTTCCACTCTGAGTGGGCTGGTCTCTCTTCCTCACTCGTTGCCTCTACCTCTCAACCTCTCCTCCTCAGAGACTTGAACATCTACTTGGATGCTCCCAGCCCTTCTTCAGGACTCTTTCGCAACCTCTGGATATTTTCTTTCTCTCTTTCTCTCTTTCTCTCTTTCTCTCTTTCTCTCTTTCTCTTCTTCCCTCTGGCCCGACTCACGCTGCAGGGAACACCCTTGATGTTCTGATCTCCTCAAACGTCCCCTTCTCTAACCCTCTCACTACTCCTCTCTCTCGGTGCGATCACTTTCTTCCCACCTCTCTTTCTCTTCCCCGCAGGTCAAGCCGACTCCAGCACTGCCACTTACCTTCTCAGTCATCCGACCCATGAAGTGTGTATCAGTTGAGGCTTTTGCCGCTACTTTCTCTCCTCCTCCTGCATGTTTGGCTGACTCACACCCTGACAAAGCCCTCTCTAACCTTCATCTCTCTTTCTCTAATACTCTGGATATCCATGCCCCTGTCATGAGGATCTGCTTGAAGCCCAAATCCAAGTACAACTCTTGGTACGTTTCTGACCTTGTTGCCCTTAAACGCAAGTGTAGGGCAGCGAAGAGGAAGTGGAGGGCATCGGGTCCACACCTTGACAAACTGGCCTGTCATCTGCTCAAAAGGCAGTAAATACTCTGTCCTCTCTGACAAGAGAGCCTACATCCAAGCCTGCATGTCTGCAGCATCTAACAACTCTGCTGAACTTATCAAAATCTGCAAGGAGCTGGCCAATACTGCTTCCGTCTCTACCTCTCCTGTTCCCTCCCAGGCCCTCTGCATGGACTTGGCCTTCATTTCACTACTAAAACTCAGAACATCCCGTCCACCCTCTCTTCCTCTACCTCCTCTTCCTCCTCCTCTACCACTCTTGGCCCATCTGAGGCCGTCTCTCCTCCTCGTTTCCCTGTTCACCCCTGACAATGTTTCTAGACAAGTCCGATCTATGAAAGTCTGTTCCACGCAGGTTCTACCCTGCTTATCCAGAACCATCAAGGACCACATTGACACCCTTGCTCCAGCTTTGACTGATTTCTACAATCACTCCTTTGCATCTGGAACTTTCCCCTCCCCTAAAGCATTCTCTTGTGTCCCCCTTCTAAAAAAGCCCTCGGATAATCCTTTGTCTCCGGCTAACTATCACCCTATCTCCATCACTCCTTTCCTGGGCAAACTCTTGGAAAAGCTGGCCATCTCCCAGCTTAAGCTACATACTGAATCTGTTGGTTGCCTCCATGACCCCACCAGTATGGCTTCAGAGCTGCCAGAGGCACGGAAACTGCTCTCCTTAACACCTGTGAAGACTTGCTCTCTAATCTTGACCGTAATCTCCCTTCTGTCCTCATTCCCCTTGATCTGTCCTCTGCTTTTGACACAGTCAACCATCCCATCCCGCTCAATTGCCTCTGTGACAACCATGGCATTACTGATCAGGCCCTGGCGTGGTTGACCTCCTTTTTCACCGATCAACCCTCTCAGGTCCTACTGGGATCTTTCCTCTCTACTATCCCTCTATCTACTTGGGGTGTTCCCCAGGGGTCTAACCTCTCTCCCTGGCTCTTCAACCTCTACCTGGCACCTCTTGCCCACTGCATTGCTACTTTCTGCTCCAATTTTCAATGTTATGCAGATGACAACTGTTAAAATTGATTTCTAAACTGTGACCTGGTGGGCTGAAGTTTTCGAGGCCACCCTCGGTTTAGTGAAGCTGGGGAACCTTCTGGACAAGCCAGACCATTCTAGGTAGCTTGACAGGCGGTCAAGACTAAGTCTCAAGATAAGTGTGAATGATCACACATCAAAAAACCACACATTTCTCTTAGACAAGGGTATATGAATGATATCTATACATTTATTGTCGGCTGGACCAAATAAACACAAGTAACTTTAGCAATAAGAAAAACAATGATGACGCAAATCCTTAATTATACAGCATATATACATTAAGTTTCCTGCTGTATTGTGGTGATAACTGCAACCACAACCTGTAAAGAGAGGGTTAAATTAACCCAAAGATGTCAGTAGGCAATTCTTCAGAGTTTTTTTTCCCTATCTTTCAAGTTCAACCCTACGAAGATGGAGCCTTGTGCTCAACAGTACAGTTGTGCGTAAATATGCACAATTGGGCAGATGAAGCAGAAAGCGGATCTTCTTGTAGGGGCTTTAGCAAGTCGGGAAGGGACTTTAGAATTGGTTCCCACTATTCAAAGAGGCCCTGCCCTTGGCGGTGAAGCAGAATTCAAAAGGTGAGAATAGAGAGGGAGCGCTGGCTAACCCAGCCAAGTTCGAATACCATTATCGGATACTCGTGCATAAAAACAATCGGCTGTGCCAGGGTTCCACCAGTAAGTTATCAAGTACTCACCGACCCTCGGCACAGTCCGGAACAAACTTTGCCAGTTTACTTAAGGTCACCCGTAGGTTCGAGTTCTGCATCTTTGCGGGTCTCCGTCTCTCAGCGGCTCGAGTGGAGAACGATCGTCCATGACTGGATAGCTGCCTTTTCACAGCTTCCAAAATAGGTTTGAAGAATATTCCGGTGCAGTGAGCTTCAGGGCACAGAAGAGCAGAACAGCAATGTGTCTAGAGGGTTAATGAGCCTGATACATGTTCTCTGTATGTGCAAGTGCTTTGAAAGCATTGCATGTTAGTTTAAACTGAAATGCAGAAGGAAGATGTAGCAAGTAGATTAAAATGGAGGCTACGTTTGGAATTCTTCATATCTCCCAGCAGGGATCGGGTTTAGAGTGTGAATGGACACATAACCTTTACTAGTGCATCAACCTGCTGTGAAAGTCAACATCTAATTAAAATATTGGTGAAAAATATGCTATTTTTGAAACCATATTCGTTCCTAATGGCTCCCTGACTACCATCCAGCACTGTCCCTCAATATTCCAGGACTGGAGTTAGATTATTAATTTAACCCAATCTTATAATATGTTGCAAGTGGTTTACAGCACTATATTATCAAAAATGCTCGCTAGGATGTGAAGGCATCACGAAGCAAGGCACAAACGGACTCAAAGTTCAAACAAAAATAGTTTATTACCTTAAATACCACGATGGTAAAAGGCCTAACTTGCCCTATGCTAAGGTAAGTTTTCCCTACCTGAAGTTTTCCCTAGTCTATGTCAGTAAGTACAACTTAAACGTATGTCTGTGCCCAAAACCTATGCTTTCCATCACAACTAAAGCTAAACAATGTGCAGGGATGTCAACAACAAATGAAGTAGTGTTTCAAAGTAAAGTTCTGTGCTTCTTCCAGCTCTACGTTTGCTTTCCAGCCCCCCCCTCCTCAAGTTCAAGACCGCTCCACAAAGTTTCAACAGTCCCTTCCCCAAGAAGACAATGCAGTTCCAACAGGGCCTCAAAGTTCTCTTCCGCAAGGCAACAACAAAGTTCACAAGGTTTTAAGTTTTCCTTTCCCAAGACGTCCGCTTGTCCAGCTTGTCAACTCACACTTATTTTCAGTCTCTTAATATTCAAAACCAGTTCCAGGTAAACTTTACACTCCTTCTGATTCCTTGCCAGTTTACACAGATTGCTTTCTTCTGCTTCACTTCAGCAATCTCTTCCATACAAGCAGAATAATGGTCTGTATGTTTCCTTGGCTTTCACAGATAGGGCCTCCTCGGTCTAAGCGCCGTGGTCGGACCACACGGTCCACCCATTACAGGTCACGCAACCGAAAACCCTAGGCTTTCTTGCCCATACATGTTTTTCTGTAACTGCACCAGTGTTCTGGTACAAAGAAATGGCAACATAGTAAAAGAATAGGGGAAACATAGTTTCCCAGTACTGACAGTCTGAAGGACGTGTCAGTTTCCCCATAACAAGTGAGCAAAAGCCCAGGGGAGTTCAGCTGTAGGCTGGGCTCCACTGGAAAAAGACAGGATAGGAAAGCCAATCAAAAGCAAAATGTTTGGTGGGTCCATAATTGGAGGGAAAATTGCACAAGAATTAACTATTTCCTAACAGTGCAAAGTCATTTTAGCAGTACAATTAACTTTGCACTGACTTTGCCCTGCAAAAGGAGGATAACCCTGCCCTGCCCTGAAAGGAGGATGGCACAGGGGCAACGGGCTGGTCTTGGAGCAACAGAGGTTTGAAGCCAGGATATGCACTTAGAAACCGAACGCAGGTGCGGTATTACACTCATTATTAAAAAATAATTAAATAAACAAATAAAATACACTTTACTCAGTTCATGAATCAGGGTTTACGTCGGCAGTACAAAGTCATTTTGAACCTTGCAAAAAATTCCATGAATCGTGTCCGGTATCCATTGTTCTAACCATGCCAAATACTGCAATCAGGCTTTAGTATCTGTTCCCTGGCTGTGAATCTCTGTCGCATAGCATTCTTCTCTCCAGAGGATTTTAAAAACGTATCTTTTCTGTGTTGTTTTCCCTTCATTTGAGAATTGACTTGAATAACTTGGTACTAATAGGTTTGCCTTTTCTCCATTTTTTGTCAATTATACTTCTGTTTTTTTTTAATTTTTTCTTATGCATTTGGTTGTACACTTGAAAACCTTAAGCTAATATCAAAAGCAACATGTATTCACAGAATTAATAAACAACCACCAACTTAGGGGGCAAGAAAATTCATATATAAAACAAAAGATCATATATAAACAGAAATGTGAATGTTAGCATGCTAAATGTCATATAACCCACTAACCAATATATGCTCAAACTCTCTGCATACTTATCTCACTCAAAAAACTCACACAACCATCTCTCGCACAACAAGCAGCATGCGGACTGACACCCATCCAATACTCGCACCAAAGCTCAGCACCCGGTGTCTACCGAGTTGAAGCTGTCAACGGTATACCACTCCTCTCCCTATCCTACTCCCACTTCACCTCACTAACCCATCCCACCTTCTCGTTTACAGATCAGCCAGAGCACCTGGGACCAATTCCATTGGTGACGGTGCGTGGTACAAATACCTTTAACATTACATAAAACAGAGGTTAGCAGCTCTTAAGATATAATGGCGTAACCGTGGTTTAGACGATTCAGCAACTCCTGATGACCTTCATTCCCATCATTGAAAGAGGGGTATAGCAGTCTCTATACTGCACTTAGTCTATTTATCACAACCATTTCTTCTGTCCAAGCAAATACTTCTTTCAAATACCCAAGCACAGCCACAATCACGGAAGCACTTTCCCCTTGAAGAATTGCTAACCACTGTTAGTCCGCTGTTCTTGTTGTAAACCTCTGGAAGGATTTACCCATCCATCAGTTTCTCTGTAACTTTAAATTGGGGCAAAACATAGTCAGGTGATGCAGAGTCTCGTTTTGCCCTTTGCACCACCTACATGCATAGTCTCGCAAGATTGTAGCTTTTCTTGCCTCTAAAATTTCTTGTGTGGGCATCAAGTTCATTTGGAATCTCATAAACTCTGTTCTTCGTAGGCTGCAGGGGAATTTGTTCAAATATTGGTGAGAGTTTCCTCTTATTCTGTGCGCTAGATCTTCCTGTCCATATAGCTTTAAGGATTGTACGTTTTCTCTTGTATAGATCCACTCTAGATCCAAGAGTTTTTTTTGTTTTTGTTCAGCAGGGTTTGTCATTAGACTTTCTTCTGAAGTATTCAGTTCAGCAAGGCTGTTGAAGCAGTCATTTTCCCAAATTTGTAGCTTCTTCTCTGAATCATCTTGGAATGCTTGATTCAACACTTTAAAACCACCCTCCAGATGTTTCAGGAGGCATTTACGGAAATAAAAGCCAATGTTTCCCATTGCACGGTTGCCAAAAGTGAATTCAACCCCAGCTCTTCATGTATTAAATCAATGGGAAGACAGGAAGGGAGAGCCAGCACCTGTCTCCAGTATATACCTTCCAGTTTTGGCCAGAGTTCCTTCGGGAGGAGGAACGTGGTTTCTGAACCGTATGTTATAATAGGGATGACCTTCATTTTATAGAAGTCAATTGCAGGTTGTAATGTAAATTTACACAATTTTCTAGCTATTATTCTTCCCTGCAAAGTAAGATTTCTCATCTTCGTTCTTAATCTGGACTCCTGTGGGGCCTCTAATATGCTGTTGTTAATGCAGATTCCTAAGTACACTAGGGTCGTAACTTCCACAATGTTTTGCTCCTTTAAAAAACCACACTAGTTTTTTAATCTCTTATGAGCGGGTTTTCCACTAAATGTCAGAATTTTGGATTTGAGACATTGACTTTTAGACAATTTCCATCCAGATAATTTGCTACTATGTCCAATTGTCTCTGCAGGCCCACTTTAGTTTGATCAGGTAAAATTAAGTTGTCTGCATATAGTAGACGACCCACAACAGTTCCTGCCAATCTCAGTGGAAACATTCTGATTCTGTCAAAAAAGCTAAAGGTATCCGAAATAAACTGGTTAAACAAAATCAAAGCCAATCTACAGCCTTGTTTCAGGTCTATTGTAGTTAATGTAGGGTCAGTGAAGTTGCCTCTTTTGTCCAATTTAACCCGTATACTGGTATTCGTGTGCAGGACCATCAGTGCTTCTCTCAGGTCGTCCATCTCTTTAGCTTCTCCCACAATTTGGGTCTCTCGATCACATCAAAGGCTTGAGCAAGGTCTATTGACACCAAATGTACACTTCACATTGGTTTAGCTTTGTCGGTTGCTTTGATGTGATTAATCAAAAAGAGATTTAGGGCAGTGCCTATGCCCTTCTCAAAACCTGCTTGCCATTTATCAAATTGACCTAAGCTCATCCTCCAGGTATTAAATGCTCTCAAAATCAGAGCACCGAATATCTTACCCAATACGTCAAGAATGACGATAGGTCTGTAATTGGATGGTTCCGACATATCGCCCTTCTTGAATATGGGCACAATAATTGAGGAACTCCATGAAGCAGGAATCTTCTTTGTTCTTTTGATTTCCTTGAATAGCCTGTACATTACTCAGACCATCCATCACGGTCCTCTTTTATCTTACAGTTTGTTAGGCCATCTGGCCCCGGGGCCCTCAAGTTACTTGCTGACAAAATCAAGGTTTTGATTTCCGATTTTTCCATTGAAAATGTCCAGGCAGTATCAGATAATGATAGCTCCACCCCTGTGTCATCATCTGACTTGAATAATGTTTCAAAATACTTTCTCCAGGTAACTGCTAAAACTCTGTTCATCATTACAGAATTTTGGGGGCCTTTTAGGTTGTTTAAGATCTTCCTGTTTCCCATAGTATTTTTCGTGGAAATTAAACGTAACATCTCTTCAGTGTCTAGTTGGTGTAGGAGCCATTTATGGTTTTCTAGCCAGTTTTTATATCGTTGTTTCAGTATTTTAATAGTCGTCTGGGCCCAACCTTCTTTCTTCGCTTGACTCAATTTAGTTTTGAGAGCTTTTTTTTCATAATTTAAACCTCAAAAGCGTGAGTTTTCTTAAAGCCACTTTTAGTGGAATCTCTAAGCACTTCCTTGAATGCCTCTAGCATGTGACTCCCATGATCCTGGCCTCGACTCCTTTTTCAATTGTGAGACTGTTGCCCCCCGGTTGCACATATAGGTCCAAGTTTGCTTTATAGGTCCAGTTACTGATAGACATAGTCAATATCTCCTGATCGCTCTTATTTTTAAATTTGTAGAGTGCATTACAGCACACAGGCATCGAGGTGCTAGTACAAGAGAGAGTAGATGGGCTTGATTCAGGGTTACAAAGAATGCGACCCAACGGCAAAATTACTTGGTTCATGTTACTAGGTTACAGTTACGTAGATGCAGTTACAGGTAGTTGTGAGGGTAATCATATTCCAAAGGAAAAACAACTGCACATTTGAGCAAGAACAAAGGAAGCAAAAAGGGAGGGTACAGGTGCAGCATCATACAAATAACCTGGTCTTGATAGCTTTGTGGAAGGCTTTGTGAGAGTCAATTAGCCTGCTATAAGAAGGGAGGGAATTGCAGTACGTGGCGGCCATGGTCGGGAAACTGGTACACTAGCACGAACTCTGTGGGTCTTGGGCACGGAATCCTTTTGGAGTATGCCATTCTTGTTGGTCTAGCTGGGGTAGGTTTGGTAATCATTTGGACCAGGTAGGGGGCAGCCAAGTCATGGACACACTTATGCGTCAGGGTGAGGGTTTTAGAAACAATCCTTTCTTTAACGGGAAGCCAGTGGACCTGCCTCCTCACCTCAGAGATGTGGTCCCTTCTTGAGATGCCTGTAGCACCGGTAAGGGCGTTATAATATTCTTGCAGGAGGTCCTTACATTACAGTAGTCCAGTCTTGACCGAATTATTGCCCTAGCGATGGTGAGGCAATTCTGTTGGGATACGAAAGGTCTGGCTACATTAAGCAATTTGGAATGGTAGGCTGAGGAGGACGCAATGGCATTAATCTGCCTGTTCATAGTCAGGTTAGAGTCCAAGTAGACACCCAAGGTCTTAACAGACTGCGACACAGTGATAGGGATATTAACTGTGAAGGAGCTGTATTGCTTGTCCAGTTTACTCAAGGTGGCTGAGGTTCCAATTTACAGAAGTTTGGGTTTGTCGCTGTTGAGGCATAATCAATTTTCTGCCATCTAAGATTGGATCGTTGAGTAAATAGAGTTGAGGGTGTTCAGGTCAGACATATAATCACCCGAAAGGGGGATAAGCACCTGGGTGTCATCAGCATAGTTTGTGTATGAGATGCCCTGTGCGTCCAGAATGTTGAACAGAGGCCCCGTGAATAGGTTTTAGAGGGTGGGGGCAATGCAAGAGTCCTGTGGAACTCCACATTTAATGAGACTTGGATTGGCACATGACGCTTCAGAGAAGACCTTCATAGCTCTTTCCTGTAGAAATGATGTGATCCAGGCACAGGCCCTCGTGGAGAAATTTGCCACAGTGGAGAGTTGATGGCAGAGGGTCTTGTGATCCACCAGATCAAAGGTGGTGGATAAATCAAGGGGCAGAAAGAGCGGCGGTTTATCTACGTCTCTGAGGTCATCCATTTGATTTTTAAGGTCAGGCAGGGCCGTTTCAGTGCTTTGTCGTGGCCGGAACCCGGACTGCTGAAGACCAAGAAGATGGTTGTCTTCAAGGAATTTTTGGACTTGCAAGTAAGCTGCATTGTCCAAGATTTTTAGCAGAAAAGGGACAGTGGTGATAGGTCTATAGTTTCCTGGAACCGATGGGTCAAGGGAGGGTTTCATAAGGAGCAGTCGTACCTACGCTTCCTTAAGTCCAGATGGGACATGGCCAGACTGGAAGGAGGCTTTAATGAATGCAGTGATAAAGGGGGCATGGGAGGGGGCACAGCCTTTAATGACCTGGTCCAGGCAGGCGTCACCTTTACAGATGGAAAGTTTAATGTATTTGAGGAGGGCAATGACTTCCCGTTCACTCATATCCTTAAATTCAAACATAGGGGAAAGACTGGAGTTGGTTACTGGGGATGGGTTACTGTGACTGTTGGCTATAAGGTTGGTAAGTGCCTGTTGGTGGGCTAAGATTTTGGTTTGCAGGGTGTTCAACTTATCAAACATGGCAGATTGAATTTTATTACACCTGTTTTCATCCTTCACAAGAGCAGGGGGCGGGGCGGAGGGAGTTTCCAAATCTCTGAATATAGCAAAGATTTCTTTCGTCCCTGATTTTGTGTTACCTATCCTCGTGTTGAACGATGTGGCTTTGGCCTTAATGATGGCAGTTTTATAGTCTTTGGAGATAGCCATTGGGGTTATTTTTCCAAGTTGCGAGCGCTGCCATTTTCTTCGAACGTAGCTCCAGAAGCCCCTGGATGAACCAGGCATTAGAGTGCTTCGCTCTCTTGGCTTTCTTTAGGATGAGTGGAGCAATGGCATTGACAGCTTGGGTGGTGACCATTTTAAATACACTCGCGAGAGTTTCAGGGTCCTTGGAGAAAGGGGGCATGAGGGCAGGCATCGTGAGTTATGGGGTGATATTCTCCTTGGTGAGCTGACGAGAGCTTCTCGAGAGTGCTGCAGAGAGAGGGATTGTTGGTTCAGGGGGTCCTTTAAAAGTCAAATGTAATGCAATGGTGGTCAAACCATGGAATGGGAGCAATATTAGTGACCAGCAGAGACCAATTATGGTAGGACACCCAGTTGAGTGTGCAACCTTTAATGTGGGTAGGTTCAGAGATGGCTTGGGTAAACCCTAATTGGATAAGGCTTTATTCAAGGCAGTAGCGTGGGCATTGTTATGGTCGTTAAGGCCTAGATTAAGATCTCCCAAGAGCATGACTTTGGATGTGTTTTTTAAGTTGTCTGAGAGAGAATGGATTAATGCTTCATGAAAGTCGGTAATAGAGCCAGGAGGCGGTAAACGACATGGAAAGAGATGGTACAGTTGGGGGAGAGCCTCATTTTGAGCAGAAAGTAGTTGCAATTCTGACCAGGTTCCCCTTCAATCCTCCTGATAGTCTCCCTAGCGATGACACCTACCCCACCACACCTCTGAGAGGAACGTTTCTGCGTGACGATGGTATAGCCGTTTGGGATGGCGAGGGCAAAGGTGGGACCAGAGGTTTCATTTAGCCAGGTCTCACTGTGTATCAGTCGGTCAATGTTATCCTTAATGATAAGGTCTTGTACATCTAAGGCGTGTGCTAGTAGGGAGCGGTCATTGACCAAGGCACACTTCAGTGGGGCAGCAAGTGAGGGACACAGGGTGGCGGTAGGGAGGGATATGGACCCCTGAGAATCATTTGTGGTGGTATTAGGCAGGAGATGGGCTTGGCTAACAGCAGGTACAGCAGCAGTGGCATGCCAGGGCAGATGCGGTACATGGGTCTTAGGGAGAGATCTCAAAATGTGCTAATTTCCCTTACCTTTTGAGACCCCCAGCAACTTTGCTGGATTTCTAGGATTTGATTTTTTTACCTGGGAAGAGTGTAAGCCTTGTTCCCACTCTTCCATGTATTTTGTGCGTGTTTTACTTATGTGTTCTTTGGTTATGGAGTTTTAAAACAACTCCAGTGGCATCATCTTTTTCTTTGTGTCGCACAGCACCTTCGGTGCAGTGGCACAGGGATGTCTTTCAGAGTTCCCAAGGTTTAAATACCTTCTCTGGGACTGGCTACTGTCTCCCAGAGCATGTAAAGTTAAATTGACTTTACTAGTCTCTTCAAATTTACTGACCCAGCACACACTATCCTACTGTAGAGTGCTGGAGGAGTTGCTTAGCTTCCCCTGAGTCAAAACACTCATGTAACAGTAAAATGTTTCCTTTTCCTACTCTAAATAGCTGGTGGCAGTGGTTTAGATCAACTACCATGATTTTTCGCGACCGCTACCAACGGTGGCTAAAAATCAGGTCAGCCATGTTTTTCAATATGGCGCTCCAGACCTGTCTGTAAAAACAGACTCCGGTCCTCTTTTCTCGCCGTTTCTTTAAGGAAAAGTCCTTCTTGTGTTTGTCTCTGTGCGCCAAACCAGGTTTGGTCACTTTGTTTGTTGGCCTTTGGCGAGCTTCAGTGCTGAAGCCCTCCTCTGGCGCCTGAGTGTCTGGGGTGGACAGGATGTGAGGGAGGTGCCCGAAACTCCCTGTGCCTAGTCTCCTAGGAGACCTGAATGCACTCTGGCGAGCTTAGCCGGCTGGCTGTCCGGCAAGGACAGCCACCCTGCTGTGTGAGTGAGCCAGGCTGGAATGAATGGGGGAAAACTGTTTAAAAGCGGGCCTCTGGGACTTGGAAAGCAGAGTCGACCACTGGAACGAAAGAACCGAAGACGAGCTGAAGGAAGAGGACTGCTGCAACTCCTGGATGACCGGTGAAGCCCTGCTGCAGGTCCAAATTGCCTGAAACTCCATCGACAGAGAAGCCCTTCAAGGTTAACTTCTTCCCTTGAGTTTGATGGGAACAACCAACTCACAAGCCACCTGGACACCGTCCCCACCTGGTCGAATTTTCATCAGAATGCTGTTGGAAACCGGATGGCCAGAGCGAAGGAAACCAGCTTGTGGACTTTAAGACACTCACACCTAAACCAACGTCTTGCTAAAGCTTTTGGCCTCATCCCTGGGCAGTGCAGAAACCTCCCGACATCCTCCTTCTTGTCCCTACAACGGAAGTGCAGGAACAGCGATATCTGCTCGAACTGCCAGGGACCACTGCCTCAGCTACAGCTCTTCTTCATTGACAAGCAAACGCGGTCCGGAAATCTTTTCGGCCATCGAGAAAGTGCATGAAAATATCCTCCACTACGAAGGCTTGTCCTTCCCTAAACATTCGTCAAACTTTTCACCTTGCCAAATTCTTCTAATCTCCGTGGCAAAGACTTAACCATTATCTACCAGAACTGTGCTATCCTATACAAAGATTCTGAACCATTGACTTTGGCCCAGGCCTATGAGAAGAATTGCTGGTTGTAGATACCTGAAACCCTTTGTCCTGCCTATGAATGTAATTGGGCTGTCTATTCTTATAACCTTGTCTTTTTACCCCTTTATTAAGTATCTGAAGTGCCATTTTGCTCCCACTTCAGGGGAGCTGAACTTGTTCATTTACTTACCGGTTGTATTTTTGTGGTTTATTAGTGTGTGATATTGAGCTGCTTATGCTAGTGTAATGTTTTCTAACTGACTGATTAAATAAATGTATATTCTTTTACCAAGAAACCTTGAGTAAGTTTTTGTTTGAGTCACTGTATTAGTTGGTCCTTTGTGTAACTTGTTCTGCTCACTTAAACTCTTGAGATAAGTCTGGCTACTCAGCCATCGCTACCACTTTACTGTGTAGTGCAGGCTTGTACCAAAGATGAAATGGTGCTTAAACTTGTACTCCTAATTGCATGTAGTGTTCCCAAAGGGTAATGCATATGATTCTGCCTAACAATGGGTGGCGGCACTAGCGCAGGTGTAGCAACAACAGTGGCATTACCCTTACTGGACCCACCAGGGTCCAGTAAGGGTTAATAA
The DNA here is from genome assembly GCF_040938575.1 of Ambystoma mexicanum. Lineage (NCBI taxonomy): Eukaryota > Metazoa > Chordata > Amphibia > Caudata > Ambystomatidae > Ambystoma > Ambystoma mexicanum. The sequence continues at coordinate 1,641,873,321 of NC_090937.1, forward strand.
GATGTTCTTCAGCTGGTTATATTTTATGCTTGTTTTGATCAAAAGGGCTTGAATACAAGGCAAAGGGCAGAATTTCTTCGCCACCTGAAGTTTTATGTTCTTTTTTAAGGCGATTAGCAAGCCGGCCCTTGGATGCCCCTTCTTTCCCTTTACTGCCGGGGTCATGTACACCCCGTAACCCTCTAATAATGGCGATTCATACAACTGCGTCTCTTGAAGACATCTTCATAACAATCAAATTGCAAGTCCCTACACAGAAAAGGTGAAGAGCAAAGCCTTGCGTGTTCCATGATCCAAGTGAAACAATCTTACTTTGGACCATCCGCCTCTATAAATTGCTTTATACCTGCTTTTCATCCTTCCATTTACTTTTCCCTTTGCTTTGGGTCCTCCATTCATCGATTACATTCTGCAAATTGCTATTTTATTCTTAAATACTTCACAGGTTCCAATTACCCTTTGACTGTTAGGATGCCCTCTATACACTTGATAAATATAAAGATTTAAAAATGTGTCCTCATCTTCAGCTGGCCCTGAGGTTAGAGTCCTGACATCAAAACTATTACCTGAAAGAGGGAGAAACAGGACCACCAGGGAAAGGGGGTCTGTGCTGCCAGACACAGAGATAGGCTGAACTAGAAACAAGTGGACAACCAAGGCCTCCGTGTAGAAGCAGGAGGGGTGAAGTGAGTCCCACACACAGCATGAGGGGAAACACACAGGGCCACCAGGGAGAGGGACTCTGTGCTGCCAGACACAGAGATAGGCTGAACTAGAAACAAGTGGACAACCAAGGTCTCCATGTAGAAGCAGGAGGGGTGAAGTGAGTCCCACGCACAGCATGAGGGGAAACACACAGGGCCACCAGGGAGAGGGGCTCTGTGCTGCCAGACACAGAGATAGGCTGAACTAGAAACAAGTGGACAACCAAGGCCTCCATGTAGAAGCAGGAGGGGTGAAGTGAGTCCCACGCACAGCATGAGGGGAAACACACAGGGCCACCTGGGAGAGGGGCTCTGTGCTGCCAGACACAGAGATAGGCTGAACTAGAAACAAGTGGACAACCAAGGCCTCCATGTAGAAGCAGGAGGGGTGAAGTGAGTCCCATGCACAGCATAAGGGAGACACACAGGGCTACCAGGGAGAGGGGATCTGTGCTGCCAGACACAGAGATGGGGTGAACTAGGAACTAGTGGACAACCGAGGCCTCCATGTAGAACCAGGAGAGGTGAAGTGAGTCCCACGCACAGCATGAGGGAAACACACAGGGCCACCAGGGAGAGGGGATCTGTGCTGCCAGACACAGTGATAGGCTGAACTAGAAACAAGTGGACAACCAAGGCTTCCATGTAGAAGCAGGAGGGGTGAAGTGAGTCCCACGCACAGCATGAGGGAAACACACAGGGCCACCAGGGAGAGGGGCTCTTTGCTGCCAGACACAGAGATAGGCTGAACTAGAAACAAGTGGACAACCAAGGCCTCCATGTAGAAGCAGGAGGGGTGAAGTGAGTCCCACGCACAGCATGAGGGAAACACACGGCCACCAGGGAGAGGGGCTCTGTGCTGCCAGACACAGAGATAGGCTGAACTAGAAACAAGTGGACAACCGAGGCCTCCATGTAGAAGCAGGAGGGGTGAAGTGAGTCCCACGCACAGCATGAGGGAGACACACAGGGCCACCAGGGAGAGGGGATCTGTGCTGCCAGACACAGAGATGGGGTGAACTAGGAACTAGTGGACAACCGAGGCCTCCATGTAGAACCAGGAGAGGTGAAATGAGTCCCACGCACAGCATGAGGGAAACACACAGGGCCACCAGGGAGAGGGGATCTGTGCTGCCAGACACAGAGATAGGCTGAACTAGAAACAAGTGGACAACCAAGGCCTCCATGTAGAAGCAGGAGGGGTGAAGTGAGTCCCACGCACAGCATGAGGGAAACACACAGGGCCACCAGGGAGAGGGGCTCTTTGCTGCCAGACACAGAGATAGGCTGAACTAGAAACAAGTGGACAACCAAGGCCTCCATGTAGAAGCAGGAGGGGTGAAGTGAGTCCCACGCACAGCATGAGGGAAACACACAGGGCCACCAGGGAGAGGGGCTCTTTGCTGCCAGACACAGAGATAGGCTGAACTAGAAACAAGTGGACAACCAAGGCCTCCATGTAGAAGCAGGAGGGGTGAAGTGAGTCCCACGCACAGCATGAGGGAAACACACAGGGCCACCAGGGAAAGGGGCTCTGTGCTGCCAGACACAGAGATAGGCTGAACTAGAAACAAGTGGACAACCAAGGCCTCCATGTAGAAGCAGGAGGGGTGAAGTGAGTCCCACGCACAGCATGAGGGGAAACACACAGGGCCACCAGGGAGAGGGGCTCTGTGCTGCCAGACACAGAGATAGGCTGAACTAGAAACAAGTGGACAACCGAGGCCTCCATGTAGAAGCAGGAGGGGTGAAGTGAGTCCCACGCACAGCATGAGGGGAAACACACAGGGCCACGAGGGAGAGGGGCTCTGTGCTGCCAGACACAGAGATAGGGTGAACTAGAAACAAGTGGACAACCGAGGCCTCCATGTAGAACCAGGAGGGGTGAAGTGAGTCCCACGCACAGCATGAGGGAAACACACAGGGCCACCAGGGAGAGGGGCTCTGTGCTGCCAGACACAGAGATAGGCTGAACTAGAACCAAGTGGACAACCATGGCTTCCATGTAGAAGCAGGAGGGGTGAAGTGAGCCCCACGCACAGCATGAGGGAAACACACAGGGCCACCAGGGAGAGGGGCTCTGTGCTGCCAGACACAGAGATGGGGTGAATTAGAAACAAGTGGACAACTGAGGCCTCCATGTAGAACCAGGAGAGGTGAAGTGAGCCCCACGCACAGCATGAGGGAAACACACAGGGCCACCAGGGAGAGGGGCTCTGTGCTGCCAGACACAGAGATAGGCTGAACTAGAACCAAGTGGACAACCGAGGCCTCCATGTAGAACCAGGAGGGGTGAAGTGAGTCCCACGCACAGCATGAGGGAAACACACAGGGCCACCAGGGAGAGGGGCTCTGTGCTGCCAGACACAGAGATAGGCTGAACTAGAACCAAGTGGACAACCATGGCTTCCATGTAGAAGCAGGAGGGGTGAAGTGAGCCCCACGCACAGCATGAGGGAAACACACAGGGCCACCAGGGAGAGGGGCTCTGTGCTGCCAGACACAGAGATGGGGTGAACTAGAAACAAGTGGACAACTGAGGCCTCCATGTAGAACCAGGAGAGGTGAAGTGAGCCCCACGCACAGCATGAGGGAAACACACAGGGCCACCAGGGAGAGGGGCTCTGTGCTGCCAGACACAGAGATAGGCTGAACTAGAACCAAGTGGACAACCAAGGCCTCCATGTAGAAGCAGGAGGGGTGAAGTGAGTCCCACGCACAGCATGAGGGAAAACACACAGGGCCACCAGGGAGAGGGGCTCTGTGCTGCCAGACACAGAGATAGGCTGAATTAGAACCAAGTGGACAACCAAGGCCTCCATGTAGAAGCAGGAGGGGTGAAGTGAGTCCCACGCACAGCATGAGGGGAAACACACAGGGCCACCAGGGAGAGGGGCTCTGTGCTGCCAGACACAGAGATAGGCTGAACTAGAACCAAGTGGACAACCAAGGCCTCCATGTAGAAGCAGGAGGGATGAAGTGAGTCCCACGCTCACTTTTTCCACCCTATTACCATGAAGGGATTTTGGAAACATAAATATGTAGGAAATAGAGTGTAATAAAGGAGGGGACACTGGCTTTTTCAGCACAAATCTCTTAAGCCATTTCCGTGGCGAGGAAAGGAGATTGGTCCGTTTTCACCCAAAAAGAAGCTTGTCCACATAGTGGTGTATTCAGTAGATATGAAGTAGCCACAAGATGTTGCTTGGAATTGGCTTCCAGGACCGGATGTGAGCGCATCCTCCCCATAGTGTTGCCAGTGCACTTGTGCCAAGAGGCTGATCAGGTGCACAAGAGCTTTAGGGATAGGTTTGGTATAAAACTGCCAAAAAGTCACTAAATGTAACAGAAATGGACAGGGCAGAAACTGAATTTCAGATTTTCTGTGCGTGGGTCGCATTTATTCTATAAATGTAGGTACACATGTGTGGGATTCAAGGAAAGAGAGTGTGTTTCATTATTATTAAAGATTAGGGAGCAACCCCACTGGCGAATAGTCTGAAAGGTCATCAGGCTCATTACCCCAGTGGCGCCTGGAGGCAGATCCTGAACAATGTGATGAGGGAAGATGGGGCAGTGACTGTAGAAGCATTCCTTTGAAATGATGTCTGGGAAGAGTGTCCATTAATTAAACAACATTTAAATGTCTCCATGTCTATTCAGCTGTATCAGGCTAGCAGAACACTGATGATGTCACTGGTATAGCTCTGTGATGTCACAAGGTGTAGAGGGCATGAAGACATTAGAGGGTCTACATGAGAGACCTCAGCTACAGTGGGGGGGAAGGAGCATCACTGGGGCTGGATACAGTAAGCAAGCACGCCTTCTATTCAGTTTCAAACATAGCCTGATTTCCTTCAGTAGATCTGCCAGTGGTAAATCCTTCTTCTGGTTTTGCTATTTTCCCCATTCAGTCAGGGAGCACATGGTAACTCCCACACTGCAGTGATGTCATCATGACATGTGATGCGTTCCCCATTGTGACACATTCCTGGTATAAAGGTCTGGTCACCAGGGAGCTGCAGCATTGGAGACCAGGACCTTGGTCGGGAAGGATCACTGCTGGGCAAGCTGCATTGAGGTGACCAGGGCCAATGACCTGAAAAGGCCAGGGGTGGGAGGGGGCAAGGGGAAGAAGGTAAGTAAACAAATTGAAACAAACGAAACTGAACTGAATACCAAACTGAATACCAACCTGAAACCTCATTTGACCCCTAACCTGAAATCCTGCTCCCTTGAACCCTCCCAATCCTCTAACCTACCCTCTCGCTCATTCTGAATGTTGACTTTTTTCTTCCCACCGCATTTCTCCAATCCTATAACTACCCTAATTATGTCCTGCTCCTTTAATCTGCAATCCTCTCCCCCTCAACCATGCCCCCTCCAAATCACCCTTTTCCCTGCCCTCCCTTTTCCCTCCTGATTCCACTCAACCCAGTCCCACTTTAATCTCTACCCTCCCATCGCCTCTAGACCTTCATAACCTTCACCCCCATCTCCTTACCCTCCTCATGCTGCTGCTCTATCCCACTCACCCTTCCCATTAACTGCCTAACCCATTGCACCAGATCCCCTCATGTCCGTGTCTCCCACTCTCCAATCTTTACGTCTTGCCCCCCTACTTCCAATTTGCTGCTTCCAATTCCCAATTCATTTTTGCCATGAACTCCTTCCCCCCCTGCCTACACAAATCCACCCCTCTCCCCTACCACAACCCCCTCTCTCCCTACCCCGCCCACCACTTCTCTCCCAACCCACCAACCCTCCTTTTCCAACCCACAGCCCCTCTCCCTACCCCCAAATCCTTTCCCACCCCCACCCCTGTCTCTGCCCCAAACCCTCTTCCCCCCGTCCCAAACCATCTCCCACCCGCACCTCCTCTCAATACCCCCTCCTCTCCTTAACCCCCACCCCTCCTCTCCCTAATCCCCCCGCCTACCCAACCCCCCCACCCACCCCTCCTCTCCCCAACCCCCCCACCCACCCCTCCTCTACCCAACCCCCTCCACCCACCCCTCCTCTCCTGAACACCCCCCCCACCTACCACTCCTCTCCCTAAACCCCCCCCACCCACCCACCCCTCCTCTGCCTAACCCCTCCCTACCCACCCACCCACCCCTCCTCTCTCTAACCCCTCCCCACGCACCCACCCACCCCTCCTCTCTCTTACCCCTCCCCACCCACCCACCCCTCCTCTCCCTAACCCCTCCCCACCCACCCCTCCTCTCCCTAACCCCCCACCCCCACCCACCCAACGCTCCCCTCCCTAAACCCCACCCACCCCTCCTCTCCCTAAACACCCCCCACCCACCCACCCCTCCTCTCCCTAAACCCAGCACACCCACCCACCCCTGCTCTCCCTAACCACCCCACCCCACCCACCCCACCCACCCCACCCCTCCTCTCCCTAACCCCCCCACGCCACCCACCCACCCGTCCTCTCCCTAACCCCCCCACCCACCCCTCCTCTCCCTAACCCCCCACCCCACCCACCCACCCCTCCTCTCCCTAACCCCCCACCCCTCCTCTCCCTAACCCCCCACCCCACCCACCCCTCCTCTCCCTAACCCCCCACCCCACCCACCCACCCCTCCTCTCCCTAACCCCCCCACCCCACCCACCCACCACTCCTCTCCCTAACCCACCCACCCCTCCTCTCTCTAACCCCCCCCTCCACCCACCACCCCTCCTCTCCCTAACCCCCCCACCCCACCCACCCACCCCTCCTCTCCCTAACCCCCCCACCCCACCCACCCACCCCTCCTCTCCCTAACCCACCCCTCCTCTCCCTAACCCCCCCACCCACCCCTCCTCACCCTAACCCCCCCACCCCTCCTCACCCTAACCCCCCCCACCCCACCCACCCACCCCTCCTCACCCTAACCCCCCCACCCCACCCACCCACCCCTCCTCACCCTAACCCCCCCACCCCACCCACCCACCCCTCCTCACCCTAACCCCCCCACCCCTCCTCACCCTAACCCCCCCCACCCACCCACCCCTCCTCACCCTAACCCCCCACCCCACCCACCCACCCCTCCTCACCCTAACCCCACCCACCCACCCCTCCTCACCCTAACCCCCCCACCCCACCCACCCACCCCTCCTCACCCTAACCCCCCCCAGCCCACCCACCCACCCCTCCTCACCCTAACCCCCCCACCCCACCCACCCACCCCTCCTCACCCTAACCCCCCACCCCACCCACCCACCCCTCCTCACCCTAACCCCCTCACCCCACCCACCCACCCCTCCTCACCCTAACCCCCCACCCCTCCTCACCCTAACCCCCCACCCCACCCACCCACCCCTCCTCACCCTAACCCCCCACCCCACCCACCCACCCCTCCTCACCCTAACCCCCCCACCCCACCCCCCCACCCCTCCTCACCCCCCCCACCCACCCACCCCTCCTCACCCTAACCCCCCCACCCCACCCCCCCACCCCTCCTCACCGTAACCACCCCACCCCACCCACCCACCCCTCCTCACCCTAAACCCCCCCCCACCCCACCCACCCACCCCTCCTCACTCTAACCCCCCCACCCCACCCACCCACCCCTCCTCACCCTAACCCCCCCACCCACCCCTCCTCACCCTAACCCCCCACCCACCCACCCCTCCTCACCCTAACCCCCCCACCCCACCCACCCACCCCCTCCTCACCCTAACCCCACCACCCTAACCCCCCCACCCCTCCTCACCCTAACCCCCCCCACCCCACCCCACCCACCCACCCCTCCTCACCCTAACCCCCCCACCCCACCCAACCACCCCTCCTCACCCTAACCCCCCCACCCCACCCACCCACCCCTCCTC